>NC_064642.1:231775704-232457579 GCF_023864345.2 Schistocerca serialis cubense
CCCATCAAGTAATAGCCTCAAGGTTTTATTTTACACATGACCAGTAACTGAAAAAATATTGAGTAACTTAATCTACACTAAATTCTAGCATCAAAAAGAATAAGAAAAGCACTAAAAGTAAAATCAAACCTGTGGAATTTCTTTGGATGATAATATCCCGAAGTGTTCCTCTTTATTGAACATATCATACAAAATCATGTCATCACTGTCTTCAGGTGGTTTTGGATAATTTGCTTCTATTTCAATGATGTGTAAATATGTAATCTGTAATTCCTGGGGTCTACAGTCACTGTACATTAAAGGACACTGCAATAAGAGCAGAAAACTTCAGAAATTAAAATTATGTAAAGCTACAGTCTACATTACTGAGGTGTTAGAAACTCTAGGAAAAAAGAAACAAAAAATAAATTAAAACATTTCACCATGGAAAAAAACAGAAAGTGTGCATACATTACTATATTGTTACAGCAAACTACAGGGAAGAATCAACAGTTCCTAGGTTCTTAACTCAAAGCAGTTGAGTAGAAAAATATTTCATTTCCTTTCATTCTTACATTTCCTTTAGAAACGCAGTACAACATGAATTTCATTGATGAAGATTCAAATAAACTGTAAGTGCTCTATTTAATTTCTGTCTTATCTTCTACAGTAAACCATCATTTATTCTGAACTTTAACACTTTCACCGCTGCTGCGGACATGTATACGCATGCTGCTTCAGTTTTCCTACAGTGCTACTGATGTCTATATGCATCCTGAGCCATCGACCACCCACTGGTGTGGACAAGTTACTTCTACATGTTGGTGAATAAAAAAGTTTCATGAATTTATCACACAACATGTTCCTCTTTGCATGAAATCATTTGCAAAAAAACCTTTTGTGGAATGAGGTAATTGTTATAACCAAGTAATTACGATTCACACGGGCAGAAATGGGTATGCTGCATGCGACTGTCCGGTGAATATAAAAATCAATAACTGAAGAAGAAAACGTGATACACGTTCTGCTCTCAATTTTAAATAAATCTTCAATATCTTATCTACACTTCATATACTGCAATGTATGAATTAAAAACAACCATTTGCAAAGTTTACACAATGCATTTTTACTTCCCCAAATTCCTTAAAACTTTGTGCTACGTCTTAATTCACATGACACAGCACAGTAACTATGAAGAGTAACAAAAAGAAATTCAGTCCCTCATCGAGTGATGATATGAAATATAAGGCACGCAAAAATCAAATTTTTTCAGTAAAATGGTTTTCTTAAAATTGGATGATAATCATTTCGTAGTGGCAGGCACTTCATTCCTCATCAAAGGTTATCAGCATTTAGCAAGCGGTGCAGACACAACAGAGCCACGCGCAGCTCAGAATGCAGAGCGTACGTCTATAACAGTGAAGGGGGTAAGCAACTTCTACATTAGGAAAACCAAGGCACTGAAAACTCTGGTAAACATGCTACAATCAGGCATACAACATATCAGAAAGCACAGACAGTATTCTTCTAGGGCAGCAGAAGCCCTATGATCACAAAAGCCATAAACATACATCATATCAGCATTTATTTCATTGGTGTAGATGTGCGGCATTTTAGCCAGCATGTGTACAAACTCAGAGCACTGATGCTTCTCTCTGATGTAATCTGAATCCCTCTCATTACTTTACTCAACACACCATAGACAACTGTGTGTTCAACGACCTAGTTTAATCCTTTATTTAGAACACACAGAAATATGGCGAACAAAAATTTTAATTTGCTGAACAAAATATGTTTGGTCATGACAACAATTGTACATTTTCTTCTTCTTCTTCTTCTTCTTCTTCTTCTTTGTTTTCCTTCAAAATACAGTATTATGCCTGTAAGTATCATTGCTACAAAAGGCACGTGGGTGCTGCAATATAAATACTACAATGTTGTTCCTGTGGCACAAAGAATGGTTGCATTTTATTCCAGTTCACATGAAAGGTCTTAAAACATTCAATTTTGCTACAAAGGACACAACAATTTCACAATTTTAACATTTTACAGTTCATACCTCTGATGGCAATGCCTACATCTTTCCTTTTGGCACATACTCTGGCAAGTGACCGAAACTAATGCTGCTGCTTCTTCTTCTTCTTCTTCTTCTTCTGGGCTTCTTGTCCACCCAACAGCAAAATTCACTCTTCCTCTTTCCAGAAAAGACACGTCCATTTGTAACACCCCAGTAAGAATTCGCCAACACATTTGTATAACAACTCACCTTCAAGACTTTCTCTTTCCTTTTCCAAGCGGTTTTCATTGCACAAGTAAAAACAGCATCATAAAACTGAAAGAAACTGCTACACCAATAACTGACACTCACATAATCTTGCATGGTATCTCCTAAACATGCCCACTATTCAGAAAATTTTCACCAGAGACAACAGAATATCATTATATATTAGAGATAAACATAGCTTGCAAGCACCATTGCCATTCCAAGGATTAAACTTGCAACATGTTGCAGAAAACAGTTTGCAATTTGAATGTTGGTTGAGAACAAAATTGCCAAATAAAGGGTTTAATGGCAAAAAGACATCCCACGCAAAGAAGCTGAAAGCAATGAGGTAGGTTGGGCTACAATAAACCTTCAAAGGGGTTGGGTGGTTCAGTATGTTCTGTCTTGGAAACCATTTGGATTAGTGTATATGTCCATATGAAGCTTTTGGCTTCAAATGAGCTTTTCTGTCATATCCTTGAATATTTACCATTCCTCCTGCATCACCCATAGAAGTTTATAACAGTCAGAACTGGTTGTATTATCCTAAAAGCTGTCCTTTTTTAAGAGTTCCAAGTTAGGGTTAACTTTTGTTAAAAAAAGATTGGGAGATGAGAGGACTGATGTACGTTGTATTATGAAAAATAACAAGAAAGCTGATTGAGCAATGCAACAATCATAAAACTACATTCTTAAGATGAAAACGTTAACTTTCATATGGCAGCAATAGTTACTGATTTTATACATGGTATTAACAGCAGTAGTGAAGGACATTACTTAAATCAGAAATTAACAAGTAACTACAGCATAATAAATGAACTTGTCAGGAGATCATTCATCTAAGTGTTAAGTGTTCATCTAAGCGAAATGTGTGGTGTTGGTTATCACTCCAGATGAGTGCTACATCACCTTATGCCTACCTTCACGGAGAATAATACTCACCAATAATAAAATGATATAATGAATTATTATACATTAGGGCACAAATATTGTGAGATTTTGCTATGTATTTTCATGTGGCAAGTTATATCAGAGGACGACATGCGTCTTGAAGTGGGAATGGCAACTGCAGCAACTTTGCAATGGGAAGTACCTGTATGGGTGTCTGTGCACACTCCATGTATCATTGGCCCAGGCTGGAGTAATGCATTGTCCCTGGAGCAAAGCCACATTTGAACACTTCTGAGATCGTTTCAGAGAGAAGCAACAAAGATTATGATAGATAATGCATTCATATTCTGAACTGCCAAGTTGACATTTCTTTTGATAGTTATTGTCATGTTCCTGTAGAAAGAACTGTTTATCATGTGTAGCTAATAGCATTGCACTTCAAGAATAGATGGCAAATAGATCTGAAAAGCATATTTATTAACTTAACTGCATACTGTGCAAAATTCTTGACTTCCACCATGTACTGAGAAACACAATATGAAGTCCAAGCTTTTTAGCACCCATGGCCTATCAAGAGATTGGCAACTAACAGAATAATATTTTTATCATCATCAATACTTGAAGCTAATTTAAATTTTTCAGTAGCAATGAAGGACAAATTACATTTCCAAGCCAATATTTCTTGCACATTTCGCCTTCATCAGTAGCTTTTTGCTTTGTTAAAATTACTGGTTTCTCCACAACCTATAGTCTTTCCAGTGTGTTCCAGTGTGCACGCGTCAACAGTAATGGAAAATTAGAAACACCATCCAAACAGTCATGAATGAACTAGCCATTTCCTCTGATGTATCGATACTGCGTGGAACTTTGCTGTCATGTAAGGCAGCAGCAGCCAGTGAAACTTGTAGAAGCCAGTTGAGAGTAAGGCCTCATTGTGTAAAGCGGGGTTATTGTGAGTGTGTGACAATGTTGTACTAGTTACCCAAGTGTGTAGCCACTGTTGAAGCATTCATTTGCACAGGATCTTTTGAAAAAAACAAAGAATTTGTTTCAAGAGAAATTTCTACAATGTTCTGTAAGGGTATAAAGCACCATAGAGTTACTGATTGAAAAATGGCGGTATACAGGATCGGTTTGAAATGCTCTCAGGAATAGACAACTTTCTGTCTGCACATCTCTTAAGTCAACCATGAGATTCAGTCAACAGGTTCATCGGAGTGAGAGAAGTTGCAGACATGTTTTAAGGGCACCGAAGTTAAAAGTGCACCGGGTGAGAGTTGTGCAAGAATAGAAGGAGCCTGACCTGTAGAAGAGAGGGGGTTTCTGTTCATGGCTGTTGAAAAATGTTGCCAGTGGTGTCTTGCAAAGGCACCAACTGTCTGAGTACATACATTTCTAAAATAACCAGTACTGGTTGAAAGAAAATCCACAAATGATCCACCAGGTACCCGTACATGATGAAAAGATTGGTGTTTAGTGTGTCATTTCCCCCACAGTCGTTTTGGGGGCCATATTCTCTGAGATGACAGATTCAAACGTGTATTCGGGAATTCTGGAGGAGTTTTATTCAAACTTGACAGAGGAGGAGCATCAGTTATGTTACTTTCAACAGGATGATGCAACATGCCACACATCAGCTGCATCATTGTCCCATGTTCATGAGATATTTACACCAGAGGACAATCAGCAAAGGCTTGTGGGCCTCCTCGGTCACCAGACGATGTCCATTAGTGACTTTTATTATGAGGACTGTTAAATGGACAAGTATATGAAATAAATCCCCACGCAATTGAGGAAGTCAAGACCAGGATCCAGGATGTCATCAATAGCATCACAACAGAACAACTGCCAAGAGTATATATGATTCTCCACAAGCATCTCACAGGTGTGCTGAAGTGGACGGAGGACACTTTCAGCACCTATTGTGAAGATGAGTAATCATATCAGATACATTAAATTTCATTTTATGTTCATGTGTTGACTTTACAGGCCAATTTTACTTGCCGCACCCTGTACAAGACTTATGTCTATGGAACTGAAAAAGAAATGCATGACTATACCCTTTTAACGTATAACCGTTTACGTTGCCTTGATCCTTGCTGTGGTGAAGAGCCACCGATTGGCTCTTTTGTAAGATATGGAAACAGTTTCTCATGGTAGACAATGTATTCACTTGGTCTTGGGACCATGTCATCATCAAGTTCACCACATTCATGCAGCCGCTTTACAGCTTCTATAGCTGCTGACTGTTTTGCTAATCTTTTATTTTTCTGGGGTTCACCCTGAAATAAAACCATATGATCCGTTACTGCTGTACAAATGGAATTAAATATTTATATTTGTAGAGAAGCTAAAATATCTTAAAACTATTTCTACAAGATTCTTTTTCTTTCTTTCTCAATATGGCCCAAACTGACTTTTCTAGAAAGAATATTATTCTAATTCCTACATTGGTATAAGTTTCTTCATACTCTGACTCCATATTGCATGCTTCAAAAAGATTGTGGTAGCACATCTCTTCTAGTCATTTCATCCATGTATTCCTGTTTGCTTACTGTTGGAAACTGTGTGATTTGTTTTACATATGATTAATCATGAGCCATTGTGCTTTACTACTTACAGATATGAAAATGTTTTTCTCAAGTGCCTCAAAATTCTTAGTTACTTTCAGGACAGCCGTATCATCTGCAAACAATATCTTCTTTTCATTTTCATCTACTTTTACACTGTTAAGAAATAAACTGAACAAGATACGAACATTTTATGTTTTTAACTTCTGATCAACATAAGTTCAATAGTTAAGCAGTGTCTCTAGTTGCCCTGATACAATGCTGTACAGCCTGCAGTATGCCTAAAAATACCACAATTCTTGGATGGAGCAGTATGTATCACACTAGCTTTAGAGCACTAGCTTTTTTTCTAGCAACAGCACACACACACAGAGCCACGGTAGTGAACATTTTGGGGTCAGTGCGGTTGTGTGTGTGAATGAGTGTATGTGATCACTGGGAAAAGAGCTAGTGCTTGAAAGCTAGTGTGAATTCTGTTTTCTGTTATGTGTTCCTGTGCCCCAAGCATCGACCTTTGAAAAGAGCTAGTGCTTGAAAGCTAGTGTGAATTCTGTTTTCTGTTATGTGTTCCTGTGCCCCAAGCATCGACCTGCTATAGGTGTGGTTGCCTTTCCCTTGTTTTATGTATAATACTCGAATTCTTTAATTCTTCAGCAAGACTGTGTGATTTTGACAAATCCCTTGGAGAAGTCAAGAAAAGCTCCAGACATTACCTTTCTTCTATGAAAGTGCTGCATAATAAATTGTATTAAATATGGAACCATTGTTAATGTTTACTCCCCTTTTTGCTATTCATTACATTATCTTTTCACAGGAAAGCAATCTGTCCACTGAGGATGTACGTTTCTAATACTGTCAGAGTAGCCTGATACTCTCCATCCGGAGAATCGAGAATCTCGACAATCTTTGCCTGTTATATGTTTAAATTTTTTGTGTGATTTCTCATTTGCTGTTGCAGTTCCTAAGAAAAAAGGTTGTTAACAGATGGACAGACAGATAGTCTGATTGAAAAACACTGTGTGATATAATTACAGATTAACCATTTTCTGATTTTTCTCTTACTTGTACTCACAAAACCTTGCTTCTTGGCAAATTTTACATTTCTAGGTCAGCAGAAAGTACCCTACAGGTTTTGATGAGGTAGTTTGCGAGTATCAAAATGTGTAACATAAATGGTCATATCTGTTGACTGCACTGACTTAAAAGCTCAATTTTTTTACACCAACAAGGGATGAAGACTTAGTACGTGACAAATTTCATCTTGATACATCTCTCCACTGCTGAGAAGAAGTCTTAAAAAGTCAAACAGGCTGACAGATGGACAGACAGACAGGCAGGCAGGCAGATAACAAAGTGATCCTGTAAGAATTCAGTTTTTACCGACTGAGATATGGAACCCTAGAAGGGAAGAGGATTATTTCCAGCATTATTCTTCATTTCATTGCCAATTTGAAAAGACAGAATATAATGAGAATAGTTAGCCCATATACCTATAACTGCCTTGTTTTCGTTAAAGGAAACTTAAGTAAGTATTACCCTAACACAAAAACAAACATGCAATTAACAAGTCATTTGCTAAGCTAACAAAGACACATAACAGCTACAAATTTTTCAGTCTTACCTACTTCAACAAATTACCTGGAAAAACTTACTCAGGGCCCATAATTAATTAAAATGTAACTGCGCACAAGTTGCATAAAATATAAGTTGAGCATATATACAGAAGACTTTTTAAGTGCTTGCTTCACAAAAATAAGAATTTTACAATCACAGTGATCACACGTACCTTCACTTAGACAGGAAACATACAGCACTGCACATATGTTATGCAGTGCCAATAATAACCTGACAAAAATAACCTGATAAACCTTTCAGAGTAGATGTAGCTACCACCTAATATTTACTATGGAGCAAAGAAGTTTCTTATTCTTTTTTTTCCTCCCATTAGTCATCCAATTAACAGGGTGCCATCCAATATCCACCCTTAGTCTGTAAAACTATTTATAGATCTGTATTCTTCATACACAAAAGAAGATACTTCATGAGTGTCAGAATTTCTAATTTTTTCCCACTTCTACATTTTTCCTCATTTCAGATGCCAGCTGAAAAGGTCTTCTCATAATAATGACTACTCACTCATTGCTTTCCAATATTTTTTCTAACAACTCATCTTTTCTCATTTTAGCTGCCCACTTAATTTCTGAAGATTACCCTCTTGCAGTGCATTTCAATTATTTAAGTTTATTATTTTACTGTTTTGACAGTCCATATTTCGATTATTTCACTTCCACACAGTTGTACTTTACAGAAACAAATTCTGTAGCTTACTCCTCAAGTCTAGCTCTTTGTTCAGTGCCAACAGATTTCTTTCATGGAAAAAAACCTTTTCTGTTTAAGCCGTCCTGTGTAGTATTGCTTCCTAGGTAGGACAATTCTTTCACATCTCCCACCAATGTGTCTTCCTTATGTTTGATTATTTAGCAAGTCATTATTCTTTTCACCATACACCTTCATCATTTTTGCCTTTGTTTTACCTATCATTAAACCAAATTTTGTGCTAAATCTTCTACTTATCCCCTTAATCGACTGACTTCTTTATTTCTAAGGCACGACCATATAACTGACATATGTTTACCACAGACTACTACTACTACTACTACTACTACTACTACCACCACCACCATTACTGAAAATCTTTAATTTCCAAATAACATAAAACATCTTGACAAACAGCAAAGGAAATTTTAATTGTAGGAAAAATCATTTCTTCTGGACAAGTCCTCCTGTTCCGTAAATGAATATTTAATTTGCAAATCTCATCACATAGCGGAAATTCTGAGTCACACCTCTGCCTTATGTTGAGTAGCAACTTTCCTTTACACAATATTTTTACATTCCATCTTGGATTTTCCATTCTTTAATTTAAAAAACTGGTAGCAATTTGAGAAGCTAGGTTTAAATATATCACTAAACGAATTATATCAAAGACTAGTACGTCCTTATTTACTCAATTTATACCAGTGTGGTATCTAGTAACTCGTAATTGCGTAGCAAAAATCGTGTATATACAATGTGATAATTAGCTTGATTCACATCATGTTGATAAAAAACGTTGCAAAAGATTAACGGAATATGTCACTAACTAATTAAGTAACTAACAGAAAATCACTGAACAAGGCTGTAGTAGATAACATTCCATTTACAGGCCGATAAAACCTTGATAATTTGACAATGTTTGGATTGTTCTCTGTCAATAAACTTAACATATTTCCCCCCATAACTCAGTTTCTAGAGTTAAATGTTCAGATAAATTTCAGAGAAGAATTTCTCAGTAGTTTTATAGCAAAATTCTGTCAAGTAAACTATTTATGAAATCACAGTATTTCCCATCTATTGCTCAAGGGCACAATTTGCTCCAAATACTCAGTCAGTGTTCAGAAACATACAAGGTGTATCTAATTTCCCTTTACAGACAGTGAGGCCTTGTAGTGGAGACCAACATGGTCAAGGAATTAAGGACAGGAAACAGGGCATTTTTCCACTATACGCAAAATATTACAACACAAGTTCAAACCTCCCATATTTTTGGTGCCACAGGCTAGGATGTTATGTATGGCATTCACCAATAACATGCCATCCTATGCCCTCTACTGGTTTGTTTGCATACCATTCAGTTGTTTGTGACCTGCTGTTTGTACTTGCTGTTGTGCTTTGTGGTCTTTGTTCACACTGTACAGTAGTAACCATTCACTGCAGTACAGAATGCAAGCTGTACATACATTTCATTTTTAGTGTATTGTTGTTGACCACAGTGAACTACATGTTTGCGGAATACGTCAGCATGGCATACCGTATGGGGAACCTCAATGCATCAAATGTACGTGGAGCGTTTTCCCACTGCCACACACCTTCGCAATTCCTCTTTGCTGTGGTGTGTCAGTTGGTCTCAGAGATGGGAATATATTCATCACCAGCAGGGCCATCTGTGATGATCCATGGTGATGCCACACACCCGAGTCTGAAGAAGCTGTACTCCACGCATTGGAGGAGGAGGTGATGATGAGTAAGAGAAACATAGCAGGTAGGCTGAATGTGGATCACCAAACTACACCCAATACAAACCAACCCACCACCACCACCACCACCCAGCACCACCACCCAGAAGCTACAGGCAATGCAGGCACAGGATTTTGTTTCACAAGCTCACTTCTGCAGGCGGTTCTTGCATCATTGTGTGGACAATCTCAACTTTCCACGGAAAATCCTATTCACAGATGAAGCAAAGTTCATCAGTGAAGGTTTTCTCAATTCCCACAACGGTCATGTGTGGGCTGATGAGAACCTGTAAGCTGCGTGCCTCCATGGGCTTCAGGAATGATGCGGTCTGAATATCTGGGCAGGGTTCCTGGCCCACACTTTCTTCCACCATACCTCATGGGTGTTGCGTACTTGCGATTCCTTGATAGCGTAGTGCATGGGCTCTTGGTAAACATGCCACTGAAAGTGCATCAAAATGTGGTTCCAGCATGATGGCATACCACCTCCCCTTCACGTGTGTCAGAGACTACCTGTACCAACAATTTGGGCAACAGTGGGTAGATCATGGTGGCCTGGTTGCTTAGCCTGCATGTTCTCCTGACTTGAAACCATTATACTACTACCAGTGGGTAAATCCTTGATTTATGAGACCCTTGTGGCATCAAAGAAAGACCTGTTGGTGCAGTTATGGCTGTGGCGGCTGCTGGAGGATCAGGGATTAGTGATGGTGTGCAACGGAACATGGTATATAGGTACCAGATCTGTGTTGACATCAATAGTCATCACATCGAGCCCTACTTGTAAGTGAACCCAGATGAGAAGCAGCAAGCATGAGAGAGCAACATGTGTTGTAGTATTTTGGCTGTTGCTGGGAAAACAGCGTATTTCCAGACAATAGTTCCTATGCTAAACTTAACCATCTCGGTCCCCACTGCAAGCCCTCAAAGTCAGGAGAGGGAATTTGGTTAAACACTTTATAATGGCAAAGTAAGCAAGGATACCTCTGATGATTCCTCTATTACCCCTGTTGCCTATAGTTTAAATTAGATTCCCTCTAGTCCTCAGATGCAGGGTGACTTCCCCATTCAGTTATTGAACAGTCTCACTTCCCCTAACCCACAACTCTGTTTTTCGAAGGAATAACATTATAGTCCTAAAAACTGTCATTTTTGACACACCGTTTCTTTTACCTGCCTACCGTCAGTAATGAGAATGTTTTTATTTCCATCTTATCTGATTGCAGGATTTCAATATTCATTTACATAAAAATGTTTCTTTTTTCATGAAGTCAAGCTGTACAATTAAGTGTTATAAACTTATTATTAAAAGAACATACATGTGTACATTGTAAGAAATCTCAATATTTTCTAATACAACTGGGTAACTAAAAACAACATTTTTCTCTAAAGCAGAAATCCTTTTACCTCTATGCTCACTTTCAACACCGAGTTCACTGGTAACTGCACAAAACACACACACTTTCCACCCCTGAGCAACAGATACCACAATGGGGCAAGATTAGTATATCTGTCATGAGGCAATTTGCAGCTGTATCTGAAAATTAAAAATATCCATAAATTAGAATCAATGCTTCATATATAATGCTACATCTCAGCTTGGCAAAATTTTGTTTTTCAATAGAACTTTTGGGCAACTTATGGGTAATACAGGGGACACACACAATTGCACTGGAGCTAAACAACAGCCCGAAATGATTCTAGCGATGTATTGTATTTATCCAAGAAATCACAATATTGTACGATTTGTATGTATAATATAAATTGTTTTGTAATAAATAAGTTACACAAGGCTTCCAGATGAACTTAAATATCCACAAATTAATATCAACACTAATTGTTGGTATAATGATAATCACTTTTACTGAGGAAAGGAAACCAATGCAACAACTTTTGAACAATAAAATAGGCAGTGAATAAACAAGACTTTCACAGAACTTATATATGGTTGATCATTTTTCCCCACACACCCCCATCCTAAAACACAGAGCGCCCTGAGTATAGAGGTACTTGAACATAGCTCATCTGGTTCTTGTGCGGATGGTTGATTGCAGTACTGTTGCAGCCATAGGTGTGGTCAAAAGTATGACAAGAGGTGAGCAGCTGGCAGCTGAGCCCATAGCTGAGGTCTGCATAAATGTGTCAGGGCATTGCGTAACCTCGGTTGTCAACATGCAGTCCAAAGGTGGCGACTTATCACCCACACTTGTTTCCCTCTCTACAGGTACCTTGCTGCATTTGACATTTTGCAAAATGTCTAACAGGTGCTGTCTACGCTGGATCACTTTGAAAGGTCTGGTGTACGAGGGCTGAAGACGAGCTCGAACTAAATCAGCATGCAGCATGCTATGGGAGCAGCCGGCCAAGGCTTTGTGTACAAAAATTTTGTGTTCACAGTGGTGCAAAACAGGTAGCCATTGGAGCTTTGCAACATGTTTAGGAATCAGCTGTACCAACTGTGGCAGTTCCACCCAGTTTAGTGCAGGCGTGAAGAAGTTTGCCACAGTCCTCAGTGACTCCCCATAAACCACTTTGGATTTCAGACAATGACTTACAGATGGCCCATTTATAAGCTATCCATAGCCCTAAAAAGACCAGAGAAAGTGTTTCCATACACTTCTTTTGGTCAAACGAGAGCAGCCTTTATAATACTATACCCCCTTTCAACCATTCCATTGCTGGCATGATGGTAGCTTGTAGTGTGGTGGCTTTCGAAAATGCACAGCCCTAGTCTATTGTAAAGTGGTGAGGACAGCTGAAGCATGCTAATCAATTTGCAACAAGCATTTTTGCAACTGTCTCGGTGGATATATCTGTGACTGGTACAGCTTCTGCACTTCTCACGCATCCGTGTACTGCCATGAATAGATACTTGTAGCCTTCTGAAGACAGTAGAGGTCCCATGAGGTCAATGTGTATGTAACCGATATCCACTGGAGGCACAAGGAGATGTTCAGCATCTGTGTGAGCATCACATCCCAGTTTGCACTGCTGGTGTTGGCAATATGCAGGAACCCAGCCCTCCACCACCACGATATTTCTTTTTAAAATTCACGGCCACGCAAAACTGCTGATTTGTAATAGAGTAGTGGCATTTTCCCCTAGATGTAACAGGCTGTGGACACGGTTGAATGCCACTTTTTTGAAAATGTGGCAAAATGTAGGGTCACAGTTTCCATTGTGAGACATCGCACCATATTTTAGAGTTGCCACCTAGTGCCTCGACTTGCTTCAGCCTCAACCCCATGCAAGGATCTGCAGCTGTCAATTTGTTGCTAGGATCATAGTGAGATTTTTTAGTTCAAAACATTAACCAAACAACAAATGCAAGAAAAGTGCTCAGCAACTATATTTTCTGTGTCTTTAATGTTATGAATTTACGAGACAAACTGACTGATAAATTCATTGTGCCTGAAATGTCAAGAGGAACATTTAGCACTGACATTCTGAAAGGCCGATATGATTGGGTCAGGATTTCTCTCTCTCTCTCTTTTTTTTTTTTTTTTTTAAAGCTACCAATGATTGTTGACTTTTTGGTGTATTGCACCAATTACACTTTGGCTGGTATCTGCATTACTGGCCAATACTGTAGATGGTACACGGTGGGAGAGCAGCATTTCTTTCACGAGACTCACCTGTAGACCACAGAAAGGTTTGTCCATTTCTGGAGTCCACTTGAGTACTCATTTGCCCTTGGTGTTGTGACCAAAAAGTGTGGTCTTTAGACGTGTTTGAATGGAAGCTGTCACTGGAAGATGGTGGCAATAAAAATTCACTATGCACATAAAATATCTCAAGTGCTGCTAATCTTGTGGCTTTGGAAGGTAATGTAAAATGGATAACTTCTCTGATAGCAGGCAGACACCACGAGATGAGACCTTATGGCCAAGGAAGGTTAATTCACTTTTCCACGTGGCACATTTATCCTCGTTTAACACAGTGTCACGGCTATAAGGTCAATGTCATACTTCATGAACATCCCTGTTATGTAACTGGGTGTTGACGAGAATACCAGGATATCGACTACATATGTGAAACAAAAAGTCAGTCCCTGAAAATCTTTGTCAATGTAGCTATGCCATGTTTCAACAGTGTTTTTTTGAGTCCAAATGCCATGAATTCAAGAAATCAAAGAATAAAAGGCTTTATCACAGCTGTTTTTGTATATAACTAGACATTATTGGAATTTGATTGTAAGACTTGTAGCAGTCCAGAAGAGTGAAAACAGCTGCAACTCCCAAAGCAGATGTCAATGTAGTAGCTATGGGATGCCCATCTAGTACAGTTCTAGCACTCAATTCACAGTAATCCCTGCTGGTATACTACGAGCCATCCTTAAGGACTACAGACTGTCGGAATGACTTACAACACCCGAATGAAGCATTTCCTCAAGATTGTTTTAGTCTCTATTAAGCATTCTAGTGCAATCATGTGGACACAGTGTGAAACTGGTGGGCCAGAGGTGATACATATGTAGTGCAAATCACAGGGTTTAATGTTACGTTGTTGCTTCAACCTCTGTGGCACTGAAAAAAACTCCACAGTATGCACAATGTTAATGTCCTGAGAGAATGTGTACCTATATTATCAACTCTTCCCAGCATGCCAAAAGCAGAACAACCCCGAGTTCCTTCAATTTGTGACTGCTGAGCCAATTTATTAGAGATGCATTTGTGAAGTCCACAGTAAGCATGAAATGTGGAAGCAAATCAGCAACCTTGAAATGTGAAAGCAAATCAGTGCGTAAGATGGGCTATGTCATGTCTGCAACCACAAAAATCCACTCAAAATGGGAAGCACTGATTGTCAGATCTCTGTGGCCATGGGTGAGGATAATAGAGTTTTTTGCAGATGTTAAATATGGAAGTTTATCAAACATTACATCAGTTTTGCATGGAGTAGGGAGAGTGCTGTCTTCTGAGCTGGTGTTGATCAGGTAAACCAAACCAGGATTTTTGCCAGAAATATGTAACCAGCATAACACTGCATTGTACAGTGGGGGCAGTAGAGACTGAATCATCTGAGCTTGTGTTGTACTGTTATAAATGACACTTCTGCCATTGTGCCACCACCTGTGACCAGTTGTGAGATGGCTCCTTTTGTTCGCAGCACTGTTTACCATTGTGACCATCTGGCACTCACAACAAGGCTTCATGCACTTCAGAGCTTGACATCAGAAATATCTATGATACTAGCAGATGTTAGTACAGCTAGCTTGGTATTGTATGTGGTCTTGAGATTGATGAGCAGAATAATGTTGTGAACGTGAACTTTTATTAGGGCCACTCAACAGTTGTAATGCTTTAAATTTCTTTAGCATCATTTCAACTGTAACACATAGGAATCAAAGTTCTATGGTTATGCTCAGTGAGTGTCACTACGAGACAGTGGCACAGTGATGCATCATCTCTTTACTTGAGCTTGGTGGTCGACAATTTTATTTGGCTGGAACACTTGTAGCTATTGGTGCTGCAGCTACCACAGCAATCAAATCTACCATTGCATGCATGCTGCAACTTGCAGTAACTTCAGTAAAGATTGCTCTACATGCACAATTAGAGCTAGCTGTACTTGTGAAGCCACCTATTGTTGCCAGATATGTAACAACAAATTGTCAGAAACCACATTAGTGTCAACCATAGCATGTAAATGTCTCCAAAACTCTGATGGGTTTTTGTCAGCATGTTTTTCGTGCTACAGCACTTGTCCAAGTGGTAGTTTAATGGAACAAGCAACTTAAGCTGTTTTATGAGCAAGGTAGGCTTACTGGTGAAGTGGATGCAAAATAATGTCCGAAACTAAAGCAGCTGCCCACTGGTCAAGGTTGCTGATTGCCAGTGTAAACTAATCATGGTCTTCAGAGATCTGGTGACGTGCAAAAATGTTCTCCAGAATTACAAACCATATAAAAGATGGTCTGCAATTGTAAATACAAAAGGTCGCTGATTGCCAGTGTAAACTAATCATGGTCTTCAGAGATCTGGTGATGTGCAAAAATGTTCTCCAGAATCACAAACCATATAAAGGATGGTCTGCAATTGTAAATGCAACATAAGAGAATCGCACAAGCCAGCAGGTGGAAAGCCTTTAACGCAGATGAGAGCATCAGAATTGGTAACCTTGTTATGTCTGGCCTTTGATGTTGCTTCCTGGCAAACTGGGGGTAACCAAAATGGCTAGTTGCACTTCGTAATTCTTGGCATGTGGTCGGGGGTAATACCTGCGGTAATGCTTGCACCTCCTCCGGCATTGGAATAATTCCTGCTGCGGTAACTAAATACTCTAAAAAAGTCACTTGGTTTTGTCCTAGGACCCACTTCCTGCGATTATTGGCCACACCATAATCACTGAGACATTGAAAAACCTGTGTCAGATGATCCTTATGCTTGGCTGTCGTTTTAGAAAACACTTGAATGTCGTCAATGTAGGTGAAACAAAAATGCAGGCCGTGCAAAACCTTTGCCAATATCTGGATTGCATTTTTAAGTCCAAAAGGCGTACGCATGTGTTCGAAAAGGCCAAACAGGGTAGATATAGCTGTCTTTGGGAATTCTGCTGGCACTGGAATTTGCATATAAGCTGTAGAGGGTATGTTGGACGAGGATGGGCTGTCATGATGCGCAGTATCAAAACTCGTTGGAGTTTACCAAGTGATTTATTATTTCCAGCTACAGTGCCCCCATTCCTCTCAGTCTGCATTACTGGGTCCCACAATGCTGAGGACACCATTTCGCTGTCTGCGAAATGGCGTGGTGTGGAATGGTTGCCTCAGCGATCCGTGCAACGCACAACTGTGTGTCGGCCTTGTTCGGCTGTGCAGTTGTGATGACGTCAGGATGTGCTGGCAGTCGACTCTGTGGTCTTTGCCCGCTTTGTCTCAGTGCTACCCGCTGGGAGCTACAAGGTGCCCGTGGCATGTTTCCTCGACAGCATGGCCAAGATCGCAGCGCCAACAAGTGCTCACGATCCGGCATCCGAATCTGTGGCCCTTGCCTTGGAATGCTTCCGGTGAGTGTTGGAAGCCAACAAGACTGCCTGCGGTAGCGAGCCGTGGCATGGTCTGCCCCTGGCTGGCTGTGGACCCTGTGTTGGCCTCAGAGGGTCAAACCAGCGACCTGCCGTGGACTGGGGCACTGGCACCCCATCTGCTGCTGCATGTAGCCGGTTGTGTGACACGCCCCACCGTCCAGGAGAGCTGTCACACTTGAATGACTTGTTAGTGAACCAGCGTCTATTTACACGCGGCTGTACGCCTCTGTTTTGCTAACGCGCCGCTCAGAGTCAGTACTCATAACACCTGGGTTGGGCCAGTGGGCCACTTCTGCCTGTAACTTGTGCCATGCAAACCGCTGCATCTACTCTTTTCTGCGGGTCTGTGGCCCTGAGGCCTCCATTCTACTTCGCAACCACTGGTAGCGTAACTTATTGTCAACAGGCCCGTGCCTGGCCATAACTTGTGCGCATCAAAATATTGCACCGAAGCTAAACCTTTCCCATCTTAAACAGTGGTGCCGCTACATTGTTCCCCCCTTCAGAAAGACCCAGTATCCAGGTCAAAAACTAACTACTCTTAAACTTGTTTGGGTCGGCACATACTTATGACATATTTACTACTACTATTAGAAAACTTAGATGTGCTCAAGTCCTCTTAAACACATGACATGACACAAAACGTAAAAATTCCTTACCGGATGACCACTCCACCTAACACTCGATCAACTCCTTACCTACCCGTCTTACACCCTCGGTATCCAATCCACTGGGATTTGGACTACCGTCGGTTCCCTCTAGGAATTGGCTCTCAGCCTGATCAGAATGAAAGCAACATACAACAAAGTTGAGGGTGTGATGGCACTTGGCACATAGGTGCTCAAAACGATCATTACTTAATGACTCTCAATGGAGAGAAGTCTTCCGAAGTAAGAGTGATTTCAGGTGCGCCGCAGGGGAGTGTCGTAGGACCGTTGCTATTCACAATATACATAAATGACCTTGTGGATGACATCGGAAGTTCACTGAGGCTTTTTGCGGATGATGCTGTGGTATATCGAGAGATTGTAACAATGGGAAATTGTACTGACATGCAGGAGGATCTGCAGCGAATTGACACATGGTGCAGGGAATGGCAATTGAATCTCAATGTAGACAAGTGTAATGTGCTACGAATACATAGAAAGAAAAATCCCGTATCATTTAGCTACAATATAGCAGGTCAGCAACTGGAAGCAGTTAATTCCATAAAGTATCTGGGAGTACGCATTAGGAGTGATTTAAAATGGAATGATCATATAAAGTTGATTGTCGGTAAAGCAGATGCCAGACTGAGATTCATTGGAAGAATCCTAAGGAAATGCAATCCGAAAACAAAGGAAGTAGGTTACAGTACGCTTGTTTACCCACTGCTTGAATACTGCTCACCAGTGTGGGATCCGTACCAGATAGGGTTGATAGAAGAGATAGTGAAGATCCAATGGACAGCAGTGTGCTTCGTTACAGGATCATTTAGTAATCGCGAAAGTGTTATGGAGATGATAGATAAACTCCAGTGGAAGACTGCAAGAGATACGCTCAGTAGCTCAGTACGGGCTTTTGTTGAAGTTTCGAGAACATACCTTCACCGAGGAGTCAAGCAGTATATTGCTCCCTCCTACATATATCTCGCGAAGAGACCATGAGGATAAAATCAGGGAGATTAGAGCCCACACAGAGGCATACCGACAATTCTTCTTTCCACGAACAATACGAGACTGGAATAGAAGGGAGAACCGATAGAGGTACTCAAGGTACCCTCCGCCACACGCCGTTAGGTGGCTTGCAGAGTATGGATGTAGATGTAGATTACTTATCATTGCCTTTCCCTATATTGAGCAACATGCTGCACAAGCTGTTCGGCTGTTATGTGCCCCTCTTGCTCTGAAATGAACTGGTTTATGGATCTCAACAGACCTGACTCCAGAGTCGATTTAACAAGGTCAGATTCTGCCTTGGCAAAAACTCTAAAGTTGCTTCTGGCCAGTACAACTGTGGCTGTGTAACATTCAATTGCATGACTCCTGAAATTGACGCTGGCAGATGGAAGGTCGGTCCTATTATGTTACGCACAGGTCCACTGATTAAAATTCCGCTCCCCTCGAGCTCTATACGTTTTGCTTCGGCAAATACTCCCTGCACAAAACAACTTGCAACTACTATTAATTTTTCAAAGGGGGACAAGATCCAATGCATCCCGACCCATTGCAATCTCAATTCTGGCTCCATGTTGTCCCTTCGACAGTCTATTTCTTCCCCCCTGGCTAAAAATAACTGCACCATGCACATGTCCGGATTGGTGCTTATCACCCTGGCTGGACATATCATTACCTTCCCTCTATGGCAGCTCTGTAATTCCTCCCTCATCATCTCGGTGGACTGGCTTTTAACTGCCGAGATCAGCAATACCTCCTCAGTTTTTTTACTTCTACCGAATTGCTCAACACTCCCCTTTTCAGTGCCTGAGGTCAGGGATCACCATCACCCTTCCTCCCCATTTAAAAAGACTGCTGTCCCCAGCAGGCTCACAATACTTGAAAAAACCTACAACATTTGAAAATACAATGCCTAATTAATCTGTGTAAACCCACTCATACATAACAAGAAAACAAAAAACAACTACAAATACTCCACTACTTTCTGGATCTCTTTCTTCCTCTTCCCTTCCTGTGACATGCCTGGAATCACTTCCGGATAACTCTTAAATGGCCACAACCACCCAATGTGTACTACCGTTGTTCTAGCTGGCAGCTGAAGCTTAATATAACAGGGGATGTGGTTTCAACTACTTGGTATGACCCTTGATACCTCACAACGAACTTCTTCGTTTTCCTCTTGTGGCGCATAGGAGCTGGATAGAATTACCCATTGCCCTACTCTATACTGTGGTAAACTTCCTACAGTGACAACGTTTTTCGCTCAAACCAGTATTAGTATGGACTTTTGCATTGTATGCACTTACAATATGCTTCAAATACTCATTCCACTGACAGTGATGAGAATCCACATAAAACCTCGGCTTCTTCCCGATTGTTCTGTGTACCCGTTCTGTCCTTCTGTTTACCTGTGGATGCAACATGCTTGTCCTCAACTTCTTTCCATTCAACAATTTACAATATTCCTTCATTAAATCCGACATGAAATTGGTCCCTTGGTCAGTAATTATTGTCTCTGGTACACCAATCTTCAAAATCCAGTTCTTTACTAATGCTTGCACGACCATTGCTGCCTGCTGATTTGGCACAGCCACTATCTCCACATAACTCAAAAAATGGTTGGTATATAATTCCTGACATACTGATCCACATCCACTTTCCTACCTCTCCACCACACTCCTATTCGTCGCTCTACACCCTCCATGACCGGATAACACGTGATCATGTGCTTCCTTTAAAACCTCATCTCTCAGTTTCACTGCCACTTCTACCCTTAGCCCTAACTTTTTTTCCCTGCACAGAAGACCATCATACGTATTGAATTGTAGCTGTGTCGGATACATTTCACAATCGTTGTCAGCGTCCCATAATTCTTGCCATATTGCTAGGTCACAATGTATGACTTCTACTTTTGCCACCTTTCTACTCAGTGCATCTGCATTACCATGCTTCTTCCCAGGCTTGTGCACCACCTTGTAGTCGAATTCATTAAGCCTTACAGCCCACCTAGCGAGTCTAGTGGATGGATCCTTCAAATCCAACAACAACTTCAACACAGCATGATCTGTCACTACCCAAAATCTTCTCCCATATAAATAACATTTAAAATATGTGATTCCATAGATTACGCTAAGCATCTCCCTCTCTGTTGTTGAGTAATTCCTCTCTGCTGCATTCAACTGCCTAGGTGCATAGGCTACAGGATGTTCTTTCCCATCAATTTCCTGACTAAGAACACACCATAATTCTTGATTCGACGCATGGCATGCTAGAATAAATTCCTTTTCAAAATCTGGAAACACAAGAACCAGACTTGATGTTAACACTTCTTTCAGTTTGTAAACGCTTTCTGACACACTTCTGTCCATTCAAATTTCACACCCTTCCATAACAATCGCATCACTGGCTGTGCGAAATCTGCAAAATCCTTCATGAACTTTTGATAGAAATTGCACATTCCGACAAATGATTGCACTTCCTTAACTGTTTTCGGCTCCCGAAAATCCCTTACAGCCTGTACCAACCTCAGATCTGTTCGCTCTCCGTCCTTACTGATGATATGACCTAAATATTTCACTTCTTCCAATGCAAAATGAGACTTCTCCAGGCTCAACGTCAAACGAGCTGCTCTCAACATCATGAAGACTTCCCTTAACAGCTGTCTATGCTGCTCCATACTACTTGAAAACACTATAATATCACCCAAACAGACAAGACACCGCCATGGTTTCAAACCCCTCAACACACTGTCTAGCAAACTCTGAAATGTTGCTGGAGCGTTTTTTAAACTGAATGGCATTCTGATGTACTGGTAATGGCACCCAGGAATAGAGAAAGCAGTTTTTGGATGACCCTCTGGAGCCACCTCTAACTGATGATCACCGCTTGTCAATTCCACCGTAGAAAATTACTGGCATGTCCTCAGTGATCCAAAGTCTCCGATATGTTTGGAATGGGGTATGCGTCCATTACTGTCGAATTACTGAGGTATCTGTAATCACAACAGAACCTGTATTTCTTAGTTCCATCCATAGATTCTTTAGGCATAACAACAATGCCCGCTCCCCAGCAACTATTACTATGTTCTCTAATACAGTTCGCAAGCTGCTGATCAATGAAATCCTCCACAATCGGCTGCAAATACCTCAGTATTCTGTATGGCTTATGGCAAACAGCTGCTTCATTCCCTGTTGTTCTCCTATGTTGAAATAATGGAGTTGCTGGTAACAGCCCTCGCGGAAAAAACAAATCCTTAAATCCCAACAACAATTCTTCCGTGTGCTCTTTTTCTTCTCCTTTAAAATGTTTAACCTTGTTACACAATGCAGTTCTATTGGCAGTTGGTGGTTGATCGCTACGCCTACCTCTTGAACACCAGTCTTCGTCATCTGGTACATCCAAATTTGCCACTAAAACTCCTTTTCCCAAATTCACATTTACAGCGTTAAAATTATCCATGTTCACAGGGACTACTTGCCCATTGTTTCCCTCTCGTACACATACAATACTACATTTCACAAAACAACCTAATGGGTCAAAAAATTCATTGTCCTCCAACGGTTCAATAACACATACTGTACCTACAGGTAGATTTACTCTACACTTACCCAAAGCGACTTCCCGGTGCCAATAGACACACACACATGCGAATTAAGCCTTAATGTTAATGTACGCAGTTCAATTGGTTTGTTCATTAAGCTGAACACCCCTTGTGACAGCTCCGCAACCACAAGTTTCCCCTAGTTGAAATAACATTCCACCAAGATCCACAGTTCGTTGTCCAAGGTCAATTTTGGCATGATGTTGATGCAAGATATCTACTCCTAGGATCACATTGTAGCTCTCACTTATCCACGGTATTACCTCCATACTTGCATCAAATCGGACTTCCCCTATGCAAAAGTCAACTGTCACGGACCCCAAAGGTGTGACGACCTTATCCCCTGTGGATCTAACTTCCTTCATCCCATTAAACTCTTAGCAGCCACTGACACTTGTACCCTTGTGTCCCACAAAATCTTAAACTTTTTAGTTCTTATGGATCCTACCACTGAACATTCCACCTCTGCAAACGTATTTGTAGCACAGAAATTTAACGGGAGCTCCCTCAAGTGGGTCTTGCGGCCCCTCTGCCATTTAACGATTGTCCACCTCTACTAACTCCACTTCTCCATCCTCCACACTGCTGGTTTCCACACATCCCTCTATTCCTTGGTGACTGGGTACACTGCCTCTGCACGTGTCCCGTATGCCCACACTTATAACATTTTACACCTGCTGTAAACACTGCTTGTCTATCACGTACCCCTGTTGCCAGATCTATTTCCTCACATTGAATTGTCAGCTGAATGGCTGAATACAAATCTTTTGGAGCCCTTCACGCACTTTCCACAACATATGCGATGGTAATTCCCTCAAAAATACATCAATTGCCCTTTGCTCGACCTCCTGCAACAGAATACCACTTTCTTCATTACTCTGACCCAACTCTTAAGTATACTCATTAATTGCTCTTATCCTGTCCGCAAATTTCTCTACCGTCTTCCCCTGCCTCTTCGTCATTGTATTCAACCTCTCCCTGAAGTACTGATTGCTATTCTGTTTCTTGTAAGTCTGTAAAAGCCCCTCCTTCAACTGGTTAAACTGTCCCGCGTTCCTTAAGGCCTCAGAACGCCTTACATATGTCTTAGCTGCACCCATTAATCTAATCTTGGCTACATGTAACAACTGTTCATCAGACCAACCATTCATCACAGCTGTAGTTTCCAAGTCCTCCACGAATGAATGCACATCCTCAGATGCATTGCCAGAAAACGGAATAATCAAACTCGCAGTGGCTGGATCAATCTCCTGCTGCGGCACCCTACGCAAAAACGGCTGATCCGATGTGGTTTCCCACTCACTTCTAGATGTTAATTCACTTCTCAACTGCATATTGACCGCTGTCAATTGTGCTACCTTTTCCCCACAAAATCTGTACCGCTTATGGTTCCGACATACCTTGTGTCCCTGACTCTGCCATTGTGTTGCTTTCATTCCCAGTTAGTCTCGAAAGCAAACATTTAAGTACAAGAATAACCTGACTTCCTACAGTTCTGTGTCATCATACACCAATACAAAAGTAATCAAATGCCACGAAAAACAACATCTTACTGCCCCAAACACAATAACACTTATTCTGGCAAAAAAATAACATGCCTCTGCAAAACATCTAAAATGGCCTACCAGGAGCCATACTAAAAATAAAAAAGGAAGAAGAAAGAAAGAAAATGTCCAACACTCAAAAAGAAAAATTGGTCAACACCCCCCACATTTTGTGACTGTAATGAAGGCGGTGGGCTCCAATGTCTTTCAGTACAGACAACGGCCATTATTCGGACACCAAATGTAGAGTGTACGTTGGACGAGGATGGGTTGTCAGGATGCGCCTTAATAAAACTCATACGAGCTTCCCAAGTGATTTATTATTTCCAGCTACAGAGCCCCTGTTCCTCTCGGTCTGCTTCACCGTGTCCCGCAATGCTGAGGACACCACTTCGTTGTCTGTGAAACGGCTTGGCATGGAATGGCTGCCTCAGGGACCCATGCAACGCACAGCTGTGTGTCAGCCTTGCACGGCCACAAAGTAGTGACAATGTCAGGATGCGCCAGCAGTCTGCTCAGCAGTCTTCACCCGCATTGTCTCAGTGCCGTCCGCTGGGAGCTGCAAGGTGCTCACGGCGTGCTTCCTCGCCAGCGTGGATAAGATTACGGTGACAAGTGCCCACGATCTAGCATCCGAATCTGTGGCCCTTGCCTTGGGATGCTTCTGGCGTGTGTTGGAAGCCAACAAGACTGCATGCGGTGGTGAGCCATGGCATGGCCTGCTGCTGGCTGGCTGCAGACCCCGCGTTGGCCTCAGAGGGTCGAACCAGCGACCAGCCATGGACTGGGACGCTGTCACCCCATCTGCTGCTGCATGTAGCCGGTGGTGTGACACACCCCGCCGTCCAGGAGAGCTCTCACACTTGAATGTCTTGTTAGTGAACCGGCACCTATTTAAATGCGGCTGTGCGCCTCTATTTTGCTAACGCACCACTCCGAGTCATGTACTCATAACACCTGGGTTGGGTCAGTGGGCCCCTTCTGCCTATAACTTGTGCCATGCAAACTGCTGCATCTACTCTTTTCTGGGGGTCTACACCCCTGTGGTCTCCATTCTACTTCACAACCGCCGGTAGCATAACTTACTGTCAACAGGCCTGCGCCTGGCCTTAACTTGTGTGCACCGAAATATTGAACTGAAGTTAATCTTTTCCCATCTTAAACTGTGTTCCCGCTACAAAGCTGTCGCACAATCCACTACACTGAACACATGTGATCCCACTAACAAATTGTTAAACTCCTGTAAATTCGGAACCGGGTACTTATTTGGTATTGTCCTTGCATTTAGTACCTGGAAATCGCCACAAGGTTTCCATGTTTTACGTTTTATCTTCCTTGCGAACTTAATGCAATGGTGAAGCCCACAGGCTGTCAGACAGACAGATCATGTTTTCCTTCAACAATTTCTCAAATTCTTGTTTTGCTATTAATTTCCGAGGCCGTGCAGACACTGGTGGACCTGGTGTGGTCTTGATGAAATGTTGCTTATTCTGTTTCGCATCTTTCTCCTCTAATTGTGGTGTAACAATCTCGGGAAAGTGTTGAAACAGCTGCATAAACTCATTTGTGGCAAATGTTTCTTGCACCTGCACCAGCAACCTGAAAAGGACGGGCAAGGGGAAGCGATAGAAGTCTGTGATGAGAGTACAAAGGAACATTGTCTGGCAGAGTGTGCAGGGACTAGGATGGCAACAGGTGCAGTGTCAGGAGGTTGAGGGGCAGGGAGATAGGGAAAGAATGAGCGAAAAGGAGAGAAGTGGGTGAGATTGGTGGGTGCATTGGCAGAGGGCAGCAAACAAAGAGGCTAGGAGACGAGAATGGAGAGGAGATGATAGGACAGAGGGGGTGGAAACTTTTGTGTGTTAACCAACTCTGCTGCAACCATTGCACAGCTTTTTATATTGGCATGACTACCAACCAGCTGTCTACCAGGATGAACGGCACCTATCAAACTGTGTCCAAGAGCAAAGTAGACCACCAGCGGCACAATATGCAACTTAGCACAAAATGCTCAATTTCAATCACTGCTTCGCTACCTGAGCCATCTGGATCCTACCCTCCACCACCAGACTTAGAGAAGCAACTAACTAGAACTGAAGCCTACCTTAAGAGTAATAAAACAGAGGGAAAGTATTTAAACCTTCAAACAATACCAGATGAGATACAGACAGCTGATAAGAGGAGAAAAATCCAAATCAATTAATGAGATTATTTCAAAATCAGCAAATAAAATGAAAACAGCCTGGGATATAATTAACTCATAAAGACAAAAAATACACGGAAAACAAATTAATCAGAAAGTATGGAAGTGAGTAATAAAATCATTACAGATAAAACAGAAATTGCCAGTATCCTGAATAATAACTACATAGATATGACAGAAAACCTAAACAAGGTGGATATGCGGAGGGGAGAGGGGGGCAGGAGAAATTTCACGGATTTCCTGGTTAAAAATACATCTTCTCCCACATGAAAATATATCTCTTCCCATGTAAAAATACACTTTTTTCCATATTAAGTGACAATAAACTTTCCCTTGGAGCTGTAACACTTGCAAATCCTTTGAATGGTACAGGTATTATAAACTGGCATAGATTATGCCAGCACTTTAGGAAATGAAACCCAGCAAAAAACAATGCATCTTCAATGCAATGCCACATGTACACTCCATGTTTTCGTATTATGAAAGTATATAAGTATAAATGGCACCAATTACACCATGACAACTTTTAAAGCACTGAAATTGAGATTGCGATGCAATTTTGTCAGCCAATCTTAGCTCACATTATGTGACTCACTAGCCAATGCCAGCAGAAATTCATAGCATAGGACTTGTGATGCAGTCAGCCAATAAACTAACTTTCAAGCTTAATCTTTTTTCGCATGTTACCCTTTAAGATATACCAAACACAAATATGCCGGTAAAGTTTTAAATAATGGCATAAATAGCTGGTCTCCTGAGCCCAAAATTTTTCCAAGTGACCAGTGCTCAAAGTAGTTAGTTTTGAATGAGAGTCCAATGTTCCTTTATTTAAGAAATTAACTGTACATTCTCAGACATAACAATATTTTTCTGCAACCTGCTGTAAATGTAAACAGTTGCGACAGTATGCTCATTGAAAGTAGTTTGTTGTTAGAAAGTACTGCACAGTCTTCATCTTGAAGTTTCTGACACATTTCACAGTCGGCAGACCCTGGCGTGTGTCATTTGCTTTATTGTAACTGGAAAATTTATCTGGAAATTAAAACAGTGAAAAATTCCCAGAATTCTAAAAAAGTTCCTTGATCTTTCCCAGATCAAAAAACATCCAGGTTTTTACAGGAGTTCATCCCATGGCACATACACCCTGCTAAAGCATGAACACAGTAACACAAGAACTCACTCAGCAAACCACAATGACAAATAAACCAAACCACTTCATGTTCCTAATACCAGTACCTAATGAGGAAGTGACAATGGTATAAAAAACTCAAGTCAAAAAGTCTGCTGGACATCATAAAGTGTCAAACTACCTAATCAAGCAGGTGGCAGCAAAATTAATTACACAAATGTTGGATACTATCAACTACTCATTCCAAGGAGTATTTCCCGATCAACTTACATTAATTAAAGTGGTACCTATATACAAAAAGGGAAAATATGAAGATCCTAACAATTACAGACCGCTATCCTCAGTTAAAGTAGTAAATGAGTTTTGCCATTTGGGGAGCAAAATAACTGATGATGGTCGAAGTAGAGAGGATATAAAATGTAGACTGGCAATGGCAAGGAAAGCGTTTCTGAAGAAGAGAATATTGTTAACATCGAGTATAGATTTAAGTGTCAGGAAATCATTTCTGAAAGTATTTGTGTGGAGTGTAGTCACATATGGAAGTGAAACATGGACGATAAATAGTTTGGACAAGAAGAGAATAGAAGCTTTCGAAATGTGGTGCTACAGAAGAATGCTGAAGATTAGATGGGTAGATCACATAACTAATGAGGAGGTATTGAACAGAATTGGGGAGAAGAGGAGTTTGTGGCACAACTTGACAAGAAGAAGGGACCGGTTGGTAGGACATGTTCTGAGGCATCAAGGGATCACAAATTTAGCATTGGAGGGCAGCATGGAGGGTAAAAATCGTAGAGGGAGACCAAGAGATGAATACACTAAGCAGATTCAGAAGGATGTAGGTTGCTGTAAGTACTGCGAGATGAAGAAGCTTGCACAGGATAGAGTAGCATGGAGAGCTGCATCAAACCAGTCTCAGGACTGAAGACAACAACAACATCCTCAGTATCCAGGCTTCTCCAAAATATTAGAAATGCACATGCTCAACAGACTAACTGCTTACCTGGAAAAGCATAATATTATAACTCCAGAACAGCATGGATACCAGAAAGGGAAATCATTAACAGAATTTACTGTACAGACCTTGGCCCCGTATGATAGTTTCTGGAGATTTTCTGGACTTATCCTTGCCATCTGACACAACAAATCATGCAGACCTAGTAAAGAAAATAAATAATACTGGTACTTGTGGTCAAGCAGCAGACTGGATAACATCGCATCTCTGTAACAGGATGCAATACATACCCATTAACAAGTTACACAGATCAGAAGTTAGAAGTATTAAGTACGGTGTACCTTAAGCATCTGTTTTGCAACCTATCTACTTCAATTTATTTCTAAAGGATAGCTGCTACTCACCATATAGAGGAGATGCTGAGTCGCAGACAGGCACAACAAAAAGACTGTCAAAAATAAGCTTTCAGCCAACAAGGCCTTTGTCAAAAATAGCCACCACACACACACACACACACACACACACACACACACACACACACACACGACTGCTGTCTCTGGTAACTGAAACCACACCGTGGGCAGCAGCTGCATTGTGTGATGGGGTAAGGAGGAAGTGGGAGCAGGGAGGCGGAGGGATAGCAAGGTAGAGGTGGAGAACAGGGAAGGGGCTGGATGGGTGAGGAGAATGACGAACGAAGGTTGAGGCCAGGAGGGTTATGGGAATGTAGGATATATTGTAGGGAGAGTCCCCACCTGCGCAATTCTGAAATGCTGGTGTCGGTGGGAAGGATCCATGTGGCACAGGCTGTGAAGCAATCACTGAAATGACGAATGTCACACACACACACACACACACACACACACACACACACATGACTGCTGTCTCTGGTAACTGAAACCACACCTGTGCGCTACTATTGCTTTCCCTTTCCCCTTCCCCTTCCCCTCCAGATTGCTGTGCGCATCCCACATTGCGCTGCATTCCAGTCCGAGATGCTGGAGATGGTGGTCACATGTGCATGAGGTGTGCTTGCTTGCTTGCTTGTGTGTTTACTGACAAAGGCTGTGGATGAAAGCTACATGTGAGTGGCTTTTAAATGTGCCTGTCTACAACTTCATGTGTCGCCTTTATGGTAAGTAGGATTCCATCTTTTCCTATATTGTTGATATTCCTATCTGGAGTTTCCATTGTTTAATAAGAAATTAGTGTTACAAAGCAAACTAGAATTAAAACTACTCATATACAATTTAAGATTCACAAAAATGTATTTTTTAACTCTGGTGTATGTATTGTAGATTATTTAGCAACATACATACACCAAACAAAATCCCATCAATTCATGACCATCAACACTCCATTTGGATTGGTCAGATACACTAGGATGCTTTTCAGATTGACAGTGCACCAAGATGTTTTGGAGCTGATTCAAAATATTCCAAACACATTCAATTAACTGGACGATATACACTGAGGTAACAAGTCATGGGATACCTTCTGATATCGAGTTGGACCTACCTTTGCCCGGCACAGAGCAGCAACTCAAAAGTGACAGGGAATCAACAATTCGTTAGAAGCCCCTTGCAGAAATATTGAGCCCTGTTGCCTCTATATCCATTCATAATTGCGAAAGTGATGCCAGCACATGACTTTGTGCATGAAGTGACCTCTCAATTACACCTCGTAAGTGTTGATGGGGTACATGTTGGGCAGTCTGAGTGGCCAACTCATTCGCTAGAACTGTCCAGAATTTTCTTCAAACCAATCACGAACAACTGTGGCTTGGGAACATGGCACATTGACATCCATAAAAATTCCATCATCGTTTGGGAACATGAAGCCCATCAACGACTGCAATTGGTCTCCAAGTCTCTGAACATAACCAGAGGACCCAGTCCGCCCCGTGTAAACACAGCCTACACCATTATGGAGCCACCACTAGCTTGAACAGTGCTTTGTTGACAACTCAGTTTCATTGCTTCTGCATCGTACTTGAACCCTACCATCAGCTCTTAACAACTGAAATCGGGACTTATCTGATGACGCCATGGTGTTCCAGTAATTAGGGTCCAACCAATATGGTTGTGAGCCCAGGAGAGACACTGCAGGCAATTTCACACTGTAGCAAAGGCACTCGCACTGGTTGTCTGCTACCATAGCCCAATAACGCCAAATTTTGCTGAACTGCCCTAATGGATACATTTGCCATACATCCCACATTGATCTCTGCAGTTATTCCAAGCAGGGTTACTTGTCTGTTAGCACTAACAACTCTATGCAAATGCCACTGCTTTTGGTCATTAAATTAAGGCCGTCGGCCACTGCATTGCCCATGGTGAGAGGTAATCCCTGAAATTTGGTATTCTTGGCACACTCTTGATGCTGTGGCTCTGAGAATATTGGATTCCCTACTGATTTCCAGAACAGAATGTCCCATGCATATAGCTCATACTACCATTCTGCTTTCAAAGTCTATTACTTCCCATCATGCAGCCATAATCACGTCAGAAGCCTTTTCACGTGAATCACCTGACTGCAAACGACAGCTCTCCCAATGCATTGTCCTTTATACCTTGGGTGCGCAATTCTACTGCCATCTGTATAGGTGCATGTAGCGATCCCATAACTTCTGTCACCTCCATGTATTAATAACTGGCACTACAAGATTGCAACATCCTGCAAACTTCAATCTACTGTTCCAGACATAACAAAATGGACTTAAGAGCAACCAGCAGAAATGTGAATTTTTTCTAGAACAAGTGGAATACTTAGGCTACATAAAAAACTAAACTCTGCTCGAACAGGGGATGAAGACCAAATGGTACCAACTGGCCGCTGTGTCATCCTCACCCCATTGGCTGCTGTGTCATCCTCATCCCACAGCTCTCCCACCCATATGTCAATTTATAAAACTGGAGCCACTACTTCTCAATCAAGTAGCTCCTCAGTTTGAATCACAAGGGCTGAGTGCACCTCGCTTGCCAACAGAGCTTGGCACACCGAATGGTCGCCCATTCAAGTACTAGGCCAGCCCAACAGCACTTAACTTAGGTGATCTGATGGGAATCATTGTGGCAAGGCCGTTGGCACTTTAGGCTACATACTGAGTCATAAAGGACTCCAATCGACTCAGGAAAAAGAGAGAGAGGGAGAGGGAGAGGGAGGGAGGGAGAGAGAGGGAGAGGGGAGAGAGGGGGAGAGAGGGAGAGGGGAGAGAGGGGGAGAGAGGGAGAGGGGGAGAGGGAGGGAGGGAGGGAGGGAGGGAGGGAGGGAGGGAGGAAGGGAAGGAGGGAGAGAGAGAGAGAGAGAGAGCAAGCTACAAACTTAAAAGACCTTCAGTCACTTCTCTGCAAAATAAATAATCACACATAATTTACACTTAATACTCCACACATCACAAGGTCCCTTAATAATCTATCAAGATATGTGCAAAATAAGTATGGTCTTTGCAGTGCCAAAGAGGCTTGAAGTTCAAATGTTATCCAAAGCCTAGTCCTTGTCTGGCAACATGACCCATCAGAACACATTATATTGGCCACTAACACATATCAATATATCAAGGCTGTACTTCTCACAAATGCGACAGTGGGCACGAATAAACAACAGCGTATGCACCTGAGACACTCACTTCAGCCCAGATCAGTTACTCACAAAATGGAAAAAGAAGCACTGGCAGTTATATCAGACATCCATAAATTCCATACATGTCTTTGCAGCATAAAATTTAACCTTGCTGATTTCCATGTTCTGTTGTAACACCCACCACCAACAGCATGACATGCTAATGTTGACCCTATCCAAACTCCATATGAAACCAGATCCCACATTTGACTCTTAAGACGCACTGTGCTTCCAAAGCACAGGATGACACCTTAAAAATTCACCCTCCCAGTCCACTCCCTTTCCTGAACTCCAGACATACTTTTCCCTAAAAATCAGCATCCAGATGGTACTGGGAGTACTGATCCTGACAATGGACAGTAAAGACTGTCAGGTGGTCATCCTGCTGCAACAGTTCAGTGGTTATTGACTTTGAACAGGCATCTGAATCCATATCACACAGTGACTTATTAACATAAGTACCACCATATGGGGTATAAAACAAGATATGGGACGGGATTTAGCATTTCATGGTGGGGAAGATGCAGTATGTTAACTGGATGGAGAGTCTTCTACTTATGTAGATGTAACTTTATACAGCCTCTGGAAAGTGTGTTGAGACTCTTGCTGTTCCTGACATTCATCCAAGACATTGCACACAATGTCAATAATAACCTAACTTTTCACTGATGGCAACTATCTTTAATGATGTACTGTCTGAAACAAACTGCACAAATATTCAATCTTGATAAGATTTAAAAATAGCGCAAAGATGGGCAATCAGCTTTACACCTTCAGTAATGTAAAATACGACAGGTCACACACAAGAAGAAAAAGGTAGTATCCTATGACTACAACAAAAATGAGCCACAGTTGGAACTGCTAAACTCTTAACAAATACCTGGGTGCAACAATTTGTAGGGATATGAAATGGAACATAGGTACAGTTGTTTGTTTATTTATTTACTACATGCCCCATTATGCACTATTTGTAACACTACATGTATGCATTTGTAATGTTTATGTTGTATGATGATGAAGATGACGCAAGGAGGGAGAGCCTACTCCTCACGAATAGCACCTAGGGGGCCGTCAAGCTTAACATCCCCATCGGACAGAGGAATCACCATCAATTCTGTCACAGGCCCAATCATGAGACACTATGGAATGGTTCGAGTTTTAAACCAGGATGTTGGCACAAAGTCTGGTGATTGGGAACTTTACACCACCACCTCTCCTCTCCTAACCAGATAAATACTGGTGGTGAAATCTTTTTCTATCACCAGGATTCGAACCAGCTTCCCCTGGGTTGAGCGCCACTGCACAAGTGTGCGTTAGGAACCTCAGTAATGGAGGCAGGTTGCATAGGTTCAGCTGTATATAAAGCAGATGGCAGACTGCAGTTCATCGGTAGAACAGCAACGAAATGCAACTAACCTCCAACAAAGACTGTATGCAAAACACATGTACCACCCATCGTAAATATTACTGAAGTGTGTGGCCCCATACCAAATAGAACTAATAGGGAATATTGAGTGTATACAAAAGAAGCACCATGAATGGTCAAAGCTTTGTTTTACTCATTGAAGACTGACATGGAGATACTGAAAGCAATTAACTGAAAAATACTTGTAAGACATACACGATCTGTCCTCTGAAAGTCTAGTTTAAACTGTCAAGAACTAGTTTTAAGTGTTGAATCTAGGAATATACCACAACTTCTTATGTAGATTACACTAATTACAGTATGCACAGAGGTGTTTCATAAAACGTTCACCATGCGCTCCATATGAGAATGGAACAGGAAAAATATCTAATATGGGAAGTACCCTTTCCCATGCACTTTACAGTGGTATGGAGAGTATATATGTAGCTGCAGATCTCTCCCATGTGGGCAGTGTCTTTCACCACCGTATAATAATTCTGTCTTAAGACTTGCCTTAAAACATTGCAGTCAGATCCCAAGTTTACTCATATTTCATACATGCTGCCTTTTACATCAGTAAGCAATGTAGCAAATGTAACTGCATTCATGTACCTTTCGCTTATTTAGTATTGTGATTTATTTTGATATTTCAAACAGTTACCATTCCTGTCTTGAAGTTTCTCCTGCTTTTACAGATGGTCCTATTTCGAAAATGGAAGACAATGAATTTTCCTGCAATAATTTCAGGTGTCTTTGCCAACGAGTACTTAGATGTTCTTAGTGAGAATGAAAATCCAGATGAAGGAATGTATTTATATGGATCTGAGGACAATACTAGTGACAGAGACAGTGACAATTTTAGGCCTGCAAAGAAGTGCAAGATGGCAATGTTGTCAAGTGATTCTGACACTAATGATGATGACAACTCTGTTCATGTGAATGATACATTTCTTATAATGATAACATTGACTGATGAGAAACTGGCATTCAAACACTTGAAGGTCATTAAGGGATCATTACATTTCCAATACAATGTGACTGTATAGCCTCTGTGATGTTTGGCGACAACTTGTTTGTATTGTTTTATCGTAATCAAATCTTAGTGAAATATAAAACGTTGCCTAAAGCATCCAGGTGGTCTCGTGTTACACAAAGAGACATGAAGATACTCCTTGGCCCAATTCTAACAAACAAAAAAGGATAGATGGAAAGATTACTCGTCAACAAGACACTCTAACAGCTTATTTTCATAGATTATGAGGAGCAATAGATCTGAACATTCTGGCACTTTAAGGACAATACAAAATTGAACAGTAGCTCTGAGAGACTCTTCAAAAATCAACCTATGTTGCATTATTTCCTCGATAAATTTAGCACACTTTATAAATAAAAGCAACAGTCTTTGTTGAATGAGATGATTCCATGGAGTAGGCTGAGCTTACAAATGTACAACCCTGCAAAGACTACGAAGTATGGGTTACTTGTTACAGTGGTGTGTGAGACTGTCACAGGCGAGAAATCCAATATGGAGATTTATACTGGTGAAGGTAAGAAACTGGAAAAGTCTGTCCTCCCAGTTCTTCATTATCTTCTTTTTATGTGGCACAATATCTTTGCTTTACTTCTTGGTGCTACAGCCCGTCTAGGGCCTTGGTCCACTGGCCAATATTCACCCACTCTTCGCTGCTGGCTTCTAACTCCCATTCTTCTCAAGTCCTTCTCCATGTTATTTAGCCAGCTGGTCCTTAAACGGCATCCCCCTGGTCTTCCTTTGAAAGCTTTCTTGACTGTGCTAATCTCCACCATTTTTCCTACATGTCCCAGTCAGCATAGACTATATTACTCTTTATTTCTGTCACGACATCTAGTTTGTTATAAAACTGTCTGACTTCCTTATTATTTCTGAGACACAATATTTACCAAGATAACTATTATAACAATACCTTTACTGCAAAGTTACAACTAAAAAACAAAACCAGAGTCTGTGATAATATTATGGTGAAAAGAATCTGTGATACTATTACAGTGAAAAGAGGTATACCATAAACCGAAAACCAAAGCATTAGGAATGAAGAAAGGTAATCTGGTTTCCTGTAGAAAAGGTGACATTCTTCTCCTCGTATGGAAAGACAAGCGGGATGTCAGAATGATCTCAACAATTCATGATGCTTCTGTTTCAAATACAACAGAAAAATTGGAGAGGATATATTTAAGCCTTTGTGTGAATCAGTATAATGCCCACAGGAAAAGGGTTGATACTGTGGATCAATACAGTTCTCACCATCAAATTCTATGGAAATTGATGACATGGACAAAAAAAGTCATCCTTTACCTAACAAACTGTGGACTTTTAAATTTGTTTAAAATTTACAGTGTCCAGAATCCAGAGAAGAAGAAAAAAATAAATTGTAAGCAGTTTCTATTTTCAGTGGCAAAATATTGGATTACTGACAATGATAATGAAGGCTCTCCAGACAAAGAGAGAGAAATTCCGGGCCCAGTCCATCCCTTAGAGGAAAAGGAAGAGTACTACATGAACAACCACCTGGAAGGCTACTAGGTGACATGAAGCATCAGGAATGTGTCTATTTCAAATAGTGGAAAAAAGGACTAAAAAAGAAATTTCCAGCCAAAGTCTATAGAGTTTGTGCTGCCCACAGAAAAAGAAATGAAACAATGCATACCTGCAAATTTTGTACAGTTGCTCTTCACAGAGAGAAATGTTTTACACAGTAGCATACATTGCAAAAGTCCTAGGAACCTTTGTTTATATAAGGGGAAGTCAAATGAAAACCAAACACTCAAAACAACAGGACCACGGAATGGCATGACATGACATAATGCACGTGCATTACAACATTTATCTCACTGGAAGAGGAGACGATCAACTCCTGTTTCGTAGAACACGGCTGGCCACGGACAGATCCACTATCGCAGCCACTCTTGCACTTCCTTGTCCGTCTTAAACTGCCATCCACACATGTCTTTCTTCATGTTGTCAATGATGTGAAAATCACATGGCACAAGATCTGGGCTGTACAGATGATGTTGCAGTGATTCTCAACCAAATCGCTGAAGCACAGCCTTCATCCGATTGGTTGTGTGGGGGCAGGCGTTATAGTGCAACAAGATAATTCTGTCTGACAACATTCCGGTACATTTTGACTTTATGGAGCATTAGAGTTTCTTCAAAATGTCTTCATAGCAATGCGCATTATTGTGGTTCCATGCTCGAGGAACTCTACGAGTAGAGGGGTCCCTGCACTCGAAGACAAAAGTCACTATGACGTAACTGGAATTTACGTGAAAACTTAGGATTTTTTTTGTAAAAGAGATGTGGGGTATTTTCACTGTTGCTTTGCTGTTTGCCCTCTAGCTGTAGGAATACTGTCTGACAGAACCATCCTGTTGCACAAAAAAACACCCTCACACAGCCTATCAGACAAAGACCACACTTCAGTGATTTGGTTGGGAAACACTGCAACATCCTCTGTACAGTTCAGTTCTTCAAAGTGGATTTTCACATCTTCGGTGACCTCAAGAAAGGCATACGAGGATGCTGGTTTCAGAAAGACAAGGAAGTGCAAGAGTGGTTGAGGTCGTGGATACACCAGTGGCCAACTGCAATGTACTAAACAAGGATTGATCATTTTGTCTCCCAGTGGGATAAATGTCTTAATGCATGTTCTGATCACTTCTGAATGGAACCATTCCATTGCCCTGCTGTGGTGAATTTCTGGCTTTCATTTGACTGACCCTCAAACATAAGTTCCACGCTAAATACAATACATGAAATAATAGTAACTGTAAAGGGCAAGGTCTTCTCAATAAATGGCTCAGTGCTAATATCTGCAAAGAGTCTCTGTGTGTCAATGCAGTACTACAAGCACAGTAACAATAGTAAATTTTTTGACAAAAGAACAGAGCAACAAATGGACGCTAGAGAATTAGGTGTATTTTTGTTTGTGTGATATAATGCATTTATTGTCATGTGCACTAGTATTGTGGATTATGATTTTTTACATGTAGTTTACAATTACATCAAATTATAGTTTGAAAAAAGTGGTAAAATTCATTAAAAATTGTTTCAAAATGTTGAGAAACGTTTTATGTTCATACACTGAAAGTTTACAATTAAAATTATGCAAACCTGATGAGCTGTAAAACTGTACATGGTCACATGCAAAAACAACAGCTAGCCACAAAAATGTCATTTAGTGTAATCAAACGACACTACTGAAAGGAGATCAGAAGCCTCGCTGAACCTTAAACAGGCCCTGATGTTATCGAATACATTATTTAGCCATTTTATACAATCTACAGAATAGCGAGATTTGCAGTAAGGACTAAGATCAATGTATAGCTGGGAAATCAGATCTAGTTAATTAAAAAGACCCTCACCTTTTCATGAGGGGGGGGGGGGGGGACTTGCCCTTATGGTGTGCTACCATGCTTTAGTGTATGTTCATAACTACCTAATATTGTTCAGTTTCACAGAATATTTCAACTAATTTTTTGATCCACTTAATAACAAATGAGACTCACATATTCACCAACTGTATAGCATATGGACCTTTCAGAATTGCATGACTGCCACAGGGTGTATGCCATTCCACACATTCATCTTCTGGCTCACCGTCGACCATATCTGCTTCCACATTTATAGCTCCCGGCCTCAGCACCTGTGAACAATTTACTCACTGTGTCTCAAAAACTTCAATTTCTATTTTCTAACACTGTCTGAAACACTATTTCAAAACAGAGTTCATTTTCTGGTACATCATCACTAACGCAAAAATGGGCCAACTGCTACTCTACAGTACCTTATCATGCTTTGTTAGTGTATTTTGACCCCTTTATGTAGGCTGTTCCAACTCTAGTGCCCACCCATGGGAAGCCAATACTCCACAAGCCACAGTAAGGTGCCACTACTTGTCATTTCCCCTCCTGTTCCACTAGCAAATAGAGCAAGGGAAAAACGACTGTCTGTACAGCTCCAGATGAGCCCTAATTTCTCGTATCTTATCTTCATGGTCCTTACATGTGATCTATGTTGGTGGCAGCAGAACTGTTCAGCAGTCAGATTTAAATGTTGGTTCTCTACCAGTCAGATTCAAATGTTGGTTCTCTAAATTTTCTCAACAGTCTTTCCCACAAAGAATGCCGCCTTCCCTACATGGATTCCCTTTTGAGTTCCCGAAGCATCTCTGTAACATATTTTGTTCAAATCTACCAGTAACAAATCTAGCACCCATCCTATGAATTGCTTCAATGTCTTCCTTCAATCTGACCTGGTAAGGATACCAAACACTAGAGCAGTACTCAAGAATAGTTCGCACCAGCATCATTTATGTGGTCTCCTTTACAGGTGAACCACTCTTTGCTAAAATTATCCCAATGAACCAAAGTTGACCATTTGCCTTCCCTACCACAGTTTCCACATGCTCATTCCACCTCATATCGCTTTGCAATATTAGGCTCAAATATTTAAACAACTTGACTGTGTCAAGCTGGATGGTAGTGATACTGTATCCAAACATTACAGGTTTGTTCTTCCTACTCATTCGGATTAACTTACATTTTCCCACATTTAGGGCTAGCTGCCATTCATCACACTAACTGCAATTTTTTTTGTCTAAGTCGTCTTGTATCTTCCTACAGTCACTCAACTTTGACATCTTACTGTACACCATGGCATCATCATCATCAAACAATCACAGGCTGCTGCCCACCCAGTCCACCAAATCATTTATTTGTGTGGAGCAGTACCATCACGCTTCCCTGGGGCACTCCTGATGATACCCTTGTCTCTGACAAACATTCGCCATCGAGGACAACATACTGGGTTCTATTATATAAGAAGTGTTCAAGCCACTCTCATATCTGTGTACATATTTCATATGCTCGTATCCAAATTTTATTCATCCAATATTTTGGGAATGAGACAACTTAGTTATTTGTAACACACTTTGCACATAATATCAAACCTTTACAGAAACTTTTTCTTGCTGACGACCACCACAAAATGATGAAAGGAGAAGTTTTATTGCTTACTGCATTTTTCTGATGTGATTTTCAGTAAAACAGTCACATCAGGCATATCATGACATTTACATTTATTGCTTCTTTGCTACTATCTCTGTTTGCAACACTTTCAGGAGACAGTATCCACATTTGCTGCTAAAATACCTACAAAATTATATCATTGTATGAAACATAGCTCAGGAGATATAAGGGATGGAGGAAATGGAGAGAGAGAGAGAGAGAGAGAGAGAGAGAGAGAGAGAGAGAGAGAGAGAGAGGAAATGGAAAGGGAGAGGGGGAAAGAGGTGACGGTAGTAGAAAAAAAAACATGGAAATGGATAGAGAGGGAGTTATAGACGGGCACAGAGACATAGGGAAGGGCAGATGGGCAGAGAGAGGTGGTAATGGCAGGTGGACACAGGGGCGGGGGGGGGGGGGGGGGGGTGGCGGGGAGGCAGGTGGGCAGAAGAGAGAGGGGGGACTGGCAGTGGGGTGAGAGAGAGGGGGGGGGGGGAGAAGCAGGAGATGGAAGTGGACAGAGAGAAGGTGGAGATTTAAAAAGAGAAGGGCAAGATGGAAAGAGAGAAAGGGGACAAGGAGACAGACAGAGGGAAGGGGAAGGAGACAGACAGAGATGGGGTCAGAGGAGACAGACAGAGATGGGGTCAGAGGAGACGGACAGAGAGAGGGGCAGAGAATATGGGCAGGGAGAGGGGAAGAGAATGTGGGCAGGGAGAGGGGAAGAGGATGTGGGCAAGGAGAGGGGAAGAGGATGTGGGCAGGGAGAGGGGAAGAGGGTGTGCAAAGAGAGAGAGGCAGATAACTTGGACAGAGAGGGTGGCAGAGGATGTGTATAAGTAAGAGGGAGAAGGAGAACATGGAACAATAGAATTGAGATAAAACTCTAGGTAGGAATATCAATATTTCAGGAAAAGATAGATTGCTACTTGCCATAAAGAAGACAAGTTATGTTGCAGACAAGCACAGGTAAAACACACCAACAAAAAGCTTTTGGCCACAGCCTTCATCAGCAAAAGAGAAACACACACCATTCATACATACAAGCAAGCACAACTCATGCACACAAGACTGCCAACTCCGGCAACTTAGGCCAGAATGGGATGAAAGGAGCAATCTGGATGGGGTAGGGAAGGAGAAAGGATAGTAGCATGCAGATGGGGGAGAGAGGAACGTGGTCTGGCAGTGTGTGTGGGGACTGGAATGCCAACAGGCACAGCATCGGGAAGTTGTGGGGCAGGGAGTTGGGGAAAAAAGTGAAAAAGCACAGAAGCAGGGACAGATGGATGGGCCCGTTGGCCGAGGGTGGCAAACAGAGGATGGGACACGAGAATAAGGAGGGGATGGAAACAGTTGGGGGGAGGGTGTGGGGACAATAGGTTACCGTAGGCTGGGCTAGTTACGGGAGTGGAGAATGTGTTGTAAGGATAACTCCAATAAACTTAGTTAACAAAATATGGTGGTGGAGTAGAGAATCGAGATGACTCGCGTAGTGAAGCAGTCACGGAAATCAAGCGTGTTACATTCAGCTGCACAATGCTCCACAGGGTGGTATACTTTGCTCTTGGCCACAGTTTGGCAGAGTGGAGTGATTCAAGAATTTCTGTGTAAATTCTAGAACCACTCAGCCTTCTACAGTCTCGAACACATGATATTCTGGATATGAGTGTGGGATGGTAGAATCCTACCTACTGTGTATCACATGTTTGTGTGTGCAGGCTTAAAATCAGTCGTGGGAAGAAAGTAGACACGGCGGATGAACGGCACCAACAAGTACCTGTTGGGTAATCCGTAGATGTTTTAGTGAGTGTGTAAGGAAGAACAATGGAGTTTATATGCAGCACTGTCCTTATTGGGTCACTGACTACTGTTATTAAAACAAAAACAGTTGAAAAAGAACTCTTCGAAACTCTTGACGTAACCTTGCTATAGGCAAGACTTATTTTCTGATTTATGTTAAGAAAAGTTATGGCACCAAAGCCAACTTTCTTTTAACTGTAATTCAATTTGTTTCTGACATTTGACTGTACGAGAGACTTACCGGAAATTATATATTTACATTGAAAGTGGGAGTTTTATAGTGCATGGAAGTCAAATACATTGTTAACTGATTTTTTTTATTCTCGAATCAGAAACATACAAATTTACAGTAGCCATACACATCAATAAATATGTACATATATATACACAAATTGTATTTATATTACATGTGCCCAGTACTTTGCAACCTCCAGGGCCCTTGGAGTGGCTTGCAGGAGATCAATCTTCGTGCAGCATGTAGGGCACAAAAGGCACTGGAGCATGTGGCTTGTGGTTTGTTCTTGTCCACAATCACAGGACGTATCTTCTGTTATGAAGCCCCATCTCTTCAGGTTGTCTCTGGATCGTCCGACTCCTGATCGTAATCTGTTTAAAGATTTCCACACCAGCCAGCTCTCGTTGTGTCCAGGTGGTAGTTCCTCAGCTTCTGGCGAGGCGTCGACTTCTTCCATAACTCCAGCCTTGCTTGCCTTCTCTGGTGAAATGGTGAGCTTCTTGGATGTGCTCAGGAAGCTCTTTCGCGATCTCAGCCGTTGCTGTGGTGGATTATGTCCGTGCAGTGGATGGGCACTGTCCTGTTCCACTTTCAGTCTCTCCTTGTTGGCAGCCACTGTTCTGCGTATCCATGGTGGCGCTATTCCAGCCAGGTAGTAGAGCTTATCAGTTGGGGTATGTCTTAAGCAACCTGTGATCAACCTGCAGGTTTCGTTGAGAGCAATGTCTACTTGTCTGGCATGAGATGACCTGTACCAGACTGGAGAAGCATATTCAGCAGTAGAAAAGCACAGTGCCATTGCAGAACAGCAAATAGTTTGTGGATGTGATCCCCACTGTGTCCCCGCTAGTTTGCGAATTTGGTTGTTTCGAGCGGAGATTTTCATTTTGGTGTTCTTGCAGCGAGTTTTGAATGTCAGAGTTCTATCAAGAGTGGCTCCCAAGTATTTAGGTGCGTGATGATGCTGGAGTTGGATGCCTGACCATGCAATATGTAGTTCACGATTAGCTTCCCTGTTCCTTAAATGAAAGGCACACACTTGTGTCTTCGAAGGGTTTGGTCTGAGTTGGTTCCGATTGTAGTAGCTTGACAGTGTTCTAAGTGCTGTTGTCAGGTTTCTTTCCACTCTTTCAAAGCATGATCTCTGGTAGCAAGGGCTAGGTCATCTGCATATAAGAATCTCCTTGTGCCTGGGGTCAATGGCTGGTCGTTGGTATAGATGTTGAAGAGAAGTGGAGCCAAGACGCTTCCCTGAGGTAGACCATTTTTCTGCACTCTCCAGCGACTGCATTGTCCTTGAAATTCAACAAAAAACCTACGGTTTTGGAGTAGGGTGCTGAGCAGTCTAACAAGGTGGGCGTTGTTGATCATATTATATAGTTTTGCCTGGAGTAACCGATGATGGACAGTATCATACGCTGCTGTGAGATCCACGAGGACCACGCCTGTTACTTGGTGGGTTTCAAAACCATCCTCTATAAACTAAGTGAGATTCAAAAGTTGCTCTGTGCAGCTTCTGTTTGGTCGAAATCCTGCTTGTTCGGGTATGAGAAGAGGGTCTATTACTGGTAGGATTCTATTCAGAATCATACGTTCTAACAGTTTATAAAGGTGACTCAAAAGGCTAACTGGTCTGAAATTCTTGGGATGATTTGCTTCCTTTCCAGGTTTCAGAAGAGATATCACCCTGCTCTTTCGCCAGATCTTTGGTATTTGCTACTGGTTCATGCAGTTGTTGAAAAGCTGCAGGATCCACTTTCTCGTTTCTGGGCCGAAATTCTTGATTTGCTCCATACGGATGTCATCTAGACCGGATGCTTTACCAGTTTTGTTAACTGATGAAAAGCATAGTTTGCATGTCTAATTATTTCATAAGTAGAAAGAGTCTAAAAATTCCTGTACCCATTATTTGATGGAGAAGAGGTCAAGAGGGATTCCAGCAGCTGGCTATCCAGTAAAGAAGAGTGGCTGCAAATTCCCAGTAAAGAAGTGGAAGGTGGTTTGGGGAATAAACCGAAATAACCCAGATTCACACTCACACTTTATAAATCAGAAATGTTGGAATGTGGTGATTTGTGTGAAAGAACCGAGAAAACAGGAAATTTTAGTACAAAACAAGGAAAGAAGCTGTTACGTGTTGCCGTAGCACCCAAACATAATAAGACAAGGGAATTACTCCGAGAAATTGGAATATGTTCAAGTATCCAATGGAGCAAAATTTAAATGGAAAAACGGTGAGGAAATGAAAATTCACAACGATAAAAACAGCAAAGAAGATTTCAATGTATTTGCCTAAGAAGAAGTACGTATAGAATACTTCAACCAAGAAGATCCAGTGCGGGGAGTATACAGCTCTCACACACATCACGGGGATGCAGACGCGGAAACCAACACACACCCGATGCCACGGCACCAGCTGCTGTTCACCGGTGCTTACCTGTCTCCACATCCACTCACCTACGCAACAAGAATTCTACGCCAGGTGAGCATGAAACAAAACTTGATTACTTTAGCACAAAGTTGTAGAAGATACTGTTGAGTGAACTTTTATTGTGTAATTATCATATTTAAAGTTAGTTTTAAATGCTTACAAGAGCTAAGGCATATAAAAGTATGGAAAATATACAACAGGTTGGGGAAACTCAAGACCAAGCAATGGATATGAAAATTAGCAAAGACGTGCTTGACTGGGCTGAGTTGATAAATTTAATCAAAGCTCAGACTCTTAAGTTAAACTCACTAAATTCTCAGAGTGTGACTGTAAGTAAAGAACTAGACTTAGTAAATTCTCAGTTAAATACCCAGAGTGAAGCTTTAAATGCTTAGAGTGAAACATTGAGTATTCAAACGACAAATTTAGGTTTGTTAAACACCAAAGTCAGCTCTCAAAGCAAAGACTTTAGTTATCTATGCAAAGGCATGGGTGCTTTGAAGACTGAGTTCGATACAACAATTAATAAAGTAGAGAATTTAAAAGTAGATTTAAAGAATTAGTTGAAAAATTCTCTGACCACTCATATAAATCTTATGTTTACTGACCTTAGTCAGAAACAGAGTAACACTTTTCAAGATTTATCAAAAAGGTTAGAACTTAAAATTTTGAGAGCAAATGTAATAATGTAGAATCCGAACTTACTAAAAAGTTAGGATCTTTTGAAAATGTGTACAATGTACAATGTTAAGTATAATGATTTAAGGCAGGGGTTGAATAATCTGAAAGAGAGTGTAGATAAGCAGAATGAATTAATGCCAGTCATCCAATCGCAAATTAAAGGTGTCAATACACGGGTAGATAATGTAGAAAGAAATTTCAAAGAGAAAATAGCTAACTCTGATATTATAAATGTAATTAGTTTGGAGGAACAATTTGGAGAAATTATAGATCGAAAGGTTACCAAGAGTATAACATCCGGACACATATCGCCTATTCCTTCTTCCCAACTTAGTGATATCAGGAAGGGTATGGTCAACCTGTGGAGATACTTTAAGCTTATCGAAGATAAAGTAGAAAAAGGGGAACTTCACCTAATGTTGTATTAACTAGTGAAGCAGTGACTGATCTGCAATGGGGAGCTAATTCAGTGTTATCGAGACAATTCCCTAAATTTAAGCCAGACGGAGATGTACATCCGATCTTAAAAAGATTTAACCAAGCTTTATCAAAAAATTGGGAAGATTCCACGAAGATCGAATTTGCTTTGGGGTATCTTCTAAGGGAAGCATCAGAATGGGGAACAGTAAATGTTGAGAATTTTTCCTCTTGGGGAGAGTTTCAAAAGAAATTTAAAGAGAAGTACTGGTCTGCCAGTGCTCAAGAAAACTTAATATCAGATCTGTGGGACCTAAAATATTATAATAATACTTGGGGAGCAATAAGGAAATATTTTGATTGGCATTTAACACGAGCAAAGTATTTAGATACGCCAATGGAAGAAGAAGCATTAGTACGTATTTTAATTAGATGACTGCCAATCTACACGAGAAAAGACATCTTGTCTTTTGTTGACGCACTTGATGCAACAAATAAGGACCGCAATGAAACTTTACACCAAAGTGAAAGTTTGAACTACAAAAGAAATAGCGGAAATAATTTTAAAAAGCATGAGGCAAACTTAGCAAAAGTACACCAGTACAGTAAGAAAAGTTGTAACGACAATTATCAAAAGAAGCATCCACCTTCAAATTTAGATCCGGTAGCTTCTCAAGAATTTGTAGCGAGTAACCAGAAAACACAGAATGGGACTGTAGTATCTCGTTTCGGTAACCAACCCATAATTAGTAGTAATGAGGAAAACAGTGTTCGATCTGGATCCAGGGCCAGCGCCCAGGTGATGGAGATATATTAGGAGACATTATTCCATATAGGTATGTTAACTTTACACACAAAATACCCACAAAGGAATGGTTGCTGCTTGAAGAACCAATCTTAGCTACTAATAACCCACAACCTATAATAGCAGGGACAGTGGAAACATCCGAGGTTAACATATTTATAGAGTCAGTGAATGAGATATCACTCATCTCAAATGCATTTTTTAACTTGATACAGAATAAACAGCACTTACCGTTATTGCCAGTGACTGGAGTATACATAATCAGGATAACGGGAACAAAAAGTAAACTTGTAAAATATGAAACTCAAGTGAACTGTAGTACTGCACATACGTTATTTCGTCAAACCCTATTAATAGTAGAGAATATTAATAGAGATGTACTGTTTGGTTTAGATTGGTTGTGAGAGTTTAAAGTCATCTTAAACTTTGACGAACATCATCTTTGTTATGGTAGAGGGGACAGTAGATGCTGGACGCCATTTGTAACAAATAGTTGGTTGATTGGTTGGTTGCTTGGGGAAGGAGACCAGACAGCGTGGTCATCGGTCTCATCGGATTAGAGAAGGATGGGGAAGGAAGTTGGCCGTGCCCTTTCAGAGGAACCATCCCGGCATTTGCCTGGAGTGATTTAGGGAAATCACAGAAAACCTAAATCAGGATGGCCGGACGCAGGATTGAACCATCGTCCTCCCGAATGCTACAAATAGTCACATTGAGGAAGAAACAACTGAGTGTCAGTGTCTACGAATAACAGCTACAGCACAATTATCACCAAAAATCGATAATGTGGATCAAGTAACACATAGAACTGATATACAAGACAAAGTTAATGAATCCCTAGTATTAACCGATCAAGAAAGATGAGATTTGTATAAAATTTTAAAGGAGTGTGAAGTGGTGTTTTCTGATTGTCCAGGTAACATCAGCGACTTTATCTGTAAGTTCAAAATCAAAGATGACACTCCATTCTTTTGCAAACCATATCCAATACCAATGATTTTGAAGGAAGCAGTTCGGAATGAGATTAACAAAATGATTGATAATAATATCACAGAATGATGTTCCAGTGTAATGAATAATCCTCTGGTCGTGATGAAGAAAGCTACAGGTGGGGTACGATTAGTCTTAGATGCTTGAACATTAAATTGACATATAGAAACAGAGAGAGATCGAACAATTAATATCGATGAATTGTTATCCAAGTTTGAAAAGGTGAAATTCTTTAGTACAATGGACTTTATCCGGGATATTGGCAGATACAATCCAGAATCCAAAAAGTATACAGCCTTTTTATTTGATGGAAAATCTTACCATTTCAATGTATTGCCATTCAGACATAATATCTCTGTGTCCGTTTTTATACATGCGTTAAGATGAAGCAATAGGGAGAGATTTATTGAAGGATTTGATAATATACATAGATGATATCTTCATAATATCAGCTACTTGGGAGGACCATTGTTTAACTCTGTGCAAGACTGAAAAAATTTAAAGAAAAAGGTATTACGGTGAAGGTGTCTAAATCATTTTTCGCGCACCGAGAACTTAAGTTCTTAGGTCATATTATAGGCATAAAGGGAATTAGACCGGACCCTGAACACATAAAAGCTATCAAAGAATGTCTGCACCCCAAAAATGTAAAACAATTAAAAGGATTTATAGGTATGGCCAGATACTATCGATGGTACATACGAGGACAAGAGTCAAATGACCTGAGGCTTTTAAGTTTATTAAGAAAGGGAGTACCGTGGACTCGGGATCAAGGTGCAAATGATGCATTTGAAAATGTCAAAAGAGCACTTGTTGAGTCACCCATATTACATCATCCAGTTATGGGCGAACCATTAAAATTTTCGACAGATGCATCTGATTACGGTGTTGCTGCCAAACTTTTCACAGCTACCGAAAAGGAACTATTGGCGATTGTGTGGAGTATTCAAAAGTTTCAAACACTAGTATGGGGATCAGAAATCAATATTTATACAGATCATCAAGCTTTATCCCTTCTGATGCGTAATCAATTACTACACAGTAGGTTGATGCAATGGATGCTTTTCCTACAGAAATACGATATTAAGATACGATACGTAAAAGGTTACGAAAATATTGTACCTGCTATTTTATCACGGCTACCCAACATCATTGTAAAGGAAATGGCTCAAAGAATAAGAGCAAATATCCATCATGATCCTTAATAGATCATAAATTGTTTTGGAGAGACAGCATAACATCACAGCGTTGGTGCTTATGTATTCCGAAGATAATGGAAGACGAACTTGTGTGGTATGTTCAGGATATGGACACTTCAGAATCAAAAAAATGTATATCCCATATGAATAAGTTTTATTATTTCAAGAAACTGGGTCATAAAATACCATATTTGTTTAGAGCCTGTGAAACTTGCCAGAAAGTAAAAGAGAATGATACTCATGCGAAACACAAAATGTATCCTATTATTCCTAAGTCATTACACGACATCACAGCAGCAGATTTTTTTTGGACCAAATGCACATGGAGAGATAGGAGTATTATATATTTTGGTTATCATAGACTGCTGGTCAAAATATGTTAAACTATATGCCATTACAAGAGCAAATATGCAGATGGTTATACACTGTTTACAACAATACTTTCTAGAAGTAGGTAAACCAAAACTGTTTCTTAAGAATAAAGGACCACAATTTGTGAGTAACGAATTTAGAGAATTCCTAACGTGGGAAAATATTCGACAAGTGTTAATATCCAATAATAACCCATCATCAAATCTATGTGAACAAGTAATGGAGGAAATTGGAAAATTATGTCGTATTTACTGCCATGAAAAACATACTTCGTGGGCAACAAAAATTAAGGACTTTGAACTTATCCTAAATGATTACCCCATTTATTGACTGGGTTGACACCTTTAGAAGTTATAGGCAAACCTTTTATAGGAGAACCTCTAATTAAGTGTTTTAATTGGCCTAAACAACCTAGTGTCAATTACGAAGTAAATAAAGAAATAGTTTCTAAGAATTTAATTGAAAAGGTGCTACAAAGAGTAAGTAAGCATAACGGCTGTGGAACCTCAGTACTAAGTTGATGACTTTATTCTTATAAAACAACATCTTCACAACTCGACTCTGAACAAAGAGACTCATAAGTTTTTCCAAAAATATGAGGGACCATACAGGGTACAAACAGTGAGCCATCCTAAGACGTTATTTTTAGTAGATCCCACAACTGGATTAGAGAAGGGGAAATACAATGTAAAGGATGTAAAATTGTATATCCCCCAGGGACAACATCTGAGTTAACGGGAGAAGTAACAACCATCGGATGCCAAGTTGTTTTCAGTGTTTCTTCCAAAATAGTTTTCCTGCACTGAATTCCTTTAAAATCTAGAACTACCCTGTAATCTTATTGCTTAGAAACTGTATATGACTATAAAATAGAGAACAACTAAAGAGAATCACAGAAAAAAGTGATATCTAGACAAAATTAATTGAACAGAGTATTATATTTGTGGAAAAAGCCGTAGTGTATAGATTTTCTATTTTGTATAGAGTATTTTATACCTTTTATGAGATGTGATATAAATGGGAGGGTTTACATATTTTTCTTTTCTTACTTCTCATTTGAGGACCTGTCTATTTTTCCCCCCTTTTCATATTCACAAACTTCTATCACTAAAATCCTTCCTTACTTTCGTGTTTACTAGAAACTTAAATCTTATCTTTAGATAAGAAGGCCGAAAAATCAGGCTACACTAACAAACATTCACATATACACAAATATACACTTCTACATAAACATTAAATTACATAAGACAAAGCTTATCACGATGTGAGAACCGCCAGGTGTTGTAGGGGAAAACATGTGTACATATGTAAATATGGGCCCATATATAGGAAGCTATGACGGTTCTACATTGAATGTGCATAAGAAGAGGCACGCATAAACAAAGAACAGTGACAGTTCTAAATAGAGATTAGAATAGACACAATGAACTCCTATACAAATAGAGACAAAAGCATATAAGTTTATGGAACGAAAATGCTACATAATGAACAACTATAAAGCATTAATGAGTAATGGATGAATAAGAAAGAGGCTTGAGGAAAGAAAGAAAATGAAAGTAGGAGAGGAATTAGTCATGTTGATCATTAAGAAACGTCAGTGTAATAAATACTCTGATGAATTGAAGGATAGTGGGATGCAAATAGTATATGTAGACGTATTATCTATTGAAAATATGTAAGTTCATAAGTAGAAGAGGACTCGAGGGAGTAAAATATATATTAAAGAATGAATGCGAAGTTTAAGATAGATTTCTGTCTTTAGCAGAAGATATTTAATTATGGTATACATAGAAATGTATACTAGGGTAATGAACCGTGAGGCCTACTCAGAAAGGATAAGGGGGGTGTACCCAGCATTCACGAAGTGTAAAGGGCAGGCATATCTATGTGGAGATAGGATGATCTGTGGCCTAAAAATAGGTATGTTTTGTAAAGAGTGTACCTACCAGAATGGAAAGAGGAAGTGCTCTCATAAGGACAACCCACAAGCAAGGAATAGGTGCTGATCCTAAGAGCAGGGGACAGTATTGTGACAAAAGTCACAAATTTTATACGGATTATTCTAGGAAGTGTGAATTCTATGAATGACTAGCAATATTATGATTCATGGAAAAGCTGACTAAAACCATGAGTAAATGCTCATGTCTTAATAGTAAAATAAGAAAAGAGTAGAGAAACACTAAGCAAAAGATTGTTCAAGAGAGGACAGAGAATTGTTATTGAAAGGAAAGATACATATATAAACATATGTAAGAAATGTATACTGTTAAGATATGAAATGCTATTATGAGTGATATTATTTGCATAATGATTATGTATAAAATACTGCATGTTCGATCTGAGGGAGGGATATGTAGTGATTCGAGAAATTCTGTGTAAATTCTAGAACCACTCGACCCTCTACAGTCTCGAACACACGATATTCTGCATATGAGTGTGGACTGGTAGAATCCTACCTACTGCGCATCACGTTTGTGTGTGCAGGTTTAAAATCAGTCGCGGGAAGAAAGTAAACACGGCAGACGAACAGCACTGACAAGTACCTGTCGGGCAATCCGTAGATGTTTTAGCGAGAGTGTAAGGAAGAACAATGAAGTTTATATGCAGCACTGTCCTTATTGGGTCACTGACTATTGATATTAAAACAAAGACAGTTGAAAAAGAACTCTTGGAAACTCTTGACGTAACCTTGCTATAGGCAAGACTTATTTTCTGATTTATGTTAAGAAAAGTTATGGCATCAAAGCCAACTTTCTTTTAACTGTAATTCAAATTTTCTGATGTTCGATTGTATGAGAGACTTACCGGAAATTATATATTTCTGCTGAAAGTGAGAGTTTTATTGTGTTTGGAAGGCAACTACATTGTTACCTGACGAAAAGCAAAGTTTGTTATGTCTCTTATTTCATAAGTAGAAAGAGTCTAAAAATTCCTGTACCTAGCATTATTCGATGGAGAAGAAGTCAAGAGGGATTCCAGCAGCTGGCTATCCAGTAAAGAAGAGTGGCTGAAAATTCGAAGTAAGTCACCTCGTAAAGAAGTGGAAGGTGGTTTGGGGAATAAACCAAAATAACCCAGAGTCACACTCACACTTTTAAGGCAGAAATGTTAGAAATGGCCGTTCATTCTAGCGGACAGCTGGTTGGTAGTGACCTCAATATCACCAGTATAAAAAGCTGTGCAATGATTGCAGCAGAGCATCATAATTACCTATCATGCCCTGAAATGAGGGACATCCCACCCAAGATCGTTGTCACCCCTTCTAACGTGGTGTTCTGTCACCCACCCAACCTCCATGACATCCTAGCCCATCCCTTTCCCACTCCCTCTCCCAATCCCAATCTCAATCCCTTGGCACAAGAACCATATCCCTGTGGAAGACTCGTGTGGTGCAAGGCCTGCCCCATCGACACAACCAGCACTTCTTTTTCCAACCCTGTCACAGGTTTATCCCACCCCATTAAGGGGCAGGCCACCTGTGAAAGCAGCCATGTCATTTATCAGATCTCCTGTAATCACTGCACAGCTTTTTATTCTGATTACCAACCAACTGTCCACCAGAACGAATAGCCACCGCCAAACTTTGGACAAGAACAAAGTAGACCATTTTGTGGCACAACATGCAGCTGAATGTAACATTCTTGATTTCAATGGCTGCATCACTACCTGAGCCATCTGGATCTTCCCCTCCACCACCAGTTTTTCTGAGCTGCACAGATGGGAGTTATCCTTACAACAAATTCTCCTCACCCATAATTAGCCCAGCCTCAAATTACAGTAGCATGCTGGACCCACACCCTCCAACCAACAGTTTAGGTCCCCTCTGTCCTATCACCTCCTCTCCATTCTCGTCTCCCACCCTCTGCCTACATATACACCCATCTTTCTCCATTCCTCTCCTTTTTTGCCCACCTCCCTGGTCCACAACCTCTCGATGCTTTACCTGTTGCCATTCTAGTCCCAGCACACTCCACACGACAGCGTCACTCCCCCCCCACTTGTGCACCACTATTCCTTCCTCTTCTGTGCCCCATCCAGACTGTTGCTTCCATCCCACGTGATAGTTGCATTCTTGTCTGAGCTGCCAGAGTTAGTGGTCGTGTGTGTGTGTGTGTGTGTGTGTGTGTGTGTGTGTGTGTGTGTGTGTGTGATGTGCTTGCTTGTATGTATGAATGGCGTGTGTTTCTGTTTTGCTGATGAAGGCTGTAGCCAAAAGCTTTGGGTAAGTGTCTTGATTGTGCCTGTCTGCAAATTAATATGTCCTGTTTATGGTAAGTATCAATCTATCTTTTCCTACAGAACTGAACTAAATATGCATCAGGCTAATGCCAGGTACCCAACTATTACTTTACTAATACACTGGACACAAGACAAGTCATATCACCCCATTATTACTAAAAAAAATTATTTCTTCAAGTTGCTAACTGCATGTTCTGTATTTTGTACCTCTATATATAATATGTTTCAGGATAATTGGTAATTATACTGGGATGTTTTTGTATAGACGAGCTTAAAAATTCATTAAAAGAAGTGTAATCTCTGCAACACTAAGGGATTCTCCTACTCAAAATAGACTTGACAGTTTTAATGTGAGCATGTTACATGTAAATCAAAAAGATTAGTTTTCATGACACTGTTGCCTGAATTCAAAAAGACAGCAATCCTGATCTGACTACCTATGGCTTTAGGCTATACAAGTATTTAAAAATGATTTCACAAATATTTACCCAATTTGAATATGCCAACATGACACTGCTTCACTTTATTATTTTATGGAAATGTTCTTCCTGCTCATGAATAATATCATACATACTTCCATAACAACGGTGTACCAGTGTTCCAATGAACTTCAAGAAACTGGTATATTCCCAGGTAAATTTTTTTTTTTTTTTTTTTTTTTTACATGGAATTAAAACCTATATATATTCTATGATCAAAACAGACTGATATTGTGTCAACACTGTATGTGTGGTACCACCATCAGCACATGCAACATCTTCACACAGGCTAAAAAAACTTCTACATGACCATTAACAAGACACGTCAAAAGTTGCAGACAGGCACAATTAAAAGACACTCAAATATAGCTTTTGGCTACAGCCTTTAACTGTGCCTGTCTGCAGCTTGACATGTCTTCTTTATGGTAGGTAGCAATCTGTCTTTTCCTATATTGTTGATATTCCTACCTGGAGTTTCCACTGTTATCAAACTTCTACATGAAATTTTCCAAACTGTAAATTTCTTATTAGTAATATTTACTGTGCCATAAAGGTATACATACCATGGAGGAAATGAATGCTTCTGTGATGATTTGAAATGTAATGCAATACAACAAATTATGTAATACAGTTCAGTTTCAAGTCATCATGCAAAATGGTTTTGCATTTTTTAAATGGCTGAATATTTCTATTTAACACTGATATCATAACCTCATAACCACAATCACAGTTTATAACTGGTAGGACCTGAAAAGAGCTGTGTGAGCCTATGTCTTGTGACAAACTCATTTTAGACAGGAGATCTTTGAGATTACCTGTCTGCCTCTGCTCCTCAGTATACTCAACAGCAGAGCACTGGTGTGTCTGTCTAGATTAACAGCCCAATGTGAAGATGATAGATGTACAATTTAAAAGATCCATACATACTCCTCATGGGAGAGGATGGACAAGTCTTCATGTACGGCAGCAGAAATTATCGCCGGATGCCGGTTGATACCAAGTTGACAGCTATCAGCCACAGAGATAACCCAAAGCAACCAGCCATCCTCTGTGATGAACAAAACAGTTGACTAAATAAAATGAAAATCATAAGAAATTATTTCTTGTAAGCAGTTCTGAGCTAGACATGCTTCCCTTTACATATAGCTCAGAATAACAAAGGTGTTTAATCTTCTGAAAAGAATATAAATGTGTTCGCTTTGTGATTTATGTGGAATTTGATCAGATGGAGATTTTGCAGTTCATACATGAGTTGTTGTCCCCCCTCCCCATGAACCATGGATCTTGCCATTGGTGGGGAGGCTTGCGTACCTCAGCGATACGGATAGCCATACCGTAGGTGCAACCACAATGGAGGGGTATCTGTTGAGTGGCCAGAAAAACATGTGGTTCCTGAAGAGGGGCAGCAGTCTTTTCAGTAGTTGCAGGGCAACAGTATGAATGATTGACTGATCTGGCCTTGTAACACTAACCAAAACAGCCTTGCTGTGCTGGTACTGTGAATGGCTGAAAGCAAGAGGAAACTACAGCCATAATTTTTCCCGAGGGCATGCAGCTTTACTGTATGGTTAAATGATGATGGCGTCCTCTTGGATAAAATATTCCGGAGGTAAAATAGTCCACCATTTGGATCTCTGGGTGGGGACAACTCAAGAGGATGTCGTTATCAGGAGAATGCAAACTGGCATTCTACGGATCGGAGTGTGGAATGTCAGATCCCTTAATCGGGCAGGTAGCTTAGAAAATTTAAAAAGGGAAATGGATAGGTTAAAGTTAGATATAGTGGGAATTAGTGAAGTTCAGAGGCAGGAGGAATAATACTTTTGGTCAGGTGAATACAGGGTTATAAATACAAAATCAAATAGGGGTAATGCAGGAGTAGGTTTAATAATGAATAAAAAAATAGAAGTGGGGGTAAGCTACTGTAAACAGCATAGTCAACGCATTATTGTGGCCAAGATAGACACGAAGCCCACACCTACTACAGTAGTACAAGTTTATATGCCAACTAGCTCTACAAATGACGAAGAAATTGATGAAATGTATGATGAGATAAAAGAAATTTTCAGATAGTGAAGGGAGATGAAAATTTAACAGCCATGGGTGACTGGAATTCGATAGTAAGAAAAGGCAGAGAAGGAAACGTAGTAGGTGAATATGAATTGGTGTAAGAAATGAAAGAGGAAGCCACCTGGTAGAATTTTGCATAGAGCATAACTTAATCATAGCTAACACTTGGTTCAAGAAACATGAAAGAAGGTTGTATACATGGAAGAAGCCTGGAGATGCTGGAAGGTATCAGATAGATTATATAATGGAAAGCCAGAGATTTAGGAACCAGGTTTTAAATTGTAAGACATTTCCAGGGCAGATGTGGACTCTGACCACAATCTACTGGTTATGAACTGTAGATTAAAACTGAAGAAACTGCAAAAAGGTGGGAAATTAACGAGATGGGACCTGGCTAAACTGAAAGAACCAGGGGTTGTACAGAGTTTCGGAGAGAGCATAAGGGAACAATTGACAGGAATGGGGGAAAGAAATACAGTAGAAGAAGAATGGGTAGCTTTGAGGGATGAAGTAGTGAAGGCAGCAGAGGATCAAATAGGTAAAAAGACGAGGGCTAGTAGAAATCCTTGGGTAACAGAAGAAATACTGAATTTGATTGATGAAAGGAGAAAATATAAAAATGCAGTAAATGAAGCAGGCAAAAAGGATTACAAACTTCTCAAAAATGAGATTGACAGGAATTGGAAAATGGCTGAGCAGGGATGGCTATAGGACAAATGTAAGGATGTAGAGGCTTATCTCACTAGAGGTAAGATAGATACTGCCTACAGGAAAATCAGAGAGACATTTGGAGAAAAGATAACCACTTGTATGAATGTCAAGAGCTCAGATGGAAACCCAGTTCTAAGCAAAGAAGGGAAAGCAGAAAGGTGGAAGGAGTATATAGAGGGTCTATACAAGGGTGATGTACTTCAGGACAATATTATGGAAATGGAGGAGGATGTAGATGAAGATGAAGATGAAATGGGAGATATGATACTGCATGAAGAGTCTGACAGAGCACTGAAAGACCTAAGTCGAAACAAGGCCCCGGGAGTAGACAACATTCCATTAGAACTACTGACAACCTTGGGAGAGACAGTCCCGACAAAACTTTGCCATCTGGTGAGCAAGATGTATGAGACAGGCAAAATACGCTCAGACTTAAAGAAGAATATAATAATTCCAATCCCAAAGAAAGCAGGTGTTGACAGATGTGCAACTTACCGAACTATCAGTTTAATAAGTCACAGCTGCAAAATACTAACGCGAATTCCTTACAGAAGAATGGAAAAACTGGTAGAAGCCGACCTCGGGGAAGATCAGTTTGGATTCCATAGAAATATTGGAACACGTGAGGCAATACTGACCCTACGACTTATCTTAGAAGATAGATAAAGGAAAGGTAAACCTACGTTTCTAGCATCTGTAGACTTAGAGAAAGCTTTTGACAATGTTGATTGGAATACTCTCTTTCAAATTCTGAAGGTGGCTGGGGTAAAATACAGGGAGCGAAAGGCTATTTACAATTTGTACAGAAACCAGATGGCAGTTATAAGAGTCGAGGGGCATGAAAGGGAAGCAGTGGTTGGGAAGGCAGTGAGACAGGGTTGTAGCCTATCCCCGATGTTATTCAATCTGTATATTGAGCAAGCAGTGAAGGAAACAAAAGAAAAATTCGGAGTAGGAATTAAAATCCATGGAGAAGAAATAAAAACTTTGAGGTTCGCCGAGGACACTGTAATTCTGTCAGAGACAGCAAAGGAATTGGAAGAGCAGTTGAACAGAATGGACAGTGTCTTGAAAGAAGGATATAAGATGAACATCAACAAAAGCAAAACGAGGATAATGGAATGTAGTCGAATTAAGTCGGGCGATGCTGAGGGAATTAGATTAGGAAATGCGACACTTAAAGTAGTAAAGGAGTTTTGCTATTTGGGGAGCAAGATAACTGATGATGTTCAAAGTAGAGAGGATATAAAAAGTAGACTGGCTATTGGAAGGAAAGCGTTTCTCAAGAAGAGAATATTGTTAACATCGAGTATAGATTTAAGTGTCAGGAAGTCATTTCTGAAAGCATTTGTATGGAGTGTAGCCATGTATGGAAGTGAAACATGGACGATAAATAGTTTGGACAAGAAGAGAATAGAAGCATTCGAAATGTGCTGCTACAGAAGAATGCTGAAGATTAGATGGGTAGATCACATAACTAATGAGGAGGTATTGAATAGAATTGGGGAGAAGAGGAGTTTGTGGCACAACTTGACAAGAAGAAGGGACCAGTTGGTAGGACATGTTCTGAGGCATCAGTGGATCACAAATTTAGCATTGGAGGGCAGCGTGGAGGGTAAAAATCGTAGAGGGAGACCAAGAGATGAACACACTAAGCAGATTCAGAAGGATGTAGGTTGCAGAAGTTACTGGGAGAAGAAGAGGCTTGCACTGGATAGAGTAGCACGGAGAGCTGCATCAAACCAGTCTCAGGACTGAAGACCACAACAACACATGAGTTGTTATTTCTGTATAGTGAAACTGAGACACTGAAGCAAAAGACTGCTGATATCTCTGAACAGTGAAAGTTATGACTGATGTTATGCAACTCAGAATATTTGGGAGTTTCTCAAGGATTTCTTCCAGAGTGAGAAGTTGCACGATTAACTACAAGAGTGAGAAGTTACACAATTAACTACACAGAGATTATTATTGTGGAAAATGTAAATCAAAATTAATTAGTGTTAAATGATGTTTACTGATTCAAGAGGTAATTGTATATTATGACCACACCATTAGCAGTGATCTTAGGTGTGCCATAATGAAGAACCAACAACTCACTCACAAATGATCTTAATTATTATTTATAGGCTGCTAATACAAGAATACAATGCTAAAAACTTCAAGCTGTAATAAAACCTGAAGCACTAATACAACTCAAACTTCGGACAGCTGCAGTGATACGAGCCTAGTGTATGAACAGATTAATACAGCAGCAGACGGATGCAAACTATGGTACAATTCAATGTATAAGCTCATTATTCATCTTGAGTCACAGCCCACCTCCTGGTATCAGACTGAAGAGTGCACTACTACGTTAATAGCGGTAGACTGTTGATAAACCCTGACCTTCCAAAATTGAATGATGTGTTCCCCGTGGAGCAAAAAAGATTAAGACTGATACATCCCACTCTTTTTGCAGCCACGATTCTAACTGAAAATTAATTCAGTGCCATGGATAAATGGAAATGCTGTTGGTAACAAAACTGTCCTCCACAATGTCCGAAACTGCCCAGCATCTAGGTGAAGCCCTTTGATTTGAAGAGCATCGGGCAATTTGGACTAACCTGAACCATTTCCAAACGGGCCACAAATGAGGTAAATCTTCATCACCATCTTGTGACCACTGTACGGAACAACAGTCAGTTCCTCATGTTGTTTCAACGTGACCCACACGTGTCTACAAGGATCCTTTGGAAGATTTCCTCAGAGTGATGAGTGGTGTTGAAAGGTGGCTACACTGAGTCACAGCACCAGAGATTGCGCCAAACAATATTATTGCGCTGCCTCCACTGGCAGTTGTAGTTCAGAAGTTGCCGTGGGCAGTTGTTGTTCAGAAGTTGCCGTGGGCTATAGTAGTTCAGAGGTTGCCGTGGGCAGTGCTTGTTGAGAGGATGTCGATAGCAGTACTAGTTGAGGGTATGTCGTGTGCAGTTGTTCTATTGGGCGAGACAGAAGACGTTGTTCGATTGGAGATGTTGCAATGATCACAGCGTATTTTTCGTGAATATATATTTTTCGTGAATATTTCGAAAATATACAAAAAAAATTTTTATTTCAAATTTCCTAAATAACAATGCCTCTTGGTCGCAGGTTCAGTGAACAAAGCATCTGGCTTGTGTTCATGTATTAGACTGTAATTCTGGTTATTTATAGTATTTCTGGTTTTTTAATTACTTCATTATAAATGGTGTTTAAAATATCTTGTCGTATTGAGGAAGAACCATGCCAGATGCATGTACGTTGAATCACACTTCCACACACAGAGAAATTACACTCGTGATTGTTGTTTCGTTTTTGTTATTCTATGCAGTCAGATTGCGTACTAATACTACTCAGAGCCAACCGATTACGAGACTTCGTAACCGGACATACAGCTACTAAAAAATTATTTGCATTTTATTTATTAAGCCCCCATGCACGTGGCGACCGCTGCTTCGGATCGTCCCTTGCAACTCTTTCGATAGTAAAAATAGCAGACAGTAGTATTGTTGTAGTAATTTGTAGTTTAGTAATTGTAGTCTATATTGCATGTATAGATTTTGTAATTGAACATTTGTAGTTGTCTTGTCATTCTTCTGACGGTATTTTTGTTGAATTTAATTTTTGATGAGTCGTATACAGGTTTGACAATTTTGTGCAATTGTGAAGGTTTTAATTGTTTGTTAGGCTTGTTTGTCAGGAAGCCTTTCATGTGGATGGTACTGTGTAATTTTCGTATAGTGACAAGTTTTTTATGTTTTGTACATGATTACGCGATCGATGAAAAAGGCACAAATTATGGATAGTCAGAATGACGAAATTGTTAACATGGCGAACTCGCCAACACAGGAGAACAGTATGATAAATAATGAAGTAGAAAACAATTTAATAAGCCGGGAATATAGTCTGGAACCAGTTCAAAATTTTTCACAATCAAAAAATTCGCAGAATACGAGATTAACGATAGAAGATTCTGAAATAATATCGAACACAGATAGCTTTACGGCTATGCCGAAGGAAGTTAGTTTTACGGGAAATGTTAGGGGCGAAAAGAATTTCGAACCAGTTAATATGCAGCAGTTGATGAGTGCAATGTTAAATTTGGGATCATGGTTAGAAACAGAGATGGGAACTTTGGCAACACGGTTAGACTCACAAATAGGAACAATTAAAACTGAGATGGGAACAATGGAAACACGGTTAGACTCACTGGGATCACAGTTAGGATCTGAATTAAAAACAGAGATGGGAACTTTGGCAACACGGTTAGAAACTGATATGGGAACAATGGAAACACGGTTAGACTCACAAATAGGGACATATTTTAAAAACATGAAAGATGAATTAAAGAAAGAAATTAGAGAAGAAGTACAACCGATATTGAATGCTCACAACAATAGATTAATTTCAATAGAAATCAGACAAAAGAAACAGGATAGAGAACAGGAAGAAAGAGATCGCGTGATAGTACAAAAATTTTCAGAGTTAAATTTACAACGTGCACACGATAAGGAAGAAATATTTGAAAGAATCGAGGAATCCGTACCAAATGACAAAATAAATAACCTAACACAACAATATGAACAGTTAACTACTAAATGTGTCAATACTGAAACCCGAGTCGCGACACTTACGGAAGACGTAAATAAACAGAAAGAACAAATAGGTGACTTATTGGAAAGAGCTGAGGAGATTTCAGATAAATTGACAACTCTTAGTTTAAATGGGGACAGAGATTTAGATGATACAACTCCATTGCCATTTGCAGACACCGAAGAGTATCAGAACATAAATAAACATGTTGAAAATCATGGAAAATTTAATGAACGCGTTAAAAGGGAATTTAAGGCGTTACGAAAGCAAGTCAAACAAATTGAAAGCTAAATCGTAGGAAAAAGATAGTAGAAGAAATCTGGAATCACCAATAGCAGCGGGTTTTGAAGAAAATAATTTATTTCATTTACGAGATGCAACAAGAGAGCGCCAGGCACGCGAACTTGACAATAATCGACATTCGGACTGGGACAGACGCGGTAGGTCTTTGTCGTCACGAGGTGAAAACTTTGACTATAAACACTTTTTAACTGTTCGGAAATTTAAGATCTTTCACAATTCTAAAAATGACATACATCCATGTTCATGGTTAGATCAATTTACGTACGCACTTCCACCAAATTGGCCACTAAGTCACAAACTGGAATTTATGTGTGGCTATTTATGTCCTCAGGGGATTCACTACGCTAAGTGAATATGTGCCATAGCGTGCACAGGGGCCCGAGCTGTAGTGGTGCTATTTCCCTTTTAGTTTTCTGCATCGCTGTCTACTCTTTTACTATTCTTTGTATCTATCAAAACAACTCTTCAACTATCAATCTATCTAGAGAGTCGGTAAAGAATAACCGGATATGACTATTTTACCCAAAAGTGATTTCGGAAATTACCGTTTGGACTTACTATATCTTCTGCAGCATTCATTTGTAGTTTAAATGAAATTTTACCTGTTTATCTTCGTGACAATATTACTTCATATGTTGACGATATTCTTATTGCTAAACATTCTTGGGGTGAGCATAACAAAATTTTGGATTCATTATTACGTATTCTTGCAAGAGTTGGCATTACAGTGAACTTGGAAAAATCTGAATTTGGCCGTTCTCAGGTGAAATTTCTTGGTCATATTATTTCTACAGAAGGTATTCTTCCTGATCCAGAGAAACTAGACGCTATTTGTAATTATGCTGTTCCTACTACAAAACGTGATGTTCGTAGTTTCCTTGGTGTCTGTAATTTTCTTAGACGCTTTGTTAGATTGGACAATTTGGCCACATCTCGTTTTATGTGAACTATCTGGAAAGAATTCTAATTGATCTTGGGATGAGGAAGCTCAATCAGAATTTGAACAACTTCGTGATGCTTTAGTTGCTGCTCCACTTCTTTCACGTCCGGGTTTATCTACGGAGATGCTGAACAAGCTCCAGTGGCGGACACTTCAAGAAAGGCGTTACGCAATACGGAGAGGTTTATTATCGAAATTACGAGAGAGCACATTCCGGGAAGAGATGGGCAACATATTACTACCGCCCACATATATCTCGCGTAATGATCACAACGAAAAGATCCGAGAAATTAGAGCAAATACGGAGACTTACAAGCAGTCGTTCTTCCCACGCACAATTCGTGAATGGAACAGGGAAGGGGGGATCAGATAGTGGTACAATAAGTACCCTCCGCCACACACCGTAAGGTGGCTCGCGGAGTATAGATGTAGATGTAGATGTAGATCTAAAGATTTTTGTTTGGCGACGGACTCATCATACAAAGGCCTAGGTGCACACTTATTTCAAAGAGATAGAAGGAAAACAGCGTTGTAGTACAGAAAACTATTGCATTTGGAAGTCGTGTTCTCTCTAAATCAGAAAAGAATTATTCTATTACGGAACTTGCAGCCTTGGCTGTTGTTTGGGTTGCTGTTGTTGTTGTGGTCTTCAGTCCTGAGACTAGTTTGATGCAGCCCTCCATGCTACTCTATCCTGTGCAAGTCTTTTCATCTCCCAGTACCTACTGCAACCCACATCCTTCTGAATCTGCTTAGTGTAATCATCTCTTGGTCTCCCTCTACTATTTTTACCCTCCACGCTGCCCTCCAATACTAAATTGGTGATCCCTTGATGCCTCAGAACATGTCCTACCAACCGATCCCTTCTTCTGGTCAAGTTGTGCCACAAACTTCTCTTCTCCCCAATCCTATTCAATACTTCCTCATTAGTTACGTGATCTACCCATCTAATCTTCAGCATTCTTCTGTAGCACCACATTTCGAAAGCTTCTATTCTCTTCTTGTTCAAACTATTTATCGTCCAAGTTTCACTTCCATACATGGCTACACTCCATACGAATACTTTCAGAAATGACTTCCTGACACTTAAATCAATACTGGATGTTAACAAATTTCTCTTCTTCAGAAACGCTTTCCTTGCCATTGCCAGCCTACATTTTATATCCTCTCTACTTCGACCATTATCAGTTATTTTGCTCCCCAAATAGCAAAACTCCTTTACTACTTTAAGTGCCTCATTTCCTAATCTAATTCCCTCAGCATCACCCGACTTAATTAGACTACATTCCATTATCCTTGTTTTGCTTTTGTTGATGTTCATCTTATATCATCCTTTCAAGACACTGTCCATTCCATTCAACTGCTCTTCCAAGTCCTTTGCTGTCTCTGACAGAATTACAATGTCATCGGCGAACCTCAAAGTTTTTATTTCTTCTCCATGAATTTTAATACCTACTCCGAATTTTTCTTTTGTTTCCTTTACTGCTTGCTCAATATACAGATTGAACAACATCGGGGAGAGGCTACAACCCTGTCTTACTCCCTTCCCAACCACTGCTTCCCTTTCATGTCCCTCGACTCTTATAACTGCCATCTGGTTTCTGTACAAATTGTAAATAGCCTTTCGCTCTCTGTATTTTACCCCTGCCACCTTTAGAATTTGAAAGAGAGTATTCCAGTCAACATTGTCCAAAGCTTTCTCTAAGTCTACAAATGCTAGAAACGTAGGTTTGCCTTTCCTTAATCTTTCTTCTAAGATAAGTCGTAAGGTCAGTATTGCCTCACGTGTTCCAGTGTTTCTACGGAATCCAAACTGATCTTCCCCGAGGTTGGCTTCTACTAGTTTTTCCATTCGTCTGTAAAGAATTCGTGTTAGTATTTTGCAGCTGTGACTTATTAAGCTGATAGTTCGGTAATTTTCACATCTGTCAACACCTGCTTTCTTTGGGATTGAAATTATTATATTCTTCTTGAAGTCTGAGGGTATTTCGCCTGTTTCATACATCTTGCTCACCAGATGGTAGAGTTTTGTCAGGACTGGCTCTCCCACGGCCGTCAGTAGTTCCAATGGAATATTGTCTACTCCGGGGGCCTTGTTTCGACTCAGGTCTTTCAGTGCTGTCAAACTCTTCACGCAGTATCATATCTCCCATTTCATCTTCATCTACACCCTCTTCCATTTCCATAATATTGTCCTCAAGTACATCGCCCTTGTATAGACCCTCTATATACTCCTTCCACCTTTCTGCTTTCCCTTCTTTGCTTAGAACTGGGTTTCCATCTGAGCTCTTGATATTCATACAAGTCGTTCTCTTATCTCCAAAGGTCTCTTTAATTTTCCTGTAGGCGGTATCTATCTTACCCCTAGTGAGATAGGCCTCTACATCCTTACATTTGTCCTCTAGCCATCCCTGCTTAGCCATTTTGCACTTCCTGTCGATCTCATTTTTGAGACGTTTGTATTCCTTTTTGCCTGTTTCACTTACTGCATTTTTATATTTTCTCCTTTCATCAATTAAATTCAGTATTTCTTCTGTTACCCAAGGATTTCTACTAGCCCTCGTCTTTTTACCTACTTGATCCTCTGCTGCCTTCACTACTTCATCCCTCAAAGCTACCCATTCTTCTTCTACTGTATTTATTTCCCCCATTCCTGTCAATTGCTCCCTTATGCTCTCCCTGAATCTCTGTACCACCTCTGGTTCTTTTAGTTTATCCAGGTCCCATCTCCTTAAATTCCCACCTTTTTGCAGTTTCTTCAGTTTTAATCTACAGGTCATAACCAATAGATTGTGGTCAGAGTCCACATCTGCCCCTGGAAATGTCTTACAATTTAAAACCTGGTTCCTAAATCTCTGTCTTACCATTATATAATCTATCTGATACCTTTTAGTTGTTTGGGCTTTCACAAAATTTCGCGCCGGCCGAAGTGGCCGTGCGGTTAAAGGCGCTGCAGTCTGGAACCGCAAGACCGCTACGGTCGCAGGTTCGAATCCTGCCTCGGGCATGGATGTTTGTGATGTCCTTAGGTTAGTTAGGTTTAACTAGTTCTAAGTTCTAGGGGACTAATGACCTCAGCAGTTGAGTCCCATAGTGCTCAGAGCCATTTGAACCATTTTTGAACAAAATTTCGCCTATTTTTGTATGGCAGACCTACTAAGGTTTACACCGATCATCGAGCTCTGGAATTTCTTATGTCAACAAAATTAACACATGGAAGATTGTCACGATGGGCGCTGTACCTACAGGAGTTTGATTTTAGTATTGTTTACATACAGGGTTCTTCAAATATTATTGCTGATGCTTTATCACGTGCACCTATGGGTTTGAAACAAAGTGCTGAGGAGGACTGCAAAGAAAACAATTATTGTTTAATGTATATTCAAGGTGTTGCGTTTGAAAATTTTATTTCGTCTTCACTCCAGGACATCACTAAGGAGCAAAACAAGGATCCAATCTGGAAGGACATTAAGGAGAAGTGGAGGAGAAAGGAAAGCGTAGCGATTAGACAATATTATTTAGTTCGCAATGATATTCTTTTTAAACGAAAATCGGTCGACAACTCTGTTTGGTTAGTTTCTATTCCTGATGAGTGGGTTAATAAATTGATTTGGTATACACATTTCAGTTATGCACACTCTGGTCCCAGAAAATGCTTTCATAAATTACGAGAAAATTGCTACTTCAATAAAATGGAAAAACGTATTTGATCTGTTCTTGCCAAATGCAAATTATGTCAAAAGGCTAAGCCGCCAACTATTTCTCACAGAGCACCATTGTTTCCTATCATTCCAGCGAAATTCAAGGAGATGGCTGCAGTCAATTTGTTCGGTCCAGTGGTTCGTTCTACTAACGGTTTTGCGTAAATTTTGGTAGCAGTGGAATTGGCATCAAAATATGTGTGTTTTACACCTTTACGCAAAGCAACAGCTCGTTCAGTATCTAATGCTTTCATCAAACATTTTCTTAAAAAAGTGGGTCATGTTGATAAGGTTATATCAGATAACGGATCACAGTTTCGCTCTAAAATTTGGCTTCGTATTCTACGGTGTCGTAAGATTAAACCAATTTTCATTTCACATTTTCACCCTCAATCTAACGCTTCAGAGAGATGGATGAAGGAAATCAATAAATTGTGTCGACTTTATTGTCATCAGAATCACAGAACATGGGATCAGTATCTTCATATTTTTCAAAACATTCTGAATAAACTCCCTAATGATTCAACTTCTTTACGGCCTATATTGATATTAAAAAATAAAGCACCAACAAATCGCATTTCTGAAATCGTTCCTTTTCCGCCTTCACGGAAACTGCGGCATTCTGAACTTGTCAACCTGGCTCTACAAAATATTGCATCTGCGGCTGCTAGAAGAGAGAAATCAGCTAAACATCCTGGTCGTTTAAAAACCTTGTCAGTTGGTCAAAAGGTGTTAATTAAGTCTCAGCGTTTGTCTCACAAAGGAAAAGGCTTGTGTCGCAAATTTTTTCTGCTTTATAATGGTCCATATAGAGTTCGCAAAATTATTCATGATAACACTGTTGAAGTAGAAACTCTTAAATCTCGGCGCTCTAAGGGAATACATAATGTATCGAATGTTAAAATTTTTGTGGAATGACATACTTTGAGAAACTAACAGTTATACATAAACATGCAGAGAATATAAGGATACCGTGCCGTGTTCTGGCGGCGGCACATACTCAAATCAACAGTCAAGTCTGCACGCCGCACAAGGCAGTCGTTGACCGCAAACAATTACTTCCTATGTCATGCGTACCTACAGCTGATTGAGCGCTCAGTGACAATGCACTGACAGCCATAAACAAATACACAGTCTAATTTCTCTGATTAAATTCAGTGTAAAGCTATAGTGACTTGATAAAGTATGTTATTAACGTTCAGTTTTTTTCAGGATACAGTTGCATAAAATATTTAAGAACTTCAGGTAAATTCTGTGTGTGTCCGACGTTAAGAGGACTTGCTATCGAGAAAATTTCAGGAAGAATGTAATTTCGAAGAAGAAAGTAATAAACTAAAAAGGTAATTATTAATTGAGTTTATTTTTCAGGTAACATATTTCCACTTAAGTATGTACTTTAGACGTAATTTGCTGCTCGTGCTTACGTGATTTATACTTTGTGTTAACCGATTTTGACAATGATTGATTAATGAACAGGGTTGTTACTTATGTATCGCTTGGCTGCACTGCTTTTTCACTGATGTCACTTTTTTTTTTTTATTATGTGTCTGCTGCGCTTATTTATTTAAATTATAATTGGCACCTGATTAGTTGTGCTGATATGGTTATGTATGTAAGTTATACTTTGTGATTTATCTGCTTGCGCATTCATGTTTACTTAATAAGATTACATATGAACATTTATTTGCTTATGCTGATATGATGCTAATGACCTGTTTATTATGTAAGATATATATTTGCTGCTTTGCATATGGATTGCATATTTACACATTTCTGTTTTGTTGTTGTAACTACTCTTTAATTTGGTATACAGAAATGCTGATATACGGTGTACGAACATGGAGTTTAGGTCACATTATGGTATTAATTGTAGATTGTTCGCTTGTCAGAGCCTAGTTATAGGGATTGTGCTACATCCACTTGTTGACATTATGTTTTCCACTGGTACATTTACTCGCTATTGCATGTTTCGCTTATACTCAGTGCCTTATATTTTAAGATAAGAAAATGAACTGCTATAATTCTACGAACAACATTGGTACAAGAAACTTCATTGAAGTCACATGAGCTGGAGGTTTTATGGAAGCTCTATAAATTTATGCTAATGGGAAGGAAGCTAACGACATGCCATACCAACACTAGGTTTAGACCATTGACAGTTATTATACTGCATTCTTCGTGAGCAATTGAAATAGCCAAGTGACACTTGACACAAGAAATACTCCACATGTTTGCTTCTGTTTTGCCATGATTCTTGAAGCGGTGTACACACTGTGAAATATTACGATCATTCACACTCCGTACTCGTACTTACTTACTGAAAGTTATTCAAACTAAAGGCTGTTAGAGGTCATGTATGCATTTCTTTTATTTAATGATGGACAAGGTAACCAAAATGTATTTTATAATTCATAATGAGTAGAAGATTTGGGTCAGATGGATTACACAGAGGTTGTGTGTGGACACTGTGTCTTCGGATTGTATGGGATGATGAATTGAAGTTTGCACTAGGATTTTATCTGTACTTATTCGAGGAGACTGACTAGAGGAAAGAGTTTTTATGGAAGTGAAATGATATTGGTGATAAGGTTTATATGTATCGTCGTATTGAAGAGGTATTATTGAGGTATTGAGATTGTGTGAAGTTGATGATTATTGGAGTTTTGGTGGAAAAGAGGTAAGGTAAATGATATTGATGATAAGGTTTATATGTATCGATGTAAGAGGTATTATTGAAGTATTAAGATTATGTGATGCTGATGATTATTGGAGTTTAGGTGGATAAGAGGTAAAGTAAATGAGGAGCTTTTTTTTTTATATATACGGAACAAAGAGGATGAAGATGGCAGACTAGAACACTCAAGTAGAAGGAAGATTGTCTACACACACACTTTGTTAAATCAATAAGCAGTATATATTTTTTTTTGGAAGAGGAAGTATTTGCATATCTTGGCACACTGACAGTTGTTCAGCAACCGTACATTTGATTTGGCTTGGCAAACATTGGTCTTGAGATGATGACTATGACGTTGACTAACTATTATTGACTGTTATACACTGCTGCCACTACTACTTGATACACATGTTGAACATCAAATTTTTGACAGAATTGCATTTACACAGTTAACACTATTCAATTAAAAAGATGAGTGAGTGTGTTTTGTGTGTTTTCCTTTCCTAATCCCAAATAATTGGTACCAACCTACCTCCTAAATATTATTTTACTTGTTTGTTGTGGCTTGCACTGACATCCATAAATATTATAGGTTTACTGATATTTGTGTATTTGTAATAGTAATATGACAATTATCTGATATAATTTGTGTGTTTATTATAATTTGTGTGTTTAGTGTAAGAGCATTGGCAATAATTTTGTAAAAGCAATTGTGTGTACATTCAAACTGTTGTTCGTGCTTACACGTATTAACATTGGTGGGTGCCACTTGGAAATGTTTAATTTCTGCTAATGAACTCTGATGAACTGTCTGATTAGTGATAGTGAATATTATGGACTGTTACCTGCACTTGTTCAACATGATGGGTGCCACTTGGAAATGTTTAATTACTGCTGATGAACTCTGATGAACTGTCTGATTAGTGATAGTGAATATTATGGACTGTTACCTTCACCTGTTCAACATTGCTGGGTGCTACTGATGGAACTGCTTCTACTGAAATGATGTCACTTGTTAGTGTCTGCACCTGCTCGCCATTGCTGGGTGCCACTGTTGGAGCTGTTTAAATACTGCTGATGAAATGTTATGAGACTGATATTTGCACCTGTTGACCATTTCTGGGTGCTACTGTTGGAACTGTCAACCACTCTGAGGAATGCTACTTGTTTATTGAACTCTTGAAAAGATTTTATGTGAATATTTGTATAAACTGATTTTTTTGTGTATTTACTGTTTATGAAATGTTATGAGACTCTTACCTACACCTATTCGTCACTGCTGGTGCCATTGATTGAATGATACTTGTGTAAACTATTATGTACAATCACATGTATGCAAGCATTTGTATTCCTTACTGTATTTTATATATTAGGTTATTGAAGTGTCAGTGGAAAGCCAAAATTTATTTAGTTATGTGATATTTACATATTAATATTATCTTTTATTTTTGTCTGTATTTTTTTGGACGAATTTGGTGGTATTTTCACCACCAATGCTGGCAAAAATACCATCAAATTCTAGCTCGTGAAGGAGGGGCATATGAAAGGTGGCTACACTGAGTCACAGTGCCAGAGATTGCGCCAAAGAGTATTATTGCGCCGCCTCCACTGGCAGTTGTAGTTCAGAAGTTGCCGTGGGCAGTTGTTGTTCAGAAGTTGCCGTGGGCTGTAGTAGTTCAGAGGTTGCCGTGGGCAGTGCTTGTTGAGAGGATGTCGATAGCAGTACTAGTTGAGGGTATGTCGTGTGCAGTTGTTCTATTGGGCAAGACAGCAGACGTTGTTCGATTGGAGATGTTGCAATGATCACAGTGTATTTTTCGTGAATATATATGAAGGTAACAAAAAAAATTTTTATTTCAAATTTCCTAAATAACAATGCCTCTTGGTCACAGGTTCAGTGAACAAAGCATCTGGCTTGTGTTCATGTATTAGACTGTAATTCTGGTTATTTATAGTATTTCTGGTTTTTTAATTACTTCATTATAAATGGTGTTTAAAATATCTTGTCGTATTGAGGAAGAACCGTGCCAGATGCATGTACGTTGAATCACACTTCCACACACAGAACAGTTACACTCGTGCTTGTTGTTTCGTAGCTTTTATAGTTACTGGGGACTTAATTAATCAACTGTGTTAACGGAAATTTCCTTTCATTCTTTTTTGTTATTCTATGCAGTCAGATTGTGTACTAATACTACTCAGGGCCAACCGGTTACGAGACTTCATAACCGGATATACAGCTACTAAAAAATTATTTGCATTTTCTTTAATTAAGCCCCCCTGCAGTGTGATAAAACTACATGAAACACCTTGATATTCACCTATAGCAATTGTCATCTGTGTTATATTACGCTGGAGAGCAGTGTTGAAATGCTGATAAGTAGCAGTTTCAAAAAATCTTAACCTACATTCTACAATAAAATAAAAAAATAAAAAAACCATCATCAAGTCTGGATCTGAAAGCAGAGAAATCAATGAGTTCAACACTTAAAAATGGAAAACAAGATTATTATAGACACCAACACACATGCAGACAGAACAGAACGGAAATGCCACATGGACAAAGAGTGCTGCTACTTATACAAACATTGAATATTCCAGAATCTGCAAATATTGCAAACATAAGAAACTGAGAATATTCTGGAAAAGTACTAAATAAAAAATATTTGCTGATGATCACATTCCAACTAGTGACCTCCAGGACCTCCAGTACACTAGCCAGCGACACTATCCACTACACCACACTGCATGCAGCACAGCTCACAGCATTGCTCCCTCTTCTAGAGAAACTACTAATTGCTGTTTCAGAAAGTCTTACTGGAGTTGACTACAGAATCCTAGATACAGATCTTGTCAGGGTCCTCTGTATGGCAGCACTGGAGGTTTCTCACATTCGTGCCATGTCCTGACATCCACTGTACTGTGATGAACATCAAAGGTAGCCTTTCCATTTGAAGCTTCATCATCGTTGAATGACCCTTCGGTTTCCTTCAATGAGAAGCCTCCATCATTGATCTGAACTTCAAGACTGTAGCAGGGTTTCATATGGAGGACATGGACAGCACCTCTGCATTTTTGTTTTCTTGATTAATGTGCATAACCCCTAACTTTAAATGTGGCAACTGAAAAGCAACGAAAGATACAATACAGTCCAAAGTAGCATTTTAATCATATCTCCTAGAGTCTCACTGTCTGCACAGATGTATAAATTTATACCAAGCCTCCTGGGCAAACTACCACTGGCCTGTGCTTTTGTCCCTTCTTCTGGGCATCCATGGACCATATGTGAGCCAGCTATCTTGTTTTTTGGTCCCGGTGATAATGGAATTTCAGTTAAGTCATCCTGAGTATAGTCTAACTGAAACAGGAACAGTGTATTCATTGTTGTTTCTGCTTTGTGACCGTGGAGTAGATTGAATGGGATGAAGCCTGTAGTGTGTTGCATCACTGTGGAATATGTGGAAGTCACAGCAGGCAGTAATGTATCCCAGTCTTTGTTCAACATCAATACACACTGAGAGCATGCCACTCATCTGTGAATGGTAGGCAGTTGTCATGCTGCGGTTGATGTTGCAGTGTGAAATTACCTCTGGTACTAGTCTCAACGGGAAAAACCTTACTCAATCAGAGATCATCATACAGGACACGTATGGCTTCAAAATAATGTCTTATACAAGGAACTTTGCAATTCCCAGAGCTTTGGCAGTCAGCTCAGTTTAGGCGGCAGCATAACAGGTGAAGTAGTCACTGCAGGCTATTTTTCCATTGATTCACATTTACTGACTTTGGGAACCTTATAAGAGTTCAATTCCAATCTGGAGGAATGGCACTTCTGCACATGGAACTTGGCGCCCACTTCACCAGTCAACCTGATGGAACCTTTGTGCTTGGCAGCCAGCATACAGAATGGTGGTCCATTACAACAGTGAACTGTTTGTTAAATAAATACGAGGTATGATCAAAAAGTAACAAAAATCTTTTAATTCTGCGGGCTTTGTACATCAGAATTTCAACTTTTTTTATTTTGTTGGTACACATGTTCCTGATGTATGTGTGCATTTTCGGCTATTTGAATATTTAGCTTACTGTTGATGATAGAAAAGGTTATATGTGCCAGAATGAATTTTCACTCTGTAGCAGAGTATGCGCTGAAATGGAAATTCCTGGCAGTTTAAAGCTATGACCCAGACCGACACTCGAACTCGGGACCCTTGCCTTTCGTGTGCCAATGCTCTACCAACTGAGCTACCCAAGCACAACACACAACCTATTCTCACAACTCTACTTCTGCCAGTACCTCATCTCCTACCAGGAAGTATCATATCAGCACACACTCCATTGAAGAGTGAAAATTCATTCTGGAAACAATTCCCCCAAGCTGTGGCTAAGCCATATGTCTGCAATATCCTTTCTTCCAGGAGTACTAGCCCTGCAAGTTTCGCAGGAGAGCTTCTGTGAAGCTTGGAAGGTAGGAGATGGGGTACTGGCAGAAGTAGAACTGTGAGGACAGGGTTGCCAGTCATGCTTGATTAGCTTAGTTAATAGAACACTTGCCTGCGAAAGGCACAGGTCCCGTGTTTGAGTGTCGGTCCGGCACAAATTTTCAGTTTGCCAGGAAGTTTCAGGTTATGTGTTTTCGAGTGCTCAGTGAATTTACACTTCTAAGAGAGATGGATCAAAGAATTTGCATTAAATTTTGCTTGCAAAATGGAATAAAGTACAGGACTGCATTCGGAACTTGACTGTGGCTTTCTGTGAATTGACTATGAGTAAGACAAAAGTTTATGAGTGGTATAAACGTTTCACAGAAAATCAAGAAGACACTGAAGATGACAATCTCTTTGGATGCCCTAGTACACCAATGACTGATGAAAATGTGGAAGAAGTAAAGAAAACAGTTCCAGAAAATTGCCAAATCATGACCAGAGAGGTTGTTGAAAGTGTTGGCATTCCTTTGGTTCATGCCAAGTAATTTCTTGGGATGTTTTAGGCATGAAATGTGTAGCAGCAAAATTTGTTCCAGAACAGTATAATTTCAATTAAAAACGACATTGTGTAGACATCGCTCAGGAATTGCCAAATAAAGTTAACAATGATTCAAAACTTTTGAAGGAGGTCATAATGGGTGATGAAACATGGGTATAAGAGTATGACATTGAAACGAGGACGAAGAACCAAGACTGAAAACAATTTGACAAGTTTAATCACATTTGAAGTTCTTATCATTGTTTTCTTCCATTACAAAAGGATAGTGCATCATGAGTTCCTGCCTTATAATTGTACGGTCAGTAAGACATACTACCTGCAAGTTATGCGCTATATGCACGAAACAATCCAAAGAAAACGACCAAAATTGTGGCAAAATCACCAGTGGAAATTGCATCATGATAATGCTTCCACTCACACCTCAATGCTTGCTTGTTTGTAGTTTTTTGGCAAAAAATACCACTGCACTAGCCAGACAACCCTCTGCAACTTCTTTCTATTCCCGAGGGTGAGGTTAACGATGAAAGTACATCGTTTTGCCACTGTTGTTGCCGTAAAAACAGTATCACTGAAGGATCTGGACAACATAACAAAAAGTGAGTTCCACAAATGCGTCCAAGATTGGAAAAAGCACTGGCAAAAGTACATCTGTGTGGGATTACTCTGAATGGGACAAAGTTGATGTTGATGAACAAATAAAGATTCATTAGAAAACTACAAATCGTCATTGCTTTTTGGTCACACCTCGTAGACCTGGAACTTACTGATGGCTCTGACAACTGCAAGGCTCTCTTCCTTTATTGTAGAGCAGTTCATCTCTAATTGTTAGAGTACTGAGGAAGCATAAACTATAACCTTTCCAGCACCCTCCTGAATTTGCACTAGAACTGCACCTATACAACAATCCCTAGTGTTGGTGTGATGTCACAGCATTCTCATAATACAATGTTACGACTGGATTATTGCCTTCATAAGGGTAAGGAAGGATCTTTCTTGCACCTCATTCCTGAAAAATCTGCATCTCCCAGCAGTAATTCTTGCAAGGGACATACCATGGTACAGAAATCCTTTATGTATCACCAGTAGTATAAGCATATTCCAAGAAAACTTCTCACATCATGAATGTGCAGAACTCGAAACACTGTGACTGCTCTTATTTTTCACTAGACTGTGGCAGATTTCATTGCATTCACTAAGAGGCACTTCTTCAGATTCAGGTTGTGGCCTCCAGTGTGAAAAACATCAACACTGTTGTTAAGCAACTTATATGTTCTTCGAATGTCTTTAAAAGAAGACAACATCATTGAGATTGCAAAAACACGTAATCCATTAAGGTGGTGAAGCAGGTTGTCTCTTGCATGTTCAAAAGTGTATGGAGCATTACGCAGTCCAAACAATATAACTCATATGTAAAGGCAGTCTTTCTGCCATGCCAGTAGCCTGCTTAACATCTATTACTGAGAAATACTTTGCTCCTTTCAAACAGGAGCAACAATGGGTACACATATTTTTTCATAACTATGTTGGCAGTCCAAAAGTACCTTTCTTCATTGTACAATTCTTCATCAGTGGCACAGAGCTGCCCATGTTGGACTGGTTCAGCTGTTCCTACACACGTACGTTTAGCGACGAGTTGTGGCTACTTGTGATAATCTGTCACCCCACATTGTCCTTGGCCATTGCAATTTTTTTATCATCACTAGTATGTAGATTTCTTTAGTGAGGCTGAGTAGCTTTTTATAATCTACAAAAATCTTACCATTTAATTCAGCATCTAGATTGACAGCAAACTCATCCTGTTGACGATAGTTGGATAACAATGACTTCAATGGCAAACAACCACCCAGAGAAATTTCTGTTCTGTATGCTTAATGGAGTACCTTTTGATAGTCTGGAGCTCTGATCTTCCACAATTTATGAATGGTTGTGAAGCCTGCAAGAAGCCCCATCCAAAAACAGCATTAAGACTAAATTCTGTTAAAACGACAAATTTGAAAGAGCTGTTGACTAGGTGTATTTCCCATTTGCAACCTTCAGCAAAATCACTTTCTTATTGCAGAACACAGTCTTCTTTAGCTGACGGTGATATGCATCCAAAATTTTAAAAAAGGAAGCCCCTTGAGTCTACCAGCACCCGGACAGGATGGCCATCGATGATGACGTCCACGAAATTCCTTGAGATATCAGTAAACGTTGTCCAGGAAGGATTATCATCTGCAGCAGCCTCACATATATAGAAGGTTGCCTTGCTTAGCTTTTCTGTATTCAGCACTTTGTACTACAGTACAGTGATGTGCAATGGCTGGAATGTCCTGGGGAGCAACTTTGTCAAGGGAATGGCAATGGGCTTCATCCCACAGGTTGACCATAATTGTCTGCAGTCAAGTAGCATGAATAGGACTGTTGTGATTGTTGATGTGTTGTGGTGTAGTAGGCATCGTAACTTCTTTTTTTGCACGATCATACGAGTCCAGGGCATACACAGTGGAAACATACCTGGGTGTTGTCCTCAGTTCTACAAATGTCTGTTGTTTTGTAGGGCATTATACTTGGTGCAGGAGTTAATCATATCAGCATTGGTCAGATGCCAAGTTGTAGTTTGACAGCTACATCATAAATCTGAGTTGGCTAAGTCTATTCTTCATGGAATGTTCAACTCATGTTGGAGACTGGTGCTAAAGATCGGTACATCTTTTCCTCAACCGCCTGACGTTTCTGGCTGGAAGAAACCGCTGCATCTCTTCTCTTATGACGTGGCCTATGACTGAGGTATGATCATAAGTGATCTTTCACCCTGCCATACGGGGCACATTCGGGAGTTGAGTTACACATGTTTTGTCCGACTCTTCTCTGTTGCATTCCCTTGAGTGACTGGCACCATCTGATGATTCCCTTTCATCAAGAGTGAGCTTTGTTGCCTTCTGTCTTATTTGGGTTCACAATATTGCACAGGGCCAAAATATCCTGTAGCTAAGACTGTGTCATTTCCCCACGATGCCAGGCCCTATTCTTCAATTTTTCTTCTGCTAAGCAGACTTGCTGCTGATTATCACCACATGTTTTCTTTAATTTGGCCTGGAATTTGTTCCTAGCTATCACACTTCTCTACTTTGTTCTCTAACCACTGCTGGGTTGTGTTGTCCAAGTAAAAGTACACATTTCCAAAACACAATATCATTCCACCTGATGAATTTGACAATTCAGTTGAATCATTTAAGTCATTCATCAGATCCTGACCAGCATCTCCAGAAAACAAGTATTGATGCCCGATGTCCATCCAACTTGGATTCCAGTACCCACCTGAATATACAGACCTTGGGAAGGATTTACAGCTTGCATTCTGGTTTCTGTGCTTGTAGCTGATGGTTATAACACTGCTTAATTGGAAGCACAGTGATGCAGGTATTTTGAAGAATCCATTGCCTTCACGAAACACCATCATGTTGTGACCACAAACAAGTCCAAATCTGATAGCAGGGTCATCAATGAAGTAGAACACTTAACACTGAAAGCACATTTATGACAGACACTAATGTTTAGACAACAGAACTGCCTTTTGGATTGAGTGTTGCTCTTTATATGAACACAGAATATTCCAATGTTATAAACATACAAAATTTCAAGAACCTTCTAAAGTGATACATACTAAATAACCAATATTTTCTGCTGATCGCATTTGAGGTGGCGACCTCCAGCATGCCACAATGCTAACTGCTATAACAAATTGCATGCAGCACACTTCATGGCAATATAATCCCTGCACATTTTACATATTGTAAAATGAAACATTTTAATGTAACACTTGGCTGACCAGTGGTTCTTTAGAGCTGATTACGGAGAGGGGAGATTAGATTTTAACGTTCTGCAGTGACAAAAGCCATGTGAGGTGAAACAAAAGCTCAGATTGAGAAGGGAAATTAGTGTGTCCTTTTAGTAAATACTATCCCAGTGTTCCATCGCACAATTCAGGGAAATCAGAAAATCAAAATGGTGATGTCTGTACAGCAATCTGAACTGCCGTCATGCAAAACGTGAGTCCATCTTGTTCAATGGTCTTTGCACTTGGCCACCACGTACATCATATGATCAACCTTTGTATATCCATCTTATGGAGAGATGGGAATCTGCCTGGATAGTCTAGTGCACTGAAGTGCTTGCATTTGGGGCACAGGGAGGCAAGCTGGCACTGGATCAAATCCACTCCATGGATTAACATTGGGAGCTGGTGTGCCAGCCAACTTGGATGTTATTTTCAGGCTGTTTTCCACATTCACCACAGTTGATACCCATGTATCACTTCAGATACATGATGTGCAAACACTCTGAAAAATTATATCACATTTGACTATGATTACAGTATATGAATTCCTCATCCGCTGCGGGACTTGGGGGGGGGGGGGGGGGGGCTCTGCCAGTAGATTAAAAATGCCTTTGGGTGAGGTGATCCCCTCATAACAACAGTCTATAATCATATGGATAAGGTTGATTCTTCACGAAATTTGGGAAGCACTGTACCATCTTAACCATGGAAGGGCACTGAGAAGGAAGGGAGGAAGGAAGGAAGGATAGATGAAAAGTGAACTCTATACAGATGAAAAATAAATGAGAGGAATTTGTTCCCAATATTATGAATAACGCTACTCTATTGTTAAGTATATTGTGACATTCTCAGAAAAATTAAAAACAGCAATAGGAAGTGAGCATTAAATGTTAGCTATTCTCAAGTTGAAGGCTGGTTTGAACACCACAGTGTTTCGGCTGTGTCCTACTGCAGGTGGTATGTCCTTGATTTTCTTCAAACTGCAACCTGACTTGCCCAGGCAGTTACACGTCAAAGAGTTGGGTTTCTATCATCCTTCGGGTTTGAGTGACCTACGCTTCCTTTCTACGTTAACCTTTCCTCTCTGAGGAGGGAACTCTTAGTTCCAAATGCTTGACTATATCTCAGTGGTTTATGTGTACCAATATGCAGTACTCAGGACTTCGCCTTCTGAAGGAAAGTACTGGCAAGATATTCTGTGACCTTGTGAGAATATTGTTTAAATAACTTACTTACCTTACTGATCTCGTGTCCAACAGCTTTATACATGTTGAACTTTCCCAAAAATTTTTGATCACTTGTACTAACAAAAATATGATAACTGCTCGTTTTGTGGCGCGCACGTCCTTTTGACTGAATGTAGGAACGACAAGAATTCGGTGGATCAAACATAATGACTGTGTTGCAAACAGGAATGTCAATTCCCTCTTCAAGAACATCAGTTGCCACCAGCAGATTTGTTTCCATTTTCCTAAACCTGCAAGAAAGATTTTAACATAGACTGTCAAACAAGAAAAATAATGATAAACAAATTGCTACCAATATAATGATAATATACTGAAATGAAGAAAAAGCCACACAGCTATTGACAACTGCATAACTTTTGTCACTATGCTTGCTGTAGTAAACACATCCACATATGAGGCCTGACTAACCACAAACACAATGCTTGAAAATGGACTGCAAGAGATAGTGGTGAATTGATGTGTAGGACAGATTTGCACTTTGGTCACATACTGCGGAATATGTAAGGATATGTCTGAAAGCTGGAGTGGCAACCACATTTCCCCACAAGTTTTGCTGTTTCCGTGCTTCCAGTCATAAACATCTGACCAGACAATACTGAATGTTTCTGCACTCTCATTTCTACAAATCAATGGTGTCTCACCAGATGAAACTCCAGGAATAAAGTTCCTCAGCATATGGATGTGTAATAAACTGAGATGCTGCCACCATGTGGATAATTTAACCAAAAGTTTAGTTCTATGTGCTTTACACTCAGAAATCATTTTGAGTATGTTTACCTGCAGACAGGACTGCTAGTACATAAAAGTACGCTCAATATGGTCTACGCAATTTTGTCAATACTGACTAATGGCATAACTGTCTGAACAACTCATCTAATGTTAAATAGTACTTATTTTACAGAAGCATGCAGTGTGAGAATTATTTAAAGTTCATAAGCTATACCTCAAGGGAGCATCTTTAAGGACCCAGCCATTCAAATTGACATGCCAATCATTCATTTCTGAACATTATTTGGAGTTAACATTAACTGTTACTTAGAATGGACAATATTAGGAAAAGGATAGATTGCTACTTGTCGTAAAGAGGATCTGTTGAGTTCCAGACGGGCACAATGAAAAGACTGGTACATATTACATCTTTCAGCCAAAGTTTTCCTCAGCAAAGAAAACACACACACACACACACACACACACACACACACACACACACACACACAAGTGAGCTTGTCTCATGCATCCAACCGCTATCACTGGCAGCTCCGATTGGAATGCGACTGTGGGGTTGGGAAGGGGGACGGATAGCAGGGTATAGGTAGGGGAAGAGAAGAGTGCTGTTTGGCAGGGTATGCAGGGCCTAGATCATGGCCTGATGAGACAGTCAGGGACAGCATCAGGAGGTGGGGTGTGGAGGAATAAAAACAGGAAGCAGAAAAGGAGAAGAGCAAGGAAGGGGAAAGAACAGGCAGCACACAATGAGGGTGTGGGACATCTGCTTTGAGGCTGTGTATAGATGTCCTTCCCTCTGTCCAAATGTTGGTGTTCTTGGAAAGGAGCTGGGGAAAGATGGTGAGGTCAAGTTGGAGGTAAGGAATTCCTAGAAGGTGACCAGGATGTGGTTATGTGGGGGGATCACAGTTGGATGGTGGTAGGAATTGAGAGATGCAGGGTTCAGTGTCAGGTTTAGGTTGGCTTTGGTTGGAGTGATTCGTGGCACAGAAGTGTTAATGCACTGCAAGGATCAGGAGAAGAAGAGTAGGTCTTTAAGAAGTCCAACATGCTCTCAGGGATGCAGCCAGGTTGATCAGTTGTTGTAGACCGAATTTTCGATGGTGTAATGTGCCATCATCATCATCAGGTTACTCCTGCTAACTGACATCCTGGACCAGAGTGCAATATATACAGTGGCTACTTCCTCCCTCCACTGACTCTGTGTATGGATCGTGTAATATGCCAGCAGTGAAGGTGGCGGTAGTTTGCACTCAGGAGTCAAGTGGTGGTCATCAGTCTGCACTCAGGAATGCACTTCCAGGAACTGGAGATTAAGTGCTCTCCAGCACCTGGAAGTGCATTCCAGACACCACCTCCAGAAGTTATTCAACCTGCTGACATCTTATTGTCACCTTGGGGCACCACTACCCAACCCCTATCCCACCAACAGTGTTCGTCACAAACCCCTCATAGCACCCAAATCTAGCCTAGCGACATTTTCAACTTGCTACATCCCCCAAAACTCGCTACTAACATTCCTAACCCAGAGCCTAAACAATACCAGAACAATGTTGTTACCCTTTCTATCAAAATCCTCGGTCCAATCCAAAAGCCTCAACTTTAGCTCTACACATTTATTTAACCACGTTGGACTTGTTAAAGACTTACTCTCCTCCTCCTGATCCCTGAAGTGCACTAACATTTCTTCGCCGCCATTCATTCCATCAAAGCCAAACTAATCCAACACTGGACTCTGCCTCTTCCAGTTCATACCACCACCTGACCGTGATCCTCTTACCCTCCCATCTAACCACCTCCTGGCCACCTACCAACAACTCCTTACCTCCAATTTGACCTCACCTTCCCTCCCCAGGTCACTACCTAAGAACACCAACCTTTCAGCTCCTAAGAACACCAACCATTCAGCTGAGGAAAATACAGTCTGAAAACAGATACTGACCTAATCATCCTCCCTGACAAAGGCACCACCACTGTCGTGATGAGTCACAGTGACTACCTGGCAGAAGGCCTCTGCCAGTTATGTGACTCCTCCACCTATAAACTCTGCCAGAGTGATCCCATCACAGAAGTCCAACATAACCTCCAACCTCTGCTTAAAGTCATATGCCCCTCCCTCCCAGAACCTCTCCTCTGAATCCATTTCCCTCCTCACCCCAACATCACCCCACACACCCACCTTCTACCTGTTCCTAAAATTCACAAACCTAGCAATCCTCGACATCCCATTATAGCCGGTTATTGTGCCCCCACTGAAAGGATTTCAGTCCTGATTGGGCAACACCACCAACCTAGTGCCATTCATATAGTCTCTCACGCCAATGATACCAACCACTTCTTCAAAAATTCTCCACCATCTCCTCCCCTTTACCTCGTGATTTCCTAGTAGTCACTGTTGACGCAACTTTCTTATACACCAATACTCCTCATACTCATGGTTTTGTCACAGTTTAGCACTACCTTTCCCAACGCCCTTCAGATTCCAAACCCACTACTTCATTCCTCATACACCTAACTCGTTTTATCCAACATAACTACTTATCCATCAAATGGAAGGTATATAAACAAATCTGCAGCACAGTCATGGGCACCCAAGTGGCAATCTCCTATGCCAATCTGTTTATGGGCCATCTAGAGGAAATTTTGCGAGCGTCGCAAAACTCCAAATCCCTGGTCTGGTTCAGGTTCATTGATGACATCGTGATGATCTAAACTCAGGGCCGAGACACCCTATCCTCATTACTTCACAACTTCAACACTTTCTCTCCCATCTGATTCACCTGGTCCTCCTCAATGCAGCGTGCGACCTTCCTGGACATTGACCATATCCTATCTGATGGCTCCAACCACACCTATTCCCACATTAAACCCACCAACCACCAACTGTAAGTATATTTCAATAGCTGCCATTCCTTCCACACCAAAACATCCCTCCATATGTCCCATACAGCCCGGCCACCTGGGGACAGCGTATCCTCAGTGACTAGAATTCCCTTCCCCAGCATGCTGAAAGTCACTACAAAAAGCCTTCACATACAGGCACTATCCCCCGGACCTTGTCAGCAGATTTCCTGTGCTATTTCCCCGCACACTCCCAACCCTCCCACCACCCCCAAGAGCCAATTGTAAAGGAGTGCCTCTTTCATCACTCAATACCAATCCTGGACTGGTTTCATCACCCAATACCAACCCCGTACTGGAACAACTGAACTACATTCTTTGTCAGGGCTTTGACGATCTATCATCACGCACTGAAATGAGGGACCTCCTATCAAAGATCCTTCCCACCCTTCCAAAAGTGGAATTCTGTTACTCACCCAACCTCAATAACATCGTAGCCCAAACCTTTCCACTCCCAATCTCAACCCCTTGCCATAGGGATAATATCCTTGTGGAAGACACAGGTGCAAGATCTGCCTAATCCACCCACCCAGCGCTTCCTATTCCAGTCCTGTCACAGACTTACCTTACCCTTGTCAAAAGCTGGGCCACCTGTGAAAGCAATCATGCCATATACCAGTTCTGATGCAACCATTGCACAGCTTTTTATATTGGTATGACTACCAAACAGCTATCCACCAGGATAAATTGTCATCACCAACCTGTGGCCAAGAGCAAAGTGGACCCCCCTGTGGCACAATATGCAGCTGATCAAACAGGCTTGATTTAAATGGCTGCTTCACAACCTGGGCCATCTTGATTCTCCCTTCTAACAGCTTTTCTAAACTGGGAGCTATCCTTACAACACATTCTCCACTCCTAAAATTATCCCGGCTTTAAGCTATGGCCTACTGCCCCACACGCTACAGTTTCCGTCTTCTGTATGGTATCACTTCCTCCCTTTTCATATCCCCCACTCCCCTACCCTCATTGTGTCCTACTCATCCTTTTCCCTTCCATGTTCCTCTCCTTTTTTGTACTCCTTCTGCCCCCACCCCCTCACCTTCCGACACTGCACCTCGCAGTCTCGTCAGGCCACAATCTGGCCCTGCATGCCTCACCAGAGAGCACTCTTCTCTCCCCCCCTCCCCTCCCCCTCCCCCCTGTACCCTGCTATCCCACCCCATTTCCCGGACCATTCCACATTGCTACTCATGTGACAGCCGCATTCTGGTCAGAGCTGCCACTGGTAGCAGTCATATGTGTATGAGACATGCTTGCTTGTGTGTGTGTGTGTGTGTGTGTGTGTGTGTGTGTGTGTGTGTGTTTGTGTGTGTGTTCTTGCTGAAGAGGCTTATGACGGAAAAAGGAAAGCAAGAATAAAAATTAGAGCATCCAGATTGGACTGCAGGCCTCTCATTTTTAGTGGACTAGTTTGTAAAATGAGAAAAAAACTTATTTCTGATTTGACAGTAGTGCATTAAAAGAAAATCGTTTTGTGAAAACAAATTCAAATGAAAACAGCATCCATTTCTCTACACTCACTGCTGCTAAAGAAAACATGGGGTCTGAAGAATTTTGGTGGACATGGAAGAATTATAAGGCTAGTTTTATAAATGTTTCAAGGACACTGCCAATCTTACATCTGATTTGCAAGCTGTTTTTGAGACATTTTGCCATTCCAGTTGAAAGTGCCCTTGTACACGTGCCAATGGAACTGACTGATCTGAAATGTAATTCTTGTTCAAAAGACAAGTTCTTTTATGTTAAAATTGTCCAATAGGTCTTCATTATTTTCCTTGGAAAGAGTTACCATGTCTTTACAATGAGGTTGCAAACATTATAAAATACTTTGATCACCATAAGTGTGAAAGGGTCACCAATTATGAAACTAAATAAGTTACGATTATGTGACAACCAGAGTGGGAAAATCTGTGAAATTGCCTGTATACGTCTATATGCCTACAGTTTGTACCAGATTAAAATTACATCATGTCTCCAGCACATCACAAATAAATAAGTAAGACTGAAAATTTGTTTTGTTTGTGATTAATGTTGTTGAAAAATATGAGATCAAGTTGTATGCAATGTGACTACACTGCCACCTAAGTGCAGTGCATTCGCTATTTGCCCCTCTTCACACTCAAGACCGTGTGGCATGGCCATGAGGGAAGTGCGCAGACAGGCAAGAGTGTTATGCACAGGTGCAAGAGCATTGCTCGTGAGCTGAATTCTTGGCTGTTCCTGCTCTGCAAAATTTCCCTGCAGAGGATGCTTCTGCCTGTTACTGAACAACTTTATTTGATCCACTTCCCCGAATTATCTCTTTCATGATTTTATTTACAGAAAATGATGAATGAGTATACGTTTCGTTTAAAGACTATTTAAAACACCATACCTCACCTGTCATTCAACAACATCTTTGCCTCTGCACTTCTGCCTCGACTGACATCTCTGCCCAAACTCTTTGTCTTTAAATATGTCTGCTTGTGTCTGTATATGTGTGGATGGATATGTGTGTGTGTGTGTGTGTGTGTGTGTGTGTGTGTGTGTGTGTGCGCGCGCGAGTGTATACCCATCCTTTTTTCCCCCTAAGGTAAGTCTTTCCGCTCCCGGGATTGGAATGACTCCTTACCCTCTCCCTAAAAGCCACATCCTTCGTCTTTCCCTCTCCTTCCCTCTTTCCTGATGAGGCAACAGTTTGTTGCGAAAGCTTGAATTTTGTGTGTATGTTTGTGTTTGTTTGTGTGTCTGTCGACCTGCCAGCACTTTCATTTGGTATATATATAGTTATAATCGAGGGAAACATTCCACGTAGGAAAAATATATCTAAAAACAAAGATGATGTGACTTACCAAATGAAAGTGCTGGCAGGTCGACATACACACAAACAAACACAAACATACACACAAAATTCAAGCTTTCGCAACAAACTGTTGCCGCATCAGGAAAGAGGGAAGGAGAGGGAAAGACGAAAGGATGTGGCTTTTAGGGAGAGGGTAAGGAGTCATTCCAATCCTGGGAGTGGAAAGACTTACCTTAGGGGGAAAAAAGGACGGGTATACACTCGCGCGCGCACACACACACATATCCATCCACACATATACAGACACAAGCAGACATATTTAAAGACAAAGAGTTTGGGCAGAGATGTCAGTCGAGGCAGAAGTGCAGAGGCAAAGATGTTGTTGAATGACAGGTGAGGTATGAGTGGCGGCAACTTGAAATTAGCGGAGATTGAGGCCTGGTGGATAACGGGAAGAGAGGATATATTGAAGAGCAAGTTCCCATCTCCGGAGTTCGGATAGGTTGGTGTTAGTGGGAAGTATCCAGATAACCCGGACGGTGTAACACTGTGCCAAGATGTGCTGGCCGTGCGCCAAGGCATGTTTAGCCACAGGGTGATCCTCTTTACCAACAAACACTGTCTGCCTGTGTCCATTCATGCGAATGGACAGTTTGTTGCTCGTCATTCCCACATAGAATGCGTCACAGTGTAGGCAGGTCAGTTGGTAGATAACGTGGGTGCTTTCACACGTGGCTCTGCCTTTGATCGTGTACACCTTCCGGGTTACAGGACTGGAGTAGGTGGTGGTAGTGGGAGGGTGCATGGGACAGGTTTTACACCGGGGCCGGTTACTAGGGTAGGAGCCAGAGGGTATGGAAGGTGATTTGGGGATTTCATAGGGATGAACTAAGAGGTTACGAAGGTTAGGTGGACGGCAGAAAGACACTCTTGGTGGAGTGGGGAGGATTTCATGAAAGATGGATCTCATTTCAGGGCAGGATTTGAGGAAGTCGTATCCCTGCTGGAGAGCCACATTCAGAGTCTGATCCAGTCCCGGAAAGTATCCTGTCACAAGTGGGGCACTTTTGGGGTTCTTCTGTGGGAGGTTCTGGATTTGAGGAGATGAGGAAGTGGCTCTGGTTATTTGCTTCTGTACCAGGTCGGGAGGGTAGTTGCGGGATGCGAAAGCTGTTGTCAGGTTGTTGGTGTAATGGTTCAGGAATTCCGGACTGGAGCAGATTCGTTTGCCACAAAGACCTAGGCTGTAGGGAAGGGACCGTTTGATGTGGAATGGGTGGCAGCTGTCATAATGGAGGTATTGTTGCTTGTTGGTGGGTTTGATGTGAACGGACGTGTGAAGCTGGCCATTGGACAGGTGGAGGTCAACTTCAAGGAAAGTGGCATGGGATTTGGAGTAGGACCAGGTGAATCTGATGGAACCAAAGGAGTTGAGGTTGGAGAGGAAATTCTGGAGTCCTTCTTCACTGTGAGTCCAGATCATGAAGATGTCATCAATAAATCTGTAACAACCTTTGGGTTGACAGGCCTGGGTAACCAAGAAGGCTTCCTCTAAGCGACCCATGAATAGGTTGGCGTACGAGGTGGCCATCCTGGTACCCATGGCTGTTCCCCTTAATTGTTGGTATGTCCGGCCTTCGAAAGTGAAGATGTTGTGGGTCAGGATGAAGCTGGCTAAGGTAATGAGGAAAGAGGTTTTAGGTAGGGTGGCAGGCGATCGGCGTGAAAGGAAGTGCTCCATCGCAGCGAGGCCCTGGACGTGCGGAATATTTGTGTATAAGGAAGTGGCATCAATGGTTACAAGGATGGTTTCCGGGGGTAACAGATTGGGTAAGGATTCTAGGCGTTTGAGAAAGTGGTTGGTGTCTTTGATGAAGGATGGGAGACTTCATGCAATGGGTTGAAGGTGTTGATCTACGTAGGCAGAGATTTATTGTTGTAAAGTATCTGCCAGAAATGTTGAAACTTTACCTATTGTAACATTATGCCATTTACTGCTTGTCTACATTTTGACAAAACAAGGAGAAATAAATTAAATGAAAAAAATAGTTTACATTAATTTGTGGACCGTTAATTTTTCTACATTTTTCACGGACTAACCCTGTCATCTGTGGTGTGACTGTTTTTAACCATCATGATCATCCTAATAGCACAGATGTGAAATTTATATCTTCGTCATCGTAAATATTTGGCTGTTTCTTCTGAATATGTTGCAATTTGTGAGGTTGTGGTTAGTATGGGATCTGAGAACACAGTTCTTTCTATTACCTGAATACATATTGGATTTCATTTCTATACTTCGCTTCTATACTGACATGAGAATGTTACAATATCTCTTGCTTCTAAACTTACTGTCTGCCCACCACTCTCTCTCAACCGTACATCACAGTGAGTGATGGCAACACAGTTGCATCAAACACGTAAGTACACCTGTGGCCCCAATTTAGACTTTTTTGTCTCCTGCAGGAATTAATACCATTGTTAGTATTTGTTCATTTTTAAAGTCAATTCGACTACAAATGGAGTCTGGCAAACTGCAGTTTAAATGTGGTAGATGTTCCCCCTCCAAACTGTCCGTAGTTCTGCGCTAGAGCAACTGTGAAACACAGACTACGATACCTTCTAGGATGCAAGTCATATGTAACAACAGCAACTAATAAATAAGTAGAAGATTGTAGTCACGATTCAGTCCAATTCTCGAATTTTCACTTGTCCCAAGATCCACTGATGTCTGTTGGTACTATCTCCATGAGAGGACTATAATTACAGACACTTTAACACGAATGATTTTGTTTGTTAGCTAGTTCGTTCTGAATGACTTTTACTTCTTATTTTATCCGAATGCCATCATCATTTTTTAAAGGCCCATCCACATGCAATCTGTCTGCGCAAATGTCAGCACACATCATATCTACATAGACAGATCATTGCATGTGAACATCAGAATTACGCAGATATGAGATGTGCACAAACCTGGTAGTTGGAGTTGGAAGGTTTGAGCAAAATTGCTTAATAAAATAAAATCTTCAGGTTCAGGATGTACAACAATTAGGTTGGTTTCAGAGTACACTGATGCAATAGCTCCATACTTAACAATCAGATACAACCACTCACTCGACGAAAGATCTGTACCCAAAGACTGGAAAGTTATCAGGTCACACAAACATCATGAAAGAATGAAATTACAATGAAATCCAGACCCTTTTATCTGTTTACGGGCATCGATAATTATCAACAGGGATGGTTGAAAATGAGTGCCCCAACCAGGACTCAAACCCAGGATTCCTGCTTACATGGCAGATGCTCTATCCGACTGAGTCATCAAGAACACAGAGGATAATGCGACTGCAGGGACTTTCTGTTGTGCTCACCGTGAGACACACATTTCCAGTTTATTGTCCACACAGTACATTTGTAGTGTCCATGCCCACTATACTCATTACTCACGGCAACCAATCTACCAAATTCCGTATGAGTTTGAGCAATATGAGTGCAACCGCACTGAAGATCATCATTGGCCGGTAAGCCTCATCTATATATGCATATGGTATCTGTTCTTTCGAACCAGGTGAATGGCTTAGGATTCTAGGTGTAAGGAAGGATTGCTCTAAATAGTCCATGAATAGGTTGGCATAGGATAGTGCCATGCGGGTGCCCATAGCCATACCTTAGATTCGTTTGTAGGTGATGCCTTCAAAGAAGAAGTAATTGTAAGTGAGGATATAGTTGGTCATGGCGACTAGGAAGGAGGTTGTTGGTTTGGAATCCATCAGGTGTTGGGAAAGGTAGTACTCAACAGCAGTAAGGCCACGGGCATTAATGATGTTAGTGTAAACAGGGGTGGCATCATTAGTGACAATCAGGGCACCATGTGGTAAAGCGACAGAAACTATGGAGAGACAGTGGAGGAAATGGTTGGTATCTTTTATATAGGAGGGTAGGTTCTGAGGAACAGGTTGAAGGTGTTGGTCTACGAGAGCAGCGGTTTTCTCAGTGGGGGCACAGTAAGTGGCCACAATGTGCCGTCCTGGGTAGTTGGGTTTACAGACTTTAGGAAGCATTTAGAAGTTACGAGTGTGGGGAGTGGAGGGGGTGAGCAGAGAGATGGACTGCAGGAAGAGGTTCTGGGATGGGCCTAAGAATTTGAGGAGCGACTGGATATCTGTCGGATTTCTGGAATGGGGTCACTGTGGCAAGGTTTGTTGGTGGATGTACCTGACAGCTCTGTTTCATCCTTCTCGTGAATTTTCTCATGTATTTGTGTGGTAATTATTTATTTATTTGCAAATTTTTCTGATGTAATTCTGCTTTATTTACGTAATTTTTTTGCATTTTTCCACCATCATGGATCCTTGCTCTTTCCATCTTCGTCAATACAGAAAAGTTTCCTTATTCCTAGCCAGAACCCAGTCCTACGTACTATTCCTGCATTGTTGCTTGGCTCATGGAATTCCCCCAAATGGCCTTACCATCAAATTACCCATCTCTGGCTGCCACTCCTCCTTCCACACTGACCTCCATCTGTCCAGATTCCACAATCCGTAGCCCTCGCCAACATAGTCCTGCAAAACCATATCAACGGAACCCAAACCTCCTTGCAGTACCTTCTCTCTATCTGCAAAATTCTCCTGCTATGCAATCCCAAATTCCTGCAACCCATAATACACACTGAAACTCTTGCCCTCCAGACACTAGAGCAACATTCACAACACCACCTCAAAAAGCCCTCCACCCTGCTCATTTCCTACTCCCGCCCTGGAGTAACACTATCCACCTCCTTTACCTACAAACCTCTCCCACATCCCCCCATAGCTGACAAACCCTGTCTCACAGACCTACTACATTTACTCTACCCTCCAAAACTCCCTCCCACCACCACACACAGCATCCACAACCTAAACAGACCCGAAACACTGTCATGAACCTTTCCTACAGAAGCCTTAGCCCCACAGATATATCAGTCCTTTCCATAAGCCTCATCTATCACCCCACTCCCAAATTCAACCAAGCAGAACTTGTTAAAGACCTTCTCTCCTTCTCCCAGTCCCTACAGTGGAAATACTTTTTCACCATCAACCCTACCAATCAGACTCAAATAAAGGTGAATGTTGAACCCTGTTCTCTACTCCATCCAACCATGATCCACCCCACTGCCCCCAAATCACCCCATTCCAACATTCCAGAATTTCTTAATTTCGAACCTTGCCTCATCATCATTCCCCAAATACCTCAACATGCAAATTAACCATACAATTGCAGAAAGAACCGAAGTCTACCATCTAAAAACTGATCCTGACCTTATAATCCTACATGAAGACAATGGCCTACCATTGTTGTTTTGAACCAAAAGGATTACCTGACAGAAGGACTCCACCAGCTATCAGATACATCCATCTACAAACCTTGCCACAGTTAACCCATTCCAGAAAACCAGCAGAATCTACAGTCACTCGTCAAGTCCTTAGACCCATCCCAGAACCTTTCCCCAGAGTCCATATCTCTGCTCACCCTTACCATTCCACGCACCCCTATCTTCTACATGCTTCCTAAAGTCCATAAACCCCACTGAGAGTATCTCTGCTCCCTTAGACCAACACCTTCAACCTGTTACTCGGAACCTTACTTCCTATCTAAAAAGATACCAACCATTTCCTCCGCCAACTCTCCACAGTTTTGTCCCTTTACCATATGGTGCACTGCTCATCACTAATGATGCCACCTCCCTTCACACTAACATCCCTAATTCCCATGGCCTTACCACTATCAGGGTGTATACGTGGACAAGAGAAAAAAATTCCCGGATTTTTCCCGGATTTCCCAGCTAAAAATACGCTTTCTCCCAGATGAAAATATTCTTTTTCTGTGTTAAGTGACAGTATACTCTCCCTCGGCACTATAAAACTCATCAATCTTTCGAATGTTTATGGTTTTATATACCGAGGTAGAATTTCCCGGCACTTTAGAAAATGAAACTCAGGGGGGAAAAACACGTTTTGAAAGACCTTTGATGAGCAGCAACACGTACGCTGCATATTTTCGTATTACAAAGGTATAAATCTGAATTCCAGCAAACACAGCATGTCACTTTCCGAAGCATTGAAATCGAGATTGCGATGCGCTTTTGTAAGCCAGTCATAGCTCATGTCACGTGATCTCGCCAGCTGATGACAGCATAAGACACGTGATGCAGTCACTCAGTAGCAAGATCACTCTTAAGTAGCACAAACATACAAGTAAGGAAAGTTAATGGTTTACATTAATATACATAGCATTCACATAAGAAGATTAATAAGCTGGAAGAGAAGCTAAGCTTCCACATATAATGTTGATCTTTTTTGCGTATGTTACACTTTAAGATACATCACACAAATGTACCAGTAAATTTTTAATAGCGATGTAAATGTCTGATCTCCTGGGCTCTAAATTCTTCTAAATGGTTGTCCTCAAAGAATTGATTTTTAAATGAGAGTCAAACGCTTTGTGATTTAAGAAATTCATCGTACGTTCTCGCACGCAGTTAATCTTGCGTAAACGAAAATTTACTATGAATGTAACGCTTTTCAAACCACTAATCGCAACATTTTCCCGCGTTCGTTTCAGCAGTTGCCAGAGAGCGCCAGATAACGGGCGTCACCGTGCTTGCGCAGCTATGATGACGCAGGAAATCCGGTGTTCCTACGTGTAAAACATTAAAAGATCTTACTTTATGACATAAAAGCAACAAGACATCAGAGGATACTTCAAGAGCATCGGAATTTCGTGAACCATACTAAAATGCATAACTCGGCTTAAAGTGCACATTCGTATGTCCAGATTCAGATGCAAATTTTCTTGGAATACCAGTACTGTATTATCTCATGTTTGGTTCTTTATTATTGCATAATGCCATATGTGCACTTGAAATGCAGCGAACAGTTGAAACTAGCCAACAGTGTGAAATTAAACACTTTGTTTCAAATAAATTGAATGCCTCAGCAGAAAAGATTTAATAAAAGCCAAATCCCTTTAGCAAACCGACAAAAATAACTTCACTGTTCTGCAAGGCAATTAATGCTTGACTGTCAGAAAGGTGGACATAAAATCTGAAACTAATATTTTAGCCTTCCGTAATTATGCGAACGTTAGGTAGCTCCCGGCCACAAAAATCAGTTTTGTTTTCATTTAACGTGAGAGCAAGAAACTAGGAGGAAACAAAAAACCACTGAACATAAACAGAGGTCACGTGGAGACGACCCCCCCCCCACCACGACTCAGACTGCTCTGTGCATCAGCCCCGGACCTACGATATTTCCGAACCGGGACAATACTAGAGAGTGGCACTGAGCCACACTTCTGTAACCAGAGGCAAGTGCACATGCCCAAGAGCCCGCAAGCGACTGCTCAAACAAATCTAATTTAAACAGCTGCACGTCACGCTCATCGGAGGCAATTTGTTACTATGAAGCATTGCATAGTCTTTCTAAGGCCTCTGACACACTTTGCTGTTGGCAGACGCTGTCTGAGCACTGTGTTTAGTTGTTGTATATAGCGCATTACCTTTGCAACTTAAGTTTCATTTCCGTTTTCTTTTTTTCTCTCATTCATGTTTTATTGCTGCAGAATTATTCTGCAGTAGCAGGATACGGTAATATCCTTTGTTCGAGTATCAGTTTTTACCAGTCAAAATCACAAAAATTTAACTGAAAACTAATACAATGAAAAATTCCCAGAATTCTGAACAATTCCCAGATCTCCCAGTTGTCCCGGGTCGTATACACTCTGACTATTGAACACTACCTTTCCCAACATCCGAGGGATTCCAAACCAACAACCTCCTTCCTAGTCACCAGGACCAACTATATCCTCACCCACAATTACTTTTCCTTTGAAGGCATTACCTGCAAACAAATTTGGGTTCCCATATAGCACCATCTTATGCCAGCCTATTCATGGGCCATCTAGAGGAATCCTTCCTATACACACAGAATCCCAAACCCCTCACCTGGTTCAGATTCACTGATGACACCTTTGCGATCTGGATAGAGGGTGAGGACACCCTTATCCACATTCCTTCAGAACCTCAACAAATTCTCCCCTATTTGCTTAACCTGGTCTTACTCAACCCAACAAACCATCTTTGTATATGTTGACCTCCACCTCAAAGATGGCTACATCACCAATCCGTCCATATCAAACCTACTAACCACTAGCAATACCTCCACTCTGGTATTCCGCCGTCCACTGAACCTACACAATATCCTCGTCCATCCCTACACAACACCTGCTCCCAACCCCTTACCCCGTGGCTCATGCCCCTGTAATAGACCTAGATGCAAGACCTGTGACATACATCCTCCCACCACTATCTACTATAGCCAGTTAAAAACATCACCCATCTCATCAAAGGCAGGGCTACCTGTGAAATGAGTCATAATCTACAAGCTAAGTGGCAACCACTGAGCTGCATTCTACATGGGCATTACAACCAACAAGTTGTCTGTCCGCATGAATGGCCACCGACAAACTGTGGCCAAGAAATAAGTGGACCATCTGGTTGCTGAGACCACTGCCAAACAAGACATCCTTCATTTCAATGACTGCTTCACAGCCTGTGCCATATGGATCATTCCCACCAATGCCAGCTTTTCTGAATTGCACAGATGGGAACTCTCCTTGCAATATAACCTATGTTCCCATAACCCTCCTAGCCTCAATCCTCATTAGTCATTGTCCTCACCCACCCAGCCTCCCTGTTCCCATTCCAGCACCTACAGCCCTCACTTCACCATCCCACACAGTCTTCTTACTTCTCTCCTTTTCCACTACCCCTCCGCATCCCCACCTCTCCCCTACCCTCCATCTAAACTGCCGACAGCATATAGCTGTCGTACCCTTTCTCCATCTTGTCCCTGTGCACTTTCCAGCATCACGTCACTATCCACCCCTACCCTACAATCCCTCCCCCTCCCTGCCTCAGCCTCCTCCTTAGTCCCATCCAGCCGCCACTCCCACCATGCACTGGTGCTCTGCTCACAGTGAGGCTTCAGTTGCCCGAGACTGCAGTTATGTGTGTGTGAGCTGCATTTGTGTGAGTGTGAGATTTGCATTTGCGTGTGTGTGTGTGTGTGTGTGTGTGTCACCTATTTTTTACGAAGGCCTTGTTGGCAGTCTCTTTGTTGTGCATATGTGCGACTCGACACCTTCACTACATGGTGAGTGGCAACTTTCCTTTTCATAATATTGTTACTTTCCATCCTGGATTTTCCACTGTTTGGTTATCTCATCATCATCATCATCATTTAAGACTGATTATGCCTTTCAGTGTTCAGTCTGGAGCATAGTCCCACTTATAAAATTCCTCCATGATGCCCTATTCAGTGCTAACATTGGTGCCTCTTCTGATGTTAAGCCTATTATTTCAAAATCATTCTTAACCGAACCCAGGTACCTTCTCCTTGGTCTATCCCGACTCCTCCTACCCTCTACTACTGAACCCATGAGTCTCTTGGGTAACCTTGTTTCTCCCATGCGGGTAGCATGACCCCACATCTAAGCCTGTTCGCCCTGACTGCTACATCTATAGAGTTCATTCCCAGTTTTTCTTTGATTTCCTCGTTGTCCACACCCTCCTGCCATTGTTCCCATCTACTAGTACCTGCAATCATCCTAGCTACTTTCATATCCGTAACCTCAACCTTATTGATAAGGTAACCTGAATCCACCCAGCTTTCGCTCCCATACTACAAAGTCGGTCGAAAGATTGAACGGTGCACAGATAACTTACTCTTGGTACTGACTTCCTTCTTGCAGAAGAGAGTAGATCGTAGCTGAGTGCTCACTGCATTAGCTTCGCTACACCTCGCTGCCAGTTCTTTCACTATGTTGCCATCCTGTGAGAATATGCATCCTAAGTACTTGAAACCGTCCACCTGTTCTAAGTTTGTTCCTCCTATTTGGCACTCAATTCGTTTATATCTCTTTCCCACTGACATTACTTTTGTTTTGGAGATGCTAATCTTCATACCATAGTCCTTACATTTCTGATCTAGCTCTGAAATATTACTTTGCAAACTTTCAATCGAATCTGCCATCACAACTAAGTCATCCGCATATGCAAGACTGCTTATTTTGTGTTCACATATCTTAATCTCACCCAGCCAGTCTATTGTTTTCAACATATGATCCATAAATAATATGAACAACAGTGGAGACAGGTTGCAGCCTTGTCTTACCCCTGAAACTACTCTGAACCATGGACTCAATTTACCGTCAACTCTAACTGCTGCCTGACTGTCTATGTAAAGACCTTTAATTGCTTCCAAAAGTTTGCCTCCTATTCCATAATCACGTAGAACAGACAATAACTTCCTCCTAGGAACCCAGTCATATGCCTTTCTAGATCTATAAAACATAGATACAATTCCCTGTTCCACTCATAGCACTTCTCCATTATTTGCCGTAAGCTAAAGATCTGGTCCTGACAGCCTCTAAGAGGCCTAAACCCACACTGATTTTCATCCAATTGGTCCTCAACTAATATTCGCACTCTCCTTTCAACAATACCTGAGAAGATTTTACCCACAACGTTGATTAAAGAGATACCTCTGTAGTTGTTACAATCTTTTCTGTTTCCATGTTTAAAGATTGGTGTGATTACTGCTTTTGTCCAGTCTGATGGAACCTGTCCCGACTCCCAGGCCATTTCAATTATCCTGTGTAGCCATTTAAGACCTGACATTCCACTGTATTTGATGAGTTCCGACTTAATTTCATCCACCCCAGCCGCTTTATTGCACTGCAATCTATTGACCATTTTCTCCACTCCCTCAAATGTGATCCTATTTCCATCATCATTCCTGTCCCATTGTACATCGAAATCTGAAACATTACTGATCGTATTTTCACCTACATTGAGCAACTCTTCAAAATATTCCCTCCATCTGCCCAAGGCATCCACAGGATTCACCAGCAGTTTTCCTGACCTGTCCAAAATACTTGTCATTTCCTTCTTACTTCCCTTTCGAAGACTGCTATTTACACTCCAGAATGGTTTTCCAGCAGCTTGACCCAAGGTCTCCAACCCGTTTCCAAAGTCTTCCCCAGATTTCTTCTTGGATGCTGTAATTATCTGTTTGGCTTTGTTTCTTTCTTCAACATAACTTTCTCCGTCTACCTGAGTTCTAGTATGTAGCCATTTTTGATATGCCTTCTTTTTCCTTTTACAGGCTGCCTTGACTGTGTCATTCCACCAAGCTGTTTGCTTCATCCTACCTTTACACACTACTGTTCCAAGACATTCTTTGGCCACTTCTAGTACTGTGTCCCTGTACCTTGTCCATTCCTTTTCCAGTGACTGCAACTGACTACATTCAACTAACTGGTACCTTTCTGAGATCACTGTTATGTACTTGTGTCTGATTTCCTTATCCTGAAGTTTCTTCACTCTTATCCTCCTACACATGGACCTGACCTCCTGCACTTTCAGCCTCACAATACCAATTTCACTGCAGATTAAATAGTGATCAGTGTCATCAAAGAATCCCCTGAATACATGTGTGTCCCTCACAGCCTTCCTGAATTCCTGATCTGTTATTATATAGTCAATGACAGATCTGGTTCCCCTACCTTCCCAAGTATACCGGTGAATGTTATTATGTTTAAAAAAGGAGTTTGTGATTACTAAGCCCATACTGGCACAGAAATCCAAGAGTTGTTTCCCGTTCCTGTTGGCCTCCATATCCTCTCCAAATTTACCCATAACCTTTTCATACCCTTCTGTTCGATTTCCAATCCTGGCATTAAAATCAGCCACGAGCAGAACACTGTCCTTGTCCTTTACTCTAACAACTACATCACTGAGTGCGTCATAAAAACTATCCATCTTACCTTGATCTGTCCCTTCACAATGCAAATATACTGACACAATCCTAACTTTCTTGCTAGGCACTGTCAAATCTATCCATATCAGTCGTTCGTTTACATACCTTATTGCAACTATGCTGGGTTCCATTTCTTTCCTGATGAAAAGCCCTACATCCCATTGTGCTATTCCTGCTTTGACTCCTGACAGGTAGACCTTGTATTCTCCCACTTCCTCTTCTTTCTCACCCCTTACCCAAATGTCACTAACAGCTAAAACGTCCAACGCCATCTTATTTGCAGCCTCTGCCAGCTCTACCTTCTTCCCAGAGTAGCCCCTGTTGATTTTAATAGCTCCCCATCTCGTTACCATTCGTTTGCTGAGTCGTATCTTAGGAGTCCCTGGTTTGTCAATTAGAGGTGGGACTCCGTCACCTCCAAAGGTTCGAGGCATTTTGCTCTGACTGTTGCCAGCATCATATTTATAGTACCAGGGAAGCAGGTTGCTAGCCTTACTTGCCCCGGTCCCATTTAGTTTTACCCCTAATGGTTGAGGGACTAACCGGTGGATTTGATAGTCTTTGCCGTCTGAGCACAAAGGACGCCACGCCTCGGAATATGTCCGAGATGCCCAGCCTTATTCCAAAGTAACTGGTATCCCGACTGTCAGGACCACTTAACTTGGCCACTCAGACGTTGCCCATGGTTCATGAACTAGGACATGATACCAGGAACCCACACCATGAACCACAAGTTTGGTTATCTATATAAAAGATTTAGGAGACAATCTGAGCAGCTGTCTTAGGTTGTTTGCAGTTGATGCTGTCATTTATCATGTAGTAAAGTCATCAGAAGAATGAAACAAATTTCAGAATGATTTAGAAAAGATATCTGTATGGTGCATAAAATTGGCAACTGATCCTAAATAATGAAAAGCGTGAGGTCATCCATACGAGAGCTAAATGAAATGCCATTAAACTTTGGTTACACCGTATATCAGTCAAATCTGGAAATTCAACTAAATACCTAAGAATTACAATTACAAACAACCAAAATTGGAAGGAACACAGAAAATGTTGTGGGGCAGTCGAACCAAATACTGTGATTTATCGCAGAACACTTAGAAGATGCAACCGATCTACTAAAGTGACTTGTCTGTCCAATTTTGGAGTACTGCTCCATGGTGTGGGATCGTTACCAGACAGGGTTAATGGAGAACATCGAGAAAGTACAAAGAAGAGTAGCACATTTTGTATTATTGAGAAAAAGGAGAGAGAGTGTCATGGACATGTTACAGGATTTGGGATGGACATAGTTAAAACAAAGGCATTTCTCGTTGCAGCGGGACCTTCTTACAAAATTTCAATCACCAATATTTTACTCTTTAATGCGAAAATATGGGGAGAAATGATTGTCATAACAGAATAAGGAAAAATCACAGCTCACACAGAAAGATATAGGTGTTCATTTTTTCCACGCGCTATTCAAGAGCGGAATAATAGAGAATTATTGTGAAAGTGGTTAGATGAACCTTCTGCTGGTCACTTAAGTGTGATTCACAGAGTATCCATGTAGATACAGATGTAGATGTATAGGTGAACAGAGAAATTGGGAGAAGTTGGCCGATAGCTACGGCACAGTTTGTCGCTGGCTATTCGTGTGGACAGGCAGCTTGTCGGTTCTCATAGCCATGAACAATGCAGCACAGTGGCTGCAGCTCAGCTTCTAGAACACATGACTGGTTTCACAGGTAACTCTACCTTTGATGAGGTAGCTGATGTTAGTGACCGGACTAGAGTAGGTGGTGGTGGTGGGAGGATGTATGGGACAGGTCTTGCATCTAGGTCTATTACAAGGGTATGAGCCATGCGGTAAGGGGTTGGGAGCAGGGGTTGTGTAGGGCTGGACGAGGATATTGTGTAGGTTCGATGTACAGCAGAATACCACTGTGGGAGCGATGGGAAGGATAGTGGGTAGGACATTCCACATTTCAGGGCATGATGAGAGGTAGTCAAAGCCCTAGCCCTTGCCCACCAGGAACTAGAGCAACGTACACAACACCACAAAAAATTCAGCACCCTGTTCACTTCCTAATCCCACCTTGGACATCCAGTCTCCACCACCTCTCCAACAACCTCCAAACCTCTCACACTTCCTGTCATAGCTGGCAAAACCTGTCTCAGACCAACTACATTTACCGCACCCTCAAAAACCCCCTCTCACCAGAGCCTAAACGGAAGCATAGCCATAACCTTTTCCTCCAAAAGCCTTAGAAGTATCAGTCACTTCCAAAGGCCTCACCTTTTGTGCCACTCCCAAATTCAATCATGCAGGACTTGTTAACGATATTCACTCCTCCCGGTCCATACAGTGGAGCCACTTTTTCGCCACCAACCCTAGACTCAACCAAAGATGAATGTTGAACACTGCATGGCTCAGTTCTCTACTCCATCCACCCACGATCCACGCCCACTGCCCTCAAATCACCCCCTGCTAACATTTCAAAATTTCTTAACCTCAAACCTCGCCTCATCATCATTCCCCAATCCCTCAACACAGAAACTAACTTTACACCTGCAGCAGGAACCGCACTCCACCACCTAAAAACTGATTCCAACTTTATAATCTTACCTGACAGTTGTTTTGAACTACGGGGATTACCTGGCAGAAGGACTCCGCCAGCTGTCGGATTCATCCACCTACAAGCCCTGTCACAATGACCACCTTCCAGAAATCCAGCAGAATCTCCAGGCTCTCCTCAAATCCTTAGGACCATCCTAGAACGGCTCCTCAGAGTCCATCCCTCTAGTCACCCCTGCCACTCCCTGCACTCCTACCTTCTACATGCTTCCTAAGTCCATAATTCCAACCACCCAGGATACCCCATTGTGGCCAATTACTGTGCCCCCCCTCTCCAAGAGGATGCCCTTTACACTAAAATCCCTAATGCTCATGGCATTATAACTATTGAACACCACTTCACTACTTTTCCCTACACTTGAGGGATTCCAAACCAACAACCTCCTTACTAGTTACCATGACCAACTATATCCTCAACCACAATTACTTCTTCTTTGTAGGCATTACCTACAAATCTGGATACGGTTAGGATTCCCACATGGCACCATCCTATGACAACCTATTCATGGGCCATCTAGAGGAATCCTTCCTATACACCCAGAGTCCCAAACCCCTCAACTGGTTCAGATTCGTTGTTGACATCTTTGTGATCTGGATCAAGGGTAAGGACACCCTATCCACATTCCCCCATAACCTCAACACCTTCTCCCCCATTTGCATCACCTTGCCCTACTCAACCCAACAAGCCACCTTCTTCGATGTTGACATCCACCTCAAAGGTGGCTAATCAGTGCCTCTGTCCATATCAAACCTACCAACCATCCATTCCATACCAAGAAGCCCCTTCCATAAAGCCTCATCACCCATGGCCATTGCTTCTGTAGTGATGAGCAGTCCCTCTCGAAATATACTGAGTGTCTTACTGAAGCCCTTTACAGACAGTAATTATCCTCCCAACTCTGTACAAAAATAGATTTCCTGTGCCTTATCTTTCCTACCACTTCCACAGGTCTTCTGCCACCCACCCAACCTACACAACATCCTCATCCATTCCTACACAAGCCCTCCTCCCAAATCCATGCCTCATGGCACATATCCCTCTAATATGACGTAGATGCATGGCCCGTCCCATACATCCAACTACTCCAGTCTGGTCACAAATATCACCTATCTCATCAAAGGCAGGGCTACCTATGAAACTAGTAGTGTGATCTACAAGCTAAGCTGCAACCACTGTGCTGGATTCCACGTGGGCAGGACGACCAGCAAGCTGTCTGTCCACATGAATGGCCACCGACAAACTGTGCCCAAAAAAACAGCTGGACCACCCTATTCCTGAGCATGCCACCCCAACACAGGACAGCATAAATAGCTTCATGTGTTGTGGGTATGATTTCACCCCAAGTTTTTCGAAATTACAGTATCAAATTCTAGATCTTTGTTACTCCTAGACCCAGGAATCGCAACATCGTCAGCAGTCGCTCATGTATCGAAATTGCTCTCTTCATGCAAGTTTTGTATATGAGGTGATATGACTGTCAAAAGCTAATTACATGTTTCTAAATCCATCCCCAAATAATTACACCAGTCATCTAGCTTGCCCTGCAACTCATTAAGTAAATTTATGCGAGAAAACACCTTCGCTTCAGCAACCACCATTTAGACCATTTTGATCTGTCTTTCTGTTGCAAACACAGTCCATAATAGGATTTCCTCCATTTCTGAATAAAGGAAATAAATTTTCAGGTTGCTGTACAAGACTGTAATTGATTGCCACTAAAATTTCTTTTCTAGTTTCTACTTCGACACATGGAGGGCAAGCAACTTGCATCCAGTGAACAACGTGTGAACATACCACATTTGCAGCAATCTGTTGCATGTAGACACACTTGCGCCAGTACCTGTGCAGACTGATCGATAGCATGTTGACGAGCCTTAAAGCTAATTAAAAACTGGTACCTTTCTTACCCAGTATTCTAATAAGTGAACAGTGACTGAATTTCTCATTTGCAACTCCTTTAGTTACTGTCTCTCACAATCAAATAAAATATTAAGCTTTGTTTACAATCACATAATCTTTATAAGACGACATTTCCACCTTTGAATGTTACCTTTACTTAAGAAGCAGCATTAAGTTTGCACATGGTATTCATGTATGTATGAGAACTTTTATTTCAAACTTGTTCAAATACAGCAACAGTTTGTAAGATGATAGAATTTAGTGCGATTCCCTCGTGTTTCACAAAAATGTCAAATTTTAAACAGAAATCAATACAGTTTTTTGCAGCACTGTATCATGTGAAACTCAATTTGTTTTCTTCATTTGTAACATATAGAAGGCAGTACATAACAAATCTCTGTTCAATGTTGTTGTTATTATTAACTCCAGAAAGAATACAGCATAGTTCTACACTGTCATCTAGCAAACATAGTGCACACATACGGAATATCCAGACAGACAAAAATTTGGTTTAAAGACTTCCTGGCAAACAGAACTTGGTACAGTATTCCTAATAGAGCAGCTATCCCAAATGTGAAGGTAGTATTTGGCTTACCTCAAAGCAGTGTGATAGCAACTGCTGTTTGCCATGTATAAAGATGATCTGGCAAGTGAAGTCTGTAGAGTGGCAGCTGACTCAAAACACAAATATGTGAAATGTCATGCACATAAACAGACTAAAGGCACACTGTTTTCAGTCACAACCTTCAAACATCTGGGTGTTTATCTGGAGTGAATTAAGGCGGAATGACCACTTAAATCTAGCCATGAGGTGTACTAGATTTATTGAAACAAACATAACAAAATATTGAGTAAGAAATGTAATTGTGTTCATATTCATTAAAGCATGCGATTACTGAATTGCTGAGGCTTTCGTGCCCACTTGCCGGGAAACTACCTGTTGACTTCTGTCTCCGATTCTTTGGCTGACATCTGTTTGATGATGTTTTGTCTTTTCGCCAGCATCGGTGGCTGGCACCATCACAGGTTCTCTCCACTCCAGTCCTTCACCAGCAATGGAGGGTGACACTTTGACAATGCCGGCCACTCTGCTGATGAGAGGGGAAGGTGGGGGAGGAGGGGGGGGGGAGCTGGGGGGGGGGGGGGCAACGGCCAAAGAACCTGAGACGAAGACCTCTGACAGCAAAGATTGGCAGAGAGCTACTCGGAGACTTCCAGGACTCAATGAGAGGTATTGTGTTATGTAATGTTAAGAGCCAACTCCTTCCCACCCAAGTGCTGAAATCTGTAAGCAATCTGGAGACTTAATTGCCCATACACAAATGGGTTCAATACACATCAGACTGTGATGCTGGGCAGTTGCCAGCCATTAAAAAGGACCCAATCAAGCAAACAGACAAGGAGAGTTTGGCAACAGGCATGGCAAGACTGTCTTGCTACAACAGTTAGATGACTGTAGGCAGTCTTAGGTTATGACTCTGAGTAAGTGTATGTTGGCACAAGTAGTAAAATTTGAGAGATTCAGTTCAGTTCCTGTTTTTGGTGCTGACCACCTGTTCACACTTCCACAATTCCATAAACCATATACACAAACATCCAGGTTGTATTTAAGGATGAATCTCTTACAGTGTTATGTTTAATTTTGATAATGAATGTATTTCACTCACCTTAAAATGGCATCTTCATTTGTTCTCCTGTGCATTTCTGTAGCTTCATTTGACTGTTGTGCCCCATAGCCTACAACACAATCAGGCTTCATAGTGCGAAGCCTTGGGTCTGACTCTGATAGAATCTGCAACAGGGTGAAATATAATTCAACCATCTATTTGTGGTCTGAGAGAACATTTAAAAGTGACAGTAGTAATGAAAAGTATCAAAAGGGCACAAGGGAATAAAGGTGATACAAATTACTGAAATGGAGAATGTGCACTCCACAATGCAAAATGCTGTTTAAAAAATGACTATTCCACAACCATTCCTATGAAAAGGGAGAATAAGCTAGCCTGAAAACATCAATATAGCACCTGCTCTCCCATGTGCTGGTATCCATTTTCATTTATACACTTTGGAAAGTTTACTGGCTATGTACAGGTTGACAATTATAGAACTACGGTGAAACCCCGCTTTTACGCTTTTCAAGGGACTTAAAAAAAAAAAATAGTGTAAAATGCGTTTAATGTAAAAAGTGAGAAATAACATGTTATGCTGTAAAAATTACATATCAGAAACTACCTTACATTTTTGCACTTTATGTAAGATATACGTACATAACAGGCATTAAAAGACTTGTCAGCAACTTGTTTATCATCTCATATAAGTTTATTATCTAATAAAAACTGCTGAAGTAATTGGAACTGATAACTTTCTGGGAGGTAGAAACGTTTGACTCAATTTCATATGTCATAATTGATCTTTTTCAAAGTCTGCAACTGTCATTCATTATTTAAATAATGAAATACTGAACTGGTTATGTAGTTTCTCATGCTTAGCTTGATGCTTTCCAGGAATTTTTTCTCACTGTCAAGTGCAAATATGTAGATAAGTATTCTGTGTGATGTTTGAATATGTGTTATTCAGCGTCTCTTGGACTATAGCCGTCTTTTTGAAGTTGTCAGGTACTGTGCCTCCTCAGTTATGTGGAAAACCATACACACGCAATCTATCACTCACACTGTTTGTTTGTAAAACATCCAAAGCTACATAAGTAAATACTGCACTTGACAACAAGAAAAAATTCTTAAAACACGTTTTGCTCAGCACAAAAAAAAAAAATAAATAAATAAATAAAAAATAAAAAATAAAATAAAATAAAATAAAATAAAATAAAATAAAAAAAATAAAAAAAATAAAAAAATAAAAATGCGTAACCAGCTCTGTGTTTAAACTAAAAACATTTGAGCAATGCAAAGTAAATGACGGTGTCAACTAGCATTACAAGTGGCTGAAACATGCTAAGTATGGTTCGACAAAGGTGTCGCAATGATCACGACAATCACAAAACTGCGCATGCGCAGTAGAGACAGTTTGGAAACGGTTGTGATTGGTCGTGCTATCTTTATTTGAACAAAACTAATTACTCCCTTCAGCCACCACGCCAAGTAGAGCTTGGCAGTGGCATGAATTGTTCCTACTTATACTTGTTTACTTATTGAGATCCACTCAGTAGAGTGCCATGGTGTCGAAACTAAAGCACATAATATTTGTAAACACAAACATTTCTTCATAATGCAAATATCGCAGGAAAATTATAAATATGTTGATGCAAAATCGGGTGTAAATTAACACTGTGGACATAGGAAATTTGACGTGAACAATAAAAAATGTTGTAAATGACGGTAAAATGTTAATTCCAGGAATGTAAAAGCAGGGTTATACTGCATACGGAAAAAAAAAAAGGTTACAAACTACTGTGGCCTTTATCACTAAACCAAACGACATGAGCATACTAATTCCCATCATGCCCTGCGACCAGCTGTGCAGTTTGAACATTCTAACACAAACCATTCAGAAGTTATGACAGTTTTATTTCATATAGCTCAACGATTGTCACCCTGTGTATTGACCAAGGACAATCAACCTGCAATTTTTTTATATGACACAGATAACATACTATGACAACAAACAAATGTAAGAACACAAAGGACTTACTATGTCAACAATAATATTTGGTACATAACAAGAACATCTACTTTGACAGCAAGCGAAAACAACCGGGGAAGGCAAACATGCAGAATTTCATGTCCTGTCCAGCAGCCACAAAAGGGCTGAGTGAGTGCTTTCCTAGCTGAAAGCATGTAGTCGGCTGGGCACTCATCGAGCTGGTAGCACGTACATTTACGTATTTCAAGTGGTACTTTCTCTAGCAGAGCTGCTAGAATTTGGGTACAAAATGCTGTCTATCTTGCACTTGCTAAGGCCTTTTCTTGAAGTGAGGACCAATCACACAGTCCCCAATAATTCCGCACAAAAATTTTTCACTTCACTGCCTCTAATGTTCAACTTGCCTCCACCAACATGGATTATTGGGCTGCTGAGAAGCAGCCCAATAATGCATATTTCTCACATTCAGCTTTCCATGGTTTGCAGAGTTAGTTTCATCATTGAAGAAAATTCTCAGTAAACATCATGAACAAGCTATTTTTCAAATTGTGCATATGTGCAAAGAGTTACAAATTAATTTATTATAAGTTTATAAGAAAAGATGCAAATACTACAAATCCTCCACAATTATGTGTAATAGGAAGGCAGCATGCATTTCCCAGATATTTATATAATCTTTCTAGAGGATGACTACCCACAATTTACTATTTCATATGTATTTACAATTTTACATTGCAAAAGCAGATGTAGGAATGCTTTATGAACTTCGTTAACAACTTGGTTAATACTGTGATTGTTATTTTCATAAGAGATTGAAAAATGATTGCAATAACTTCCAGTTTTCTAGTGTTTTGCGTATGTTCAATTTACTTTAATTTTTAGTTGCTGTCATTATTTATGAATTAACTTGAACTGAATAGAGTGTGATGTCAGAGAAAGTATTTAAGTACGAGCAATATAGAGTGTGTGTGCTTTTGTCAAGTGGCTGTGTGGTCACATGTGTTACGTACTTTTAAGTTGTTGTTGGACTGTATTTTCAGGATTGATTTTGTGCAACTATACGAAATCTGTTCAAGGGACTTCAGACAGATGGAACCTGAAATTATTTCCTGCAGTTGATATTTATATTCGTTTGAACTCAGGATAACACACTAGTTTATGTCACAACTGACAGTAGGAAAACTGCACTTTCAAACTTTGAATGTTCATGTTGATTTTCATAAATTAATGCACAGTTAAATTAACACTGCTTACATGTGTTTCTGTATTCAACACTTTGCAAAAACATATTAATTATTGTTTAACTATTTTTCACTCAATCTGCAATTCATGCGAGGCCACCTTTCTCATGTGTGAACATTATTAAACTAACTTTACTTTTTAATGACAGTGTTACTAAAAGGGACAGACTGCTACTCACCATATTTTGGAGATGTTGAGTCGCAGGCAGGCACAACAAAAAGACAGCTATGCAAGTAAGCTTTCAGCCTAAAGGCCTTCTTTTATGGTTGACCCCCCCCCCCCCCCACCCACACACACACACACACACACACACACACACACACACACACACACACACACAATGACCACTGTCTCTGGCCCCCGAGGACAGACTGCAAGCAACAGCGCATGTTGGGAGAAGCGATCTGGGTGGTGAGGTGTGGAGGAGACTGGTACGGGTAGGGGGAGGGATAGCAGGGTAGAGGTGGGTACAGTGAAGTTCTGCCTGTGGGAGCATGCAGGGATGTGGTGAGGAGAAGGTAGGGTAGCTAGGTGCAGACAGGAGTTTAGATGGAAGATGGGTGTGGTGGGGAGAATGGAAGCAGAAAAGGAGAGGAGAAAAGTAAAAAGACTATGGTGCATTGGTGCAATAGAAGGCTGTATAGTGCTGGAGTGGAAACATGAAAGGAGATACAGGGTTGTAGGACAGTGACTAATGAAGGCTGGCCCAAGCCGTGAAGCAGTCACTGAAGTGAAGAATGTTGTGGTGGGCAGCGTGCTCAGCAACTGGCAGGTCCAGCCATTTCTTCGCCAGTTTGTCAGTGGCCACTCCTAAGCACAGAGCAGCTTAGTTTGTAGATCACGTGACTGTTTTCATAGGCAGCCTTGCCTTTGACAGCATAAGTAATGATTGTGACCGGACTGGAGTAGGTGTGGTGGTGGGAGGATGTACTGTCATTGCGACTCACAGTCCCCACTATATTGTGAGTAGCATTCTATAGTTTTCATAAAATCTTCATCATTCCATCCAGGACTTTCCATTGTTTCACTTATCTGATTTTGTCAAACGTGGATTTCTCCAATCATTTCTCACTTTAAAGAATTATTCGCTAACATGTCTACTTATTAAAACGGGGTTCGATGATCAAATCTGCATTAAAGGTATGGGCTTTAAGATGTCGGCGCGCAACCAACCCTTCAGATACTAATGAGTTAAGCCAACACATTGGGTGCTACATTACCTACACTGATCGTGTCCAATAAAACCACCAGTGCACTCATAAGGGTATGTTTGTTATGCAACCTTGCTGCTGGCAGCTCCCACCTCATTGCTCACCAGGAGCCTTGTTACATTTATGCTGCAACCTTACTGTTCGCCAGGACTAATTACTTTGCAGCTGTTTATGTGGCTAGCAGAGTCAAACACAGCACTGCTGGACTGACCTTAAATCACCCAACCATGGCTCACGTTTCAGGACATACAGCGATGGTCAAGGGGCAAAACACAAACTAGCTTGGTATCGTCATAACGAGCAGTGATGGTGTAGGTTAAATGGACTGGTAAGGCTCACTGGGCTCGATTCATCACTGCCGGGCCATGCCAGTGAGCAGCAAGGTGACAGCTTAAAAGCACCCTCCCCCAGCAGCATTCGTCAGCGTCACGTGTCCCATAGCAATCTTCATCCATCACAGAGGGCATCTTGGACCACCGCCAGCTGCTGCTGGCACAATATGCTGAGATGCTATGATCTACAGGCTAGGTAATGCACTATCATGCTCTATTGTTGCTCCTCACTGCTAGTCTCTCTCTCTCTCTCTCTCTCTCTCTCTCTCTCTCTCTCTCTCTCACACACACACACACACACACACACACACACACACCAACCTTATACCGGCTTCAATGGTCACATTTTTGTAACTTCATTTTAATTGATGAGTGAACTACAAGACTCTTTCACCCTGATTTCAGTGCTCAGTTTTTCTTTCCTTTGTTTCTCATTGCTTTGTATTCTTGGACACACAATACATCACAATTAAGGACCTGCGTTTGGGTTCTTCCCATTATTATGATTGTGGTACTGCCCTTCCTATTCATCTACACCTAATGTTTAGTCTTGATTAATCAGTGTTCAAAATGATGGCATGATTACGCTGTGCAAATAGGACCAAGTCGGGTGCTTCCAAAGCTACACAGTGTATCCCATTTAGTGGATTCCCTTTTTACCAGAAGTGGTGGGCAGGCACAGTGTAATATCACAACTTCACTGTTCTCAATGCACCTTCATCCATTTTGCTCTCACCAATCTTAAATTTCAGTGAATCTACATCAATTTGTACAATCCTTTGTGGCAGGATAAGCCAATTCTCCAACAAATCTGTTCCCACAGCAGTGCCACTCCCATATACACCTTGCTGTAATGTTCAGAAATCACTGGAAGAAACATCAATAACAATGAAAGTAAGTTAGGATAGCAGGCATGTGCCCGCAAAAAGCTGAAAATACTGATACAAATTACTGTCTGTCAAGATTTATTCACTGCATGCTTAAACATGAATCATCGTGGAGTCTCTACTACACAGTAAAATGACTTCTTATCAAACTTTATGCTGATACAACAAAATTCCACTGTCAGACAAAAGAGTGGGGGGGGGGGGGGGGGGGGGGGGAGAGAGAGAGAGAGAGAGAGAGAGAGAGAGAGAGAGAGAGAGAAGAAAAATAACTGGAAAATTGCCTTTGGATACAAGCACTTCACAGGTCTGTTTATACACACCTGCAACAAAGCTGATAACGTTCTTGCAGAGGCTCTTCGTTGCACAAAAACCAGTACATTATTATTTCCCTGTCGAGACTGCTCAGCTTCTGATAAATCTCGAAATATCTTCTCGATAAGTGAAACAAACATCATAAATTTGTTACTGGAGAATCTACGGATCTGCTCACGTGGCTCTGTCAAAACCATTATCTGCCTCTTCATGCCATCCCTGAATTTTAAAAAAATACACATTTTTTTAACACAGGAAAATGCTTGCTGGAATAAAAACACTCAAATAAGAAAAGATAATTACTCACAATGTAATGGACGGACAGACAGATGGACACACAGACATAAATAAATTGCATCATGTTCTTTACTCCAAATGTGAAGAACAGCCTTCAGGGACGTGAAACCAGTACCAGTCAAATCACTTGACTCTCCAGGCTTTCACAGCAGATGTTTTGCATGCAGCTCCCAGCTTTATGTTGGATCATGTTGAGTAAATTCCACAATATTTTCTCAAGGTAACTGCTTCACAACATTAGGTGGATGCTGTTGGTGAGCAGCAAGAGCTCATGCCCAAACAGTGGCTGTTTCCTTGTACAGGCCCAGTCCAGAAGTAGATCATGTGTCCAAATAAATGATAGCCACATGTTTAGAGACTCTTATTTGGAACCGAGTTGTGGCCCTTTCACATGCAATATGGATCACTGTTGCTGCTGATAGACATTACTGTGGAGACAAGCCAAACCAATTCTAGTAGCTAGATTGGTCCTCCACTATGCTGCCACATGACTGCCTTCAAAGATTCTTGTTTTCCTCTCTATCTAATGGCAGTAAATGTGAAGCCCCACTATACAATGGAATACGCATTGTGATTTATGTGTGTAAAATCCTGTAATGGAAGAGATAGTTGCTGCTCACCCTATAGCAAGAGATGCTGAGCCACAGAAAGGCACAACAAAACGACTGTTGGCATGTTAGCTTTCGGCCACCAATGTGTTTGTCAAAAAAAGCCAACATACACACACACAGATACTCACACAAACACAACCCACACACACATGACCACAGACTCTGATAGCTAGAGCCACACTGAGATAGGCAGGGCATTATGGGAAAGGAAATTGGGTGGAAGTAAGGAGGAGGCTGGGGCAGCGAGGGGGAGGGATATCAGGTTGGGGTGGGGGACAGTAAAGTGCTGTTGGAAGTGTGCAGGGACGAGGTGGAAAGTGGGGGAGAAGGGGGGAGAGGGTTAGCGGAAAAGGAGAGAACTAAAAAGACTGGATACGTCGATGGAATACAGGGCTGCATAGTGCTGTAATGGGAACTGGGAAGGGGCTAGATGGGTAAGGGCCAGGAGGGTTACAGGAACGTAGGATATAATGCAGGGAGAGTTGCCACATGCATAATTAAGAAAAGCTGCAGTAGTTGGGAAGGACCCAGATGACACAGGCTGTGAAACAGTGAAGGAAGTCATGTTGGGTAGCATGCCCAGCAAAAGGGTGCTCCAGCTGTTTGTTGGCCACAGTTTGTCGGTGACCATTCATGCGGACAGACAGTTTGTTGGTTGTCATGCCCACGTAGAATGCAGCTCAGCTTGTAGATCACATAACTGGTTTCAAAGGGAGCCCTACCCTTGATGGGATAGGTGATATTTGTGACTGGGCCAGAGTAGGTGGCAGTGGGAGAATGTATGGGACAGGTCTCGAATCTAAGTCTGTTACAGGGATTTGAGTTGTGAGCAAGGGTTGTGTAGTGATGGTCTTATATATTGTATAGGTTCGATGAATGGCGGAATACCACTGTGGGATGGTTGGGAAGGATAGTGGGCAGGACATTTCTCATTTCAGGGCATGATAAGAGGTAGTCAAAACCCTGGTGGGGAATGTAATTCAATTGGTCCAGTCCTGGGTGGTATTGAGTCACAAAGGGAACGCTCTTCTGAGGGGCTTTGGAAGGTGCTGGGTGACTGGAAAGATAAGGCATGGGAGATCTGTTTTTGTACAAGGTTGGAAGGGTAATTACGATTTGTAATGGGCTCAGTGACACACTATGTAGGTGCTGATAAAGCCACCTTTGAGGTGGAGGTGAAGATCGAGGAACGTGACTGATGGGTTGAGTAGGACCAATTGTAACGAATGGGGTAGAATGTGTTGAGGTTCAGGAGGAATGTGGATACGGTGTCCTCAATCTTGATCTAGATCACAGAGGTGTCATCAATGAATCTGAACCAGGTGAGGTGTTTGGGATTCTTGGTGTTTAGGAATGACTCCCCTAGATGGCCCATGAACAGTTTCAAGTAGGATTTTGCAATACGGGTGCCCATATCCATACCCCAAATTTTTTTGTAGGTAATGCCTTCAAAGGAGAAGTAATTTTGGGTGAGAACATTGTTGGGCATGGTTGCTAAGAAGGAGGTGGTCAGTTTGGAAGCCATCAGGCCTTGGGAAAGGTAGTGAACAATAGCAATAAGGCCGTGGGCATTACGGATGTTAGTGTAAAGGCATGTGGTAAAGAAACAGGAACTGTGAAGAGCCAATGGAGGAAATGATTGGTATCTTTTATATAGGAGGGTAGGTTGCGAGTAATAGGCTGAAGGTGTTGGTCTACGAGAGCAGAGATGCTCTCAGTGAGGGCACAGGAACAGCCAAAATGGGTTGTCCTGGGTGGTTGGATTTATTGACTTAAGAAGCATGTAGAAGATAGGAGTGCAGGGAGTGGCAGGGGTGAGGTGAGAGAGAGAGACTGGGGAGAGATTCTGGGATGGACCTAAGGATTTGAGGGTCCACTGGAGATGCTGCTGAATTTCTCGAATGGGGTCACTGTAGGTGGATGAATCTGACAGCTGGTGGAGTGCCTCTGCCAGGTAATCCTTGTGGTACAAAACAACAGTTGTGGCACCTTTGTCAGAAGGTAGCATTATACCACTGGGATCAGTATTTAGGTGGTGGATTGCTGATCTTTCTGCAGATGTAAAGTTAGTTTGCATGTTCAGTGATTTGACAAATTATGGTGATGCAAGGTTCGAGGTTAACAAATTCTGGAAAGTTAACAGGGGGTGATTTGGGGTCAGTGGGGCTGGATCACGTTTCGATGAAGGAGTTTTTTTTTTTTTTTTTTTTTTTGGTAGGGTTTAAGGGCGCTCAACTGCTGAGGTCATTAGCGCCCAGTCACTGGTGTTAGAGCACATGGAATCTGCTAAAACTCAAGGGGATGGGGGGACACCAGAAGGACCTGACAAAGATGCAGATAAAATAAGTAACAGATAAAATAAGTAAAAAGGTTAAATGTCTTTGGACAAGCCAGTTAAAGTTATAAAACGCAGAATACGAGCAGCTGCTCGAGCGTCATCAGCTAAAACATCCGGTAAAGTAGATGGCAGGGACAGGACAACACGAAATTGACTAAAACGGGGACACGACAATAAAACATGGCGCACTGTTAATGCCTTACCACACGGGCACTGCGGGGCTGGGTCACCGGAGAGCAGGTAGTGGTGGCTAAACCGGCAATGCCCAATCCGCAAGCTGGTCAGAAGGACCTCCTCGCGCCGAGATGGTCGGGAGGATGTTGTCCAAGCAGTTGGGAGCGGTTTTACTGCCCGGAGCTTGTTTCCTTGGAGGGATGACCAAGCATCCCACCACAACGACACAAGCCTCTTACATACATCCCCACGAACGTCAGATGATGGGACACAATGGGAGGCTGGCTGAGGCAGGAGGACTGCAGCCTTGGCTGCAGCATCCGCAGCCTCATTCCCAGGCACTCCTACATGTCCGGGAACCCACAGAAAGCTGACAGAACCACCATTATCATCAAAAGAATGGAGGGACTGCTGTATCCGTTGAATCAAGGGATGGACCGGATAGGGAGCTCCAAGATTCTGAAGAGCACTGAGTGAGTCAGAGCAGAGTACATACGATGAATGGCGGTGGCGTCGGGCATACTGAACGGCCTGATGGAGAGCAAAAAGCTCGGCCGTAAAGCTGGAACATTGGTCGAGGAGCCGGTATTTAAAGGTGGCGGCCCCGACGACAAAGGCACAGCTGACACCATCGTCAGTTTTGGAGCCATCGGTGTAAATAAAGGTGTGACCGGCAAGTCGAGCACGAAGTTCGACAAACCGTGAGCAATACACTGCAGCCGGAGTACCCTCCTTCGGGAGTGAGCTGAGGTCGAGATAAATATGAACCGGAGCCTGGAGCCAAGGTGGTGTCGGGCTCTCACCCTCCCTGAAGGTGGTAGGGAGGGCAAAATCCAATTGTCGAAGCAGGCGACGGAAGCGGACTCCGGGGGGCAGCAGGGCAGACACATACAACCCGTACTGACGGTCGAGAGAATTGGCGAAGGACTTGTAAGAGGGGTGGTCGGGCATAGACAACAGCCGGCAGGCATACCGACACAGCAGTACGTCGCGCCGGTAGGTCAATGGTAACTCGGCAGCTTCAGCATAAAGACTCTCGACAGGACTAGTGTAGAAGGCTCCGGTCGCAAGACGTATCCCCTGATGGTGGATGGAGTTGAGCCGGCGTAAGAGGGATGGCCGAGCGGACGAGTACACGAAGCTCCCATAATCCAGCTTCGATCGGACTATGGACCAATACAAGCGAAGCAGGACAGTGCGATCCGCTCCCCAAGATGAACCGCTAAGAACTCTGAGGACATTAAGGGAACGTGTACAACGGGCCGCCAAATAAGAGACATGTGGAGACCAACACAGTTTCCTGTCCAACGTGAGCCCTAGAAACTTAGTTGTGTCCACGAATGGGAGAACAACGGGACCGAGATGTAAGGATGGTGGAAGGAACGCTTTATATCGCCAAAAGTTGATACAAACCGTCTTCTCTTCAGAGAACCGGAAGCCATTTGCCACGCTCCATGAGTAGAGGCTGTCTAGACAACACTGAAGACAGCGCTCCAGGAGACATGTTCTCTGGGCATTGCAGTAGATCCCGAAGTCATCAACAAAGAGAGAGCCGGAGACATGAGGTGGAATGCAATCCATAATTGGATTGATCGCGATGGCAAAAAGGGCTACGCTCAAGACGGAGCCCTGAGGCACTCCGTTCTCCTGGAGGAAGACGTCAGACAATACGGAACCCACACGTACCCTAAACTTTCGATCCGTTAAAAAGGAATCAATAAAAAGGGGCAGGCGACCGCGTAGGCCCCACCTGTGCATAGTGCGGAGGATACCTCCTCTCCAACAGGTATCATAAGCCTTCTCCAAGTCGAAGAACACGGCTACCGTTTGGCGCCGTCGCAAAAAGTTGTTCATGATGAATGTCGACAAGGTCACAAGGTGGTCAACAGCGGAGCGGCAGCGACGAAAGCCGCATTGGACATTAGTAAGTAGCCGTCGAGATTCAAGAATCCAGACTAACCGAGCATTAACCATGCGCTCCATCACCTTACAGACACAGCTTGTAAGAGAAATGGGGCGGTAACTAGAAGGTAGGTGTCTATCCTTCCCGGGTTTGGGTATAGGAACAACAACGGCATCACGCCAACACATGGGGATTTGACCTTCGGTCCAGACGCGATTGTAGGTACGAAGAAGGAAGCTTTTTCCCGCCGGAGAAAGGCGTGCCAGAATCTGAATGTGAATGGCATCTGGCCCCGGAGCAGAGGACCGGGACAGTGCAAGCGCACGTTCGAGTTCCCGCATAGTAAAGGGGGCATTATAAGTTTCCAGATTCAGCGAGTGGAAGGAAGGTCACCGAGCATCTTCTGCCTCTTTCCTGGGAAGGAAGGCAGGATGGTAATGGGCGGAGCTTGAAACCTCCGCGAAAAAGCGGCCAAAGGCGTTGGAGACAGCCACAGGATCAACAAGGACCTCATTACCTGAGGTCAGGCCAGGTACCGAGGAGTGGGCCTTAATGCCCGACAGCCGGCGCAGGCTACCCCCAAATGATGGAAGAGGGAGTAAAACTGTTAAAGGAGCTGGTGAAGGAGGCCCAACAAGCTTTTTTGCTGTCTTTGATGACTCTACGGCATTGCGCTCGGAGTCGTTTGTATTCAATACAATTCGCCAATGTAGGATGGCGGCGAAAGGTGCGTAAAGCATGTCGTCGAGCACGGATAGCGTCCCTACAAGCCTCGTTCCACCAGGGGACGGAAACGCGACGTGAAGAAGAAGTAGTAGTACGAGGAATGGAACGTTCGGCAGCATTGATGATAACAGCCGTGAGGTATTCGACCTGACTGTCACAACTGGGAAAATCGTGGTCCGGAAAGGTCGCCAGGGAGGAGTAAAGTCCCCAGTCAGCTTTCAGTATGTTCCAGCTCGAAGGATGTGGGGATGGGGTGTGGTGCAGGAGACGAACGACACAGGGGAAGTGGTCGCTCGAATAGGTGTCAGAAAGGACATACCACTCGAACCGACGGGCAAGAGTGGTAGAACAGATCGAGAGGTCCAAGTGGGAGTAGGTATGAGTAGAGTCCGAGAGGAAAGTCGGGGCGCCGGTATTGAGGCAGACAAGATTGAGATGGTTGAAAACATCCGCAAAGAGTGAGCCTCTTTGACAGGATGCAGGAGAGCCCCAAAGGGGATGATGGGCATTGAAGTCGCCAAACAATAAAAACGGCGGGGGAAGCTGAACGATCAGGTGCATCATGTCAGCCCGACTAACAGCAGATGACGGTGGAGTGTAGATGGTACAAACTGAAAAAGTAAAAGCAGAAAGAGTAATGCGGACAGCTATTGCTTGGAGTGGGGTGGTCAATGGGATGGGATGGTAATAGACATCGTCCCGAACGAGCAACATGACCCCACCATGAGCTGGGATACCGTCCACAGGGGTGAGGTCATACCGCTCCGAGGTATAGTGGGTAAAGGCAATACGGTCAGTCGGGCGCAACTTGGTTTCCTGGAGACCAAGGACGAGCGGACAGTGCAGGTGGAGGAGCAGTTGTAATTCCTCCCGATTAGATCGAATACCTCTTATGTTCCAATGAAACAACGCCATCGCTAGTCAAAAAGTTGGGGGAACGAGACGGGGGAAGAGCTGGTCACCTCGACGGCCGCGGAGGGCCAGGTTGCGAGGGAACAACGCTACAACCGACGGGAGGCGGATCCGGTTCCATAGACTTGTCGCCAGTTGCGGCCGCTGTCCCTGGTTGTGTAGGAGGGGCCGCATCATTTGCCGATGAAAGGCCGGCGGAGCGCCTGGCAGCAGAGCGTCCCGGCGAAACTGAGGACGGCCGGGAGCAGCGACTCACGGATGGAGCGTCAGACGAAACACGCCGGGGTGGAGAGGGGGATAGAGACTTCTTCTTGGAGGCCTTCTTGGAAGGCCGAGGAGGCACAGGGATGGTGGGCTGGACCCGAAGAAGGTCCTCACGCGCGGGGTCCATTTTGGAACGCCGGACCTCAGAAACTGGAGTCCGGAATGTTTCCCCGATGGACGCCTGAGAAGAGGATCGCTTCTCAGGTGGCGTGGGGGGAGGAGGAGGAGGAAGGGTGGCCCCTGGGGCAGAGGGGGTGGGGGCCACGGGGGAGGAGCATTTGGAATGGAGGGATTTGGGAGGCGGAGGCAGAGCCCCCTGATGGGCGGAGGAGGCGGAGGGGGGACAGGATAGGGTTGAGGATACCGCGGAAGGAGTGGACACAACTGAGGCAAACGAAGTGGTCAATGGCACGGGATGGAGGCAGTCGTACTTCTTCCGGGCCTCAGAATAAGAGAGCCGATCCAAAGTTTTCATTTCTTGTATCTTCTTCTCCTTCTGATATGCGGGGCAGTCTGAGGATCTAGGCGTGTGGACACCAGGACAATTAATGCACCGAGGTGGTGGGGTGCATGTATGTTCCTCACGAAGAGGACGTCTACAATCGCCACAAAGGGGCTCAGCCTCACACTGTGACGACATGTGCCCAAAGCGCAAACACCTAAAACAGTGCATAGGAGGCGGGACGTAAGGTCGCACGTCACACCGGTAGCACATCACCTTTACCTTCTCCGGGGGAACGTCCCCCTCGAAGGCGAGGATAAAGGCCCCGGTGTCGATGCGACGGTCTTTGGGGCCGTGCTGGACTCGCCGGACGAAATGCACGCCTCGGCGCTCCAGGTTGGCTCCTCATCATATTGGAGCAGGAGGTCACGATGAAAAATAACCCCCTGCGTCCTATTTAGTGCCAGATGTGGGACAATGGATACTGGGATGTCCCCTAGGCGGTCGCACGCCTGGAGCGCCGTCGACTGTGTGGCGGAGGTGGTCTTGATAAGAATGGACCCTGAACGCATCTTGCTGAGAGCCTCGATTTCCCCGAAGATGTCCTCAATGTGCTGAACAAAGAACATGGGCTTGGAGGTGGCGAATGTCCCCCCATCGGTTCGAGAACAGACCAAATAGCGGGGGAAGTACTTCGCCCCAAGCCGGCGGGCCTGTCCCTCCTCCCATGGAGTGGCCAAGGGGGAAAGGGCAGGAGAACCAGAACTAGAAACGGTACCTTTTCTTTTGAAAGACTCGGCCGCAGAGCGACCTGATACGTGTTGACGTTTCATCTGCGAAACGTCCGCCCCGATACCACCCACTCCGACCAGGGGCTCTCCCCACGGGCGCCACCCAGCCGCAGCAAGGGCCACCTGGCAGGATGACCATTGCCGGGAGTCCTGATGCCCCAAGGCCGACGTGGGGAGGGTGCAGCTCAGGTATCGGCAGTACGATCCCTGTGTTGTCAGGGGGCTACAACCTAGAGGGTACATGACGACCCCACCACAACGGGCTGGCTACCGTGCTGGATTTCTGGTGCCATGGAAAGTCCATCATGATCGCTGGTGCAGATGGAGATGCACTATGGGCGTAACTTGGACAACCCATCCGGCGTTTAGGCCCAATTTGAGGAATAGTGGGTATGGTTACAACGCCGGTGCAATGCTGAGTGCCAAGGTCTTAGTGCACTTAGGACCAGTGGTACACCACGTAAGGTGTCCTTCCCCAAAAGGCTCGTACTTCTGTAGAATTTTGAAAAATGGAGGTCAAACCCCAAGGGGGACCATCACATGGAAGGCCGAAGCGGTTGAAACTCCTTTTAGTCGCCTCGTACGACAGGCAGGAATACCTCGGGCCTATTCTTACCCCGGACCCACAGGGGGAACGATGAAGGAGTCAACTGAGTCAGCCTGAAATCCAGCAGCATCTCCAGTCTCTCCTCGCATGCTTAGATCCATCCCACAACATCTCCCCAGAGTCCATCTCTCTCCTCACCCCAACCATTCCCTGCACCTCTACCTTCTACACACTTCTTACAGTCCATAAACCCAACCACCCAGGACGCCCCATTGTGACCAGTTACTGTGCCCCCACTGAGAGAATCTCTTCTCTCGCAGACCAACACCTTCAGCCTATTACCTGCAACCTACCCTCCAATATAAAAGATACTATTTCCTCCATCGACTCTCCACAGTCCCTGTCCCTTTATCACATGCGTTTACATGAACATCCCTAATGCCCAGGGCCTTAGAGCTATTGAACACTAGCGTTCCCAACACCCAACGGATTCCAAACCAACAACCTCCTAACTAGTCACAATGACCAACTATATCCTCACTCACAATTATTACTTCTTTGAAGGAACTACCTGCAAACAAATCCAGGGTGTGGCTCTGGGCACCCGCATGGCACCATCCTATGCCAACTTATTCATGGGCTATCTAGAGGAATCCTTCCTAAACACCCAGAAGCCCAAACCCCTCTCACAGATCAGATTGATGACAACTTGGTGATCTGAATTAAAGGTGAGGACACCCTATCTACATTCCTCCAGAACCTCAACACCTTCTCCCCCATTTGCTTCACCTGGTCTGACTCAACCTAAGGAGCCACTCCATTGATACTGACCTCCACCTCAAAGATGGCTAAATCAGAATCTCTGTCCATATCAACCACCAGCAATACCTCCACTTCGATAGCTACCATCCATTCCATACTGTGTCGAGTCTCTTCCACACAGCCTGGCCACCTGTGGCAATCACTTCCATAGTGATGAGCGGTCCCTTTTGAAATATACTGAGGGTCTCACTGAGGCCTTTACAAACCGTAATTACCGTCCCAACCTTATACAAAAACAGATCTCCTGTGCCATATCTTTCCAGTCACCCAGCACCTCCCAAAGCCCCATCATGCGACCACAGAGGAGCATTCCCCTTGAGACTAGTACCACCCAGGACTGGAGCAACTGAATTACAATCTCTGCCAGGATTTCAACTATCTCTTGTCATGCCCTGTAACGAGAAATGTCCTACCCACTATCCTTCCCACTCCTCCCACAGTGGTATTCTGTCGCCCACCGAACGTACACAATATCCTCGTCCATCCCTAGGTAACACGTGCTCCCAAACCCTTGCCTCATGGCTCGTTTCCCTGCAAAAGAGCTAGGCGCAATACATATCCCATACATCCTCCCACCACCACCTACTTCAGTCCGGTCACAAACGCCACCTATCCCATCAAAGGCAAGGCTACATGTGAAACCAGTCATGTGATCTACAAGCTGAGCTGCATTTTATGTGGACATGACAACCAACATGCTATCTGTCCACATGAATCGCCACCAACAAACTGTAGCCAAGAAACAACTGGCGCACCCTGTTGCTGAGCACGCCGCCCAACACGACGTCCTTCATTTCAATAAGCGCTTCACAGCCTTTGTTATCTGGATCTATCGAATCAGCAGCAGCTATTCTGAATTGTGCAAGTGGTAACTCTCCCTGCAATATAGCCTATGTTCCTGTAAGCCCCCTGGCTTCAACCTTTATTATTCATTGTCCTTACCCATCTAGCTCCTTCCCAGTTCCCATTACAGCACTTCACAGCCAGTTATTTCACTAACACACCCAGTCTTTTTACTTCTCTCCATTTCTGCTAACTCCCCTCTCCCTCAAACTCCATCTAACCTCCCGATTGCACCTAGTTCACCCATTCTGTACCTCATCCCTGCACGCTCCCTGCAGCACTTTACCATCCCCCCCCCTCCCCCCCTCGCCCTGCTATCCTTTCCCCTCCATACCCTAGCCTCTTTCTTACCCCCATATGGTTGCCTCTCCCATAATGCCCTGCTGCTCACAGTCTTGCTCCAGAGACTGTGGTCATATGCGTGAGTAGTGTTTGCATGAGTGTTTGCGTGTGTGTATGTTGTCTATTTTTGACACAGTCCTTGTTGGCAAAAGCTAACTTTCAGACAGTCTTTTTGTTGTGCCTTTCTGAGACTCTGCATCTCCACTATATGGTGAGTAGCAACTATCCTTTTCATTATATTGTTACATTCCATCCTGGATTTTCCATTGTTTGATTAAATCCTGAAATGAATATGTTTTAAATAATGAAATTTTTTGCCCGTCTAGCTACTGACTTCGGTCTGGCTCCCAGATACCGTGAAGGCCAACAGCAGAATCTGTAACCCAGCACACACACACAGGAGGTCAAAAATTTGTTCCTGACAGGGGCTCTAAATACTTTACCATACGTCTGAAAGAAATTAAATTGAGCACTCATGATTTCTGGATGAGATCTGCATAAGAAGATCTTGGCAATGTGGACATCAGCTATTGTTACTTGCCTGTAGCAATCACCTGACAAAATCTCACAATTGCCTCAAGGGAATAATAAGGGATTTATACAATGTCAGCTGCCTCGAGGAAACACTGGGAGATTTACACAATGTGATCCAGCACCAGACTTCAGAATTACACACTCAGGTCAAATCACAGTTAATTTGACTGAATAACCACTGCAGGCTCCTTTAGTGAAATAAACCAACAACTGATGGCACTATAGCTAATATATTCATTCTAATAATTACAGTAATTAATTATAGATTTCTTTATGTATGATATCTTCAGGGTGTCCATAACTAAAGTTATAGGTACAAAATGCTGTACAGAGAGAAAAATAGTGCTCAGAATGACACCAAATTTGAGCAGCACATTAGTGATGAAGAGAGAAATGTCATGGGACCAAAAAGTTTAATGAAAATTTTATCCTTAAATGGTACTGTAAGTGTCTTAACATAAACGGGGTCAGTTACAAATGACAGATGAATTGCAATATGATGATTACACCACCCATACTGTTCACTGCGCATGACTGCGCAAGTTTGGTAGCCAACAGTTGCAGCACTGTTAAGTAAGCCTATCAACCATGGCTAGGTCAAACCACATCGGATCCAAAATATCTGTTTTTAATTGTCCTGGACCCAAAAATTGCATAAAACAAAAATTACATCAGTTTTTAATGGTCTGAGGCCAAATACCACATAAAATGCAAAATGTCATCCATTAATTTCTAGTTGTCGTGAGACTGGTGCAAGACATGTTCAATTTGCTGTCCACTGTTTTCTGCCACAAGTTGACATTGAGAAACAGCATGTTTCACAAGAGATCGGAGCGTCTCAGGGGTCACATTCAGAATGCATTGCACAATGCGTTCATTCAATTCAGCTATATTTGTGATTGGAGCACTGAAGACAACATCTTTCAAATAACCCCACGGCCACAAGATACACGGATTAAGATCAGGTAATTTGGAGAGCTTGGCTGTAGGGAAATGACAGCTCAAAATTCTAGCATTTACAAAATGCAGGGGCTGTGGCAAGGGGGCGGGGGAGGGGGGGGGGGGGGGGGGAGGGGGGGGGGGAGGGGTGCTATAGGCCCCCCCTCCCAACAGAGTACCATATTACACTGGGTAAAATGACTGCAGAAATCAACGAATATATTACTTCAACAGATTCAATCATTTTTTTATAATTATGTAGCAATATAGGTTACAATATATTTCAATCACATTTTAACCATTTTAACAAAAGAATAAGAGCAGCAACAGCTTACTATCTAAGCCAATAAATATCATCTAACTTAAAATGAACATCTTACTATTTATTAATATGCATTGGATGTATATTAATGTACAAGTACCACTTACAATAATCAAGAAAGCTTAATATGCCAAGTGCGCCCACTGACAAATTGGTAAAATTTGGTGTTGCTTAAAGTAGTTTTTGGTAACTGTTTTGGAGTTCAGGGTAAAAACGTGTCTTCAGACTGCGTTTGCCCAGGAAAATAATACAATTTGACCCAGATGTCTGGTGATTTCAAAGTTTTTGTCTGGGGTCAGCAATTTAAGTAAATTTTAAGTAAGTTTTTGTTTGGGGTCAGCAATTTAAGTAAATTGCTGACCCCAGACAAAACCTTTGAAATCACCGGACATCTGGGTCAAATTGTATTAGTTTCCTGGGCAAACACAGTCCGTACATGCGTTTTTACCCTGAACTCCAAAACAGTTACCAAAAACTACTTTAAGCAACACCAAATTTTACCAATTTCTCAGTAGAGGACCCCAACTCTCCTTTTGTTAAGCGATATTCCATTCCCCCAATCCTGCCCCTCCGCCACTGACCCCCCTCCCCCCTTGACTGACTTCTAGAATCGTCCCTGTCAAAATACCTTTGCAGCATCCATTTCACTAGCTGCGCTATGTGCAGAGGACTGCCATCTGGCTTAAAAATGATCTTACCCACACATCCACACAGTTGAAGGGTTGGAACAACATTGGTGTGCAAAAGCCCCTCAAGAATGTTTACTAGTGACAGTACAGGTAACAGAAACTGCAGGCCTCATCTCATTGAAAAAATATGGCCCTATAATTAACAATGCCGTCAACCCGCACCACACAGTCACCATTGCAGAATGGAGTGGTAGTGGCCAATACGCACGCACATTTTCCATTGCCCATATTCTGCAATTCTGGATACTGACATATCCTTGGCGATGGGAAGGGGTTTCGTTACATGCGAGCAAGAAATTCCGGAGGGAGCATTTGCCATGCTGGCACGTCAACAGGAAGCAACTCCCGAACATGGGTGATTTTGTACGGATAGCAATCCAGGATATTTTGTAGGATTTTATGCACTGTGCTCACAGGCATGTCCAAGATTCAGGCAATTACCCATGCACCACATGTTTACACACCACCACTCAACCACTCCTGCAATGCTGTGGCCACATCGTCATCAAATGTTGGTTCAGCTGCATCCTACCTCTGCCACATTGCATTTCAACAGAACCTGTCTTTTCAAATTTTGTAATTGTTTTCTTCAAACTCTTAGCAGACATCAGATTAATGCCTTTTTTCATACCCTTGAGTGTCTGGAACTTTTGCAAGCTACTGGTGCACAATCACTAACCTTGTAAAAGATCTTTAACAGCAGGACACAATCCTTCATGGAGACAGTCATGTTGGGTGTCTGACGGACCACCATATGCTGTTTATCTGTTGACGTGCATATTCTGACACTTACAGCAGCACTTACTGGTCAAATTTTTGTTTTTTTATTCCCCCCCCATGACTTCCCCCTATGTTATTACTACACTATTCAAATTTGATATCATTCGGCACTCTGAAACTGGAATTTCAATCATGGGCACCTTGTATATTAGAAGAAATACATCTACTTTGATAAGCACAACTCAGCTGCTCTCTTTATCAATTACTTCAGACTAAGCATCTATGTAAATTTAAATCTTTTTCATATTAACTGGTATGTATTTCTCAAAGTTAAAACACCATGATAAATTACAGAAGAAGTAGTTAATGATTTTTTTTTTTTTTTACTTTAATTTTTAATATTTGGGGAGTTACAATTTCCTGCCTGATGTCTACTATCCATTTTTTATGAACGTTTGCAGGCTCTCAAGTCTGTACAATATTTTAGTATTTCGGTTGAACTAACATAATAGCCAAAATGTTACCTCCAGTGTAGTGACCTAATGATTTTTGTGATATCACCATCAGTTGAGTTGGAAAAACTAATGTCTGGTGGTGAAGTATGTATTGCCTATCTAATTGAGTTCATTGGATTTGCTTTTGAAGGACAATTTTTTTGTCCACATGCTTTCAGCAATTGTTAGAAAGAACTGACTGAATTCAGTAGCCACTGATTTTAATTTCATAATGCGCCAAATTGACCTTGTCTTGTTCTTGGATTTTCAATATTTTTGCACTTTGTACATGGTTTTTGCCTTTTCGATGGCATGCTGAAAAATTCTGCCTGCAGTGCATTTTTACGTCTTGAACTACATCTATATACATACTTCACAAGCCACGGCGTGATGCATGGTGGAGGGTATCTTGTACCACTACTAGTCATTTCCTTCCCTGTTCCACTCGCAAATAGAGCAAAGGAGGAACAACTGTCTATATGCCTCTGTATGAGCACTAATTTTCCTTATCTTCGTGGCCCTTATACTAAATGTATGTCGGCGGCAGTACAATCTTTCTGCAGTCAGGCTCTGAATTTTCTCACTAGTGCCACAAAAAAGTCCCTCCAGGGACTCCAATTTGAGTTCACTAAGCACCTCCATAATACCAGTGTGCTGATCTAGCAGTAAGCATCTCAATTGCTTCGGTGTCTTCCTCTAATCCAACTTGGTGAGGGTCCCACATACTCTATCAGTACTCAAGAACTACAGTTTTCTTTATAGTTGAGATACACTTCCTAAAATTCTCCCCATAAACCAAAGTCCACCTTCACCTTCCCTGTTACCGCCATTATGAGCTCATTCCATTTACATATGCCTTGATATTTAACTGACAAGACACTGCCAAGCAGCACACTACTAATGCTGTATTTGAACATTACAGGTTTGTTTTTCCTACTCATCTGCATTAACTTACATTTTTCTCTATTTACATCAAGCTGTCATTCACCACACCAATTAGAAAAGTCATCTTGTATTCTCCTAAAGTCACTTGATTACATATAATTCTTCACACTGACTAAACTACAAGATATTTTGATCCCAGATGATGGCCACCTATTTTCTTGGCTTCTATTGTAGATGTCTCTGACCAGTTGTGAAGGAAAATTGCATTCATTATTTCCTTGATAAATTTCTTCCCATTTTTCATCTTGTAAATTCTCTCTGGATAGTTTAATTAAATCACTATTTACAATTCTGTGTAATTTTCCCTTTTTCTTTCTGAATTAAAGTTGATTGATAGGGACATTTTATTTTGCCACTTGAGCATCACGGCAAGATAAATCATTTATAATGGAAGTTATTTCTATTACATTAAAGACAGATTTAAAAATAAATCCTCAACTGCTGTTTCGCAATGTCCTATTTTTGTTGCAATTGTTGCTGTAAACCAATCCTGGGCATTAGTAACTCAAGGTGTCCTCAATCAGGACTATCGGCAATGAAATTATACTAAACTCTCAACATAAAATTCCTTCTCAGTTTTTCAAACTAAGTTGCTAATTAAATTTAAAAACATTTCCTGATGGGTGCCTACAGAGTGTCAAAACTGCTACCATGCACCATGTTTTTGTCTATTAACAAAGTATAGCACTCAAATAGCTGTTTCACACAGCACCATGTTTCTGTCTATTAACAAAGTATAGCACTCAAATAGCTGTTTCACACAGTATTCATTGAGATCTATGTCCTGAAACTTCATTCCCCTTTTTGCATGAAGGCACTCCCCTTTTTGCATGAAGGCACTCCCCTTTTTGTCGTACTACACTTGCAGCAGAGTGATCCTAACTTGTATCCATCTAGGTCCATTTGTTCAATTTCTGTGACTTCTACACGATCTGTTAAGCATAGCACTTCTATAGAAATACTTCTGACTTTTCACTGTCTTGTACTGATATGAGAATTTCATCATTCTCACTCAACTAAGCTTGTTATGTTTTGACTGAAAAGTCCAGATGTATTATATTTATTACCCTCTTTGCCGTCCAAGCTGCCATTCATTTCTCCACTGATCATTGCAACTGTGTCTATAGTTACTCAGAAGCTCTGTCTTGACAATATTTGGCCTGAAATGCGCCAGGTACATGTCATAAATCATAAGGATTTGACAGTGTTCTGGTTACACTGATGGCCTCTGTAAATTAGTTGTGGAATTACCTCTTACTAGAAACAGGTGTAGTGTAACTGTGTGAGGGAGGATGCATCAAATCACATCCATTTGTGATAACGTCACTCTTGTTAAGTGACTCTGGAGCTCTGAATTTACCCTTTCACCAGAGTGGTTCATACACAGCCTCTTGTATTGCTCAAAGAATGACACAATCTTCATGTTAGTGCGAAGAGAACCAGCAATGTTCCTGATGTCATCCTCACTTGCGTACTTAAGATTACCGACGTCAAAGAGTCCATGCCACATCAAGTTGCTGCACATGCCATGCACAAGGAGGTCCAAAATGATATTAGGAGGTATCACATTCCTTCAGTCACCTCAATGTAGCACTACCAGCTGTCTGTAGATTTAGCCAGGGCTGCTAAGTATCATGCAAACTTAGATGCCTTTTCTTGTAAATGATTTAATAAATTACAAGCATTATCTTCAGCACAATGCAACACTATTTGCTGATAGAATAATTGTTTCATATTGTTTGGTTTTGTCTGGAAACAGTCCTTAGCTGTGATTAAAATGCATCTCTTTATGTGATCACCGTCAGTGAAGAGCTTGCCTTGTTTGGCAATTTCATAAGCAATTCATAAACTCACTTTCATAGCGGCTTCTAACATTTTCCGGACGACATGTAACAATGTGGTACTGGGGCGCAAAACTCACATGTCTCTCGCACTTGACTTATGTATTATGTGCAGCCGATCCTCTCCTCTGGGTAATCAGCTACATCGATCTCCGAAAAGCTTCTTCTCTAAAGACTATAGAAGGTTACAGGAATTCATTAAGCTACTGCTTCTATTCTTGAAATAATTTGTTTACTCACGGAACACTTTCAGTTCATTCTTGGTATATTTTCATCTCTCAACATAAAGCAACATTTACTCTTTCTCACGTAAGTAAGTAAACCCTGGCAAGCCAACTGGTGTCTTTAAACATCAGACTCGATAAAACACAAGTACAATATCATATGTTGCATCAATCTAATAATTTATGGACATCACATGTGTCCTGCCTCATGCAGAGCTAAGATACGAAGTAAGATAAAAGCCTCTAGTCTCAAGCGAATGGAATACATGAATGTGCATAGAAATCTATATTCAGTTGTTCATTAGTCTTTTTCATAATCACCACAGACACTAACACGTCAAAGAATACTACATAATTATTCCCTGAGTTTTCATCATGTCTTCTGTGGTTGTGGCGGCAAACACCTGTCATCGTCAGTGACTCACTCTTCTTACAGTCTTCTAATAACAAATTTCCAACCTGCACATAAAAACATGTGGATCGGTAGAAACTTTCTCACTCTCCCGTACTCATACCTAAAATAGCAGGTGTTCGAGACAGTTGAAGGCCAAGTGTTTCTAGAATTTACACTGAAATTCTTGAGGCACTACATATCCCTCCCCTTAGCTCAAACACGCGATATTTTATACATATTCATTAGGTACAATAATATCCCACATGATAATTCTTTATCTTTTAGCAGTACATCTCTTCCTATTAATAACTGTGCATATTTTACCACAATTAAAACCTTTCAGTCCATATTGGTGTTAGCTCTTTTCAATCTCCAAAAATTCATGAGAAGCAAATTTTTGTTTTCTATTCCTCTTCCAATCATATATTACAGGTGTACATAACTCATGAATACTCTACTGCTTTGTTCTTACTTTCTATACTAGTTTTCCTAAGTATGTACTTATTCATTACTTACTGTAATCTGGAGGAACTCGGGGTAGAATAAAAGCATTCCCTTCTTCTGACACATGTAAATCTAAAACGTAAAGATGCTAGTGTTGCATAGAATTCAAACCTACCAGACTCATCCCTTTAAATGTGTGACTTCTGTCATGATACTGCCCTCTTTCCCTTTAGGAACAGTACCTATATCTTACGTGGGTTGATCCTAGGAGTACCCTTTCTCCTTCCATTTTGGTAGGTACGCCCCTTTCTTATTCCTATCCTCCTATAGTACAGGTCAATCCCCTTCTTGGTGCCCTTGTCCACGAAGTATAGGTCAGCCTTTCATAGGTGTGCCTATCCGCCCTCCGCATCCTTCTTGGGTAGGCCTCCTGGTTCATTGCCCTTGCATACATCTTTATGAATACTGTTCTTAAATATTCTCTGGTAAAATTACAACTCTACTTTACACCTAAACTCCACTTTCCAATACTCCCCCTAATACCCTAGAACAGTGGTTCCCAACAGGTGGTCCGCAGACCCCCAGGGGTCCGTGAGCTATGCCAGAGGGGTCCACAGGATGCTATTAGAATAAAAAATATATTAAATATATTTCGTATGATAACAGATTTTTTTGTTTTGGCTGCTTCCTGCATGAGCAGAGCTTTAGCGAACACTAACTTCTGCATCTAGTCTCTTCCTAGAGCCAACTGACACTAGCTCACACTAGCACAAAACTAGAATTAGATAGAGGCAAACAGTTCTGCTGTATGCCTTTAGGCTGTGCACGCTGCCTCTTTGCAGCTGACAACTGACAGTCACTTTACACAGAAACTCGCATTTCAGGTGACAATCGGCCATTGTTAATTTATTGACAGTGCTTTCACAGACCATGTTGTTTACATATTCAATACTCTGTATTAAAACAGTAGTGTTTGTAAAGCGTTGTTTTTCGCGGAAGTTACAGTTTGGGTAGTTAAAAATGAACCGTTGGTTAAAAAGTGGTTCGTTAAAATGAGAAAGGCCTACAGACAAAGAGGAAGATTTGATGTTCAAGCAAGTAAGTAAGTGACTTTCAAACTTAAATTGTCAGTGTCCATTGAACCTAAACCATCACCATCCCTTGAACCTAACCCTTCCAAGTTCAGTGTTAGGCTTACTGGAAAAATTAGAAAATATAACTTTGATTACTTGGAAATCAGTTTTATGTTCACTGGACCTGAGCAACAGCCTAAGCCTCAATGTGTAATTTGCTATGAAAGCCTTTCAAATGAATGTATGGAACCAGCAAAACTGCGGTGCCATCTTGAAACAAGGCACCCAGAGTACAAAATTAAGTCATTACATTTTTTCAAAAATAAATTAGAAGAGTTGAAAACATCTTGTAAAACAATTACCAAACACTGTGGTGCAAATGTAAATGAAATGAAATGCAACCCTTACGTCTTACGAGGTGGCTCAGCTTGTTGCTAAATGTGGGAAAAACCACACAATTGCTGAGGAACTTATACTGTCACCAGCAATAATACTTTGCAAGAGAATGTTAGGTGACGCAGCTGCTAAGGTAATAGGAACTGTCCAGCTCTCAAATAATACTGTTCAAAGACAAATTACTGATATGGCAGTTAACATCAAAGAAACATTGCTGGATAGACTTTGCATGAGTGACATGTACACTCTACAATTGGATGAAAGCACCGACATATCAAAGAAAGCTATAATGTTGGTCTTTACACCATTCTTATGGGAGGACCAAGTGTTCGAAGATTTTCTTTTTTCATGAAAACTACTGCATACAACAACAGATGATATCTTTACTGCATTAAATAATTATCTCAATGAACACGATGTCCCCTGAAAAAAATGTGTAGGCTTGTCGACGGATGGAGCAAAGTCAAAGGCTGGGAAAAAAAAAAAAAACTCGTTTCAAAGCAGTAGCCCCTGAGGTGAAATGGACTCACCATTGTATCCATCGTGAAGCCTTAGTAGCCAAAAGATTGCCTGAACCTTTGCAAAAGATACTTAACTAAGTAGTTCAAATCATCAACTACATTTAAACTTGACATCTGCAATCCAGATTATTTTCTTTGTTGTGCAAAGAGATCGGCAGTGAGCATGAGCAACTTCTTATTCATACGGAAGTAAGATGGCTTTCTCGAGGTAGGACCTTGTCAAGATTTTTTGAACTTAAGAGGTGAGGTTCGTGTCTTCCTTCTTGACACAAAGTGCGCGGATTTCCTCACTAACTTTTCTTGACTTTCCTCAGTTGCGTACTTAGCTGATGTGTTTGAACACTTGAATGTGTTAAACTTGAGTTTACAAGGAAAAAATGTAGACATGTTCAAAGTTGAGGATAAGATAAGTGCTATAGTCAAAAAGTGTCATATCTGGGCATCAAGGATAGAAAATGAGTCACTAACTAACTTTGCTACGTTAAAACAATTCTTGGAGTCATCAGAGGAGAGTTTGCCTGACCAGATCAAGATCAATGTAGCCGAGCATCTACGCAGCCTAGCCACCACTTTTAGAGAATATTTCCCTGAACCTGACCCTGATGACAGATGGATTCAAAATCCCTTCAGCTGTGAAGAAATAGACAAATTCCAAGGCCTCACTGAAGAAGAGCAAGATCAACTTGTGGATCTGTCCAGCTGTGTTATGATGATAAAGATTTTCATCGGTGATAAAATTACAGACTTCTGGGCATCAGCACGCAAGGACTACAAGAAACTTGGAGATGAGGCAATGAAAAGATCCTTGCATTTGCAACCAGATATGGTGTGAGCAAGCATTTTCTTCCATGTATTTCATGAAAAACAAATATAGGAATCGGCTCGACATGCGGTCAGATTTCAGAGTGAAAGTTTCAAGTTTGGAACCTAATATTTCAGATACAATGGACTCAAAGGTCAGATTGAACTCGTCTCATTAAGAACTGAAAAGTAAAACTAACTGTATACTGATTGAGTACTCTGTCGTAACTTTATTTTTATTTTCTTTTTTTTTCAAATAAATAATACCTTGTATGAAATTAGTGTTTTCTTTTTTTCACATGTCTACTCAATGCAATCTAAAGTGTAGTACACTTGAAAGACCAATACACACAGGTTTAATTTTTTCCTGTCATTTTCAGTTTGTACTCAATTTTTATTTTCTTAAGGAGTTTGTTATACTAAACAACCAGATTTGAAGAGAAAGATTTTGAGCAATAATCAAAAATTTAACAATAACAATGACGGCTAAATTGAAAAAGTTTTAAGCTCAATATTTTTTTCAATAATGAATATGTCAATGTTTTTTCTAACAAGGGAACCTCCCCATCGCACCCCCCTCAGATTTACTTATAAGTTGGCACAGTGGATAGGCCTTGAAAAACTGAACACAGATCAATCTAGAAAACAGGAAGAAGTTGTGTGGAAACAAAATATACAAACTGAGTAGTCCATGTGCAACATAAGGAACATCAAGGACAACTTGTGTGCAGGAGCGCCGTGGTCTCTCGGTTAGCGTGAGCAGCTGCAGAATGAAAGGTCCTTGGTTCAAATCCTCCCTCAAATGAATATTTTAATTTTTTTATTTTCAGACAATTATGTGACGCACATGCCGTCACCAGTGTCGTATAGAATATATCAGACGTGTTTTCCTGTGGAGGAATCGGTTGACTTATGACCTTGCTATCAAATGTTATCAGTTCCCATTGGAGAGGCACGTCCCTTCGTCTACTAATCGCACGGTTTTGCGATGCGGTCGCAAAACACAGACACTAAACTTATTACAGTGAACAGAGACATCAATGAACGAACAGACAGATCACAACTTTGCGGAAAAAAATAAGTAAATTTTTCACTTGATCCAAGACTTGAACCAAGGACCTCTCATCCCGCAGCCGCTCACGCTAACCACGGGACCACGACGCTCCTGAGTCTACGCTGTACATGAAGTTGCTTATCTTGCGCATGGCCTTTACAAATGTCTGCTTGTGTCTGTGTATGTGCGGATGGATATGAGTGTGTGTGTGCGAGTGTATACCTGTCCTTTTTTCCCCCTAAGGTAAGTCTTTGCGCTCCCGGGATTGGAATGACTCCTTACCCTCTCCCTTAAAACCCACATCCTTTCGTCTTTCCCTCTCCTTCCCTCTTTCCTGATGAGGCAACAGTTTGTTGCGAAAGCTTGAATTTTGTGTGTATGTTTGTGTATGTTCGTGTGTCTATCGACGTGCCAGCCCTTTCGTTTGGTAAGTCACATCATCATTGTTTTTAGGTATACATGTAAATATATATTTGAGAGTAACAAAAAAAAAATAACGATGCGGAACCGTCACATATCAACAATGTAATATGTGCATCTACTCAGATGTACATGTATCTTTATTCCCCTACATACCTTGGCAGTTCTGACATCACTTCAGGTTTCTAATTAATAATTCTCCTGTTTGTGTTTAAGTATATCTTTGTGTTTATGAAGATGTGTGTTTAGGTATCCTGATTCTTCGGCCTACTTATATGAAATAAGTTGAAGGTTATTGGAACTCACAGAAAATAAGAAGGACTTCAGCAATAGAAGTATATGCATATGGAAAGTGGGAAAGGTAGACTGGTACTCAGATGCGAAATGGAAATGAGCGTTTGGCTTCCCCTTGTGGGGAAGGTCCGGCCACCTTGGTGCAGGTCTTATTACATTCGACACCACACTGGGCGACCTGCACGCCGGATGGGGATGAAATGATGATGAAGACAACACAACACCTAGTCCCTGAGCAGAGAAAATCTCCGACCCAGCTGGGAATCGAACCCGGGCCCGCAGGATGGCAATCTGTCACGCTGACCCACTCAGTTATCAGGGTGGACACCGGTACTCAGATGAGAAGCAAGAAAGGAGAAAGCAGAAACGGTCGCTAAGATCAGAGAAGAGTAAGGAAATAGTCCCAAAGACAGGAAAACCCTTCCCACCCCCCTTCCCCATGATCCATACTTCACTGGTACTTGAGTGAGAAGTTGGAGGAGGTATGACGTTAAACGTCTCCTAAAGAACAGACATTCTCACCTTCACCTTTGAAGCCCCCGAAGGTAAATCTTAGCAACACCTATGGAACGGCAAATGGTGAAGAATCAGTTACACTTGTCTGCGAGCATTGTCTGACAGGTAGGGTGTTTGATTAGTGTTAGTCATGCTTGTACTTACATTACCCACCCCTTCCAAAAGTGATACAAACCCTCCCATTTACATTATATCTCACAAAGGGTAAAAATTATGTATCAGGTTATCACAATTATGTAATGATTCATATAAAATTCCATTTTCTATTAATCTAATATTCCTTGATTCCTCTCCAAGGATAGCTTAGACCAAATTAAGACCTAACTATACGCTGATGCTAGGATTCGAGACCACCAATGACTTAAGTGGAGCATGAAGGTGACTTAAAATACTTAGGACGATTTCTTCCAAACAATACACTGATGCCGGGATTTGAGATCATGAATAGTGATACGATCACTTATTGCTATTACTACAAGTAGCATTATGGCCTTGATATCAATGACTTGTAGTAGCCATTACTTGTCAACCAAGTAAAGACAAGGCTCTAGAAGCAAGAGCAAACTAATCAACTTATATGTCTCTCTAAAGGTGGATAATAGTCCAGTATAAGACTTCAAGAATAGATTACAAAATAGTTTAAGATCTGAAGGGCATTTGGTGCAGGAAAAATTGTACAGAAGAAACACCGAAAACAACTAGAGATCTGATGGTCATCACTCTGCCCGTTAACACAGAACGTTAACGTCCCTGGGAGACTGACATTAAACTCACTCGATTACTTACGGACCAATATGTGGTACTGTGCACCGTGGAATTTGAATCCGCACCAGACAGCATGGACGTCGAAGACCCCTAGAGGTCTCTGCACCATCGTGTCCTAAGCCATGGTGGCGCACACCTCCGGGCCAACATTTAGCACGAGGGCGCCACAGAGGAACACGTGGTCCCAGCGGCCAATAGCGGTGCTCCCAATCACATATTTAAGCACCTGCCTCTCGCTCAGCCAGTCAGTCTAATCATGCTTATGTCTCTGGACATATCGCCTCACTTTAGACAGCGTATTTACTTTCTTGTTCTGTGTACGAGTGGACATGGTTGTCTAGTTAGGTTTTCTTTTGACTCTGTTGTTTCAATCTTGTTGTTGTTGTTCGTAAAGCCTTTCGTTGGTCATGTCCGTCCTTTCCCTTTTGTGTTGCTATTAGCGGGCCACTCCGTGGGTCTCAGCATATTTTCAGTCACGTAAACCCCGCGACCGTTCCAGTTGCAGTTACAACATTTTGGGGACGAGGTAAACGGTGGCATGGGGGCGAAGTTGGTCTGTCTACTGGAGCAACAGCAGCAGCTCATGCAGCAGCAGCAGCTCCAGTTAGACATCTTACAGCAGTCACTGCAATTGCTAACGGACAAAGTCGATGCCCAGGATGCATTACCTCAAAAGTTTCAGAGTCCTCAGGTGTCCGATGCATTTCCATGTCCGCCGTCATTCCCACCATTTAATGACGATAAAGAAGACTGGGAGACGTACTTACACTGACTGAAACAACATTTCATGGTCTTTCAAGTCACAGACAACTCCTTGCAGCAGTTGTCGTTTCTGTCTTCGGCCTCCCCAGACACATTCTTTCTTCTCCGCAAGTTGGCACCGTTGTCCGATCCTGTGGTTCTCTATTTCCAGGAGATATGCCTTTTGCTGACAAACTATTATTCCCAACGCTACCATGTACTCACCTCTTGGCTGAAGTTCCACCTGGGAGCTTTCGCAATGACTATGCACCCTCAGACTCAACGTTGCAATATTATAAGTTTTGCCTGGATTTGTTGTCTAGGGGGTGGGATACGTAGTTGCCGCATTACAGGCCAAATACTGCTGAGTCTACAGTATACGATAAGAATATACACATGAATCGAATGGTCGAAGGTTTCTGTCACTCGGCAATTGCAAATTATGAATGTAACATATAAATTTATAAATGAACGATTGCAATTAAATCTGCAGGTACTATCTTAATGACTTTAAATGATGAGTATGATAGTAGAAGTACTTTTGAGAATGTGGGATATTTCTGCAAAACGCTTATTGGTGTCGATGGTCCAGCAATTAAATAAAATATAAGTTGAATAACAGGGTAACAATAGATTCCTACTGCACGTATTTAGTTATGAACAACAACATAGCTCACGAGATATTCACTTCTAAATGCACACTACGTCTTCACTGTAGAAACCTGGGAAATCTCACAAGTTAACAAGTCCGCACTCCGAAGTATTTCTATGTCTTGCGACTACACACAAACCGCTCCACACTAAGTCTCTCTTGTGACCGTACATCCGCCACGCCGTTGTGTCCAGCACCTCCCGTCCTGTCCAGAACTGCCCTCGTGTCCTCTCTTGAAATGATCCTCCTCCCCCACTTCCATACAGTCTCACAATTAACAAGCACTGTGATTGGTTAGAGCACTCCCTCCATGTCTCTAAGTGAACGTACACTCACAAACATATTTAAGCACATACGAAATACTGGATTTACATTTAAATACTTGAAATTAAATAAATATTCCTACGGCTGGACCATAAACATGCTGTAACACACATTATTAGATACATAAACAAATTAAATAAACATAAATCAAAGGAATAGAACAAAAGGTAGGCCAGTAGCCTAATGTCTGCTTTCAAAAACACAGTAAATATTTAACCAATTTCTTGATGAATAGCATATATATCGGATATAAACAAAGACATAGATGAATAAATATATTTAAAAGCATGCTGCTACCGTTTCTTCAAGTTAACTGTGGAGTACTTATGGCCTGATGCAATCGATAGTAATCTGCCACTTTGACCTCCAATAACTCATGTACCATTTAAGTTTCATGCCTGTAATTCATACCAATTTAGGTTGACACTAACAGCTTTTAAAGACATGGCAATCGACAAAATCGGATGAAGCATTTACATTTTGGAAATTTGTTGCTGGGTGTTACTTGTATAATTTATCATCAGATACTAAACTTTAAACTTATAAATATATTGAAAATCTGATTACACCATCAGAATCATCATGCAAATAATGGTAATGTACGTTTCTTTTCGAGGTATCAGGATTCATCTTGCTACTATTAATTTCTATATGAACTGTGAAATGTCTGACATTAAGGTTTCACTAAGTCCGCCATCTTTGGCACTCCCAGCGTGTCTCCTTCATTGACACAAAGCACCATCCTCGTCACAGAGGAAATCCCAGCCATGCGGTCGATGGACCACGTGGTTCAGCTCACTTGCTAACACGCCGCGCCTTGCCGAGCGTTGGCCACCAACTCTGAACTTAGAATATTTTCAGGGCACCATGACTCGCCCATTACCTCACACAGCCTGGTCAAATGGTATCGTTCCTGGGTCATGGACTTGCAGGGTCTCAGCCGTCGATGCGATTTTAAACGCACCAATCAGCAGTGTAATGCTTCGTATGCGGACTACATGATCCGGGATGTGGTGGTTCAGCTGACTCAAGCCCCCCACCTTGGAAAAGATTCTCTGCATCGTCCTCTCCTTTGAAATTCCTCAAGCGGCTAACTAGAATCTTATGACGTGACCGCCGGTGGCAGTGATAGAGGCGTCATGGCGGGTTCCGCCCCCGCGACGTCGACGTGGCCCGGGCGACAGAGGCCAGCGCCGTCATGACTCCTCATTGTCCAACTTCTCTATGGCATCAGCACCTCCAGTCGCCCCTCATTGCTGGCTGTGTGGTCAACTTCCGTCTTGCCCACAGTGCTTTACTGCACATTCTCAAGCTGATTGTCCCCACCGCTGGAAAACTTGCACGCTGTGTAACAAGGAGGGCCACATCCGATCGGTTTGTCATAGTCACTTGACTCGTTTAAGTCCCGTCCCTCCTCGGCCTCAAGATCCCTCGGGCATCCCTTCCTCCCCACCAATGGTGGTTGATGAGCCCAGCTCTTCTTCCCACTGCCGCCCACCTTGGCACTGTCTGGGGCGTTTCCACCCCTACACACAAGTTTCAGGGGGAGGGATCTGGTACCGCACGCCGCGGAATTTGAATCCGCGCCAGATGGCATGGACATCAAAGACCCATAGAGGTTTCTGCACCATCACACCATAAGCCGTGGCGGCACGCGCCTCCTGACCAACATTTAGCGCGAGGGCGCCACAGTGGAACACGTGGTCTCAGCAGCCAATAGCGGTGCCCCCGATCATGTATTTAAGCGCCTGCCTCTCACTCAGTCAGTCAGTCAGTCTCAGTCAGTCTAATCTTGCGTACATCTCTGGACATATCACCTCGCCTTAGACAGTGTATTTACTTTCTTGTTCTGTGTACGAGTGGACGTGGTTGTCAAGTTAGGTTTCCTTCTGACTCTGTTGTTTCGATATTGTTGTTGTTCTAAGGTCCTTTGTTGGTCATGTCCATCCTCTCGCATTTGTGTTGCTATTTGCGGGCTGCTCCGTGGGTCCTGCCATGCTTTGTCACATGTCAACCCAGCGAGCGTTCCGGTTGCAGTTACAACACAATACTTCTCATTAATTTTTGCGTGAAAGCCTGCCGCAACAAAACAATTACCACTTAACTAGGAAACACATCATCAGGTAAAGTTATTCTATTTTCTACTCTGTCATGGACAAGTTTGAATTCTTCACACAAGTCATCTATAACATTGTTATTATCACTAAGCTTGAAAAAAGCAACCATCGAAACATTTCCGGAGATTACAGTCTTGGTAAATTCTCGATCTTTAATTAGTTCAAATGTTTCTCCCAAACTACTTACATTTATAACATCAAAGTTGGCTATTCTTCCTTTAAAACTTCGTCCTATATTATCTACTTGTGACCTAAAAATGCTTGTAGTAACACCTGAGATTTTCGAAAGAATAATCGACATTACTTCCTTAGGCCACTCTGTGCTCTCTTTCAAAGTATCATTTCCTGTCTTATGGAATTAAATTTAATATTACATACATTTTCACAAAATTTTAATTTTCACTAAATTTTGATTCTACATTATTATATTTATCTTCAATGTCAAATTCTAATTTTTTACTTAAATCTTGAAGTTGCTCATCCTGTCTCTTGTCAAATTCAGTAAATAGTGATTAACGTGGGTATTCAAAGAACTAGTGAGATCACTCTTTAAATCTAGCTTCAGATTTTCTACCTTATTATTTAAGGAGACAAATTCAGTCTTTAGCAAAACTATATTTGCTGCTTGACTGTTCAAGGTTTCACTTTTAGCATCTAATTTTTCACTTAGAGTGACTGAATCAGCCTTCTGGTCATCCAACTTAGCACTTTGGTCATCTAATCTAGCATTTAACTGGGTATTTACTGAGTCTAACTTTAGACTTAGTCCTTCGATTAAATTTGCCACTTCGGTCCACTCTGGCATGTCCCTATTCACTGTCATGACCATGGCTGGCCCTGAAGTTTGTTGTTGTTCTTAATCCATAATTTTATTGATCTTAGGCCTAGTAATCATCTAAAAGAAAATTCACCATTGAGTACAATAACTATAACAACAGTTTATCATTCAACCGTCCCCTCAACTTTTACCAAATAATTATTGGTTTTCGCTCACCCGGCATAGAGTTCTAGTGGCATTGGTGAGCGAAAGTGTAATCAGCGCTGGTGGACAGCACTGGCGCCGGTGGCATTGAATGTTGGTCTCAGTGTCAGCGGCAGCAAACGGACACGGAGTCAGCACCAGTGAGCAGCAGCTGGTGCAGTCAGCATCGGTAGTTGGTTACTGCATAATGTATGTGTGAATACTGCTTACTCCACACCCAATTTTCTTAGTCGAAAAGTTGAGGTCTTCTCTCCAGTTTTCTCCGCTATTACTTTCTCATGTCTTTTACTGCGTGGCACTCACCACTTTCTTCCATTGATTTGTTGGACTCAATACGATTACTGGAAACAGTTAGCCCTGGTTGCTATGGTAACGCCTAATATCTTCTTTCCATTTCTGTCTTTAAATTCCTGTTTTCTTCATGTCCTGTCACTTAGGTGATAATGTATTGATCACACATAGGAACTTTCTTGTCAACTTACTCGTTGATTAACGATGTACTAGAACTGCTATGCAGAACAAAATTCTCTTTTTAGACATATAAATATCTTCATCGCCTCACTCGTATCTTAAGCTTTAGAAATAATTAAGTACACTGAGACATAAGAGTTGGTTTAAAAACCATATGAAAATATGAACATGCATCTCGACTTCTCCGAGTCCAAGACATAAACATGCATAGAAATCTATATTCAATTGTTCATTAGTCTTTTTTATAATCACCACAGACACTAAGACATCAAAGAATACTACATAATTATCCCCCGAGTTTTCATCACGTCTTCTGTGGCGCTGGTGGCAAACACCTGTCGTCATCAGTGACTCAGCCTTCTTACAGCCTTCTAATAACAAACTTCCGACCTGCACATAAAAACAGGTGGATTGGTAGAAACTTTCTCGCTCTCCCGCACTCATACCTAAAATAGCGAGTGTTTGAGACGGTTGTAGGGCGAGTGTTTCTAGAATTCACACCCAAATTCAAGAGGCACCACAGGCTTCACTTTCCTGGACATGTTTCCTCAAAATATTCTGTTGAAAATGAAGTCCACATTTCAATGTTCCCAGTTTATGTTCATGCATCTTGTCCTGGAATTTATCGAACTATGACCCCCCCCCCCCCTTGTTTTGCGAAGGCAGCAAATATGGTATACATATTGTGATGATTAAAAAAGTAAACACTAAAACACTAGCTGCTGGACCTTCCCCCATTATCATGTTGGAATCCTTCTAGTTAATTTATACGCCTCCCTGTTTTTGGGGGAGGGGGAAGGGATAGGGGAAGAAACGAGAGAGAGAGAGAGAGAGAGAGAGAGAGAGAGAGAGAGAGAGAGAGAGAGAGACCGGGGGGGGAGGCTGGGGGAGGGGGGAGAGGGGGAGAGGGGAGAGAGAGAGAGAGAGAGAGAGAGAGAGAGAGAGAGAGAGAGAAAGGGGGGGGGGGGATACTATGCAAGGAAATTTGTCTAGACTCACCCCATATTATCTTCAGATAACTTAATTCTTTTGTGCCATACGTATAAACATCTCACGTAATATACATTTTATTGCAGTTTTTAATTTACTAGGAAATAATATTAATTAAAGAACTCATTATCTTTGCTTATAGCAATATTTTTCCATTCACATTGCATACTGATGAGAATATTAACTAGAGCAAACAATCATTAAGGTTTCAACCTTCTAATTGTTCAATAGTATTTTCCCAACTTAAAGGATAGGCCCTTTTCAATTATCTTCATAATTGCAGGATTTGAAGCTCAGTGCCCAGACATCAGTTTCCTAAAGCAGTACAATACAATTCTTAATTAAAATTAAGAAGAAGAACACATTAGAAGATTAAAAGACTTCTGAGTGCTGTTAACTACAAAATTTTACTTGATAATTAACAGTTATCAGCCGCTGAGTGCAATGTATAAAGTCTAACTCTCCTAACTGCAAAGTCCTTTGTTCAACTCACTCTAGTGATTAACTTTATTTAATTATATATTTATTATCAAATGGAGATCTTAATTATCAAATACTGAATTATAATTTTTAACAAAAATAGCATCTTCTTTATTTTTAATTACTAATCACAAGAAAATGCAACTATTCATGATAAAATTTTGTACAAAAATGCAAAACCTCACATGGAAAATAAAATGATTTTTCATTTCTACAGAGAACAGTATTATTGATGCACTTTTTTCATTTAACAATGAGACATTTTTTTAACCTGTATCAAATTTTAATTTATTTCTGTATGGCAAGTAATTAAAAAAGAGGTTATTATTATTAAAAAAATGTTTGGTGTTTTTTAGTTAACACTTCCATTTGACAATAAATACAAAATTTAAAAAGAATAAAAAAAGTTACCACTAGTGATATCTGAACCCAAGATGGTAATACAATGCACTCAGCTGCCAGTGACTGTTAGTAATCTAATAATATTTAGTACTTAACAGCAAGAGGCAACAATCTAATCTAAAAATGCCTTTCTTTAACTGCATCACATTGTTTTAGGTAATTGATATTTGAAGACTGAGAAGGGAATGGTCGAATAAGACATGTCGAAACCTACCCTGAAATTTTTTACATACGAAGAAGACAATGAACGAAATGCAGTCAAAATTTTAGCTGCTAAGAGGCATTGCTAGTATTAAAAAAAAGATAGCTGGAAATTGGCAAATTCGTAGTGCGCCAGGTGGTGGTAGAAATGTACACCCCTACTGGCGCTGTTCATGTGCAACTAGGCACATAGACAGCCAAGGTCGGCGGTACATTTCTAAACAGGAAACACAACCCGATAGTAATTTGTAAACGAAGTTTCAGGTTACTGTTCATTGATAGTTTCTCTGACACTAGAGTACAAAGTTACTATTCTCTCAAATTACCCACTCAAGTAACACCTATTACAAATTACCAGTTGCTTTTTGCAAAATTGGTAAGAATACAGATGAAGCTGAATTCATATTTATTGTGCTCTCGTAAGGCATACCTGGTAATAGCACCGTTTGTTTAGTTTAAGCCAGTTTTTCACCAAAGCTAACAAGCACAAGCAAAAGAGAATTCTGTCTGGTGTACCTGGCAGGCCTTTAAACTGGATGCCACTGCAGCTACTTTTATGTCCCTAATCTTCCCCAGTTACCTAATCAGAAAATGGAGAGCTGCAGTTTAACATGGAATCCGAACCACATGTCTTCCATGGCCACTCCAACATCTGTGAGAGGTGAACGCTCTGTTAAAAATCATAGTGAAAAAGTTGTGGTCTGAATGGAATTTGATCCTGTGCTCTCTGGATCACGAAGCGCATGCTTTGCCACTACTAGACCATTTTTGTTTTAGGAAAAAAAAAAGAATATGACTGTTAGACCTTACAAGCATAGTGGAAATACTAGCTGTGTCGCCTCTTCAGATGATGCTCGACATCGGTAATTAGTGTTCTGTTTATAAATTTCCCCTCAATGGTAATGAGGCCAGGGAAGAATGGCAGCCAACATACAAGGAAAATTTTGGACCAGTGCTGAGGAGAGATGAAGATACAATTCCATGTAAAGTTCATGATCTCCACAAGTCACGCTTCCATACAAATTGAGACACTTAAATTCTTCCTTCCCTGCACAATTTTGTATACTCCGTCAAGAACAGTGCACTCACAATGCAAAATAATCCTCACTGAATAGCAACGTTTCGCATTGTGGCTCTTAACAAGATAGAGTAGTATTCTGTATGCCAAATATTAACTCCAAAAACTAAAAACTAATAACACAGCGTTCATAGGCAACGTTCGCTACCTCATTTTCTCTTCCACTCCCTGTACTATGAACAATTCCACCCATATACAAGCGAATGGTAGTGAATTTTCAGCAAATGCTCATTTGTTCCACTGTAAACCAGGCTTTAGGTGCTTAAAATTGGTGTCTGGGAATTCCGGATAGTTCCGCTATGCAGCATTGCGCGAGTGATTCGCCAAGTCGCACGCTAGTCGGGCAGGGGCTGTACAAACCACTGTTATAAGCTGTTCTTTGCACAGCAAAAATGTTTAACTTCAACATTTTTTACAAAATACTTGCAGTGCCTCTTAGCAGCTAAAATTTTGGCAGTGCATTTCTTTCATTGTCTTCTTCGTGTGTAAAAAATTTCAGAGTAGGTTTCGACATGTCTTATTGGACCATTCCCTTGTGAGCTTCAAATACTATAATTACGCAGATAATCAAAGAGGACTAGTCTATCAAATCCCTTTTTGAGACCTAGACATGGAGGAATGTTTTTAAGTATGCAACGCTCTTCCCAGAAGTGAAGCTGTGAGGGAAGGGCATTAGTCACGCCTGGATAGCTCCAAGGGAAGATCACTACCAGCAAAAGGCGAAGTTCCAGTTTTGGGTCTTTCACTAGTGCACAGTATAAATCTGCCAGAAAGTTCCCAAAGGGTGCCCCCTCTGCAAAAGCTATAATATTGGGAAATTCATATAATACTGGATAAATATCAGCCAAAGGCTGCCTTCCCTCGTATCACCCTGTGTCATCCGTCCTCTGTTTCTGTCTTGTGTTCTATATCTATTTTCTCCCTTTCACTGTCATTCCATGTATGTTTTGTTTTCCTTCTCACCTTTCTTACGTACATTGCCACTCCTAACTAGAATGTATGTGCTGAACTTTTGTGGCACACTGTGGTGTTGTTCGTGGCCACTGACTGCAGAGCAATTTTCTGCTCACCCTTACAACAGCTACATTATCATTTAATGCAAAACATGTTGTTGAACACTGACATGCTTTATTTCAATGACTGCTGCACAACCCCAACCATTTTGATTCTCTCCACAATACTAGCTTCTCTGAATTACATAGATGGAAATTGTCCTGGTAACACATACTTCAATCCCGCAATAGTCCTTGTGTCCATTTCTGATAACCCCTGATCCACATCAATCTCCACACCTGCCCTTATGGTTCCTAGTTCACTCAATCTGCATTCCCTATCCTCTCCACCATCTCCCCTTTCCATTTCACCTATCTACTCCTCCCCAGTGCCCTCTCAGCCTTCAATCTCCTCCTCCCTCCCCCTAACAACTAGCAATCTCTCTCTCTCTCTCTCTCTCCCTGTGTGTGTGTGTGTGTGTGTGTGTGTGTGTGTGTGTGTTTGTTTTTCTTAGCAAAGCTGATGAAAATTTCTGAAAGACTCACCTCACTTCAGTCAGGTTTTCCTTTATAACAGTGATGAGGTCTAAAGCATCTGCAGTTCCTGCCCTCCTGGCTAACTTGGTGAGGACAGTGATGTACATATTTGCTGCTACATAGCCTCCATACAAGCCAAGGTCTTCTATCTGGTACTTCACATTTTCTAATATGTTTTTCAACTCCTTGTTCTGTTTCATGTCATCAGACATAGGGATAAGGCCAAGGAGAGTTTTACTTTTGCCAGGCATTGGGGCAGTTGCCTTAGATACCATTATCAGATTTTGGCACTGTGTTAGTAATCCCTCGATGTTCTTTGTAAAGGAGTCTGTAACTTGCACTCCGTAGTGATGTATTTCTTCTTCTGGATTTGTGGAGTATCTGAAATACAGAAGGTCTCTCAGACTTTTTAAATAATTGTATCTATCAAATTTTACACACAAATAATAAATAGACCTATGCACTACTGAAATATGTCAAAAGGAGAATTCAAATGACACAACCCTCAAACTAAATGAGAGATATTAGCTGCCCAGTATTTACCTTTAGGGGGAGAAATGCGAAATACTGCCAATGGATACACTTAAAAGTAGTCAAATAGCTGGAACTTTCACATTCCTTCACAGAGTGAATAGAGCGATAGATTCCAGGCAGGGAGAGAGACCCACTTCATTAACAGGATGAGTGGGCTGCAGAAATACTTGGTACAAAGCAGCAGATGAAAATAGCAGATGGATAGTATAAGATGAGAAACAGTGGCTCTTTTCCTTGGAAGTAAATTCTGTTCTTTTCTGATGTAGATACACGTATAAACTCAATCAGAACCAATTCTCATTAGCAAGAGTAGATTAGCATTAGTCACAATTTGTTGTAAGTTTACTTTGCAAAATTAGCCTGCAGTAGCTGCTTCTGTCTGCAAATGTAGACCTTGACTTCGTCCACATCCATGAAGGTTCTTTCATAATGAGATTTACATAGCACAATATGGGAACACCTGAATTAATGCCATCATCTTCCACATTAAACTCTTCCTTCTTTACTACAGTACTACAGCCTAGGCATCTCCCCAGCCCCCTCCCCCCCCCCCCCCCCTGCAAATACCCCACTGCCTTCACTCAGGAACGAGATCTCCAAATGAGTCTACCCCTTTGACCTTGCAAGTGAAACTCTGAAATGAAGTCATCTCTCCCAATATTCTACCCACCATAGCCTTTGCTCACCCTCAGCAACATTCTTGTCAAACAGTGTAACTTTCCCAGGCTACCAAACCTATGCCTGTTTCATTCTTGTTACAACCTGCCTCTCGACCATCTCACATATCCTCTCTCTACCACTTATTCCGTACCCACTATTAGCAAACTGTACAGCTATCAGGGCAGGGTAGCATGTGAAACTACTTGCATGGTTTACCAAAGCTGATACTCACTGCACAGATTAGATTAGATTAGATTAGATTAGATTAGTACTTGTTCCATAGATCATGAATACGACATTTCGTAATGATGTGGAACGTGTCAGGTTAATAAAAGGTGTCTCTACAAGACATTACATTACACAAAATATTATATGACACTTAATATTTTTAATTTTTTGTGGGGGTTGGGGAAATTACCCACTTACTATATCAAAAAATTCATGTAATGAGTAGAAGGAGTTGCCATTAAGAAATTCTTTTAATTTCCTTTTCATTGCTATATGGCTATCTGTCAGACTTTTGATACTATTAGGTAAGTGACCAAAGTCTTTTGTGGCAGCATAATTTACCCCCTTCTGAGCCAAAGTTAGATTTAACCTTGAGTAGTGAAGATCATCCTTTCTCCTAGTGTTGTAGCCATGTACACTGCTATTACTTTTGAATTCGTTGGGATTGTTAATAACAAATTTCATAAGTGAATATATATACTGTGAGGCTACAGTGAAGATCTCTAGCTCTTTAAATAAGTGTCTGCAGGATGATCTTGGATGAGCTCTAGCAATTATTCTGATTACACGCTTTTGTGCAATTAACACTCTTTTACTCAATGATGAGTTACCCCAGAATATGATGCCATATGAAAGCAGAGAATGAAAATAGGTGTGGTAAGAGTTTGAGAAATCACCAGTTTTTTGCACATTATGTGAACTGCTTATTTCAACTTTCTGCACTCTTCCAGTTTGGTATGATTTAAGCCATTTGAGCACTGTCCCATTCATACCACAGTACTTGAGCTTATCTAGAAGTATTCCACGATTTACACAAGCAAAAGCCTTTGATAAGACCACAAAAAATCCCAACGGGAGACTTCTGGTTACTCAGAGCATTTATTATTTCCATTAGTGAAAGTATATATAGCATTTTCCATTGAAAAACCCTTCTGGAAACCAAACTGAAATTTTGTTAAAACTTTATTTTTACAAAGGTGTGAAGCTACTCTACAATACATTACTGTTTCAAGAATTTTGGATAAGGCAGTCAGAAGAGAGATTGGGCGGTAGTTGTTGACATCAGACGTATCCCCTTTTTTATGCAGTGGTTTAACAATGGCATACTTCAGTCAATCTGGGAAAATACCCTGCTGCAGTGAGCTATTACATATGTGGCTGAGAATGCCACTTATTTCTTGGGAACAAGCTTTTATTATCCTGCTGGAAATGCCATCAATTCCATGTGAGCTTTTATTTTTGAGAGAGTTTATCATCATCCTAATTTCAGAAGGAGAAGGGGGGGGGGGGAATTTCAATTGTATCAAATGGTGTGGGTAAGGCCTCTTCCATTAACTGCCTTGCTTCTTCTAATGAACATTTAGATCCTATTTTCTCTACAACATTTAAAAAATGATTATTCAAAATGTTTTCGACTTCTGGCTTGTTGTTCATCAAGTTTCCATTCACTTTGATGGTGATGCCATCATCCTGTACTCTTGGTTGCCCTGTCTCCCTTGTAATAATATTCCAAATTGTTTTGATTTTGTTATCAGAGGTATTAATCTCAGACATGACGCACATACTTCTAGACTTTTTAATAATCTTTCTTAATGTAGCACAGTAGTTTTTATAATATTTGGCTGTTTCTGGGTCATTACTCTTTCTTGTTGTTAGATACAGTTCCCTTTTGTGGTTAAAAGATATTTTTATTCCTTTAGTAAGCCAAGGTTTTTTGCATGGATTCTTAAAATTAGATTTTACTACTTTCTTGGGGAAACAGTTTTTAAATTCTCTTACAAGTTTATCATGAAATAAGTTGTATTTTAAATTAGCATCAGGTTCCTTGTACACCTCATCCCAGTCTAACTGCTGAAGATTTCCTCTGAAATTTCTAATTGTTGAGTCATTAATTGAACGCACAACTTTGGAGGGTAGATTTGAATTACTGAATGGAGCTATGTCATATACTGTAATTAGTTGAGCATCATGATCAGAAAGGTCATTCTCAACAGGACAAGAATTTATGTTTTAAACCTATCTTGGTCTATAAAAGTGTTTTCTATCAATGTGCTGCTGTCCTTTACTACCCGAGTAGGAAAATTAATGACAGATGTCAAATTGAAAGAACCGAGCAAGATTTCCAGGTCATTCTTCCTATTACACTCTTTCAGTGAATCAACATTGAAGTCCCCACAAAAAATAATTTGCTTTCCCCTATCTGACAGATAGCACAACAAGGAATCCAAGTTTTCCAGGAATAAATGAAAGTTTCCTGAAGGGGACCTACATACTGTTACAATTATAAAAGAGCCCTCCTTCAGTTTAAGTTGACAGGCACATGCTTCTATATGTTGCTCTAGACAAAACTTTTAGTGTCTATACTTTCTACATAGTGATAACTTTTGACATATATGGCAACTCCTCCTCTCACCTTATTCTCTCTACTCATATGTGCAGCTAGTTTATAACCACTGATATTTAACTTTTCCATATCAGACACAATGTGATGCTTCTACATCTACATCTACATTTATACTCCGCAAGCCACCCAACGGTGTGTGGCGGAGGGCACTTTACGTGCCACTGTCATTACCTCTCTTTTCTGTTCCAGTCGCATATGGTTCGCGGGAAGAACGACTGTCTGAAAGCTCTGTTCGTGCTCGAATCTCTCTAATTTTACATTCGTGATCTCCTCGGGAGGTATAAGTAGGGCGAAGCAATATATTCGATACCTCATCCAGAAACGCACCCTCTCGAAACCTGGCGAGCAAGCTACACCGCGATGCAGAGCGCCTCTCTTGCAGAGTCTGCCACTTGAGTTTGTTAAACATCTCCGTAACGCTATCACGGTTACCAAATAACACTGTGACGAAACGCGCCGCTCTTCTTTGGATCTTCTCTATCTCATCCGTCAACCCGATCTGGTACAGATCCCACACTGATAAGCAATATTCACGTGTAGGTCGAACAAGTGTTTTGTAAGCCACCTCCTTTGTTGATAGACTACATTTTCTAAGGACTCTCCCAATGAATCTCAACCTGGTACCCGCCTTACCAACAATTAATTTTATATGATCACTCCACTTCAAATCGTTCCACAAGCATACTCCCAGATATTTTACAGAAGTAACTGCTACCAGTGTTGGCTCCGCTATCATATAATCATACAATAAAGGATCCTTCTTTCTATGTATTCGCAATACATTACATTTGTCTATGTTAAGGGTCAGTTGCCACTCCCTGCACCAAGTGCCTATCCGCTGCAGATCTTCCTGCATTTCGCTACAATTTTCTAATGCTGCAACTTCTCTGTATACTACAGCATCATCCGCATGGAACTTCCGACACTACCTACTAGGTCATTTACATATATTGTGAAAAGCAATGGTCCCATAACACTCCCCTGTGGCACGCCAGAGGTTACTTTAACGTCTGTAGACGTCTCTCCATTGATAACAACATGCTGTGTTCTGTTTGCTAAAAACTCTTCGATCCAGCCCCACAGCTGGTCTGATATTCCGTAGGCTTTTACTTTGTTTATCAGGCGACAGTGCGGAACTGTATCAAACACCTTCCGGAAGTCAAGGAAAATAGCATCTACCTGGGAGCCTGTATCTAATATTTTCTGGGTCTCATGAACAAATAAAGCGAGTTGGGTCTCACACAATTGCTGTTTTCGGAATCCATGTTGATTCCTACAGAGTAGATTCTGGGTTTCCAAAACCGACATGATACTCAAGCAAAAAACATGTTCTAAAATTCTACAACAGATCGACATCAGAGATATGGGTCTATAGTTTTGCGCATCTGCTCTACGACCCTCCTTGAAGACTGGGACTATCTGTGCTCTTTTACAATCGTTTGGAACCTTCCGTTCCTCAAGAGACTTGAGGTACACGGCTGTTAGAAGGGGGGCAAGTTCTTTCGCGTACTCTGTGTAGAATCGAATTGGTATCCCGTCAGGTCCAGTGGACTTTCCTCTGTTGAGTGATTCCAGTTGCTTTTCTATTCCTTGGACACTTATTTCGATGTCAGCCATTTTTTCATTTGTGCGAGGATTTAGAAAAGGAACTGCAGTGCGGTCTTCCTCTGTGAAACAGCTTTGGAAAAAGGTGTTTAGTATTTCAGCTTTACGCGTGTCATCCTCTGCTTCAATGCCATCATCATCCCGGAGTGTCTGGATATGCTGTTTCCAGTCACTTACTGATTTAACGCAAGACCAGAACTTCCTAGGATTTTCTGTCAAGTTGGTACATAGAATTTTACTTTCGAATTCACTGAACGCTTCACGCATAGCCCTCCTTACGCTAACTTTGACATCGTTTAGCTTCTGTTTGTCTGAGAGGTTTGGGCTGTGTTTAAACTTGGAGTGAAGCTCTCTTTGCTTTTGCAGTAGTTTCCTAACTTTGTTGTTGAACCACAGTGGGTTTTTCCCGTCCCTCACAGTTTTACTTGGCACGTACCTGTGTAAAACGCATTTTACGATTGCCTTGAACTTTTTCCATAAACACTCAACATTGTCAGTGTTGGAACAGAAATTGTCATTTTGATCTGTTAGATAGTCTGAAATCTGCCTTCTATTACTCTTGCTAAACAGATAAACCTTCCTCCCTTTTTTATATTCCTATTAACTTCCATATTCAGGGATGCTGCAACAGCCTTATGATCACTGATTTCCTGTTCTGCACTTACAGAGTCGAAAAGTTCGGTATAGTGTATCTATTACATTATAAGATTCAATGTCATCTAAACAAACTGGGAGCTCATCTACTTTATTCTTCAGTCCCAGGATATTTTGGTGAAAAATGGTAACATTATTTTTTTACTTTACTTTTGTGAGAATTTACTTTTTTCTTTAATCCATCAATATTTTAGTTAAATATGGTAAAATTTCTAATGAAGTAAAAGTAGTGAATAGGATTTGCTCTAAGGAAAATATAACTATGTTGTTGTTGTTGTGGTCTTCAGTCCTGAGACTGGTTTGATGCAGCTCTCCATGCTACTCTATCCTGTGCAAGCTTTTTCATCTCCCAGTACCTACTGCAACCTACATCCTTCTGAATCTGCTTAGTGTATTCATCTCTTGGTCTCCCTCTACGATTTTTACGCTCCACGCTGCCCTCCAATACTAAATTGGTGATCCCTTGATGCCTCAGAACATGTCCTACCAACCGATCCCTTCTTCTGGTCAAGTTGTGCCACAAACTTCTCTTCTCCCCAATCCTATTCAATACTTCCTCATTAGTTATGTGATCTACCCATCTAATCTTCAGCATTCTTCTGTAGCACCACATTTCGAAAGCTTCTATTCTCTTCTTGTCCAAACTATTTATCGTCCATGTTTCACTTCCATACATGGCTACACTCCATACGAATACTTATAAACTATAAAAAGTATAAATAACAAGTTGCATAAAAATAATGCGATCGTTACAAAAGCTGATAAACGGAACACCGTAACTGTAGTTAGAAAAGAGGATTACCTTAATAAAACTAAAGAGTTTTTTTGTAAATAACAATATCATGAGAATTGAGAAACATCTTACAGGTGAGGCACAGAAAAAAAACTTGGTGATAAATTAAAAACATAGAAGGAAATTGTAACACCGTTTGAGAAACAAACTTTACCAAATATTAACTCACATATACCTACCTTAAGAGTTCAACTTAAAGTCCAAAGGTAGGGTGTCCCGTGAGGCCAATTGTGAACAATATAGGGGGTCCTTTCAGTAAAATAGTGCAAAAATGTTTAAATCTATTAAAGAAACACTTCCAAATCCAAAAATAATTTTGAGCAAAAAATAGTAAGCAACTAATTGAGCAGGTCAGAGACATCCCCACAACAGCTAATATGAAGCTTATATCCCTTGATATGGTGAATTTATACACTAATACACCGATAGACAAGACTACTGAAATTGTGAAAAATAATTTAATGCAGCGTAAGATGTCAGGAAATGAAATTGAGGAATTTATGGATCTATTATCGCTTATGCTAAAATGCAATTTTTTCAGATTCAATGGTGAAATTTATATTCAAAAAGACAGTCTTAGTATGGGAAACGTGGTTTCTTGTTTTTTTAGCAGATGTGTTTATCAATCATCTTGAAGTTAGATGGTTTGCAGAAAATGTAGAACTGGCAAAGAAAATTGTTTATTATCTCGTATATCTTGATGACATACTGTTACAAGTTGTGGCTACATTCAATGCTTTGCACGTAAATATAAAATTCACATATGAACTCTAAACAAATGGGGTCATTAATTTTCTTGATTTGATACATAAGGAATATCGAAAGAAGACATCACTTCAGCATATTTCGAAAAAAAAAAAAGACACATACTGACTGCATTATTAATTATAACTCGGCCCACCCTAATCAGCATAAAGCAGCATTTTTAAGTTTGCTTTTAATAGTCTATTTAGTGTCCCGCTTTCTGAAGAAGACTGTAAAACCGAATTGGAAATTATTTACTTCATAGCTAAAACCAATGATTATCCTTTGCCTCATATTCAAAAAAATTATGAGAAAATTGCCAATAAATATAGAGATATGGGGGTGGACGAACCGAGTGTAGCGAATAACAAAAATAAGACAATGAAATACATTTCCTGCTGCGTGTTTGCAATTGAATAACATTTATGACATCCTCCTACCATTTAACCTTGACATTTACTCCATACATCCCTGGTTCCTTTTCATTGTTTCTTCATAAATAGTGGCGTTTTTCTGCTTATCGAGTGTGTGTAATCAAGCATGATTTTGCCCATTCTACCAGCAATGAAAAGTAATAGTTTTCCAGCCATTTACCTAGGTAAAAAATGCACACCATACTGCATAGTTCTATTCCCTAGCAGTGCCATCTGTCGTTACAGAAATGATGTTTGCTCATCAATAACTAAGCTTTTTGCCTGTAAATGGCCTCAGTGGTTTGATCTACTACGCTGAAGGTGTAGATTAACAGATTATGTCGTTACTGTTTTTCCATTTTCTAACGGTTGACATGTCGTTATCAGTATCACCTTACTCGATATATGGAGGCCTTTATATTTTTCGGGCAAACTTATGTAGCTAGCTAACAGTTGTTTCAACGAATATTTTAGGCCATTAGAATGTAAGTTTGCTGCATTGAGCAGATGATCTGTGATCACAAGATTGTTCATATTTGTTCACATTAGAACGATATAATACAGTGTTGGGTTGTTCTGTTCCTGATGATTGTCACCTTACATCGAGTGATGTCAATTTATTCCACAATTTTAACTTCATTTTATAAATGGTTTTGTATCTCCTTAAATGTATTAACTTTTAAAGAAAATATGTATTTTATGAAATCTGATGCAACTACCAATTTTCATATGTAAACTGAGCTATTCTTATTCAAAAAAGTGGTTGTTAGATGGTATATGGTTTTCAGTGTTTAGAGTTGGTTCCACAAATTTTGAGCATGCTGCTCTTGTTGTTTTGTGATTGACTTTTGAACATCTATTTTATCGCCAGTGGTTGGCAGTGATACGGCAATTGTTGTATCGGTTACCACCATACTCACGAGAAATATAAGGGTGCATGGTACATTCGTTCATTAGGCTATAGTTCGCATAGTTGATCTAAAGTCATTATCCACATATATGGTTCTTTATATGTGTAACACTTTGTTAATGGCATTACTTAAGTAATATGATTGTTTATCTCTTACCGTAATTTTTACCTGAACTCTGTCAACTTTTGATTTGTGCATTCAGTAACATAGCATCATCTATAGGAAGTAACATAAATGTGCCTTTTGATGCACTTGTAGTTTGTATGTAGAATAGCAGATGGCCATTGATACCACTATTCTGTTTCATCATTATGACAAATAAGTTTCATTTCCTAAATTTGTGTGAATGGATTCATATTTTTATCAAGTTTAGTTCTTCTTACAATTTTCACGATCGTAGTTTTGATGTGTGTGTGTGTGTATATATATATATATGGTTATAATAAAGGGAAACATTCCACGTAGGAAAAATATATCTAAAAACAAAGATGATGTGACTTACCAAATGAAAGTGCTGGCAGGTCGACAGACACACAAACAATGTATGTTTGTGTTTGTTTCTGTGTCTGTTGACCTGCCAGCACTTTCATTTGGTAACTCACATCATCTTTTTATATATATAGAGGGAAACATTCCACATGGGAAAAATATATCTAGAAACAAAGATGATGTGACTTACCACAACATTGTGTGTCTATCGACGTGCCAGCACTTTCGTTTGGTAAGTCACATCATCTTTGTTTCCAGATATATATATACAAAGATGATGTGACTTACATATATATAGATATAATAGAGGGAAACATTTCACGTGGGATACACACACAAACAAACACAAACATACACACAAAACTCAAGCTTTCACAACCAACGGTTGCCTCTTCAGGAAAGAGGGAAGGAGAGGGAAAGAAGAAAGGATGTGGGTTTTAAGGGAGAGGGTAAGGAGTCATTCCAATCCCGGGAGCAGAAAGACTTACCTTAGGGGGAAAAAAGGACAGGTATACACTCGCACACACACCCATATCCAACCGCACATACACAGACACAAGCAGACATTTGTAAAGGCAAAGAGTTTCGGCAGAGATGTCAGTCGAGGCAGAAGTACAGAGGCAAAGATGTTGTTGAATGACAGGTGAGGTATGAGCAGCGGCAACTTGAAATTAGCGGAGATTGAGGCCTGGCGGATAACGAGAAGAGAGGATATACTGAGGGGCAAGTTCCCATCCGGAGTTCTGACAGGTTGATGTTAGTGGGAAGTATCCAGATAACCCAGACGGTGTAACACTGTGCCAAGATGTGCTGGCCGTGCACCAAGGCATGTTTAGCCACAGGGTGATCCTCATTATCAACAAACACTGCCTGCCTGTGTCCATTCATGCGAATGGACAGTTTGTTGCTGGTCATTCCCACATAGAAAGCTTCACAGTGTAGGCAGGTCAGTTGGTAAATTACGTGGGTGCTTTTACACGTGGCTCTGCCTCTGATCGTGTACACCTTCCGGGTTACAGGATTGGAGTAGGTGGTGGTGGGAGGGTGCATGGGACAGATTTTACACTGGGGGCGGTTACAAGGGTAGGAGCCAGAGGGTAGGGAAGGTGGTTTGGGGATTTCATAGGGATGAACTAAGAGGTTACGAAGGTTAGGTGGACGGCAGAAAGACACTCTTGGTGGAGTGGGGAGGATTTCATGAAGGATGGATCTCACTTCAGGGAAGGATTTGAGGAAGTCGTATCCCTGCTGGAGAGCCACATTCAGAGTCTGATCCAGTCCCGGAAAGTATCCTGTCACAAGTGGGGCACTTTTGTGGTTCTTCTGTGGGAGGTTCTGGGCTTGAGGGGATGAGGAAGTGGCTCTGGTTATTTGCTTCTGTACCAGGTCGGGAGGGTAGTTGCGGGATGCAAAAGCTGTTTTCAGATTGTTGGTGTAATGGTTCCGGGATTCCAGACTGGAGCAGATTCGTTTGCCACGAAGACCTAGGCTGTAGGGAAGGGACCGTTTGATGTGGAATGGGTGGCAGCTGTCATAATGGAGGTACTGTTGCTTGTTGGTGGGTTTGATGTGGACGGACGTGTGAAGCTGGCCATTGGACAGGTGGAGGTCAACGTCAAGGAAAGTGGCATGGGATTTGGAGTAGGACCAGGTGAATCTGATGGAACCAAAGGAGTTGAGGTTGGAGAGGAAATTCTGGAGTTCTTCTTCACTGTGAGTCCAGATCATGAAGATGTCATCAATAAATCTGTACCAAACTTTGGGTTGGCAGGCCTGGGTAACCAAGAAGGCTTCCTCTAAGCGACCCATGAATAGGTTGGCGTAAGAGGGGGCCATCCTGGTACCCATGGCTGTTCCCTTTAATTGTTGGTATGTCTGGCCTTCAAAAGTGAAGAAGTTGTGGGTCAGGATGAAGCTGGCAAGGTAATGAGGAAAGAGGTTTTAGGTAGGGTGGCAGGTGATCGGCGTGAAAGGAAGTGCTCCATCACAGCGAGGCCCTGGACGTGCAGAATATTTGTGTATAAGGAAGTGGCATCAATGGTTACAAGGATGGTTTCCGGGGGTAACAGATTGGGTAAGGATTCCAGGCGTTCGAGAAAGTGGTTGGTGTCTTTGATGGAGGATAGGAGACTGCATGTAATGGGTTGAAGGTGTTGAACTACGTAGGCAGAGATACATTCTGTGAGGGCTTGGTAACCAGCTACAATGGGGCAGCCGGGATGATTGGGTTTGTGAATTTTAGGAAGAAGGTAGAAGGTAGGGGTGCGGGGTATCGGTGGGGTCAGGAGGTTGATGAAGTCAGGTGAAAGGTTTTGTAGGGGGCCTAAGGTTCTGAGGATTCTTTGAAGCTCCGCCTGGACATCAGGAATGGGATTACCTTGGCAAACTTTGTATGTGGTGTTGTCTGAAAGCTGACGCAGTCCCTCAGCCACATACTCCCGACGATCAAGTGCCACGGTCATAGAACCCTTGTCCGCCAGAAGAATGACGATGGATCGGTCAGCCTTCAGATCACGAATAGCCTGGACTTCAGCAGTGGTGATGTTGGGAGCAGGATTAAGGTTTTATCTACTATACAATTTTATCCCGCCTATATATACTCAATAATACGTAACCCACTTCCAAACCACAACCAAAAAAAATTTTTTTTTACGCTTTCATCACTAGCGCTGCTATAAAATCCACCGTTTCTAGTTCACCATCAGTTCCTTTCACCTATTAAACAACCATTTCGGCCGGTTCTAATAACTTTTGCTTTATTGACATTTCCATTTTTCCCACATCACTGATCATTTTTAGCCGCTTCCCACAGGTTTTAACGTCATTATTTCTTCGTCAGACAATTGTTAGCCTCATTTTCACAATCTGCCACCACAAAACCACTCCTTTTAATACATTTACACGCAGTTTTCTCGAAATTTTCCTGAATTTCTCAACCCTTTAACGTGTTTTGGCGGCAACACAACCACCTCACCTTTGTGCACATCGCTGTCTACCAACCCAAGTTCACCACAGGATCAACATAGCCCAGCTTTAACCAACACATTTTCGCCTTTTCTCACACCAGATCTCCAGTTGCTTTCTAGTTCACCTTTATCTCTCCCCATATATTTTTACTTTCATTTTCATTTCAGCCTCATGTTACACTTTCCACCTTCTAATACCATGCCACCCTCACAACACCCCCACAACGACCCCATTAAGTTTTCACCCACCTAATCCTTCACCTACACATCAACTCAGCCAATGAACACACCCGTCAACTCCAATCCTTAATAAAAGTCCTCAGTCTTTCCTCTCCCACATCCACACCGGCTGTTCAGAGCATCCTCATACAGGCCTACCGCAAATTAGAACAGCATGCCACCCTCCACCTCAAAAAACTATCCAATCTCCTGGTATCCCACCTCTGGAAAGGCAACTCACTCACCCTTCACAACCTTTCCAACAAACCTCAACCTCCTCTCATTGCACACAAACCCAGTCTCTCCCTACTACTAAATCTCCCACTTCCAGCTCCACTCCCTCCAAAACCTCAAAATTCCAATCAACACAATCTGGAACCACAACACCCTAATTCAGTAGTTAACCTTTCCTCCAAACCTCTCTCCCAATCCGAAACCTCTGTCCTATCCAAAGGCCTCACCTTCAGCCCCACTCCCAGATTCAACCGAACAGCCCTTGTCAAAGATTTACTGTCCTACACTCGTACTCTCTGCTGGAAATATCACTTTGCCACGAAGAAAAATGATCCTAATCCTACTCCTAATGATCCAAATCCCCAAGACACTATCCATATTGAACCCTGCCTGGAATAGTTCCATCCTCCGTCACAGCGGGACCCACCTCCTCTTCCTCAAAATCACCCTCTCCAAACCTTCCAGGAATTTCTTACTTCCAGACTTGCCTCTCAATCTCTCTTAAAAAACCTTAATCCTACTCTCAACATCACCACTGCTGAAGCCCAGGCTATCCGAGATCTGAAGGCTGACCGATCCATCATCATTATTCCGGCGGACAAGGGTTCCACGACCGTGGTACTTGATCAACGGGAGTATGTGGCTGAGGGACTGCGTCAGCTTTCAGACAATACCAGATACAAAGTTTGCCAAGGTAATCCCATTCCTGATGTCCAGGCGGAGCTTCAAAGAATCCTCAGAACCTTAGGCCCCCTACAAAACCTTTCACCTGACTTCATCAACCTCCTGACCCCACTGACACCCCGCACCCCTACCTTCTACCTTCTTCCTAAAATTCACAAACCCAATCATCCCGGCTGCCCAATTGTAGCTGGTTACCAAGCCCTCACAGAACGTATCTCTGCCTACGTAGATCAACACCTTCAACCCATTACATGCAGTCTCCTATCCTCCATCAAAGACACCAACCACTTTCTCGAACGCCTGGAATCCTTACCCAATCTGTTACCCCCGGAAACCATCCTTGTAACCATTGATGCCACTTCCTTATACACAAATATTCTGCACGTCCAGGGCCTCGCTGTGATGGAGCACTTCCTTTCACGCCGATCACCTGCCACCCTACCTAAAACCTCTTTCCTCATTACCTTGCCAGCTTCATCCTGACCCACAACTTCTTCACTTTTGAAGGCCAGACATACCAACAATTAAAGGGAACAGCCATGGGTACCAGGATGGCCCCCTCTTACGCCAACCTATTCATGGGTCGCTTAGAGGAAGCCTTCTTGGTTACCCAGGCCTGCCAACCCAAAGTTTGGTACAGATTTATTGATGACATCTTCATGATCTGGACTCACAGTGAAGAAGAACTCCAGAATTTCCTCTCCAACCTCAACTCCTTTGGTTCCATCAGATTCACCTGGTCCTACTCCAAATCCCATGCCACTTTCCTTGACGTTGACCTCCACCTGTCCAATGGCCAGCTTCACACGTCCGTCCACATCAAACCCACCAACAAGCAACAGTACCTCCATTATGACAGCTGCCACCCATTCCACATCAAACGGTCCCTTCCCTACAGCTTAGGTCTTCGTGGCAAACGAATCTGCTCCAGTCCGAAATCCCTGAACCATTACACCAACAATCTGAAAACAGCTTTTGCATTCCGCAACTACCCTCCCGACCTGGTACAGAAGCAAATAACCAGAGCCACTTCCTCATCCCCTCAAACCCAGAACCTCCCACAGAAGAACCACAAAAGTGCCCCACTTGTGACAGGATACTTTCCGGGACTGGATCAGACTCTGAATGTGGCTCTCCAGCAGGGATACGACTTCCTCAAATCCTGCCCTGAAATGAGATCCATCTTTCATGAAATCCTCCCCACTCCACCAAGAGTGTCTTTCTGCCGTCCACCTAACCTTCGTAACCTCTTAGTTCATCCCTATGAAATCCCCAAACCACCTTCCCTACCCTCTGGCTCCTACCCTTGTAACCGCCCCCAGTGTAAAATCTGTCCCATGCACCCTCCCACCACCACCTTCTCCAATCCTGTAACCCGGAAGGTGTACACGATCAGAGGCAGAGCCACGTGTAAAAGCACCCACGTGATTTACCAACTGACCTGCCTACACTATGAGCTTTCTATGTGGGAATGACCAGCAACAAACTGTTCATTCGCATGAATGGACACAGGCAGACAGTGATTGTTGGTAATGAGGATCACCCTGTGGCTAAACATGCCTTGGTGCACGGCCAGCACATCTTGGCACAGTGTTACACCATCCGGGTTATCTGGATACTTCCCACTAACACCAACCTGTCAGAACTCCGGAGATGGGAACTTGCCCTTCAGTATATCCTCTCTTCTCGTTATCCGCCAGGTCTGACCATCCGCTAATTTTAAGTTGCCGCCGCTCATACCTTACCTGTCTTTCAACAACATCTTTGCCTCTGTACTTCTGCCTCGACTGACATCTCTGCCGAAACTCTTTGCCTTTACAAATGTCTGCTTGTGTCTGTGTATGTGCAGTTGGATATGGGTGTGTGTGCGCGAGTGTTTACCTGTCCTTTTTTCCCCCTAAGGTAAGTCTTTCCACTACCGGGATTGGAATGACTCCTTACCCTCTCCCTTAAAACCCACATCCTTTCTTCTTTCCCTCTCCTTCCCTCTTTCCTGAAGAAGCAACCGTTTGTTGCGAAAGCTTGAATTTTGTGTGTATGTTTGTGTGTCTATCGACCTGCTAGCGCATATATATATATAGAGTGGAAAAAAGGACAGGTATACACTCGCGCACACACACACATATCCATCCGCACATACACAGACACATGTCTGCTGTATTTTGCATAGAGTGCGCTTATTGCAATGTGGTGCCATCTCGTGTTGTCTTCTTGTAGTGTTGACCCATGATGTGTTACTTCATGATAGAAAACTGCCAAGGACAGTACTTATACTTATTGCATGTATCAGTTAGAAAAATGGATGTTATGACTTTGAATTTTAATTTCAGACATCTGTATATGTTGTAATTGATGTAACTATGTTTTATTGTCAATGTTTCGTTTGTTAAAGCAGTTGTTAATTATGCCCTGTCTCTTGTATTTGTTTTAGCACCGATGATGACTGATATCCGTCGAAATCGATTTGCAACAAGATAAATAAATTATGTTTCCGTGACTGGTTGCTACATTCTTTATAATTTTATATCCCATGGTCGCTGCACAGAAAGGGACCCTTATGGAGTCCAACATCCATAGGTTCATGACGTATACTGTGGTTCTTCCTACGGCCTTTTGGAGCAACATCTAAATCAAATTTATATCCGCCACCTTAGTCAGTCGCTGTTTAGCTATCCAACACTTGCAGAGCCTCAGGTCACATGGCAGCTCATGCAACTGCCCTCGAGCCTCATCCTGCTCTGGCCTTTCACAGCAATGCCGTGGACATTGAACCACCACCCTTTCTGGCAGTGGTCACACCAGATCATGCACTACTTCTGTTGCTTCTCTCCCAGCAGTTACTGCTGCGGACTGGTGGGTGGTCGGGTGAGGGCATTTTAGAACCACCTGACATCACTATGGAAAGCAAGTACCTGTCGCAGTGTTAGTGATGTGCCACCACCGATATGGCATTTGTAACTAGGTGCACCCTCTGATGAGGTTACACCTAAGAGAGCACAGGACCACTGTGAGCCTCGACTTTGGTTGAACTGCTTACTTAAAGCTAGCTTGTATGACTCTAGGGAGCATTCTGTAACAATTTGTTGAATAAACTATATTGAGTATCTGTTTGTTCTGAGTACAGATCTCCTTTAAAAATAACAGTGCATAGCAGGGGCTGGATAGGGAAGAACTAAAAGTCAGCAAAGTGTTTAAGAACAGAAACTACTATTCTATCTCACAAATTAAATGTTTATAATTTTTTCTATTAAAATTTATTCTGTCTGTCTTCAAGGCAAACTCTGAAAAAGAAAAAATACAATTCTGTACTCAATATATTTTCAATTAGTATCATGAAATGAGTATTATCAAATATAAATACCCATCATCTTGGACACAGCAAATAATAATGACCCATCACCAACCAATGTATATTTTTACGAACTGCCTGATCACCAAGAGCATCTTTACTTATCTCCACCTCTATCATGCGGAACAATGACCTTGATATACCAATGTTCTGTTTATCTTGCAATAAAGGATAGTATTTGCATTAGTCAAAACTTCGTACCTCCTTACTTCTGGTAACAGTGATTCTTCAGCAGTTGATATCTTGCACTTAAACGTATCTTCCAGGTCCTTCAAACACTTGACAACTCTTGAAACTTTACAGTCACCATTTATTAAACTGCCTGAAAGCCCAAGCAATCTAGGATTTATGTGCAACTTCAATATGTTTTCTGCTGCCTGGAACAATAAATTTAAAATAAAGCTATATAAAAATAAATGCTACAGAGGCAATGCTACATTAAATCCCTGCAATGGTGAGGAGAAAAAAGCTTTATTACAACTCTATCCATGTATCAGTTTTTGGGTAAGAGAATAAACAAAAACCATGCGCAAATCACATTGTAAACGTAGAAGGAGAGAACTTGAAGATATGTCACACTGCTGGTGCTGAAGCTACAAATATCTTCCTGGAGTACTTTATGCAACAATCAGAAATATGCAATACTGGTGTAACGCTTGTAAAGCCATTTTGTGATAAAGCATACTGCTGTCATGTACGATTATTGCAACAACTAAAAATTTGGGACATGTTTCACAGTGAGTAATACTACTGTATATGTGAACACTCAATGACTTAAGTTTTCTATGAAAATGAATGTATATTTGGATTTAATGATGTACAACCCCTGTGGGTTTACACTAAATTTAAAACACACTCAATAATTCAGCACTTCCAGTAATCTGGCCCCCATATGTGCAAGGATTGGCCAGATTAGCATGAATATACTGTACTGATATGCATGTGTAAGAATCCCTAGGTTTTCCTTTCCATGTTTTCTGACACAGTCTGTATAAAACTAATTGTGCTGACTAACATTCCCATAATATTTCTTCGATTTTTGGGGAAGTTCCTCTGAAAAAAAAATGTTGTGATCATTGCAGAAGCTTATATGCATTGCTTCAAGCATTATCCTTCTAATTAACAATTTGTTGCAATTAACATCTGCCTATCAGTAGTTCTGAGCTCTGCTCTACCAGGTGTGCAGTAGGTGCTACTTCTTAAGCAGCTTTATGAACCTCTTCACAAATTGTCGTAAAGAGTACTAGATAAGGTAAATTTGTAACTTACTCAGGAATGCATGTGAACTTCCAGTTTTTCCCACATTGCCTTCATAGATAACTTCAATTCTTTTTTATTTATTTTTTTTTATTTTTTTAATGGGAATAATGACATTTATTTGACCCTACATAAGAATGCAAGAGCTTCATGCAGTAGATTTTTGTATGATATGTTCCAATGTAGACATTCAAACAATGAAAGGAGTAAAGGTAACGAATCATCATAAAATTGAGAGCTTATCAATAATTTCACTCTTGCTTATGCAAGTGTCAACTGCTCAACAATTCAACTACACAATGGTTTGTATTCCAGGCAGTACTTTCCAGTGTACTGTTAAGTGTTGCACTATATATTAATGTTTATTCACAGAAATTTTCACTGCAAGGCTACATTATCAATAACAGTATTGTCACATCATTGTAAACTTAATCATCTTTGAAAGGTTTTCATTTCAACATACCTGCTTCATAGGGTGGTTGCCTGTGGCAGCATGGCATTCATCAAAGACAACAACACATATTCTGTTAACATCTAGAATGTTATGGACTATAATGTTGCATAAGATCTGTGCCGTCATAACAAGCACCTGAAAAACATAGAGATATAGTTGAAGTAGACTGATTGGCTAGTAAGCATATAATTAATTTTAAGAGCTATACTTCTAACCTAACTGAGCACCACCCACTGCTATACTGACTAGTCCTCATTGAGTTGGACTGTGATAAGTGTTTCCTCAACTTCCCAAGGATGATTGTTATACACACCCTACAAATAGACAACATACTTCTCTGAAGTTCTATGACTTCATGATTAGAAGTTTAGTGTCAGACTACATATATGAAGATCCAGTGTTCAATCCTCATTCTGTGACAGGACTACTTCTTTTCAATTGTCCTTCCTTTTGTCCCTGCCATTAATTTATTAATGTAAAAAGTGCCAAGTTGCAGTGTGGTTCAGAGTCCATGTTAAACTGTAGGTCCTCCTTTAAATCTCGAGCAGACATGCCATTTTTCATAACACAAGTGGGGGCACTGCACACTTTGTACACATGCAAAGAATAGCCGTCTTTGTTACCAATGTAAATACGTATGAGCAAAATTACAGTTTAATAGTAGTTTAATTAAACAAGATTAAAATAAATTAACATTATGGTTTAATTAGACAATGATAAAATAAACTAATGTTATATGAGCTAAATAACTGTTTAATTAAACAATGATAAAATAAACCTTTCACTGTACCACTCTGTTCTGCATGGGTCAAACAAACACTGCTGTAAATGGTAGGTGAGTACGAGTGAACAGCATTTGGCTGTTTGGATCACGTTTGCATTTGTTTTCTCAGACATCACTGGTTATTGGTTTTTCAGTGAACCATGAAACTTAAGTTCACATGATCTCTACTTCGGCACTCACCTCAGTGTGAAAATAGTTGAAAGCATTCACTTTCAGTCTGCTGATCCAATTTTGTTGTTGAACATTTCAGGAGTATGTAAATGTTTCTAATAATAGAACATAGATATTATAGGTGCCTGAAGGAGTCAAGAAATCCACTGCAGAAAATGCTGAACAAAATTAAATGCATTTGATAGGAAATTCCTGAAGCGCTCAAACATCCAACTGGGAGCTCTGAGAAAAATGATGAAATTCATTAGCATTAATTGTTCCATCAGGTGGGTCCATGATAGTAAAGATATATTTATGCAGCCATTCTTGTGGCTTATAGATGTATTCGTGTTGTTATAGAAGCTTTTAATGTAATAGCCAAATAGATAAGAAAACACTGTTCTCTTGATCATGCTACCTGCCGTACAACAAACTATAAGTGTGTAGCAGATTTTATCAAGTGGCTTGCATGACATATGCCTATTATTACCGTACATTAATCGTACTTTATAGACATTATCTTCCTTAGAAGGACTTTAATAAAATCCTAGAGTGCTTCGCATATGGCACTGCAGACATACGGGAACATCTTAATTTTAGCAGCTATTGAAACACAGAAGAAATACCTATATAACTATTTCCAGTTGTTAAACAATGTAAATGTAAACACTGCTTTGCTTCAGGCAACAACTGCTCCATCACTAAGTAGTGTTACTTTTGAAATTAACTCCTCAGTTCTTGTGATGATCCAACAAAACTTCTCTACATGATTAAGGAAGGCTGTAGATGCAATTCAATAAGAAGTGGGCATCCATCATGCTTGCACAAAAATTCATAAGCTTTAAATTTTTCAATGTCTATACTGCTTCACTTGTGTCACCAACAGCACACACATCATACCAAATAACACTCTCTCTCATGCCAAGTGTTCTACAGAATGAGAGCTACGTGCTGATAACTTGTGCATCAAAATAACAATAACATAGCATTTGTAGGGTTGGTGTGCTTTGATGCTCATTCTCTCATGTTTTCTTCCATTCCCTCCCATATAAATGTCCATACAGTTAAAAGCAAATGGTAATTAATACCTGTGACTTGTTCTTGAATGTTTATTCACTTTTTCCTCCTCCCTCACACTTTTAATGGTGTTGCCCTCAACATAGGCAAAGCATGAGCAGATATGCATATGGAGTCTTTTATAATATTTCACAATAGCTAACTCTTTTCCTTGTTTTTATACTAGTGTCCAGCCAGTCACCTTAATCTGAAATGAAGTTCTCAATGCTTTGCTTTTATTGGTAGACTTATAATGTAAAATTATTTTGCATCATAACCATAAAAATTTGAAAGGAAAAGCTTGAAATGTGTTAAGCTTACTAATACAGTGAGGCACTTGTTTGGAAGCTAACAAGCTTTAAGCTCAGGGCCACAAACACCAACCACACAATCTACATCACAGTGCCAACATGATTTGTGAACCAAAAGTAGTGAAAGAACTTCTCATTGTATGCTATATGGGGGCAGGGAGGGGTGGGGGGTCGGGGGGGAGGAACTAACATTTTTATGTTCCCAACAGTGGGACCATATACTGGTTTCTGATTTAAATTCAAGCTTTCCTCAATGTCTCGTGACCATGAACACCAGTGACTATTCTCCAATATTCTTACAAGCGGAGCACATCACATACTGCAGGATGCTAATGCACAATCAAACCCTGACTAGACATTTTTGTTTAACAGTACTCATTGTGCAGTCTGACAACATAAATTCATAGTATACTGTGAATAAACCCAAGTTTCATCCAGTAAAAACCACTGGTTGGTATCATTCTGGTGCTATGTTTTTATTATTATTATTTCTTTCCTTTCCCAGACGTTATGTCTGGTTAAAAACTGAAAGTGATGTGGACCTTGATCAAGTGTGACTTCCTTTTAACTGTACGGTATATGTTACATTGCATTTAGGAACTTTCAGGTAATTGAACATGTATCAATAATTCCAGATTTCTGCAGTTGTATACACACATTTGGATGTAGCTGTATTGCATTGATGTACTGGTAGATATTGTGTGGTATGACTCCTGTAGTTGATAGTGTAATTGGTGTAATGTCAACTTTATCCTGATGCCACATGTCTTTGACTTCCTCAGCCAGTTGGATGTATTTTTCAATTTTTTCTCCTGTTTTCTTCTGTATATTTGTTGTATTGGGTATGGATATTTCGATTAGTTGTGTTAATTTCTTCTTTTTAATGGTGAGTATGATGTCAGGTTTGTTATGTGGTGTTGTTTTATCTGTTATAATGGTTCTGTTCCAGTATAATTTGTATTCATCATTCTCCAGTACATTTTGTGGTGCATACTTGTATGTGGGAACGTGTTGTTTTATTAGTTTATGTTGTATGGCAAGATGTTGATGTATTATTTTTGCTACATTGTCATGTCTTCTGGTGTATTCTGTATTTGCTAGTATTGTACATCCGCTTGTGATGTGATCTACTGTTTCTATTTGTTGTTTGCAAAGTCTGCATTTATCTGTTGTGGTATTGGGATCTTTAATAATATGCTTGCTGTAATATCTGGTGTTTATTGTTTGATCCTGTATTGCAATCATGAATCCTTCAGTTTCACTGTGTATATTGCCTTTTCTTAGCCATGTGTTGGATGCGTCTTGATCGATGTGTGGCTGTGTTATATGATACGGGTGCTTGCCATGTAGTGTTTCCTTTTTCCAATTTACTTTCTTCGTATCTGTTGACGTTATGTGATCTAAAGGGTTGTAGAAGTGGTTATGAAATTGCAATGGTGTAGCTGATATACTTATATGAGTGATTGCTTTGTGTATTTTGCTAGTTTCTGCTTGTTCTATAAAGAATTTTCTTAAATTGTCTACCAGTCTATAATGTAGGTTTTTTATGTCGATAAATCCCCTTCCTCCTTTTCCTTCCTGCTTAATGTGAATCTTTCTGTTGCTGAATGTATGTGATGTATTCTATATTTGTGGCACTGTGATCATCTAAGTGTATTGAGTGCTTCTAGGTCTGTGTTACTCCATTTCACTACTCCAAATGAGTAGGTCAATATTGGTATCGCACAAGTATTTACAGCTTTTGTCTTGTTTCTTGCTGTCAATTCTGTTTTCAGTATTTTTGTTAGTCTTTGTCTCTATTTTTCTTTTAGTTCTTCTTTAATATTTGTATTATCTATTCCTATTTTTTGTCTGTATCCTAGATATTTATAGGCATCTGTTTTTTCCATCGCTTCTATGCAGTCGCTGTGGTTATCCAATATGTAATCTTCTTGTTTAGTGTGTTTTCCCTTGACTATGCTATTTTTCTTACATTTGTCTGTTCCAAAAGCCATATTTATATCATTGCTGAATACTTCTGTTATCTTTAGTAATTGGTTGAGTTGTTGATTTGTTGCTGCCAATAGTTTTAGATCATCCATGTATAGCAAATGTGTGATTTTGTGTTGGTATGTTCCAGTAATATTATATCCATAATTTGTATTATTTAGCATGTTGGATAATGGGTTCAGAGCAAGACAGAACCAGAAAGGACTTCATGAGTCTCCTTGGTATATTCCACGCTTAATCTGTATTGGCTGTGATGTGATATTATTTGAATTTGTTTGGATATTAAGTGTGGTTTTCCAATTTTTCATTACTACGTTTAGGAACTGTATCAATTTAGGATCTACTTTGTATATTTCCAATATTCGTAGTAACCATGAGTGGGGTAGTTCCATAAAAACACGGGAGAACTGCCGGATATCAGTAACTTCCTGCCACGATATTTCGGCGCAGAGTCTTCTGGCCATCTTCAAGTGAATGCCACTGTAGTAGTACTGGCGAGTAAGGGCTGAGCTCCGCTATTTAAAGCCTTCTGAGGTGACATCGCGCATGCGCTGCTCAGCGTGCACGTTCATAACGGCTCCGTGCGCTGTGCCTCGCGCCCTCCACTGCGAAAGCCTGGCGTATCGGTGTCAGGTCGATTTCTATCTCTATGCAGATAACTACGTCGACTACAAAGTTTCTCTATAACAGGATTCCAAGCAGAGTTCAGCTGATAACCGCTATCTGATATTCGGCAGTTCTGCCGTGTTTTTATGGAACAATCAGTATGCCAGGAAAGCTTTAAACAACACATTAGTGGGGTACACTATCAAAAGCTTTTTGGTAATCTATGTATGCATAGTGTAGCAACCTTTGTTTAGTTTTAGATTGATGTGTCACCTCTGCATCTGTTATCAGTTGCTCTTTACAGCCTCGTGCTCCTTTGCAGCAGCCTTTTTGTTCTTCATTTATAATTTTGTTCTGTGTTGTATGTGTCATTAATTTCTGTGCAATGGCTGAAGTTAATATTTTGTATATTGTTGGTAGGCATGTTATGGGGCGATATTTTGTTGGGTTTGCTGTGTCTGCTTGATCTTTACGTTTCAGATAAGTTATTCCTTGTGTAAGTGTATCAGGGACTGTGTATGGGTCTGCAATGTAACTGTTAAATAATTTAGTTAGATGTGAATGTGTTGAGGTGAACTTCTTTAGCCAGAAATTTGCCATTTTATCTTTTCCAGGGGCTTTCCTATTGTGCGTAGAATTAATTGCTCGGGTGACTTCATGTTGCAAAATTATCACTTCAGGCATTTGTGGTACCATCTTGTATGTGTATGTTTCTGCTTGTATCTACCGTGCATGTCTGTTATGTTGTACCGGGTTTGACCATATGTTGCTCCAGAAGTGTTCCACGTCTGTTATGCTTGGTGGATTGCCTATTTTAATATGTGTGTTATCTATTGTCTGGTAAAATTTCTTTTGGTTTGTGTTGAATGTTTGGTTCTGTTTCTTTCTATTTTCACTTTTTTTGTATCTTCTAAGTCGTTTGGCCAATGCTTGCAATTTCTGCTTCTTTTCATCTAATTGCTCTATCGCTTCTTGTTGTGAAATTTTAACGAACCTTTTTTGTTTTTTGTTTGATGTTTCATTTCTTATAAATTGTGTTAGCTGTCCGATGTCTTTTCTCAGTTTTTCTATTCTGATCTGTAGCCTGTGTTGACATGCTGGTTTTGTGGGTTTCTTCTGTGTGTTGTTTGGTTCTGATCTCTGCCTAGTGTGTATATTTAGTGTAGTGAGTGCTCCTATATAAACCAGTAGTTGTAACTTTTCCATTGTTGTATTTTCATTTATTTTGTTGTGTATGATTGTGTTGATAGTTGTTATTGTTGTTTCGACTTGTGGGTTATTTGGTGGTCTATGCAAGAATGGCCTAATGTCTGTATTTGTGTCTTTGTATTCAATATATGTCAGCTGAAATTTTTCTTCTATATCTAACATGTGTGTCACTTCGTGTTCTATTTGTGCTTGTTCTGGTGGCTGTCTTTACATTTCATTTTCCTCTGATTGCTTAATTGATGCGTGTTGTTCTTTGTTTGTTTGCTCTGGGGTTTTTGAGTCCATTACTGTATTTTCTTCTTCTTCTGATTGCATGTTACTTTGTTCCAGTATTTGTTGTACTTGTTGTCTGATGTTTTCGAATTCAGACTGGGGTATCCTGTTATTTTTTATTATTACACGGGTCTGATCAGCTAGTCGTTGTTCTGTTAAAAATTTTAATTCTGGGTATCTGGTAATAAATGTTGTGTATACTTGTGATCTATATCCATTTGTGTTGGTTCCTAAGTTTGTTGCTTGGTATTAACAGAACATGAGGTGTCGGTTAACTTCATCTGACCATCTCATCCTCTGTCTCTGTTTTCCTTCTAGAGCGGTTGCAGGAAGCATATCCTGCAAAACACCTCTATTCGGATTTAAATCATTTTCCATGTGGCTAGCAGTGTCGTTACCATTGTGGATGGGCATAGGGTTCAAGCGTCGTCCCCGACCCTGACAGCGCTTGTCCGAGGCTTCATTAGTTCTGTCCTGAACCAACTAATCACACTAAAAGAGGGGTTAGCCCTATTAGTGGTTTGTTCTTTTCGTCGCCTTTTACGACTGGCAGAACATACCGGAGGCCTAGTCTTTTCCCTGGCCTATTATTACTATTATTATTATTATTATTATTATTATTATTTTAATGAAAAGTTTTGAAATTGTGTATTCTCAGTCACACAAATAATGAATTAACTGTTTATTCTGGGACCTTCCAACACCATATTCCATGGACTGAACAATTTTCCTCAGCTTCCTCATTTTAATTCATACTTTAATTCCCCTTCGCTTATCATCATGTCCCTCCTACTATAATTTGCACACAATCATTGTAATCAAATTTCACATTTTAAACTGCTTTTGGTTGGAATGTCATTGTAAATAATCTCACAACCACTTAGTTCTGATTAAGGCTGGAAGTTCCAGTTTCAAAACATTGTAAAAGAAGAACAATTGCTCAGAATGAAATCAATTTTGAACAGAATATTATCAAAAAGGTGGAAAGATTACAAGGGGGAGAGAATGGGTGGGGCGGGTTGACAAATATTTTCCCACTAGATAGCACTGTAAGTGTCCTAACGTAAATGGGTTCAGCTACAAATGACACATGTATGCAATACGATGTCTAAGATGTGAGCTGCACTTTAAATCAACATACTGCACAATGTTATGAATATAATAGAGGGAAACATTCCACGTGGGAATAATATAAATAAAAACAAAGATGCTGTAACTTACCAAACGAAAGTGTTGGTTTGTTGATAGAGACAATAAAAAACACACAAACACACACACACACAAATTTCAAGCTTTCGCGACCCAAGTTTGCTCCATCAGGAAAGAGGGAAGGAGAGAGAAAGATGAAAGGATGTGGGTTTTAAGGGAGAGGGTAAGGAGTCATTCCAATCCCGGGAGCGGCAAGACTTACCTTAGGGGGAAAAAAGGACAGGTATACACTCGCGCACACACACACACACATAGCCATCCACACATATACAGACACAGGCAGACATATGTAAAGGCAAAGAGCTTGGGCAGAGATGTCAGTCGAGGCGAAAGCACAGAGGCAAAGATGTTGTTGAATGATAGGTGAGGTACGAGCAGCGGCAACTTGAAATTAGTGGAGGCTGAGGCCTGGTGGGTAACGGGAAGAGAGAATATATTGCAGGGCAACTTCCCATCTCCAGAGTTCTGATAGGTTGGTGTCAGTGGGAAGTATCCAGATAACCCGGACGGTGTAACACTGTGCCAAGATGTGCTGGCCGTGCCCCAAGGCATGTTTAGCCACAGGGTGATCCTCATTACCAACAAACACTGTCTGCCTGTGTCCGTTTAAGCGAATGGACAGTTTGTTGCTCCGCACGTCCAGGGCCTCGCTGCGGTGGAGCACTTCCTGTCACACCGATCACCTGCTACCCTACATAAAACCTCTTACCTCATTACCTTAGCTAGCATCATCCTAACCCACAACTTCTTCACTTTTAAAGGCCAGACATATCAACAACTAAAGGGAGCAGCCATGTGTACCAGGATGGCCCCCTCGTACGCCAACCTATTTATGGGTCGCTTAGAGGAAGCCTTCTTGGTTACCCAAGCCTGCCAACCCAAAGTTTGGTACAGATTTATTGATGACATCTTCATGATCTGGACTCACAGTGTAGAACTCCAGAATTTCCTCTCCAACCTCAACTCCTTTGGTTCCATCAGATTCACCTGGTCCTACTCTAAATCCCATGCCACTTTCCTCGACATTGACCTCCATCTGTCCAATGGCCAGCTTCACACATCCGTCCACATCAAACCCACCACCAAGCAACAGTACCTCCACATTTTCACAGCTACCACCCATTCTATATCAAACGGTTGCTTCCCTACAGCTTAGGTCTTCGTGGCAAACGAATCTGCTCCATTCCTGAATCCCTGAACCATTACACCAATAACCTGAAAACAGTTTTCGCACCCCACAACTACCCTCCTGACCTGGTACAGAAACAAATAGCTAGAGCCACTTCCTCATCCCCTCAAACCCAGAACCTCCCACAGAAGAACCCCAAAAGTGCCCCACTTATGACAGGCTTGGGTAACCAAGAAAGTTTCCTCTAAGCGACCCATAAATAGGTTGGCGTACGAGGGGACCATCCTGCTACACATGGCTGTTCCCTTTAATTGTTGGTATGTCTGGCCTTCAAAAGTGAAGAAGTTGGGGTTAGGATGAAGCTAGCTAAGGTAATGAGGAAAGAGGTTTTATGTAGGGTAGCAGGTGATCAGCGTGAAAGGAAGTGCTCCATCGCAGCGAGGCCCTGGACGTGCGGGGCAACAAACTGTCCATTCACATGAACGGACACAGGCAGACAGTGTTTGTTGGCAATGAGGATCACCCTGTGGCTAAACATGCCTTGGTGCACAGCCAGCACATCTTAGCATAGTGTTACACCGTCCGGGTTATCTGGATACTTCCCACTGACACCAACCTATCAGAACTCCAGAGATGAGAACTTGCCCTTCAATATATTCTCTCTTCCCGTTACCCACCAGGCCTCAACCTCCACTAATTTCAAGTTGCCGCCACTCATACCTCACCTGTCATTCAACAACATCTTTGCCTCTGTACTTCCGCCTCGACTGACATCTCTGCCCAACCTCTTTGCATTTACATATGTCTGCCTGTGTCTGTATATGTGCGGATTGATATGTGTGTGTGTGTGCGAGTGTATACCTGTCCTATTTTCCCCCTAAGGTAAGTCTTGCCACTCCCGGGATTGGAATGATTCCTTACCCTCTCCCTTAAAACCCACATCCTTTCATCTTTCCCTCTCCTTCCCTATTTCCTGATGAAGCAACCTTGGGTTGCGAAAGCTTGAAATTTGTATGTGTTTGTGTGTTTTTTATTGTCTCTCATCAACAAACCAAGGCTTTCGTTTGGTAAGTTACAGCATCTTTGTTTTCATATATACCGCACAATGTGCATGACTGTACAAGTTTGGCACTTAACACAACTGACACTGTTAGTTAGGTAAGCCCATCCACCACGACAACAATGTCGTAAATCAGATGGGAAAAATTGGTTTTTAATTGTCCTGAGGGCAAAACCAGCACAAAAAACAACAATGACATCAATTTTTAATTTCGTGAAACTGGTGCAAGACACGTTCAGTATGCTGTTCACTGTCTTCTGCCGCAAGTTGAAATCAAGAAATAGAATGTTCCACAACAGATCAGAGTGTCTCTTTCAGAATGTGTTGTGCAATGAGTGCCTTCAGTTGACAATATTTGTAATTTGAGCACTGGACACAGCATCTTTCAGATAACTCAACAGCCAGAAATCACATGAATTAACGTCAGGTGACTTGGACAGCTAAGCTGTAGGGAAATGACAGTTGATAATTCTATCATTTCCAAAATTTCTCTTCAGCAGCTGCTTCACTGTCTGTGCAAAGAGCAGAAGAGCACCATCTTGCATAAAAATGATCTTACCCAGACATATAGGCCACTGAAAGGTTGGAATGATTGTGTGAAAAGACTCATAGCATTTACCAATGGCAGTACAAGTAACAGGATTGGCAGTGCCATCCTCGAAAAAATACAGCCCTAAAAATAAATGGTGCTGTCAACCCGCACTACAGAGTTCACTTTGTAGAATGACATGGTACCGATACCAACTGATGTGTGAGTCGATTTTCCATTGCCTATGTTCTGCAATTCTGTGTATTGGCATGTCCGTGGATGTGAAAATCAGCTTCGTATGTCCACAGAATATTCCATGACCATTCACTGTCCACTTCCATGTGAGGAAAAATTCTAGAGCAAACATTTGTATTACTGGCAGGTCAGCATGACACAATTCCTGAACATGAGTAACTATGTACAGATTGCAATGCAGGATGTTTTTAGAATTTTCTGCATTACACTCAAAGGCATGTCCAAGGCACAGGCAAATCCCTGTGCACTGCATGTTTGCACCCCACCATTCGACTCCTCCTGCAACGCTGTGGTCACACCTTCTACTGACATCAGGTCAATTTTTTTCATCCCCCTGCGACATTGCACTTCAAAAAAATCTCTCTTTTACGAATTTCGTAATCATTTTTTCCAGATTCTTGGCAGACATCAGACCAATGCCCTTTTTCATACCCTTGAGTATGCGGAACTTCTACAGAGCTACTGGCACACGATCACCATTCTTGTAAAAAAGTTTTACCAGCAGTGCACAATCCTGCATTGAGACAGTCAAGCCGATCATCTCAGACACAGACTGAGAAACAGCTGTGTACCCTACAACCTATTTTACACAGTCTGCCGCTTACAGTGCAATCTAGTGGTAAAATTTTTGTTCAATATATTTCAATTTCCATAATATCCCCCCCTTTTTCAATAATATTCTACTCAAATTTGATATTATTCAGAGCAGTGGTTCTTTTTTCTAATAGTGTTTTGAAACTGCAACTTTAATTATAATCACCCTTTATTTCATAAATATAATTTTCATACAAAAACTGTAGGAACCAACCACCCATCTGCAGATTAACAACAGATAATGTATAGACACTCATAAAAATCAAATACAAATTCTAATTTTATTTGTTTGCTAGTTCCATATATTAAAAAAAGTGTGCATAACCAGGACTAGAGTCTGGGACCTTCACCTTTTGAAGAAAGTGACAAAAGCTACCAAAGCATGACTTAGGACCAGCCCTCATAGCTTTATTTCTGCCAGAAACTCATCTCCTACCTTCACAAAAGTTCTCCTGCATATCTGACAGCATGAGCCACTCTGCAAAGAATGGATATGGCTCAAATGGCTCTGAGCACTATGGGACTCAACTGCTGTGGTCATAAGTCCCCTAGAACTTAGAACTACTTAAACCTAACTAACCTAAGGACAGCACACAACACCCAGCCATCACGAGGCAGAGAAAATCCCTGACCCCGCCGGGAATCGAACCCGGGAACCCGGGCGTGGGAAGCGAGAACGCTACCGCACGACCACGAGATGCGGGCAAAGAATGGATACTGTAGAGATATAGTTTAGCAACAGCCTGGGGGATTGTTTTCAGACTGAATTTTCATTCAGCAGCAGTTTAGCAGTTACGAGATGAGGTAATGACGAAAGTAAATCTGTGAGAGTGGGTCATGAGTTTTGCTTGAATAGCCCAGTCAGTAGAGCCCTTGCCCACAAAAGGCAAAGGTCCAGTGTCTGAGTCCCAGTCCCAGTAAACTTCAAATCAGCTCACACTCCACTGCAGACCAAAAATTCATTCTCAAATGTATTAAAAAAAAAAAAAATACAAACCTGATTTTTCTGGAATTCTTCATTCCACTTAGCTTTATCCCAAAAATCCACATTCATTATACCTATGTAACAGCCCACATTCATTTCTGTGTGACGAGAAACATAATCTGTCTGCTGCTGGGCCAAGGCTACTTGGTTTACAACAAATACTGCCAGCTTCTTTCCACGACCGTACTTCCTGAAATAATATGGAACTCATTTTAGTACATTTATTAATTCATTAGGGATAATAAATTCTTTGTATTGACTAAAATCTTATATCACAGTGGTCTGAAGGTAAACTGAATCCAGTCTTCACGAATAAAATCAATGTTAAAATGTTGGCTCAAACACCTATTTACATGTAAAAAACACTGGAATTTACATGTTTTGAAAGTCAATCTTTCACCATCAGAATTCCTGTACAAGAACCTCAAAAAACAAACAATATTAAACACACAAAAGAGGAATAAAAATAAAGTAATGTGCCTACTTCCCATGCATGGGTATCTTCTTAAGATGTACATCCACATAATCCGAACTGACAAAATAAATTAAAATGGAATGACATTTGTCCATGGGTGTTTGCAGCATCAGAATAACAGCCATATGCGAGCATGCCACATGTATCTTCCTGAAAGCCACATCCCAGAGACAAACACAGATGTAATGCAAGTGAGATCTTTGTGAATGTAAACGTGAAGTCAAAGAGAGACCAAAGGAAAAGATGATGCATAACCATTCACGACAACCTGGAAATTCAAATACCATCATGAACAAAAACTCTGAAGTTATTTGAGACACAGGTAGGCTGTTCATTTACCGTATTACAGTTTCTCACACTATGTAAAGTGAGCTCCAACTGTTGCTGTCCATCTCCAGCAATTAAGGATGCATCTAGAAAGATAAAAGTTTGGTCGGTAACCTCCTCTAGGAGCCTTCTTTCTTTCTTTTATTATATATCTTGGCTGTGGTGAAATGAGAATGAGTTTTGTGAAAAGTAAGTTTCTAGCTTTAAAAATGAATTTTCTGGATATTCATAATGTCTAAAGAGAAACTGTGAATCACAGGAAAAATCAACACTTTATGCATGTCTATTCCTCTAACAAAAATTATTTTAAAACTTTTTCAGGCACTGCTGCAAGCACTGTATTGCTTAACTTATAAAATCTAATATCCTTTAAATCGTAAAGGTTGACTTCAACTGAAAGGTTGGTCTGAATGCCATAGACATGGTTCTACTGCAAATGAGAAGACCTTGCCTTGTTCCACTTTTCAACTGACTTGCCTGGCCAGTTATAGGGGAATCTACAGGTTAACATGAGCTCTGAGTCATAATGTAAACTAACATTTTTCACTTCAACATGACATTGTCAGATATGGAAGAAGCAGTAACTCATCGGGAAATAGTTCCAAAAATGATCAAGGATTCATTTGGTAGTTTGACAACCACTTTTTCACTGGGACAAATTCCAGTAATGTATTACTCACCTTGCAAAATCTTCCTATCCCACTTAATAACAAGTTTCCTAGAGAAGATCACACACTAATGCAAGAAGGGAGGACAATACATGTAATTTAGGGTTCAACGACTTTGAACACAAATTTGATAGATACTGTGCACAAGCTTCAGTAGGACGGTGAAAATTTTCGCCAAGTATTTTTCCAAAGCAATCATCTTGGCATTCCTCTCAATCAACTGAAGGTAACCACAGAAAAACTAAATCTGGATGGCTTGACAAGTTTTGAATCACTGTCCTCCCAAAAGTGACGCCAGTGCCATAAACACAGCACCAGCACAATAGGTAAGAAGTGGAGGAACAATGTGCCCCAGAGAACACAAGATGAATAATTACAGAGCAGGAACAGATTAATCAAATGCTAAGAGTAACAAAAAGGCACGTCACCATGTCAGAGGAAGGATAAATAAAACCTCTTCATCTACCATTTGACATCATCTCTTGGACATGACCATTCCCTATATTTTTCAATGCATTACAAGTACATCTATATTCTGTGAGCCACCATACACATTAGGGAGTAAGTACATAGTGTACCAGCCTTTATTTTCCTTCTTCCAATTCATTTCACAGTTGGTGCGTGGGAGGACATATTGTCAGTACCACTATGAATGAGCCCGAATATCTCAGAGTAGCACTTGCAACCTATATCTTCAATTATTTGCTGGATGTATTCCAATCTCTGTCTTCTCTACAGCTTTTGCCCTCTACAGATCCCTCTAGTACCATGGAAGTCATTCCCTGATGTCTTAACGTATGTCCTGTCGTCCTGTCCCAACCCCTAGTCAGTGTTTTCCACATATTCCTTTCCTCTCCGATTCTGTACAGCCCCTTCTCATTCCTTACCTTATCAGTCCACCTAATTCTCAACATTAGTCTGCAAAACCAATTACTTTGATTCTCTTCTATTCTGGTATCTCACAAACCACGTTTCACTACCATACAATGCTGAGCTACAAAGGAACACTCACAGAAATTTCTTCCTCAAATTACGGTCTGTGCTTGGTGCTAGTAGATTTCTCTTGGTCAAGAACGTCCTTTTTGCCAGTTCTAGTCTGCTTTTGATGTCCTCGTTGCTCCATCCATCATTGATTATTTTGCTGCCAAGGTAGAAGAATTTCTCAAATTCATCTACTTCACGATCATCAATTCTGATGTTAAGTTTCTCACTGTTCTCATTTTTGCTACTTCTTGTTGCTTTTGCCTGTCTTCAATTTACTCTCAATCCAGATATTCTTCACGGGTTTGCAGTCAGATCATGTCGTCGTCCAGACACAATATTTCAGCGAACCAACTGGCCGCCATCTTCAGGTGAGTTAATGCTCGTGCACTGCCTCGCCAGAAACTGAATTCCAGCCACAACGACAGAAGCCTTTTTACACCACGGACAGAACACCGCGCATGGTGAGATGATGGGCAACGCCTCCTGGCAGCAAGTAGACAAGCAGCGTGCCGGTGGGAGAAGACAGGAGAAATGATAAATCGCAACAGCACTAATTGGAAGAATCCACTGATCAAAAAGAAGACCATTGTTGTTTAATGTCGGACAAAATCAGATTTCATATCTTACTTAGAGGAAAACCTTTATCCCTGTTAATAATATTACTTGATAATCTAATTTCAATGGATTCTTGAAGAACACATTCCCAATAGCGAGAAGCAGGAGCTATCAATTGTGTCTTGTCACACATCATCCTGTGTCCTTCGTTAAGGCAGTGTTCCACCACTGCCAACTTCTCAGGCTGAACAACCGAGTGTGCCGATGATGTTCCACACACAGGTCCTGAATCGTTCGAATAGTTTGACCAATATACTTCTTTCCACAGTGGCACGGAATTTCATAAGCCCCGGGCTTCCTCAAGCTCAAATCATCTTTTAACTGAGCCAAGAAGGGCTCTAGTATCTGCCGCTGGTGTAAAAACACTTTTAATATCTTATTTTCTTAAAACACTTGAAATTTGTACACCACACCAACGTAGTGGAATTTTGTGGACTCTGGTGAAAAGAGCTTATGCAATTTCTGACGAGGAACATTTGAAAGAAGAACTTGATCATTTGAAGATTGTTATTAAAACAGAATGGATATACGGAACAACAAATATGCCGTGCTCGTCAGTTTGGTCCATCACGCGATCCAATAGAGGATACTTCTGAAGCTGTTGCTTATTTACCCTTTGTGGGAAGTATATCATCTGAAATTTCAAGAATATTAAGAAATCACGATATTAAAAGTGTTTTCACGCTGGTGGCAGAGACTAGAGCCCTTCTTGGCTCAGTTAAAAGATGATTTGAGCTTGAGGAAGCCCGGCGTTTATGAAATTCCGTGTCACCATGAAAAAAAGAATATTGGTCAAACTATTCGAACTTTTCAGGACCAGTGTGTGGAACATCATCAGCACACTCAGTTGTTCCAGCCGAACACTGCCTTAACGAAGGACTCAGGATGATGTATGACAAGACACAATTGATCGCTCCTGCTTCTCGCTAATGGGAATGTGTTCTTAAAGAATCCATTGAAATTAGATTATCAAGTAATATTATTAACAGGCCCCCCCCATGCATGGACCTTGCCGTTGGTGGGGAGGCTTGCGTGCCTCAGCGATACAGATAGCCGTACCGTAGGTGCAACCACAACGGAGGGGTATCTGTTGAGAGGCCAGACAAACGTGTGGTTCCTGAAGAGGGGCAGCAGCCTTTTCAGTAGTTGCAAGGGCAACAGTCTGGATGATTGACTGATCTGGCCTTGTAACAATAACCAAAACGGCCTTGCTGTGCTGGTACTGCGAACGGCTGAAAGCAAGGGGAAACTACAGCCGTAATTTTTCCCGAGGGTATGCAGCTTTACTGTATGATTACATGATGATGGCGTCCTCTTGGGTAAAATATTCCGGAGGTAAAATAGTCCCCCATTCGGATCTCCGGGCGGGGACTACTCAAGAGGATGTCGTTATCAGGAGAAAGAAAACTGGCGTTCTACGGATCGGAGCGTGGAATGTCAGATCCCTTAATCGGGCAGGTAGGTTAGAAAATTTAAAAAGGGAAATGGATAGGTTGAAGTTAGATATAGTGGGAATTAGTGAAGTTCGGTGGCAGGAGGAACAAGACTTCTGGTCAGGTGACTACAGGGTTATAAATACAAAATCAAATAGGGGTAATGCAGGAGTAGGTTTAATAATGAATAGGAAAATAGGAATGCGAGTAAGCTACTACAAACAGCATAGTGAACGCATTATTGTGGCCAAGATAGATACGAAGCCCACACCTACTACAGTAGTACAAGTTTATATGCCAACCAGCTCTGCAGATGACGAAGAAATTGAAGAAATGTATGATGAAATAAAAGAAATTATTCAGATTGTGAAGGGAGACGAAAATTTAATAGTCATGGGTGACTGGAATTCGAGTGTAGGAAAAGGGAGAGAAGGAAACATAGTAGGTGAATATGGATTGGGGGACAGAAATGAAAGAGGAAGCCGCCTTGTAGAATTTTGCACAGAGCACAACATAATCATAACTAACACTTGGTTTAAGAATCATGAAAGAAGGTTGTATACATGGAAGAACCCTGGAGATACTAAAAGGTATCAGATAGATTATATAATGGTAAGACAGAGATTTAGGAACCAGGTTTTAAATTGTAAGACATTTCCAGGGGCAGATGTGGACTCTGACCACAATCTATTGGTTATGACCTGTAGATTAAAACTGAAGAAACTGCAAAAAGGTGGGAATTTAAGGAGATGGGACCTGGATAAACTAAAAGAACCAGAGGTTGTACAGAGATTCAGGGAGAGCATAAGGGAGCAATTGACAGGAATGGGGGAAAGAAATACAGTAGAAGAAGAATGGGTAGCTTTGAGGGATGAAGTAGTGAAGGTAGCAGAGGATCAAGTAGGTAAAAAGACGAGGGCTAGTAGAAATCCTTGGGTAACAGAAGAAATATTGAATTTAATTGATGAAAGGAGAAAATATAAAAATGTAGTAAGTGAAACAGGCAAAAAGGAATACAAACGTCTCAAAAATGATATCGACAGGAAGTGCAAAATGGCTAAGCAGGGATGGCTAGAGGACAAATGTAAGGATGTAGAGGCCTATCTCACTAGGGGTAAGATAGATACCGCCTACAGGAAAATTAAAGAGACCTTTGGAGATAAGAGAACGACTTGTATGAATATCAAGAGCTCAGATGGAAACCCAGTTCTAAGCAAAGAAGGGAAAGCAGAAAGGTGGAAGGAGTATATAGAGGGTCTATACAAGGGCGATGTACTTGAGGACAATATTATGGAAATGGAAGAGGATGTAGATGAAGATGAAATGGGAGATACGATACTGCGTGAAGAGTTTGACAGAGCACTGAAAGACCTGAGTCGAAACAAGGCCCCCGGAGTAGACAATATTCCATTGGAACTACTGACGGCCGTGGGAGAGCCAGTCCTGACAAAACTCTACCATCTGGTGAGCAAGATGTATGAAACAGGCGAAATACCCTCAGACTTCAAGAAGAATATAATAATTCCAATCCCAAAGAAAGCAGGTGTTGACAGATGTGAAAATTACCGAACTATCAGCTTAATAAGTCACAGCTGCAAAATACTAACACGAAAACTAGTAGAAGCCAACCTCGGGGAAGATCAGTTTGGATTCCGTAGAAACACTGGAACACGTGAGGCAATACTGACCTTACGACTTATCTTAGAAGAAAGATTAAGGAAAGGCAAACCTACGTTTCTAGCATTTGTAGACTTAGAGAAAGCTTTTGACAATGTTGACTGGAATACTCTCTTTCAAATTCTAAAGGTGGCAGGGGTAAAATACAGGGAGCGAAAGGCTATTTACAATTTGTACAGAAACCAGATGGCAGTTATAAGAGTCGAGGGACATGAAAGGGAAGCAGTGGTTGGGAAGGGAGTAAGACAGGGTTGTAGCCTGTCCCCGATGTTGTTCAATCTGTATATTGAGCAAGCAGTAAAGGAAACAAAAGAAAAATTCGGAGTGGGTATTAAAATTCATGGAGAAGAAATAAAAACTTTGAGGTTCGCCGATGACATTGTAATTCTGTCAGAGACAGCAAAGGACTTGGAAGAGCAGTTGAATGGAATGGACAGTGTCTTGAAAGGAGGATATAAGATGAACATCAACAAAAGCAAAACAAGGATAATGGAATGTAGTCTAATTAAGTCGGGTGATGCTGAGGGAATTAGATTAGGAAATGAGGCACTTAAAGTAGTAAAGGAGTTTTGCTATTTGGGGAGCAAAATAACTGATGATGGTCGAAGTAGAGAGGATATAAAATGTAGGCTGGCAATGGCGAGGAAAGCGTTTCTGAAGAAGAGAAATTTGTTAACATCCAGTATTGATTTAAGTGTCAGGAAGTCATTTCTGAAAGTATTCTTATGGAGTGTAGCCATGTATGGAAGTGAAACATGGACGATAAATAGTTTGGACAAGAAGAGAATAGAAGCTTTCGAAATGTGGTGCTACAGAAGAATGCTGAAGATTAGATGGGTAGATCACATAACTAATGAGGAAGTATTGAATAGGATTGGGGAGAAGAGAAGTTTGTGGCACAACTTGACCAGAAGAAGGGATCGGTTGGTAGGACATGTTCTGAGGCATCAAGGGATCACCAATTTAGTATTGGAGGGCAGCGTGGAGGGTAAAAATCGTAGGGGGAGACCAAGAGATGAATACACTAAGCATATTCAGAAGGATGTAGGTTGCAGTAAGTACTGGGAGATGAAAAAGCTTGCACAGGATAGAGTAGCATGGAGAGCTGCATCAAACCAGTCTCAGGACTGAAGACCACAACAACAACAACATTATTAACAGGGATAAAGGCTTTCCTCTAAGTAAGATATGGAATCTGATTTTGCCCAACATTAAACAACAACGGTCTTCTTTTTGATCAGTGGATTCTTCCAATTAGTGCTGTTAAGATTTATCATTTCTCCTGTCTTCTCCCACTGGCACGCTGCTTGTCTACTTGCTGCCAGGAGGTGCTGCCCATCATCTCACACACATGCGCTCTGTCCGTGGTGTAAAAAGGCTTCTGCCGTTGTGGCTGGAATTCAGTTTCTGGCGAGGCAGTGCACGAGCATTAACTCACCTGAAGATGGCCGCCAGCTGGTCCCTGAAGATGGCAGCCAGCTCGTCTGCCGAAATATTGTGTCTGGATGACAACATGATCCGGCTGCGGACCCGTGAAGAATATCTGGATTGAGAGTAAATTGAAGACAGGCAAAACTAACAAGAAGTAGCAAAAATGAGAACAGTGAGAAACTTAACATCAAAATTGATGATCCTGAAGTAGATGAATTTGAGAAATTCTTCTACCTTGGCAGCAAAATAACCAATTATGGATGGAGCAACGAGAACATCAAAAGCAGACTAGAACTGGCAAAAAGGACGTTCTTGACCAAGAGAAATCTACTAGTACCAAGCACAGACCGTAATTTGAGGACTCTTGGGTAAACCATACAATCTCGGAGGAACTGCCACACCAGAATGAATTTTCTTGATGACATCACTAGGTAAGGAGCTCTTCTTTAAAAGTGAGTGAGTCTTCCATTTTATACAATCCGTGGGATCATTTTTTATTTTCCGATAGGCCGATTCCTCTAACAAAAGATCCATTTTGGCAACATAATCCTCACATGAGAGAATAACCGTGGCATTACCTCTATCAGCCGGAAGAATTATTAGATCCCGATTTTCTCTCAGAGACCGAATAGCAGCCCTTTCACAAGATGGAATATTATTCAGTGGAGTGGGAACTCGACGAAGTTTATAGGCAACCTCTTGCCTGATCTCTTCTGCCCTGTTCTAAGGAAGGCGGGACACAGCATAAATAAAATCCGTAATAGGAGTCTTCTTAGGAGTAGGTGCAAAATTTAAACCTTTTTCCAAAACAGATAATGTAGCATCATCATGTGACCAGCTGTCATCCACCACACCAACGTAGTGGAGTTTTGTAGACTCAGGTGAAAAGAGCTTATGCAATTTCTGACGAGGAACATTTGAAAGAAGAACTTGATCATTTGAAGACTGTTTTTAAACAGAATGGATATACGGAACAACAAATACGCCGTGCTCTTCAGTTTGGTCTGTCACACGAACCAATAGAGGATACTTCTGAAGCTGTTGCTTATTTACCCTTTGCGGGAAGTATATCATCTAACATTTCCAGAATTTTAAGAAAATACGATATTAAAAGTGTTTTTTATCCTTTTGACTGACATTAAACAACAACCGTCTTCTTTTTTATCACTGGATTCTTCCAATTAGTGCTGTTGCGATTTATCGTTTCTGCTGTCTTCTCCCACCGGTGTGCTGCGTGTCTACTTGCCGCCAGGAGGCGCTGCCCATCGTCTCGTGCACGCGCGGTGCTCTGTCCATGGTGTATAAAGACTTCAGTCGTTGTGGCTGGAATTCAGTTTCCAGCGAGGCAGTGCATGAGCATTAACTCAAATGAAGATGGCAATCAGCTGGTCCACCGAAATATTGTGTCTGGACGATGACATGATCCGGCTGCAAACCCATGAAGAATATCAGCAGTTATTATGCCGGGAAAGTCTACAAAATGACTTTCAATCCACTCATGAAACTCTTCATCCCATTCAGCAGACCATATAATTCTTCTTCACTTTCATTCAGGATAGCAATGTCATCAACGAATCTTATCACTGATACCCTTTCACCTTTAATTTTAATTCCACTCTTGCACCTTTCTTTCATTTCCATCACTAATTATTCGATGTAAAGAGTGAGCAGTAGGGGCAAAAGATAACATCCCTGTCTTACACCCTTTTTAATCCGAGCACTTCATTCCTCATTGTCCACTCTTATCATTTCCTCTTGGTTCTTGTACCTATTGTATATCAGCCATCTCTCCCTAGAGCTTACCCCTATCTTTCTCTCATAATTTTGAACACCTTGCACCATTTTACATTGTTGAACGCTTTTTCCAGGTCAACAAATCTTGTGAATGTCTCTTGATGTTTCTTTAGTCTTCCTTCCATTATCAACCGCAATGTCAGAATTGCCTCTCTCGTGCCTCTACCTTTCCAAAAGCCAAACTGATTGTCATCTAACACATCCTCAATTTCATTATCCATTCTCCTATATATTATTCTTGGCAGCAACTTGGATGCATGAGCTGATAAACTGAGTGTGCGACAATTCCCGCACTTGTTTGCTCTTGCAGTCTCCGGAACAGTGTGGATGATACTTTTCCGAAGTCAGATGGTATGTCGCCAGATTCATACATTCTACATACCAATGTGAATAGTCGTTTTGTTGCCACTTCTCCCAACAATTTTAGAAATACTGATGGTATGTTATCTATCCCTCCTGTCTTGTTTGATCTTAAGTCCTCCAAAGCTCTTTTAAATCCGAATTCTAATATTAGATCCCCTATCTCTTCTAAATCAGCTCCTGTTTCTTCTTCTGTTACATCAGAGGCCTTTAATGAACTCTTTCAAACTATCCGCTCTCTCCTCTGCATTGAACAGTGGAATTCCTATGGCACTTTTTATGTTACCATTCTTGCTTTCTATTTCATTGAAAGTTATTTTGACTTTCCTATATGCTGAGTCAGTCCTTCCGACAATCATTTCTTTTTAGATTACAGGGCTATTACAAATGATTGAAGCGATTTCATAAATTCACTGTAGCTCCATTCATTGACATATGGTCACGACACACTACAGATACGTAGAAAAACTCATAAAGTTTTGTTCGGCTAAAGCCGCACTTCAGGTTTCTGCCGCCAGAGCGCAGTGAGACAAAATGGCGACAGGAGCCGAGAAAGCGTATGTCGTGCTTGAAATGCACTCACATCAGTCAGTCATAACAGTGCAACGACACTTCAGGACGAAGTTCAACAAAGATCCACCAATTGCTAACTCCATTCGGCGATGGTATGCGCAGTTTAAAGCTTCTGGATGCCTCTGTAAGGGGAAATCAACAGGTCGGCCTGCAGTGAGCGAAGAAACGTTTGAACGCGTGTGGGCAAGTTCACGCGTAGCCCGCGGAAGTCGACGAATAAAGCAAGCAGGGAGCTAAACGTACCACAGCCGACGGTTTGGAAAATCTTACGGAAAAGGCTAAAGCAGAAGCCTTACCATTTACAATTGCTACAAGCCCTGACACCCGATGACAAAGTCAAATGCTTTGAATTTTCGACGCGGTTGCAACAGCTCATGGAAGAGGATGCGTTCAGTGCGAAACTTGTTTTCAGTGATGAAGCAACATTTTTTCTTAATGGTGAAGTGAACAGACACAATGTGCGAATCTGGGGGGTAGAGAATCCTCACGCATTCGTGCAGCAAATTCGCAATTCACCAAAAGTTAACGTGTTTTGTGCAATCTCACGGTTTAAAGTTTAAGGCCCCTTTTCCTTCTGCGAAAAAAACGTTACAGGACACGTGTATCTGGACATGCTGGAAAATTGGATCATGCCACAACTGGAGACCGACAGTGCCGACTTCATCTTTCAACAGGATGGTGCTCCACCGCACTTCCATCATGATGTTCGGCATTTCTTAAACAGGAGATTGGAAAACCGATGGATTGGTCGTGGTGGAGATCATGATCAGCAATTCATGTCATGGCCTGGCCTCCACGCTCTCCCGACTTAACCCCATGCGATTTCTTTCTGTGGGGTTATGTGAAAGATTCAGTGTTTAAACCTCCTCTACCAAGAAACGTGCCAGAACTGCGAGCTCGCATCAACGATGCTTTCGAACTCATTGATGGGGACATGCTGCGCCGAGTGTGGGAGGAACTTGATTATCGGCTTGATGTCTGCCGAATCACTAAAGGGGCACATATCGAACATTTGTGAATGCCTAAAAAAACTTTTTGAGTTTTTGTATGTGTGTGCAAAGCATTGTGAAAATATCTCAAATAATAAAGTTACTGTAGAGCTGTGAAATCGCTTCAATCATTTGTAATAACCCTGTACTTCACATTTTTCTTGCAGCTATTTCATCATAGCTTGCCTGCACTTCCTATTTATTTCATTCCTCAGTGACTTTTGTTTCTGTATTCCTGAATTTCCCTGAACATTTTTGTACTTCCTTCTTTCATAAATCAACTGAAGTTTTTTTTTTTTTTTTTTTTTACCCATGGTTTCTTCGCACTTACCTTTTTTGTACCTACTTTTTTTCTTTCCAACTTCTGTGATTGCCCTTTTTAGAGATGTCCATTCCTCTTCAACAGTACTGCCTACTGAGCTATTCCTTACGGCTGTATCTACAGCCTTCCAGAAGTTCAAGCATATCTCATCATTCCTTAGTACTTCCATATCCCACTTCTTTGCATATTCCAGGGTATGTCTTACAATCTGATGTCTCATTTTAGAATCTCTGACTGAACATGATGTAATCTAACTGAAATCTTCCCGTGTCACCCAGCTGTTTCCAAGTATAACTCCTCTTGTGAGTCATGAACAGAGTATTCACTATCACCAGCTGAAATTTATTACAGAACTCAATTAGTCTTTCTTCTCTCTCTTTCCTTGTCCTAAACCCATATTCTCCTGTAACCTTTTCTTCTACTCCTTCCCCTACAACTGCATTCCAGTCCCTCATCACTATTAGATCTCCATCTCCCTTTATGTACTGTATGACCCTTTCAACATCCTCATATGCTTTCTCTATCTTTTCACCTTCAGCTTGCGACGTTGGCGTGCGCACTGAATTATCATTGTCTGTGTTGGTTTGCTATCAGTTCTGATAAGAACAATCATATCACTGAACTGTTCAAAGTAACAGACTCTTGGTTGGTTGGTTGGTTGGTTGGTTTGTTTGTTTGTTTGTGGGGGTTGAAGGGACCAGACTACAAAGGTCATCGGTCCCTTGTTCCACGACCATAAAAACTCACAAGGCGTAAAAACGAGGGACAACACAGAACAAGAAAGACACAGACAAAGACCAGAAAACAAGGAAATAAAAGCACATAGAGATTTACAGTGGTTGGCCGACCACGGAAACAAAAAAGGAAACGCCAACTGCCAAGAAACACACTAAAAACCACAATCTAAAACCATAGGCCAAAGGTCAGACTCAAAACAAAAAAGGATACTAACCCTTAGATCGAGTGATAAAAGCCCCCTGCACGAATAAAACTAAAAACTAGGTCTGCCATTGCAGCATCATCCGATAAAAGCGCAGGGAGAGTATCAGGCAGCATAAACGTCTGCCTGAGTGCAGTTAAAAACAGACAGGCCAACAGGATGTGGACCACTGTCAATACTGATCCACAGCGGCAGAGGTGGGTCCTCATGGCGCAAGAGATGACCCTGCGTCATCCAAGTGTGGCCAATGCAGAGCCGGCAGAGAACAACTGAGTCCTTGCGGGAGGCTCATAAGGAGGAGCGCCACACACCAGTAGTCTCCTTGACGGCCCGAAGTTTGTTGGGTGACGGCAGAGTGCGCCGTTCTTCACCCCAGGTGCGAAGTACCTTCTGCCGCAAAACTGACCTGAGGTCACTCTCCAAAAGGCCAATCTCCTAGGCTACTGCACTGACAGCCTGTTTGGCCAGCGTGTCAACACATTCATTTCCTGGGATGCCGACATGGCCCAGGGTCCACATAAAGGCCACAGAGTGGCCACAACGGGCAAGAGTATGGAGGGACTCCTGGATAGCTATCACCAGATGAAAGCGAGGGAAACACTGGTCGATGCTCATAAACCGATCAGGGAGTCGCTACAGATAACGAAGGACTCACCCGAGCAGGAGCAGATATACTCTAGGGCGCAAGAGATGGCGACCAGCTCAGCAGTGAAAACACTGCAGCCAGCCGGCAATGAGGGGATCCCCTAGAGTAAGAGCACAACCAACACAACCAGCGAACTGTCAGTACAGACAACGTCAGAGCCTTGAAATGTGGCAAGAATTGAAATAAAGCGGTGGCGGAGGGACTCAGGAGGGACGGAGTCCTTCGGGCCCTGTGCCACATCGAGCCGAAGGTATGGGCGGGGCACACACCATGGGGGTAGACGTATATGGGCCTGGAAAACAGGAGGGAGAGGGAAAAACTCAAGCCCAGAGAGAAGAGCCCAGACACGAACTGAGATCGTACACCCTGATCGGGGCCGCCGCTTTGGCAGATGGACCTCCGAGTTAGGGAACAGCAGACGGTAATTGGGATGCCCGGGTGAGCTACAAATGTGGGCAGCGTAAGTGGCCAGTAATCGTCGCTGCTAGATCCACAATGGAGAGACCAGCCTCCACAAGTATGCTAGTGACAGGGCTTGTGTGGAAATCTCCAGTGCCGAGTCGGATTCTGCTGTGAAGGATGGGGTCAAGCAACGGCAATGCAGAAGGGGATACCAAGCCTTAAGCCAGGCTCTCATAGTCTAGACGGGACTGGATTAATGCCTGGTACAGCTGTAAAAGGGAAGACCGATCGGCACCCTACCTAGTGTGACTCGAGCAACGAAGAGCATTAAGATGTCGCCAGTACGTTTGTTTAAGCTGCTGAATATGAGGAAGCCAAGTCAACCAGGTATCAAAAACCAATCCCAAAAACTGATGCATCTCTACCACTGAAAGAGGTTCGCTGTCAAGATAAAGCCGTGGCCCAGGGTGAACTGTGCGACGCTGGCAGCAATGCATAACACACGTCTTGGCAGCCGAAAACTGGAAGCCATGAGCTACAGCCCAAGACTGTGCCTTAGATAGCATTCTGCAGTTACCGTTCAACAGCTGCAACGCTGGTGGAGCTATAGTATAGGCAGATGTCATCAGCATACAAGGAAGATGAGACAGATGTTCTGACCGCCACAGCGAGCCCATTAATTGCAACTAAAAAGAGGCAGACACTCAAGACTGATCCTTGCGGGACCCCACTCTCCTGAACTTGAGAGGAACTATGGGAGGCCGAAACTTGCACGCGGAAGGAATGAAGTGACAGAAAATTTTGTATGAAAATCGGGAGCGGACACTGAAGACCCCACCTATGAAGCATGTTGAGGATGTGATGTCGCCATGTCGTATCATAGGCCTTCCGCATGTCAAAAAAAACAGCAACCAGATGCTGATGGTCGGCAAAGGCCGTCCGGATGGCAGACTCCAGGATCACCAGATTATCGGTGGCAGAGCAGCCCTTACAGAACCCACCCTGAGACAGAGCAAGAAGTCCCAAGACTCAAGCAGCCAACTCAACCTCCAGCTCACCATGCATTCGAGCAACTTGCCAAGAATGTTGGTGAGGCTAATGGGGCAGTAGCTGTCCACCTCCAGTGGGTTCTTGCCAGGTTTCGACACAGGGATTACGATGCTTTCCCACCATTGCGACGGAAACTCACCCTCAACCCAGATATGGTTGAAAAAGTCTAGGAGGCGTCTCTGGCAGTCCACTGAGAGGTGTCTGAGCATCTGACAGTGGATGCGATCTGGCCCGGGAGCCGTATCAGGGCAAGCAGCTAGGGGACTTTGGAATTCCCACTCACTGAATGGAGCATTGTACGAGTCAGGGTGATGGGTGTGAAATGTAAAGCTCTGACGTTCCAACCACTCTTTCAGGGAGCGGAAGGCCTGCGGGTATTCGCAGAAGCAGAACTCTGAGCAAAATGCTCCGCTAAGTGGTTTGCAATCATGTCGGAGTCAGCACAGACTGCTCCATTCAGTGAAAGCGCAGGTACGCCGATGGGGGTCCAATAGCCATAGAGTCACCTAATCTTGGCCCAAACCTGTGATGGAGAGGTACGGAGGCCAATGGTGGAGACATACCATTCCCAGCACTCCTGTTTGCATTGGCGAATGAGGCGGTGGGTTCGCGCACAGAGCCGTTTAAAGGCGATGAGGTGTTCCAATGAGGGATGCTGCTTGTGATGCTGGAGGGCCCACCTGCGATCTTTAATTGCCTCAGCGATCTCGGACAACCATCAAGGCACAGTCCTCTGCCGATAGGACCCAGAAGAACAGGGAATGGCAGATTCTGCATCAGTAACGATGCCGGTGGTGACCGAGTGAACCACCGCATCAATAACAGCCTGAGGTGTCCACACACGAACCGCGACAGCCTCTAAAGGTGTTTGTAGAGGGACACATTCACTGTAAAGAGAGTGAAGGACGTAGATGCAGATGCCACCAGATACCCTCTCATAAGCTGCCTAGTTCTTATAGTAACCCCAATAGCCACGGAGGGTGGGGGTTCGATTCGCCGGCAACCAAGTTTCCTGAAGAGCAATGCAGAGGAAAGAGTGAAAGCTGAGAAGTTGTTAGAGTTCAGCAAGATGGTGGAAAAAACCGCTGCAGTTCCACTGGAGGATGACATTGTCCATGGCCGAGATAGGTGTAAAGGGACTGAGGAGGCAGATTACACTGCTGGGTCTCCTGCTGCCACCGATGGAGTACCTGTGCAAGTAACATCGATTGTGTCTGAGGGTCTGGCGAGATCTAGGTCCTCAGCACACGCCAGAATCTCTACCTAGTCCGCAGACACAGAGCTTGTAGGTTGCGGTGGGGTGGGTGCCACCACAAGTTCCTTCGTCTTAGAGGTCTTCTTCTTGGACTTTTCTCACTGCTTCTTGGGTTTCACTGGCTGGGAGGGCTTCACTGATTCAGTCTCCGGGATGGAGGAGGATCGTGAAGCCCTACGACCAGCTGCTTGTGGGCACTTATGCCACTGCCGGGTGTCGTACTTCCTACTTGTGGAAACCTGGGAAGGGAGGGACCCAAGGGCATGGGACCCCTTGTGAGCGAGAGGAACCAAAGAAGTTGGACGCTTCTCCAGCTTAGCAGTGGGAATGGATGTCCCCGATGGGTGTTTGGGTGGGGGGGGGGGGGCGGGGGGGGGGGGGGAAAGGTGGGGGGGTTTGCTCCTCAGGTAGGTGGTAGAGGAGCAACAGGGTGGGTAGTGCCACCCATGGTCAAGGGGGAATGTGGAGTCATACAGCTCAGGGAGCTGACTGGAATTTGCTGAACTGATGGGGCTATCACGGTTGTCGTAGCGGCGGCATATCAGGAAGTCATTCGCATAGGATGGAGTTGTTCATATTTCCTCTTAGTCTCAGTATAGGTCAGTCAGTCCAGGGTCTTATATTCCATGATTTTCCACTCTTTCTGTAAGATTCTGCAGTTTGGCGAGCAAGGTGAATGATGCTCTCCACAACTGACACAGATGGGAGGCGGGGCACAAGGAGTATTGGGATGTGATGGGTGTCCGCAATCTCGATATGTGAGGCTGGAAGTACAGCGGGAAGACATATGGTCGAACTTCCAGCACTTAAAGCACCGCATCGGGGGAGGGATATAGGCTTGACATCACAGTGGTAGACCACCACCTTGACCTTCTCCGGTAATGTATCACCCTTGAAAGCCAAGATCAAGGCACCAGTAGCAATCTGATTATCCTTCGGACCCCATTGAATGCGCTGGACGAAATGTAAGCCTCGCCACTCTAAATGGGTGCGCAGCTCGTCATCAGACTGCAAAAGAAGGTCCCTATGGAAAATAATATCCTGGACCATATTTAAACTCTTATGGGGTGTGATGGTAACTGAAACATCCCCCAACTTGTCACAAGCAGGTAACCTCCGTGACTGGGCAGAGGATGCCGTTTTTATCAATACTGACCCAGAGTGCATTTTGGACAAGGCCTTCACCTCCCCAAACTTGTCCTCTTAATGCTCTACACAGAACTGAGGCTTCGTTGACATGAAAGACTCCCCATCAGCTCTCGTACAAACTAGGAACCGGAGTGAATAAGTGTCAATGCCATCCTGAGCCTTTCGCTCGTCCCACGGTGTGGCCAGGGAGGGGAATGATTTGGGATCATATTTCTGAGCGTTGAATTGACCCCGAGAACACTTAGAGACTGCTGGCGGCTGGCCACCAGCAAGAGATGATATACCACGCTTCATTGTAGGTCATCCGCCCTGATACCATCCACTCCGACTAAGGGCCCTCCCCTCGGATGCCATCCAGCCTCAGCAAGGGCCACGTGGCAGGATGGCCATTACTGGGAGTCCTGATGCCCCAGGGAGATAGGCACCTACTCCTTGGCATACGTGGGGTGTTAACGGCACAGGCATCAGCAGAGCGATCCCTGTGTTGTCAGGGGGCTACAACCAACAGGGTACATGGCGGCCCCACCACAACGGACTGGCTACTGTGCTGGATATTAGGTGCAAGGAAGTCCACGGTCGTCGTCTCCACAGAAAGCAACACTGGACAGTGCATGGTGGAAATCGCACCCAGGAATGTATCCTCGTCCAAGAGATGGAGAACGAGCGGGACTGTAATGTGACGATGAGAAAGCTGGCTAAAGGTCTCAATGCATGATGGACACAATGCACCATGTAAGGCGCCCTTCCCCAATTGGCTTGCTCTTCGGAAGAATGTTGAAAGATGGAGGTCAAAACAGAGAGGGGACCATCACATAAAAGCCAAAAAGTATGAGACTCCTTTTTATCGCCTCTTACTACAACAAGAATACCGTGGGCCTATTCTTACCCTTGAACCCGCAGGGGGGAACAGACTCTCTGCCGTACCTTCCTATTCATAACGAATCATACTTCAATTATATTATTTTCTGCTGCTGTTGATATTACCCTACACTCATCTGACTAGAAATCACTGCCTTCTTTCTATTTCACTTCACTGACACCTACTATATCTTGATTGAGCCTTTGCGTTTCCCTTTAAGACTTTCTAGCTTCCCTACCAGGTTCAAGCTTCTGGCACTCCACGCCCCCACTCGTAGAACACCTTTCATTGGTCATTCAATCTTTTTCTAATGGTCACCTCCCCCTTGGCAGTCCCCTCCTGGAGATCTGAATGGGAGACTATTCCAGAATGGAGAAACCATCATGACACTTTTTCGATTACAAGCCATATGTCCTATGGATACATGTTATGTGTCTTTAATGCAGTGGTTTCTGTTGCCATCTGCATCCTCATGCCATTGATCATTGCCAATTCTCCTACCTTTAGGGGCTGTCTCCCACCCCAAGAACAAGAGAGAGCCCTGAACCTCTGTGCACTCCTCCACCCTCTTTGACAAAGCCATTGGCAGAATGAGGGTGACTTCTTATGCCGGAAGCCTTCAGCTGGCAATGCTGATTGTTAATCAAAATTAAATAAGTGGCGGGTTTTGAACCTGGGACCGAGGACATTTTGATTACTAATCAAAGATGTTACCCCTAGACCATGGGTGCAGCCTGGAATGGTACTGCTCTACTTAATGAACTACACAAAAAGGGATGCGAATTTCTGGGGGTGGCTTTACCAGGAAGCTGCATTTTGCACCTTAAAACAAGCCCTAGGATCAGCGCCAGTATTAGGTCTACCAGAGTCAACATTGAATTCATTTTGCAAACTGATGCTTCCTGTCTGGGGATAGGAGCAGTGTTGTTACAGGAACAGGAAGGGATTAAGAAAGTATGCCTCAAGGGTATTAAATAATTTTGGGAAAAGATATCTTATCTATGAATTGGAGACCCTGTCAGTTTTGTTCGGCACAGAGGAGATTAGATATTAATTGGAACACTTTGGAAAAGTTTGTCTTGGAAGCTGACAGTCAAGCCCTCAGCTGGGTGTTAGCCACACCAAGAAAAACTGGTCGCATTGGCAGGTGGGCATATAGGATTTTATTCTTTAGGTTTGAAGTCCATAATATTTAGAGACTGGAGAATCTTGTAGCTGCAAGGACTGAGTCGCACATTTGGAGGGAATGAGTACAATGAAGGTGATAAGCAGCTACTGACAGATGATGATTCGAAGCCCCAATAACTCCGATTGTTGCACAAATTCCTCATCTGTTTCATGGCATTGAGGAGTTCCAGGATCAAGGCAAATGCCTTCACGAGATTAAGGAGAGGTTACAGAAAGTAGACATTGTAAATGTTCCACTACTTCCATGAATCTGCTATGGGAAGACATTGAGGAGTGTGGACAATACAGGAGAAAATCAGACAGCAATTTATTGTCTGGAATAGATAACAAGATCAGTAAGGAGAGATCAAGTTGTGAGGTTCACACTGTTAGTAAACCAGTGTAAAATAGCGAGATCAGATATTTGGTGTCCAAGTTGATAGAGGGACCCTTTCAGTGGATGTACACTGATTTTGTGGGATTGTTGCCTAGATTGAAGGCAGGCAAAAGATGATTTTAGTTTGTGTGGACTGCTTTATGCTTATTAATTTGGTTGTTATCCGCCAAAGTAGTGACCAGTCAAGCTCTAATCCAAAATTTACAAGGAATTTTTGGCACTCTTGGCCCTCCACAATCTGATAATGTGAGCTCATTTGCCACACATGATTTTAACCAATTTTGCCTTTGTTTAAGAGTGTGACATGTAACTAGAACACCTTATTACCCAAACCCATAGTATATGGAGCACATTAATATGAATCTTAACATGGTCTTCATAACCTATCATAGTGATAATCAAAGTGCATGAGATTCTTCACTCTCCTGGTTAACAATAGCACTTATCACTGTATGGCCTGAGAGCAATCAGTCCACACTTGTGAGTTTTCACCTGGGATACCAGGTAGACAATCCACTGTCTAATTTATGGTCTGTTGATGACATACTGCCTGAGAAGAGAAATGCCGAACAGTTGGTAATGGAGGCTGGCAAAAGGGATCTCAGTGAGGCACATAAGAGAGAGACCACATCCACCACAATGTAGAGTGGCATGATTTTTATTAAGAATTTTTAAGGAGTCAGTAAAGGCAAGAAGTTATTTCTGTGATTTATGGGTCCATTAGAAACTCAAGAGTTCATTAACCCTGTCACTGTTCTGTTAAGGGACCTCCACACAGCAAAGAAGTTAGGGCTCACCTGTCTCAGATTAAGTTGGGTTCCCAGGGCAAATCTGGGGTTCTTGGCAGGTTGCCGAATCGAGGAGGGAATATGTGCTACATGCACACTACTGCCTACATTGGTATTAGCAGACATAGGTTGGCTATACTTCCTAGTGGATTGTGCTCTTCTTCCTTGGGTGGCAGAAGTGTTAATCAGGTGGGCGCAGAGATCAGTCGGTCGATGGCTCGAGCCACGAGAGGAGAAGTGGTTGCTTGTTTGATTGGGGAAGGACTGTTTGACAAGCCGTCAACATTACTTGTTTATGGGCTGGCCATGCACACTGAGCAATTGCAGGCTTGCAGTAGTGTGGTGTCCAGAGGCAGTGCAACCTAAACTTAAGCAGTGACTACCAGTACTGGGTCTTTGTGTCAGCATGTCGCAACGATCTAGTTATGATTTACAGACTGTGTGCCAACAGAGATTTATATTGTGTTATCAGATTTAACTATACATTCTGTTCCCAGATACTATAATGCAATAGATTTTGCATGATGGACAGTTGTATTATTACCTTTACTGTCTATGAATTGGACAGATATTTTGATGCTGTTATATCTGTAGCTTTGTCGGATGGCACATGACGACATGCAGTCAGCTTATTCAACTTGCACTTAGTGTGCTGCACTGTCTGGCCATGCCATGAATTTCTAGTTTCCTGTTATTAATATTCAGATGTTTCAGGGTAGTCTGACTTTTCCTTATATGTATATTTACTGGCGGACATTTTGATGATAACAATGACATTGTAATCACAACTAAAACACCAGACCTCTTAGTAGAGAAAGGAAATGAAACTCCGAAGGATCAAACTCACAAATATACAAGCAAAGAAAATACCATCAGCAAGTTACACCCTTTATCAATGTGTTACCTTCAACGAGACAATGCCTTATATACAGTCTTCAAAGTACAGCGAGGGGCCTCTGGAATAAAAACTAAAAATAGTAACAAACCTTCACATAAAGATCTCTTTATGCAGTTGGAGATTTTAACCACATTATGTGAATAGATCCACCAATCTGTGAATATAACTACCAATCTGTTATGCATAACAAGAACATAAGCAATTATCTCATGAACAGTAACATTCATGATCACTGACCAAGTGCCAGACTAAACTTACAATTACCAAGAGTAAACAAACAAAAAACATGAAACAGTATTTTCTACAAAGAAATAAAATAGTACAATATATTGCACAGTGATATTAAAGGGATAACTAAAATCAAAATATTTGAAAAGACCATTAAAGTGTACCTCTTAAATAATAGTGTACCTCTTAAATAATTCATTCAATAAAGTCGAGAATTATTTAAATAGTTCAGAGTAGGGAAGGGAAAAATATTAACATTATTTAATAAGAAACAACTGTTATTCTAGAGTAAACTCTTTTAGTTTAGTAGTTCCTACAGTAATACCCACCAAAATAAACAATTTTTCAAAATTCAATGTAACTGGACAGATGAAAAAAAAAATTACTCAGCAAGTAGCAGCAGGAGAAAAACACACAAAAAAGGTACAGAAATCCGCAAGCTTTTTAGGCCAATATCTCCTCCTCGTGGCAGAAGGCGAAGGAAAAAGAGTGAAGAAAAAGGACTGGCATGGTTTAGGAAATGGGAAGAGTTCAGGAAAGATGCCCAGAACTGTTGGTCAGGGGAGATTTACTGGAAGGGATGAGAAGGAAAGATTTTCTTCCCCTTCATCCCTTTTGCCAGATGAAGGGGCCACTGTCTCCAAAAGCTTGCAAATTTATGTACCCTTTTTATGTGTGTTCTGTTGCTACTTGGTCCTATTATAACAAAGATGATATATCTTATATAATTTTATAAAGGATTTGTAGATGAATAAAGAACAAACAAACCCATAAAACCACCCACTGCAAATCACTATTTTTTTGTGTCTGGAGCTACTTAGTTCCCCTCTTGCTCACTGTATTGGCTGTGCAGTGCTGATTATGCAGTGGTAGCTGCTGCGATGGTGTAGATTTGGGTGTTTGAAGCTGTTAGCATCACATCATGGCAGTAACCAAGACATCATCAGTCTCTTTTTGCATCAACATGTTTTACACGGGGATAAAATCTGAGATTGTTTATAACATTCTCACCCTTCTGCTGATCACCTCTAATGTTTGAGAATAAAACTTGGAAATGACACATATTGTACTGTTCTACATTCTTGTAAAAGCATCTTATACAATGGGTTGTGCAATAAATTAACAAGGAACAACTCATTAAAAAAGTATTCGCTTATAGTGGGAATTACTTAAACAAAGAATGGTTGAGTGAGTGAATAATATCATCATCATCATCATCATCATCATCATCATTTAAGACTGATTATGCCTTTCAGCATTCAGTCTCGAGCATAGCCCCCCTTATACAGTTCCTCCATGATCCCCTATTCAGTGCTAACATTGATGCCTCTTCTGATGTTAAACCTATTACTTCAAAATCATTCTTAACCGAATCCAGGTACCTTCTCCTCGGTCTGCCCCGACTCCTCCTACCATCTACTGCTGAATCCATGAGTCTCTTGGGTAACCTTGCTTCTCCCATGCGTGTAACATGACCCCACCATCTAAGCCTGTTCGCCCTGACTGCTACATCTATAGAGTTCATTCCCAGTTTTTTTCTTTGATTTCCTCATTGTGGACACCCTCCTGCCATTGTTCCCATCTACTAGTACCTGCAATCATCCTAGCTACTTTCATATCCGTAACCTCAACCTTGTTGATAAGGTAACCTGAATCCACCCAGCTTTCGCTCCCATACAACAAAGTTGGTTGAAAGATTGAACGGTGCACAGATAACTTACTCTTGGTACTGACTTCCTTCTTGCAGAAGAGAGTAGATTGTAGCTGAGCGCTCACTGCATTAGCTTTGCTACACCTCACTTCCAGTTCTTTCACTATGTTGCCATCCTGTGAGAACATGCATCCTAAGTACTTGAAACCGTCCACCTGTTCTAACTTTGTTCCTCCTATTTGGCACTCAATCCGTTTATATTTCTTTCCCACTGACATTACTTTCGTTTTGGAGATGCTAATCTTCATACCATAGTCCTTACATTTCTGATCTAGCTCTGAAATATTACTTTGCAAACTTTCAATCGAATCTGCCATCACAACTAAGTCATCCGCATATGCAAGACTGCTTATTTTGTGTTCACATATCTTAATCTCACCCAGCCAGTCTATTGTTTTCAACATATGATCCATAAATAATATGAACAACAGTGGAGACAGGTTGCAGCCTTGTCTTACCCCTGAAACTACTCTGAACCATGAACTCAATTTACCGTCAACTCTAACTGCTGCCTGACTATCCATGTAAAGACCTTTAATTGCTTGCAAAAGTTTGCCTCCTATTCCATAATCTCGTAGAACAGACAATAACTTACTCCTTGGAACCCGGTCATATGCCTTTTCTAGATCTATAAAGCATAGATACAATTCCCTGTTCCACTCATAACACTTCTCCATTATTTGCCGTAAGCTAAAGATCTGGTCCTGACAACCTCTAACAGGCCTAAACCCACACTGATTTTCATCCAATTGGTCCTCAACTAATACTCGCACTTTCCTTTCAACAATACCTGAGAAGATTTTACCCACAACGCTGATTAAAGAGATACCTCTGTAGTTGTTACAATCTTTTCTGTTTCCATGTTTAAAGATTGGTGTGATTCCTGCTTATGTCCAGTCTGATGGAACCTGTCCCGACTCCCAGGCCATTTCAATTATCCTCTGTAGCCATTTAAGACCTGACATTCCACTGTATTTGATGAGTTCCGACTTAATTTCATCCACCCCAGCCGCTTTATTGCACTGCAATATTTTGACCATTTTTTCCACTTCCTCAAATGTGATCCTATTTCCATCATCATTCCTATCCCATTCTACCTCGAAATCTGAAACATTACTGATCGCATTTTCACCTACATTGAGCAACTCTTCAAAATATTCCCTCCATCTGCCCAAGGCATCCACAGGATTCACCAGCAGTTTTCCTGACCTGTCCAAAATACTTGTCATTTCCTTCTTACTTCCCTTTCGAAGACTGCTAATTACGCTCCAGAATGGTTTTCCAGCAGCTTGACCCATAGTCTCCAACCTGTTTCCAAAGTCTTCCCACGATTTCTTCTTGTGTCTACCTGGTTTCTGGTATGTAGCCATTTTTGATACGCCTTCTTTTTCCTTTTACAGGCTGCCTTGACTGTATCATTCCACCAAGCTGTTTGCTTCATCCTACTTTTACACACTACTGTTCCAAGACATTCTTTAGCCACTTCTAGTACTGTGTCCCTGTACCTTGTCCATTCCTTTTCCAATGACTGTAATTGACTACTTTCAACTAACTGGTACCTTTCTGAGATCGCTGTTATGTACTTGTGCCTGATTTCCTTATCCTGAAGTTTCTCCACTCTTATCCTCCTACATATGGACCTGACTTGCACTTTCGGCCTCACAATCCCAATTTCACTGCAGATTAAATAATGATCAGTGTCATCAAAGAATCCCCTGAATACATGTGTGTCCCTCACAGCCTTCCTGAATTCCTGATCTGTTATTATATAGTCAATGATAGATCTGGTTCCCCTGCCTTCCCAAGTATACCGGTGAATGTTCTTATGTTTAAAAGAGGAGTTTGTGATTACTAAGCCCATACTGGCACAGAAATCCAAGAGTTGTTTCCCATTCCTGTTGGCCTCCATATCCTCTCCAAATTTACCCATAACCTTTTCATACCCTTCTGTTCGATTTCCAATCCTAGCATTAAAATCACCCACGAGCAGAACACTGTCCTTGTCCTTTACTCTAACAACTACATCACTGAGTGCCTCATAAAAACTACCCATCTTATCTTGATCTGTCCCTTCACAATGCGAATATACTGACACAATCCTAATTTTCTTGCTAGACACTGTCAAATCTATCCACATCAGTCGTTCGTTTACATATCTTATTGCAGCTACGCTGGGTTCCATTTCTTTCCTGATGTAAAGCCTTACACCCCATTGTGCTATTCCTGCTTTGACTCCTGACAGGTAGACCTTGTATTCTCCCACTTCCTCTTCTTTCTCACCCCTTACCCGAATGTCACTAACAGCTAAAACGTCCAGCCCCAACTAACTTGCAGCCTCTGCCAGCTCTACCTTCTTCCCAGAGTAGTCCCCATTGAAATTAATAGCTCCCCATCTCATTACCATTTGTTGCCAAGTCGTATCTTAGGAGTCCCTGGTTTGTCAGTTAGAGGTGGGACTCAGTCACCTCCAAAGGTCCGAGGCATTTTGCTCTGATTGTTGCCAGCATCATATTTAAAGTACCAGGGAAGCAGGTTGCTAGCCTTACTTGCCCTGAGTCCCATTGGGTTTTACCCCTAACGGCTGAGGGACTAACCGGTGGATTTGGAAGTCTTTGCCGTATGAGCACAAAGGTGACCACGACTCAGAATATGTCCGAGATGCCCAGCCTTATTCCAAAGTAACTGGTATCCCGACTGTCGGGAACACTTACTTGGCCACTAATACGTTGCCCATGGTTCATGAATAATATAAGGAACAAAAAAGACAGAGTTCAAAGTACAAACCAGCGAATACAGATGACAATTTCACGGACAGAAAAAGTATTTAAATCCACTCGTACAATGATGAATCAGGATAACAGCATAAACCTCCCAACACATTTCCTTTTCAACTGACTTATCATTCAGCTTTAAAAGGGTTCAGTTTCCAGCAAGATTTGCATACATTATGACAATTGATACGGCACAATGTTGCAGAGTGAATTTAAAGGAATCATGTTTCTCACACAGAAACTATACATAGTGTGTTAGCATTTTGTAAACCACAAAATTTGTCTTTGCATGAGAAAGCAAAACATCAAATGTAATTTGTAATAATATGGTTGAATAAGTTAGATGCTATACAGATGATATGATTTGTAAAACACCAAGTGGGTCCTTAAAAGCTATGTAAGAAATAGCTGGTTGCTACATTCCTTCCAGTAATTATATGGTGAGTTGTCACCTGTGCTCTGTCTATTATTTACATATCACAAAAAACTTCCTATTAACAAATTAGTTCTCAACTTGTGAGTTACTCACATGTTCCATGGATCATTCGCACAATTACCATCAAAATTATGCAGAACAAGTTAGTTTACAGGCTATATATACATATGTCACTGCCGCTACAGGCCAACTTGGTAAGGATCTAACACTAGCCAAGGATTAGTCAACCAAGGGTTTTGAAGATAAACTCTCATGTGAGTTACACCTACTTAGGATTCTGCAGTAGTCTGAGTCTGGCATCTGCCTTATCAGTGGCTGCATATATGGGGTCACTCCACTGTAACTCATGGAAACATTCCAATCCAAGCTGCCGGATATGGCAGTCCACATAAGGTGTGCTTGCTTGTGTCATTTGTGTGTATGTATGTGTTTGTTTGTTTTTCTATCGACCTTCGTATGGTAAGTCACATCATCTTTGTTTTTAATATATATATATATATATCCATATATATATCCATCCGCACATACACAGACACAAGCAGACATTTGTAAAGGCCAAACAAATGTCTGCTTGTGTCTGTGTATGTGCGGATGGATATGAGTGTGTGTGCGCGAGTGTATACCTGTCCTTTTTTCCCCCTAAGGTAAGTCTTTCCGCTCCCGGGATTGGAATGACTCCTTACCCTCTCCCTTAAAACCCACATCCTTTCGTATTTCCCTCTCCTTCCCTCTTCCCTCTTTCCTGACGAAGCAACCATTGGTTGCGAAAGCTACAATTTTGTGTGTATGTATGTGTTTGTTTGTGTTTCTATAGACCTGCCAGTATATATATATATATATAATGGAAGGAAACATTCCACGTGGGAAAAATTATATATAAAAAGAAAGATGAGGTGACTTACCGAACAAAAGCGCTGGCAGGTCGATAGACACACAAACAAACACAAACATACACACAAAATTCAAGCTTTCGCAACAAACTGTTGCCTCATCAGGAAAGAGGGAAGGAGAGGGGAAGACGAAAGGAAGTGGGTTTTAAAGGAGAGGGTAAGGAGTCATTCCAATCCCGGGAGCGGAAAGACTTACCTTAGGGGGAAAAAAGGACAGGTATACACTCGCACACACGCACATATCCATCCACACATACAGACACAAGCAGACATATTTAAAGACAAAGAGTTTGGGCAGAGATGTCAGTCGAGGCAGAAGTGTAGAGGCAAAGAAGTTGTTGAAAGACAGGTGAGGTATGAGTGGCGGCAACTTGAAATTAGCGGAGATTGAGGCCTGGCGGATGACTAGAAGAGAGGATATACTGAAGGGCAAGTTCCCATCTCCGGAGTTCGGATAGGTTGGTGTTGGTGGGAAGTATCCAGATAACCCGGACGGTGTAACACTGTGCCAAGATGTGCTGGCCGTGCACCAAGGCATGTTTAGCCACAGGGTGATCCTCATTACCAACAAACACTGTCTGCCTGTGTCCATTCATGCGAATGGACAGTTTGTTGCTGGTCATTCCCACATAGAATGCGTCACAGTGTAGGCAGGTCAGTTGGTAAATCACGTGGGTGCTTTCACACGTGGCTCTGCCTTTGATCGTGTAAGCCTTCCGGGTTACAGGACTGGAGTAGGTGGTGGTGGGAGGGTGCATGGGACAGGTTTTGCATCGGGGGCGGTTACAAGGATAGGAGCCAGAGGGTAGGGAAGGTGGTTTGGGGATTTCATAGGGATGAACTAACAGGTTACGAAGGTTAGGTGGACGGCGGAAAGACACTCTTGGCGGAGTGGGGAGGATTTCATGAAGGATGGATCTCATTTCAGGGCAGGATTTGAGGAAGTCGTATCCCTGCTGGAGAGCCACATTCAGAGTCTGATCCGGTCCCGGAAAGTATCCTGTCACAAGTGGGGCACTTTTGTGTTTCTTCTGTGGGGGATTCTGGGTTTGAGGGGACGAGGAAGTGGCTCTGGTTATTTGCTTCTGTACCAGGTCGGGAGGGTAGTTGCGGGATGCGAAAGCTGTTTTCAGGTTGTTGGTGTAATGATTCAGGGATTCCGGACTGGAGCAGATTCGTTTGCCACGAAGACCTAGGCTGTAGGGAAGGGACCGTTTGATGTGGAATGGGTGGCAGCTGTCATAATGGAGGTACTGTTGCTTGTTGGTGGGTTTGATGTGGACGGACGTGTGAAGTTGGCCATTGGACAGGTGGAGGTCAACGTCAAGGAAAGTGGCATGGGATTTGGAGTAGGACCAGGTGAAACTGATGGAACCAAAGGAGTTGAGGTTGGAGAGGAAATTCTGGAGTTCTTCTTCACTGTGAGTCCAGATCATGAAGATGTCATCAATAAATCTGTACCAAACTTTGGGTTGGCAGACTTGGGTAACCAAGAAGGCTTCCTCTAAGCGACCCATGAATAGGTTGGCGTACGAGGGGGCCATCCTGGTACCCATGGCTGTTCCCTTTAATTGTTGGTATGTCTGGCCTTCAAAAGTGAAGAAGTTGTGGGTCAGGATGAAGCTGGCTAAGGTGATGAGGAAAGAGGTTTTAGGTAGGGTGGCAGGTGATCGGCGTGAAAGGAAATGCTCCATCGCAGCGAGGCCCTGGACGTGCGGAATATTTGTGTATAAGGACGTGGCATCAATGGTTACAAGGATGGTTTCCGGGGGTAACAAATTGGGTAAGGATTCCAGGCGTTCAAGGAAGTGGTTGGTGTCCTTGATGAAGGATGGGAGACTGCATGTAATGGGTTGAAGGTGTTGATCTACGTAGGCAGAGATACGTTCTGTGGGGGCTTGGTAACCAGCTACAATGGGGCGGCCGGGATGATTGGGTTTGTGGATTTTAGGAAGAAGGTAGAAGGTAGGGGTGCGGGGTGTCGGTGGGGTCAGGAGGTTGATGGAGTCAGGTGAAAGGTTTTGCAGGGGGCCTAAGGTTCTGAGGATTCCTTGAAGCTCCGCCTGGACATCGGGAATGGGGTTACCTTGGCAAACTTTGTATGTGGTGTTGTCTGAAAGCTGACGCAGTCCCTCAGCCACATACTCCCGACGATCAAGTACCACGGTCGTGGAACCCTTGTCCGCCGGAAGAATAACGATGGATCGGTCAGCCTTCAGATCACGGATAGCCTGGGCTTCAGCAGTGGTGATGTTGGGTGTAGGATTAAGGTTTTTTTAAGAAGGATTGAGATGCAAGGCTGGAAGTCAGAAATTCCTGGAAGGTTTGGAGAGGGTGATTTTGAGGAAGAGGAGGTGGGTCCCGCTGTGACGGAGGACGGAACTGTTCCAGGCAGGGTTCAATTTGGATGGTGTCTTGAGGAGTCGGATCATTAGGAGTAGGATTAGGATCATTTTTCTTCGTGGCAAAGTGATACTTCCAGCAGAGAGTACGAGTGTAGGACAGTAAATCTTTGACGAGGGCTGTTTGGTTGAACCTGGGAGTGGGGCTGAAGGTGAGGCCTTTGGATAGGACAGAGGTTTCGGATTGGGAGAGAGGTTTGGAGGAAAGCACACGCACGCATATCCATCCACACATATACAGACACAAGCAGACATATTTAAAGCACGAAGTTTGTATTTATTGATTTATTTATTTATTTATTTAGAGGGCCAACAGCTCGTATTTGCACTGAGTGTTGATAATCTGCAAATAGTATTACATGGCTCCTTCCTGATTATGTTACTGCCCCACACAGAATTGCATCATCAGATAACAGCCTCAGAGAGCTATATATTTTCTCTTAAGAGTCATTTAGTACACTTCTTGAACAAAAGTGGTTCAATAATGTTGTCTTTAAGTATACCAGACAGTACTCTTGTTTCTAGCAAAACCTCCCCATTAAATCAATAAACTGAATTATATTTGCTACGAAGTCTTCAATCCAATCACATATTTGTTTCAGTATTCCAAACAATGTTTACCGCATACTAAAGCAGTTTCTTGTTGTCTCTGTTACACAGAAATAGCTCTCCACCTTAACTTTTCATTCAACACCAGTAATTACTGATGAAGTAATATATTCAAGATCACTGGTTCTGTGTTCACAGAGTACAGATGTTTGTTCCCAGCACATCAAATGTTTCTCCTGCAAGTGAGCTGTCTCACCAAATCCTCAAGATAATTTTCTGAAAATCTGTTTAGTATATAAATGTACAGTTACTATTCTGGGCCTTTCTTTGACACTTTATTTCATTCCCAGTTTATCTCTGACACTTGTCTAGTCATCTACTACCACAGGGCTGGCCATGGTGTGCAAGGATTCATGCACCCACACGTCCAGTTTGGCACTCGGCACTACTAGTTTTACTCGGTCCTCCTCAGGACTAGTCAGAACACAATGATATATTGTTTAGCAGTGCAATGTGACACTGTTCTGGCATTTGGTGCAGCACTTTTCAGTCAGCAATACTTTCTTCAGTTCGGCAGAATCGCATGTCAACAATGTTTATACTTTGCTATTTGCTCATAGTAAAAAGGTATTTTGCAGACCCAGTGCCTATTTGCTCAAAAAAAAGAGGCAGTTCAGTAAACTACTGTCACAAGCCTTGAAAAATGAATGAGAATCACAGTTCATTTTCATAGAGAAGGATGAGAATTCTCTATACCTATTATGCCATCGTATAATCAATGGATACAAAAATTTGTTATAGAACAGCCTTACAACACTACACATAAAGAATTTGTTGATGACAGATGAGAAAAGCATTACAACGATCGACAGACAATATGTATGGGACTGATTGTTCCATACATCAAGAAGCATTCTGTGTTAAATTTGCAAGCAGGAAGCACATGATGAAATTGGTGGCATGAGTAGTAGCACACTGTCAGATTCAATAGTTTGTGATGGAACTGAACAAAGAGCACAGTGGCATTATATATTAATGTGAAATATGTTGGTTAAGTCAAGGAGCACACGCAGAACAATTTTCTAATTGATCACTCACTATTGTTGGCTTTCTGAATGAAAAGGAAATCAGGAACCAAAATTAGATGATCTGGAATGGATTAAAGATCTAACATTTTAAGTGGACTTGACTGCACACTGCCCTCTTCGCACTACATCCATGACATGTCTTATTGCTGTCAATAAATTCTCACTATATTATTACATTTTAATTCAGTCTAAATCTGTATGTTTTACTGCATTTATTTGATATTTACTAATAATTAATTTTTTCCTCATTTAACCAAATGTTGATAACTTTTTACAAACATTATTTTAGTGTAGGAAGAGGGATCAAAATGTTCACTTGCAAGCCATCTAGTAGTTCATTATAGCACGGTGGCTACTCAGACTTGGGGGGAAAAAAACCTGATAATTTCAGGCATGGGGAGGAAAGACAAAGCCAGAAAAAAGCTCCTGAGAAACTAATGGTGAGCAGCTGGCTGCTGATCATCTCACAATAACGACTTTTCTTCAATCTACACTGTAGTTTAACCACAGTTTTTCAATGTCAATAATTTATGTGGACTAATATTCAAATAATCAACACACTTTGAATTATTAAGTATTTTAAAATTTGTGACTTACAAAGCTCAATTAAATTATGATGTTAGATTCCCAGAGATTTCCCCGATTTTTGGAGGTAAAATGTAATTCCCGAGAATTCCAGATTTTCCAGAAGAATCGCCATCCAGTTACAGACTCTAATAATCAAACAACTACATTTTCACTTTCAACAGTCAGCTTTACAACTGCATCTCTATTCTGCAAACCATTGTGAAATGCAGGGCAGGTTTCTTTTTGGGCATGAGATGAATGATTGCTGAAGTGCCTCTGGGGATGTTTTAATTAATGTAATCCTCTCCTCACAATCCCCAAGTGAGTAATGCATTTGAGGTTGTAGTATATTCCTTTACTTCAAACTCACCAAAAATTTTTATATATGCACATACACGAGCATGATATCTCTCTTGTGAATTAGTTCAAATGCAACAGGAGTTTGTGCAGTGGCATTTCCTTCTCCGTTACCTGAAATTAACAACTTGTATGCAGAACAACTGTTTATTGTTGCTAGTTCATCGTTTGTTGCATATTATGTATTATATGCCACAGAACTGTCAAAGTAACACTCAATACCATATCAAGTTCTGTGGTATAAGAGGAAATCTAAGATACACTTGCCTTTGAATATTGTTTGTCTAGCTCTATATAAACCATCTATTCTTACATCCAATAGCTGATTCCAGACTGTTAGGCAGGTCTGGCCTCCTGAGGGAAGGGCAGGTGAAACAACTCTGAAATTCTTCACATAACAGTGGGAATCTAAAAATCTACATGCAAGATTGCCACAGAATTTACATGGAGCCTGTGGTTTAAGCCAGGCTGTTCCAACATTGCCCCATGTGGCAAGGGCAATCCTGCACACTCCATATTATACTTACACACAGGCACAGATAGAGTAGTCTACCTGCCAGATGGCATTATTACACATGCTCTGTGCAAGCATGCTCTGCTCTGTGACCCTTGTCTGTGTGTGCTTGACCAATAGACCATAATTGCATAAGCTACGATCCAGCTGCAAGACTGATCGCGCATTAGCTGTTTGCCCACCCCTGTTGACCTCTGCCCGAGCCTGCCAGCTGTCCTCTCTGGGAGAGCACCTGAGCTGGTACGGCCTGGTTTAAGCCTTCTACCATACTCCATACCAAAGAGCCGCAGTCAGTCCTGGGTACGATGACACCAATCACATATGTGCCTTCAACCCATGAACAAGGTTAGCAGGGTTCACCATGTCCTTCATTTAACAACAAATCTGAAAATGGCCTCTAAAAACAGACGGAAGGCATCACTGGTCTCAACAGGAGCCACGACTTGCAGTCAGCTGCATCCATGTCTCAGACACTCAGCAAACACTGGATTACTTCCCAAATGATTTTGCTGAGGGGATCTACTGCCTGCCTTACATTGGGGCTCCATTCAAGTTTGCAGCCAGCAGGACGAATGGCCCCACAGCAAACAGGGAAGATGGCGTGGGCTGGCACAGCTCCGATTTCAGCAATGGGTAATACTTTCTTCATTCCTGTCATGGAGAAATACAGGGACTGTTTTATGACCATTACTCACGTTCGTCCTCCACCTAGAGATCTACAACCCCATTACTCTCCAACATTCACCCAGATGACCCAATTTTTCCCAATATACTTCTTGCTGTTATCTTTCTGGCTGAAATATTATTGAAGTAAGGTGTCTCAGGCATTTCACTTTAAGATTCTGAGACAACATGCATCTGTGCTAATTTGTAGAGTTAAAAATTGTATTCTTAGGTTGCTAGATATCCATGCCCACAGGAAAATAATTTTTGTAGCAGCCGATTAAGTTTTCTTACAGAATAATATCTTCAACAGTCCACAGAACAGTTAATAGAACATACGGTTTAGAAAAAAAATTACATCACGTATCTCACACTTTTGATATTTGCTGTTCTCAAGAACAAATTCTTCTATTATATTAGTATTTGGTTAAGAACTCAAAGATCCCACTCCATTAGTATCGAATCCATGAACAACAGCACACTCACTAGATCACTGAGACCACTACTACATTCCACGCAACTACAGTCCACGACCAGAACGAAAATAGCTGTGTACTTCATTTGTTACATTAAAATGTCATTGAAGATTACAGGTAGCAGAAGATTTCAGGGTAGACATGTATTGCAGCAAGTACTAACAAAACAAGCCTATTTATCACAATACTGGTAGGAAATAACAGTTGATCCCTACAAAAGTTCAGTTCCAAGTATGGGTGGTATTCAGAAATGATTCGCAATTGTACTTTTTTGTATCTTTTTTATTAACTAACATGAGCCCGTGTACACGGGATCTCTCCTTATAATCGCCAATGACAACAATACACCACTGCCACTATGTTAGAAACTTCATTACTGTGCCACAGAACCACTGTTTGGGGGTACTACACGCCCATTCCTGAGTGAAATTCTTAGGTGTTGCCCAATCTTTTAACTCACAATGCATCCTTCATGTTACTGAATGGAGCATAATCAGATGGAATGAGATCAGGTGAATCGTGTGAGCATGGCACAATAATGAACATCAGTGATGCCAACTTTGCTCACTATTCCACTGCCGATGCAATGATCTGTCCAATAAACACAAGCTTCCTAAACACACACCACAGTTACACACTTATGAATATGTTGTTTTGACTCCTTTTTCCACAAAAACTCTGCAGTCCATCTTTGTCCATGACCGTCACCTTCCACCTTGTTCATAGCCTTCCATACTTAACAGCAAACAACCACAGTCTTTTCACTACACACATGGTTCATAACTGTTATCTAGCATCTCTTTGGTGGACTATGACCAGTTTATCATACTACAAAAGGATATGCCCATAGTTTGAGTGGTGCTTGTAAAATAAATAAATTGTAACTCATCTCCAAACACCTCTCATGTTACAGTATGTATTCAGTACTCTCTGTAAATGCATGACAAATAAATGAGGCCCCCCCCCCCCCCCCCCACACACACACACACACACACACACACACACACACACACTGCTCACCTCTACTTGTGTCTGCATCACATTTTGAAACTTCTAGTTCACATATTTTGTAAGCTTAAATCTCCACTTACATCAGAGCAAACAGAAGCAAACAGGTGATGAGCACACGCAGAAAAATTCAGCAGTGTCCACTACCATCGCTGCCACCAACATGCAAGTGTTTATATAGGAGGAAATGGAAGAAAATACGTCTGCTTGTGTCTGTATATGTGTGGATGGATATGTGTGTGTGTGCGAGTGTATACCCGTCCTTTCTTCCCCCTAAGGCAAGTCTTTCCGCTCCCGGGATTGGAATGACTCCTTACCCTCTCCCTTAAAACCCAAATCCTTTCGTCTTTCCCTCTCCTTCCCTCTTTCCTGATGAAGCAAACGTTGGTTGCAAAAGCTAGAATTTTGTGTGTATGTTTGTGTGTCTATCGACGTGCCGGAGCTTTCGTTTGGTAAGTCACATCATCTTTGTTTTTAGATATATTTTTCCCACGTGGAATGTTTCCCCTCTATTAATTTTTATATATATATATATATATATATATATATATATATATATATATATATATATATATATATATATATATATATGGGGAGTGTATACCCGTCCTTTCTTCCCCCTAAGGCAAGTCTTTCCGCTCCCGGGATTGGAATGACTCCTTACCCTCTCCCTTAAAACCCAAATCCTTTCGTCTTTCCCTCTCCTTCCCTCTTTCCTGATGAAGCAAACGTTGGTTGCAAAAGCTAGAATTTTGTGTGTATGGGCATATCCTCTATTAATTCATATTATATATATATATATATATATATATGGGGAAACATTCCACGTGGGAAAAATATATCTAAAAACAAAGATGATGTGACTTACCAAACGAAAGCTCTGGCACGTCGATAGACACACAAACAAACACAAACATACACACAAAATTCAAGCTTTCACAACAAACTTTTGCCTCATCGGGAAAGAGGGAAGGAGAGGGAAAGACGAAAGGATGTGGGTTACATGTTACATGTTACACTTTCCACCTTCTAATACCATGTCACTCTCACAACACCTCCACAACGACCCCATTAAGTTTTATTTACATTCCCTCCGCAAACATGCCTTCACCCTAGCCAGATTACGCTCGCATATTTTATTTTCTCAGGCTTGTCTGACATTTGGCATTACCCCCAAAGGCCTCACACTTAAAGTTCCCATCTCTGGCTGCAACCCTTATTTCCATCAGTCCCTATACCAGTTCCAAACTGAACAATCCATTGCCCTCACCCACCTAATCCTTCACCTGCACATCAACTCAGCCAATGAACACACCCGTCAACTCCTATCCTTAATAAAAGTCCTGAATCTTTCCTCTCCCACATCCACACCGGCTGTTCAGAGCATCCTCCTACAGGCCAACCGCAAATTAGAACAGCATGCCACCCTTCACCTCAAAAAACTATCCAATCTCCTGGTTTCCCACCTCCGGAAGGGCAACTCACCCACCCGTCAAAACCTTTCCAGCAAACCTCAACCTCCTCTCATGGCACACAAACCCAGTCTCTCCCATCTACTCAACCTCCCACTTCCAGCTCCACTCCCTCCAAAACCTCAAAATTCCAATCAACACAATCTGGTACCACAACACCCTAATTCAGTAGTTAACCTTTCCTCCAAACCTCTCTCCCAATCCGAAACCTCTGTCCTATCCAAAGGCCTCACCTTCAGCCCCACTCCCAGGTTCAACCAAACAGCCCTCGTCAAAGATTTACTGTCCTACACTCGTACTCTCTGCTGGAAGTATCACTTTGCCACGAAGAAAAATGATCCTAATCCTACTCCTAATGATCCAACTCCCCAAGGCACCATCCAAATTGAACCCTGCCTGGAACAGTTCCGTCCTCCGTCACAGCGGGACCCACCTCCTCTTCCTCAAAATCACCCTCTCCAAACCTTCCAGGAATTTCTGACTTCCAGCCTTGCATCTCAATCCTTCTTAAAAAACCTTAATCCTACTCCCAACATCACCACTGCTGAAGCCCAGGCTATCCGTGATCTGAAGGCTGACCAGTCCATCGTCATCCTTCCGGCGGACAAGGGTTCCACGACCGTGGTACTTGATCGTCGGGAGTATATGGCTGAGGGACTGCGTCAGCTTTCAGACAACACCACATACAAAGTTTGCCAAGGTAATCCCATTCCTGATGTCCAGGCGGAGCTTCAAGGAATCCTCAGAACCTTAGGCCCCCTACAAAACCTTTCACCTGACTCCATCAACCTCCTGACCCCACCGACACCCCGCACCCCTACCTTCTACCTTCTTCCTAAAATTCACAAACCCAATCATCCCGGCCGCCCCATTGTAGCTGGTTACCAAGCCCCCACAGAACGTATCTCTGCCTACGTAGATCAACACCTTCAACCCATTACATGCAGTCTCCCATCCTTCATCAAAGACACCAACCACTTTCTCAAATGCCTGGAATCCTTACCCAATCCGTTACACCCGGAAACCATCCTTGTAACCATTGATGCCACTTCCTTATACACAAATACCGCCCCGTCCAGGGCCTCGCTGCGATGGAGCACTTCCTTTCACGCTGATCACCTGCCACCCTACCTAAAACCTCTTTCCTCATTACCTTAGCCAGCTTCATCCTGACCCACAACTTCTTCACTTTTGAAGGCCAGACATACCAACAATTAAAGGGAACAGCCATGGGTACCAGGATGGCCCCCTCGTACGCCAACCTATTCATGGGTCGCTTAGAGGAAGCCTTCTTGGTTACCCAAGTCTGCCAACCCAAAGTTTGGTACAGATTTATTGATGACATCGTCATGATCTGGACTCACAGTGAAGAAGAACTCCAGAATTTCCTCTCCAACCTCAACTCCTTTGGTTCCATCAGATTCACCTGGTCCTACTCTACATCCCATGCCACTTTCCTTGACGTTGACCTCCACCTGTCCAATGGCCAGCTTCACACGTCCGTCCACATCAAACTCACCAACAAGCAACAGTACCTCCATTATGACAGCTGCCACCCATTCCACATCAAACAGTCCCTTCCCTACAGCCTAGGTCTTCGTGGCAAACGAATCTGCTCCAGTCCGGAATTCCTGAACCATTACACCAACAACCTGACAACAGCTTTCGCATCCCGCAACTACCCTCCCGACCTGGTACAGAAGCAAATAACCAGAGCCACTTCCTCATCCTCTCAAACCCAGAACCTCCCACAGAAGAAACACAAAAGTGCCCCACTTGTGACAGGATACTTTCCGGGACTGGATCAGACTCTGAATGTGGCTCTCCAGCAGGGATACGACTTCCTCAAATCCTGCCCTGAAATGAGCTCCATCCTTCATGAAATCCTCCCCACTCCACCAAGAGTGTCTTTCCACTGTCCACCTAACCTTCGTAACCTCTTTGTTCATCCCTATGAAATCCCCAAACCACCTTCCCTACCCTCTGGCTCCTGCCCTTGTAACCGCCCCCGGTGTAAAAGCTGTCCCATGCACCCTCCCACCACCACCTACTCCAGTCCTGTAACCTGGAAGGTGTACACGATCAAAGGCAGAGCCACGTGTGAAAGCACCCACGTGATTTACCAACTGACCTGCCTACACTGTGACGCATTCTATGTGGGAATGACCAACAACAAACTGTCCATTCGCATGAATGGACACAGGCAGACAGTGTTTGTTGGTAATGAGGATCACCCTGTGGCTAAACATGCCTTGGTGCACGGCCAGCACATCTTGGCACAGTGTTACACCGTCTGGGTTATCTGGATACTTCCCACTAACACCAACCTATCCAAACTCCGGAGATGGGAACTTGCTCTTCAATATATCCTCTCTTCCCGTTATCCACCAGGCCTCAATCTCCGCTAATTTCAAGTTGCCGCCACTCATACCTCACCTGTCATTCAACAACATCTTTGCCTCTGCACTTCCGCCTCGACTGACATCTCTGCCCAAACTCTTTGTCTTTAAATATGTCTGCTTGTGTCTGTATATGTGTGGATGGATATGTGTGTGTGTGTGTGTGTGTGTGCGCGAGTGTATACCCGTCCTTTTTTCCCCCTAAGGTAAGTCTTTCCGCTCCCGGGATTGGAATGACACCTTACCCTCTCCCTAAAACCCACATCCTTTCGTCTTTCCCTCTCCTTCCCTCTTTCCTGATGAGGCAACAGTTTGTTGCGAAAGCTTGAATTTTGTGTGTATGTTTGTGTTTGTTTGTGTGTCTATCGACGTGCCAGCGCTTTCGTTTGGTAAGTCACATCATCTTTGTTTTTAGATATATATATTGACTCCATCATTTCCATCATATACCCAATTCACATTTACTAATGAAGTTAGTTCACACACAAAATGTGACACAACCAAAAAAGAGGATACACTCCTGCTGTTCACACCAACACAAGTGCAGAAATGGAAAGTATGTGAGCTTTCTTTGACAGTTTGCTGCAAGACAAACGACCAGCAAAAAATGAGTGAATACCTGCAAAGGCAAACTGAGCACAGCTAAATGTGGTTCTCTCTCAATTGCCTGCAATTTACATCTGAAATCCAAGAAAAATCTTGCCCCCTTGCATTCACTCCATTATAAACACATCTTTGCATTCACTCCATTATAAAACACAAGTAATATCTGAACATCATACAGCACAGAAATCATGTTCAACCTGCTACACAGATCAAAACAACAAATGATAAAAGTAACTGCCTAAGTACCTAATAACAAGGTCATGTCAGTTTGAGTTTATCCATTATACATTGCATGCACACACTGAACTGCCTAACAGACAAAGAAAAAATTACTTACACACAGCATTCCTTCATTATTTCCTTAATAAACATAACAGCTATGAATGTTTTCCCAGACCCTGTGGGCAGGTACAGAATTGTGTTCTCATTTAGGCATCGTTTCAAGAGCTCTTCCTGGTACCTACGAGGAGCTACCTGCATTTTTTCTGGTGCAGTGTCCATGTTGGTAAGCTGTTATCTGAAATCACAATAAAGATGCTACAATATAAAAAAATTCACATTAATAGACATTTGTGAAACTTAGGTGAAGCCACATATAAAAACAACACACACACACACACACACACACACACACACACACACACACACAATAAAATGGTGAGTAGTTTTTGAAATAGTATTGTGAGAATTTAACAAAAGCTGTAGGTAAACTATAATTTACTGAATTGTAGCAGACAGCATATGGGTAAAAAGAGCTTAAAAATGATGATAATAATAATAAAGCCACTCTTGCATCTGCAATGACATACTGCCCTATTCAAGTGACATAGACATTGGAAATAATGTTTGTTGCAGCTTCTTTGGCTTTGTTGTAAGATATGTAATAATCGTTTGGGAGACATCAATTAGTGTAAATAGGACATTACACAAAAACTTTTATTATAAATATTTGTAATATTATACCTATGGCTTCTTGCCGATCACTAAATTAGAGATCTAAAAATGTTTAGCTATTCCGTTTATTTACATTTATGAACTGTTGTAGTGCTTTGAGAATTCACATGTAAATTCTGGAACCACTCGACCTTCTGCCGCGATGAACATGCGATATAAGAGAAGTGTGAGAGAAAGAGCCTATTTACTGCGCAACACATGTCTGTGCGTGCAGGATGGACATTAGTCCTGGGAGGACAGGAGCTGTGTCAGACAAGCGATGCCGACAAGTGTTTGCCGCTCGTGCCATAGAAGCTGTATGTGACGTACAAGGAGCAAGCATGCGTTATTCTTTGACAGTGTAATGATTGTAATTGTGATGAGCAATTGAAACACATTTTGTCTAGAGACTCTTTCTTGATCTTGGTGTTAGACTTGCAAGAAGCAAGACCTGTTTTTGAATTTCTGGTGATTATGAAACCCACCACAATGTAATTATATTTAATAGTATCTAACAGGTATCGTCATAGTTGACTTGTAAGAATTTGTCTGTTGATATGAAACTTGTGTAGATGAAAGTATACCTAAACTTAACTGAAAGTATAAGGGTACCCAGTTATTTCTAGTGAGCGAGAGTGTGTTTGTTAGTTCACCTAACCAGCATTATTTCTTTGGAGAAGTAGTGGTGGAGATTGACGCAGCCACATATTCAGAGAAGAAGATCAGCTAAACGTTTCAAGTAAGTCAATTGGAGTAAGAGAAGTGTGAAGTTTGCAATCCAGTTTTGCACCACTTCTCTTGTCGTCAAAACTGTTAAGACTGTTTACTTTTATACATAACAATTCATAGGAAACCATTTTCAAAATGTCTATGATACTAAAAATAAAGAAACTTTCATGTTACCATCCCAGATTAAACTCTATTCCCAAATTACTCATTACATAACTACGAGAATTTATCATAAATTGAAAGCAGAATAGCTGTACAGTATGGGATGCACTAACATTATGAAAGGGAAAAGTTTTGATTGTGTCAAATAATTAAACAATGGAAAATTCAGGATGGAATGCAACAATATTATGAAAAGGAAAGTTGCTACTCACCATATAGCGGGGATGCTGAATTGCAGACAGGTACAACAAATGACTCTCACAATTAAAGCTTTCGGATATTAAGGCCTTCATCAACAATGGATGACACACACACACACACACACACACACACAGTCACTCACTCACTCTGTTAAGCAAATGCAACTCGCACGCAGGACTGCAATCTCAGGCAACTAAAACCACACTGCACTGCTGCTCACAGTGTGGCATCAGTTGCCTGAGACTACAGTCGTGTGTGTGCGTGTGTGTGTGTAGTCTATTGTTGACGAGGCCTTAATGTCCAAAAGCTTTAATTGTGAGACTCGTTTTGTTGTGCCTCTCTGCGACTCAGCATCTACACTTATGGTAAGTAGCAACTTTCCTTTTCATAACATTTAAACAATTAAAGAAAGATTAAGATTAATGAAATACATCAATCTAAGAGAAAAGTGGTTTGACTAATAATGAGAATGTAAATCATTTTCAGGATAAAAGTCAATGACTCAACAGGTGAGAAATGCCTTGCATTGAGTTTAATGTGAAAAGCAACACTCAAAAGGAGAAGTGTTTAATGACAATAAACAATAAAACTAAATCTCTTCTGTAAAGCAGCCCAAAACATGTGAAACCTCCCTCGTGTGTTCAAAATGAGTCTCAAGTGCCCAAAGCTGAACCAACAATTAGTTTAGACAGATATTGCACTTGTACGAAGCACACATCATACTAAAGGAAGAGTGAACAAGATTCAAACTTGCATATATTCCACCGAAATATAAGAGGTCTGAAGAATAAAATACACCAGCTGGTAAAACATCTAAACGATGAATATGGAAGTAAACCTGATACACTACGTTTCAACATTATATTACAAACCTAAATCCCATAGTACTGACTGGAAACTTAAGCTTAGCTGCTCACTACCGTAGATGTAATAGGGAAAAGATGAAGCTCCACTTTGGTTAATTTATTTGTCCTTATTTCTTAGAAATGATGTAGTATATAGATCCCTAGATTTAGCCAAATACTGTGCTGAACAGCACTATGAAGCATGTGACACTGAAATAACTGCAAATACTGCAACAGTTCTTATGCTATCAATTTACAGGGCACCTGCTGGAAATTTGAATATTTGTCTGAGACACATTGAATTTCATTTTTCTCACCTCTCTAGATAAACTAATTCTTTCAGTGTAATTGGAGACTAACACAACCCTGTTAACAGATAATATAAATGGAATTGACCTTTAACACCTGATGTGCTCTTACACTCTTACAATCTAATATAAGTGGTAGACTTTTCCAACTACAGAAAAAGCCAGCACTTTAATAGTTAACATATTTGTGAATACAGATAGATATTAATTTCCAGAATGAGATTTTCACTATGAAACGGAGTGTGCACTGACATGAAACTTCCTGGCAGATTAAAACTGTGTGCCGGACCGAGACTCGAACTCGGGACCTTTGCCTTTTGCGGGCAAGTGCTCTACCATCTGAGCTACCCAAGTACAACTCACGCCGCGTTCTCACAGCTTTACTTCTGCCAGTACCTCGTCTCCTATCTTCCAAACTTCACAGAAGCTCTCTGCGATCTTGCAGAACTAGCACTCCCGAAAGAAAGTAAAGTTTGGAAGGTAGGAGACGAGGTACTGGCAGAAGTAAAGCTGTGAGGACGGGGCGAGTCATGCTTGGGTAGCTCAGATGGTAGAGCACTTGCCCATGAAAGGCAAAGGTCCCGAGTTCGAATCTTGGTCCGGCACACAGTTTTAATCTGCCAGGAACTTTCAGATAGTAATTTAACTGCAAAATATTATGAATGGGCTTTCTGACTGTGATGGACAGCTACTCACCACAAATGAAGTAAATGTACAGAGAAAAGTTAATTTCATTTTAAAATCTTGAGGATTATAAACAAACGCAGCATGAGAACTCTAATCACAACTTCTGGATTGGTGTCCTGTATATGCTGTTATTGATATTAAATCCAAATATAACACGTATTAATGAGGTTACTAGTGTACTTTATGAAATATTTGCTAGAAAGGCAGTGAGAGAAAACCCGTTTTAATCATGCTGTAGGCCACTGATAACTGAGGACATCAAATTTTCTTGTAGAATTAAAAGAGAACTTTATACTGTAACCAAGAGACCAAATGGTACCAATAAGATTAGGCACTACAAACTGTTCAGAAAGAAAAAATTCTGATCTCTGCCGCATTCAGGCAATGAAATAATTCATTGGCAACAAATGAAAATTTGTAACAAGGCCGGGCTGTGCACCGGGTCTCATGCTTACAAGCCAGACGCGTTAACCATCTGTGCCACCTTGACAGCGCTTAGACACAACTGTATGGACAACCCAAGCACACTAAACCTCAACCCAAATTCCCATCTGCCCTTCTACGTTTGCTCATCACATCATGCGAGCGTACATTACAAACTGTACAATTCTTAACAGGAGCATGCAGGCATCAGAGAAAATATTCTTCAAGGTTGAACTCAATAACTGAAATATTAAAACTATATTGAATTTTGCAAAGAAGGGAACAGGGGAAAGTGAACTCTGTACATAAAATCTCTAAATAAAAAAATGAGCATCATTTTGTTAATGATTAAACCCAGTTGTAGACATATTCAACAAACACTTTAACACTAATCAATCAAACAGGATTGTGAGGCTCCATAAATCAGGCCATTTATTTGTACAACACAGTGCAGCACTTAGAACAGTAAAATAGATCAGTGCAAGAACAGTTACTTTGCAGGAAATTGAAATAATTGTCAAGACTGTGAAAGTTGAAACTCAACTGAAGTCGACAACATATCTAGCCAGCTATTAAAATACTTCAGCAGCCATATTCTTTCTGCATATTTGAGACGTATCGGTCGAGTAAGCTATCCACTAAGAGAATACAATCTTGAGTATGACGCTCACAGGGATCCATTTCAGTGTTTGTAAGTCTTTCAACACCCTACCTTCAAAAATTATGTGCCTAGTGAATGATCACATCTTGTTTAAAAAATACTTAAGGCAGTTCCTTTTGCAAGGATCATTCTAAACTATAAAAGAATTCTTAACTCAAAGTACTGCATCCATGAACCTGTAATACTTACAATCAGATAAATACCCATATCTTTATTTATATATTAAATTTATTATTGTGAGTATATTCAAATACTTATTTTTCTTTGATAGAACCTAAGCTGTAGCTAGCTTAATATGAAAGTGATTAATTCTAACTAAATAATACCATAGAATGTAACCACAATGAACTTGTGAAACTTACTCATTCCATATCTTTGTGACATTTTCAAATGTGGGTCACCAGAACACAAAATAAATAAATAAATAAATGAAATAAAGAAAAATAAAACACTAAAAAGAAAATTACATGTATTCCTAGAACAAATATGTTACTCCTCAATCATCCACAAAATTCTTAAATGATGATGAAGCTATCTTTGTAGAATATTGTAGTAATTTTTGACACTTTGTATGTGTGTCTAAATTGAACACTGAGGCGACAAAAGTCATGGAGTAGTGATATGCACGTGTACAGATGACAGTAGTATTGCGTACGTAAGGTACAAAAGGGCAGTGCATTGGCAGCCAGCTCTCATTAGCACTCAGGTGATTCATCTGATATGATTATGGCTGCAAGTCGGGAATTAACACACTATGAATGGTAGTTTTAGTTGCATTTCAAAAATTATTAGGGAATTCAATATTCAAAGATCCACAGTGCCAAGAGTCTGTAGAGAATACAAAATTTCCTCTCAACAAGGACAACACAGTGGCCAACGGCCTTCACTCAAAAACTGAGAGCAGTGGTGTTTGTGTAGAGTTGTCAGTGTAAACAGACAAGCAACACTGCATGACATGACTGCAGAAATCAATGTGATATGTATGACGAACAAATCCGTTGGGACAGTGGGGTGAAATCTGGCATCAAAGGACTAAATGGTGTCAGACGACTAATGCAAGTGCCTTTGCTAATAGCACAATGTTGCCTGCTGCTCCTCTCCTGGGCTCATGACCATACCAGTTGGACACTAGACAATCGGAAAACCATGGCCTGATCAGGTAAGTCCCGATTTCAGTCGGTAAGAGCTGATGGTAGGGTTTGAGTCTGGCACAGACCCCATGAAGCCATGGACACAAGTTGTCAACAAGGCACTGTTCGAGCTGGTGTAGGCTATTTGCACATGGAATGGACTAGATCCTCTGGTAGAACCACAGATACCACAAGTGAAATTCGCTGATTTCCAGAAAAGTTTTAGCATTTTTTCCCTGACAAATTTTGAGATCTCAAGGGTAAGTGAAGACATAAGTTGTAAAAAATTTAAGGACTTCTGTATGTCTCCCCCATGTGAGCAAAAATCTTAAGTGCTAACATCAAAATATTCTGTAATGAAATGCCTTTAGATGGAGACAGCAAGCCCAATGGTATATGTGTTTCATTAAGACCACTGTTGTTATTTTATTTCAATAAAACGAAACACATTTGGTGACAAAAATATGCATTTCCTTGGAGTTGCAAGACAGATTTAAAATACCTTCACTGATTTCAGAAACAGCCTCAGAAAAAAAATTGGCCTCTTGAAAGAAGTGGTATAAGGCAGGAAAGAGTTGTGCAAACCTATAGGTGACCGCCAATAAAATGTTGATTCTAGTATGTTCGCTGTTGTCGGTTATTACCCACTTTGTTATGTCTCTTATTTTACAGGTATTGTCTGATTTTTCTTTCAAGAAATATATGAGTACATAGTGTGCAAACTGCCAGTGACAGCCACAATTTTCTTCTCCTTATCATCCATACATTCTAATATATAAATTACTTTCAAACTGCCAAAATGTGCTAGAACGTCCATAAAATGCCTCGTTGTACAGTGTACTTGTGGCGAGACATTCACAAATCCTGAAATCCACTACCATTGACTCTGGCCTGCCGAGGAACACTGTAGTCCTGGGTCCTGGGATACACTACAAAAATCCACTGCATAATGCCACACACAAACAGAACCATTCTGTGAACAGAACAGTGAGACTAGATCCGACAGGCAGGGCTTCCACATTAGTGGGAAATGATGGGCTTCAGATCGCCAGGCCCGATCCCTGGAGATACTTGCAGAAATGGTCTGCAGTTTTGGCCTGTCGTGGAAGTCCATTTGTGTGGCCAGTTATTCACGTGTCACAGACACCATGTTGATGAAACGAGACTGCAGTGACCAGTCCATGCAAAAGACAATTTGCGCAAATACTCTGAGATCAATACCAATGAGGACAGATGGCAGCTCACTTCAAAGATGATCGCTGAGCCGCAGACAGGCGAGTAGAAAGGTGCCACATTCTCACAACTAAATCTGCGGCCCACACTCTCTCTCTCTCTCACACACACACACACACACACACACACACACACACACACACACAAAAATCACTCAGACGCAACTCATGCAGACACAATTTACGCTGTATCCAGTCGCTGCGTATAGAGTCTCAGAGAATCAGATCCAAACGAACCTCTCATCATGCCTCGCTGCCTCTCTTCAGCAGCTGCTAGGCTAGCAGCAAGAAGTGATGGCAGCATTGACTGCAAGCTGAGGAGAGTGGTAGGAATAGGAGAATCTGTAGGAAAGTGGGAGTAGGGAAGCAGCACACGTACTCAGCTGCACCCAGCCAGTGATGATACATGACATCCCAGTAAATAAACAATTTCATCTACTGAGACAAAACAAAATTTTTTCCAGTGTTACTTCTTTTTTTTTCTCAAATTTCCCTGATTTTCCTGACATGTTTGAATTTTCCTGATTTCCATATCTTGTGGCAACTCTGCCAACTTAACTGATGAATGACTGGAAATGGTTACGTTCAGTTACTCTGAGACAACTGGCAGCCATTCATGGGCTTCACGTTCTTAAACAACAATAGAATATAATGGGTGACAATGCGCCATGTCATTGGGGCACAATAGTTTATGTTTGTTTTGAAGAATGTTCTGGATAATTTGAACAAATGATTTGGTCACCCAGATCGCCCAACATGAGTCCCATTTACAATCGAAGATTTATGGCATATAACCAAGAGATCAGCTTGTGCACAACATCCTGCACCAGTAACACTTTCGCAATTATGGACAGCTATAGAGACAGCATTGCCCGATATTTCTGGAGGGGACTTCCAACGACATGTTGAGTCCCTACCATGTCGAGTTGCTGCACTATGCTAGGCAAAAGGAGGTCCAAAACAAGTAGGAAGTATCCCATGACTTCTGTCACCTCAGTGTATTACTTACATTGATAAGTTTACTCTACATTAATGACTTATGATGTACATAATGAAATAATAAAATTCTGATTCTGAGGCATTATTATTATTATTATTATTATTATTATTATTATTATTATTATTATTATTTCTTTCCTTTCTCAGACGATATGTCTGGTTAAAAATGGAAAGTGACGTGGACCTTGATCAACTTCCTTTTAACTGTACAGTATATGTTACATTGCATTTAGGAACTTTCGGGTAATTGAACATGTATCAATAATTACAGATTTCTGTAGTTGTATATATACGTTTGGATGTAGCTGTATTGCCTTGATGTACTGGTGGATATTGTGTGGTATGACTCCTGTAGTTGATAGTATAATTGGTATAATGTCAACTTTATCCTGATGCCACATGTCTTTGACTTCCTCAGCCAGCTGGATGTATTTTTCAATTTTTTCTCCTGTTTTCTTCTGTATATTTGTTGTATTGGGTATTGCTATTTTGATTAGTTGTGTTAATTTCTTCTTTTTATTGGTGAGTATGATGTCAGGTTTGTTATGTGGTGTTGTTTTATCTGCTATAATGGTTCTGTTCCAGTATAATTTGTATTCATCATTCTCCAGTACATTTTGTGGTGCATACTTGTATGTGGGAACGTGTTGTTTTATTACTTTATGTTGTATGGCAAGTTGTTGTTGTATTATTTTTGCTACATTGTCATGTCTTCTGGTGTATTCTGTATTTGCTAGTATTGTACATCCGCTTGTGATGTGATCTACTGTTTCTATTTGTTGTTTGCAAAGTCTGCATTTATCTGTTGTGGTATTGAGATTTTTAATAATATGCTTGCTGTAATATCTGGTGTTTATTGTTTGATCCTGTACTGCAATCATGAATCCTTCCGTCTCACTGTATATATTGCCTTTTCTTAGCCATGTATTGGACGCGTCTTGATCTATGTGTGGCTGTGTTAGATGACACGTGCTTGCCATTTAGTATTTTCTTTTTCCAACTTACTTTCTTCGTATCTGTTGATGTTATGTGATCTAAAGCGTTGTAGAAGCGGTTATGAAATTGCAGTGGTGTAGCCGATGTATTTATATGAGTGATTGCTTTGTGTATTTTGCTAGTTTCTGCTCGTTCTATAAAGAATTTTCTTAAATTGTCAACCTGTCTATAATGTCGGTTTTTTATGTCGATAAATCCCCATCCTCCTTCCTTTCTGCTTAATGTGAATCTTTCTGTTGCTGAATGTATGTGATGTATTCTATATTTGTGGCATTGTGATCATGTAAGTGTATTGAGTGCTTCTAGTCTGTGTTACTCCATTTTACTACTCCAAATGAGTAGGTCAATATTGGGTATAGCATAAGTATTTATAGCTTTTGTCTTGTTTCTTGCTGTCAATTCTGTTTTCAGTATTTTTGTTGGTCTTTGTCTCTATTTTTCTTTTAGTTCTTCTTTAATATTTGTATTATCTATTCCTATTTTTTGTCTGTATCCTAGATATTTATAGGCATCTGTTTTTTCCATCGCTTCTAAGCAGTCGCTGTGGTTCTCCAATATGTAATCATCTTGTTTAGTGTGTTTTCCCTTGATATGCTATTTTTCTTACATTTGTCTGTTCCAAGACCCATATTTATATCATTGCTGAATACTTCTATTATATTTAGTAATTGGTTGAGTTGTTGATTTGTTGCTGCCAGTAGTTTTAGATCATCCATGTATAGCAAATGTGTGATTTTGTGTTGGTATGTTCCAGTAATATTGTTTCCATAATTTGTATTATTTAGCAAGTTGGATAGTGGGTTCAGATCAAGGCAGAACCAAAAAGGACTTAATGAGTCTCCTTGGTATATTCCACGCTTAATCTGTATTTGCTGTGATGTGATATTATTTGAATTTGTTTGGATATTAAGTGTGGTTTTCCAATTTTTCATTACTATGTTTAGGAACTGTATCAATTTAGGATCTACTTTGTATATTTCCAATATTCGTAGTAACCATGAGTGGGGTACACTATCAAAAGCTTTTTGGTAATCAATGTATGCATAGTGTAGCGACCTTTGTTTAGTTTTAGATTGATGTGTCACCTCTGCATCTGTTATCAGTTGCTCTTTACAGCCTCGTGCTCCTTTGCAGCAGCCTTTTTGTTCTTCATTTATAATTTTGTTCTGTGTTGTATGTGTCATTAATTTCTGTGTAATGGCTGAAGTTAATATTTTGTATATTGTTGTTAGGCATGTTATGGGGCGATATTTAGCTGGGTTTGCTGTGTCTGCTTGATCTTTAGGTTTCAGATAAGTTATTCCATGTGTAAGTGTATCAGGTACTGTGTATGGGTCTGCAATGTAACTGTTAAATAATTTAGTTAGATGTGAATGTGTTGAGGTGAACTTCTTTAGCCAGAAATTTGCCATTTTACCTTTTGCAGGGGCTTTCCTATTGTGCGTAGAATTAATTGCTCGGGTGACTTCATGTTGCAAAATTACCACTTCAGGCATTTGTGGTATCATCTTGTATGTGTCTGTTTCTGCTTGTAACCACCGTGCATGCCTGTTATGCTGTACCGGGTTTGACCATATGTTGCTCCAGAAGTTCTCCATGTCTGTTATGTTTGGTGGGTTGTCTATTTTAATGTGTGTGTTATCTATTGTCTGGTAAAATTTGGTTTGTGTTGAATGTTTGGTTTTGTTTCCTTCTATTTTCACTTTTTTTGTATCTTCTAAGTCGTTTGGCCAATGCTTGTAATTTCTGCTTCTTTTCATCTACTTGCTCTGCTGCTTCTTGTTGTGAGATTTTACCTAATCTTTTTCGTTTTATGTCTGATATTTCATTTCTTATAAATTGTGTTAGCTGTCCGATGTCTTTTCTCAGTTTTTCTAGTCTGATCTGTAGCCTGTGTTGCCATGCTGGTTTTGTGGGTTTCTTCTGTGTGTTGGTTTGTTCTGATCTCTGCCTAGTGCGTATATTTAGTGTAGTGAGTGCTCCTATATAAACCAGTAGTTGTAACTCTTCCATAGTTGTATTTTCATTTATTTTGTTGTGTATGATTGTGTTGATAGTTGTTATTGTTGTTTCGACTTGTGGGTTATTTGGTGGTCTATGAAAGAATGGTCTAATGTCTGTATTTGTGTCTTTGTATTCTATATATGTTAGCTGAAATTTTTCTTCTATATCTAACATGTGTGTCACGTCATGTTCTATTTGTGCTTGTTCTGGTGGCCGTCTTAAGATTTCGTTTCCCTCTGATTGTTTAATTGATGCGTGTTGTTCTTTGTTTGTTTGCTCGGGGATGTTTGAGCCCATTACTGTATTTTCTTCTTCTTCTGATTGCACATTATTTTGTTTCCAATATTTTTTGTACTTGTTGTTTGATGTTTTCTAATTCTGACTGGGGTATCCTGTTATTTTTGATTGTTACACAGATCTGATCAGCTAGTCGTCATTCTGTTAAAAATTTTAATTCTGGGTATCTGGTAATAAATTTTGTGTATACTTGTGATCTGTATCCAGTTGTGTTGGTTCCTAAATTTGATGCTTGGTAATAATAGGTGTCAGTTAACTTCATCTGACCATCTCATCCTCTGTCTTTGTTTTCCTTCTAGAGTGGTTGCAGGAAGCATATCCTGCAAAACACCTCTATTTGGATTTAAATCATTTTCCGTGTGGCTAGCAGTGTCGCTACCATTGTGGACGAGCGTAGGGTTCAAGCGTCGTCCCCGACCCTGACAGCGCTTGTCCGAGGCTTCATTAGTTCTGTCCTGAACCAATTAATCACACTAAAAGGGGGGTTAGCCCTATTAGTGGTTTGTTCTTTTCGTCTCCTTTTACGACTGGCAGAACATTCTTTTCCCGGGCCTCCACGGGATTATTTATTATTATTATTATTATTATTATTATTATTATTATTATTATTATTATTCAGTAAACAAAAGTACTAAAAACAGAGGCAAAAATAGAAAGAATTATTAACAAATTAAAATACTGAACTGAAGAACAAAATATATAACTTAGATATGATCTAAGACTTCCCCCCCACGAATCATGGACCTTGCCGTTGGTGGGGAGGCTTGCGTGCCTCAGCGATACAGATAGCTGTACCGTAGGTGCAACCACAATGGAGGGGTATCTGTTGAGAGGCCAGACAAACGTGTGGTTCCTGAAGAGGGGCAGCAGCCTTTTCAGTAGTTGCAGGGGCAACAGTCTGGATGGTTGGTTGGTTGGTTTGTGGAAATAAAGGGACCAGACTGCAACGGTCATCGGTCCCTTGTTCCAAAACTTAAAAACTACCACACAGAGTAAAAAATCGGATAAGAGACAACAGACAACACAGGACAAGAAAAACTCAGACAAAGAACAGACATAACAAATTAAAATCCCACGGAGTGTGGGAGTGGTTGGCCGACCATAGAATAAAAAAGGAAAAGCCAATCACCGGGAACACACTAAAAAACTCAGTTTAAAACCATAGGCCAAAGGCCAGAATCAACAAAAAACAATAAAATAAAACATAAACACTCATATTAAATGATAAAAAACCCCTGCCCGAATAAAACGTAAAACTAAGCCAGCCATAGCAGGGTCATCAGTTAAAAGGGCAGGGAGTGTATCAGGCAGCGCAAATGTCCGCCTGACCACAGCTAAAAGGGGGCAGGCCAACAAAATGTGGGACACTGCCAAAGTGTCAAAGCCGCCCCGCAGTGACACAGAGGAGGGTCCTCCCGACGCAGTAAGTAACTGTGTGTTAGCCGGGAGTGGCCAATGCGGAGCCGACAAAGGACGACTGAGTCCCTGCGGTTGGCTTGCATGGATGACCGCCACACAGTCGTCGTCTCCTTAATGGCACGGAGTTTATTGAGCATGATCCGATCGCGCCATTCAGTGTCCCAAAGCACAAAAACTTTTCGGCGGAGGACCGCTCGCAAATCAGTCTCTGGGAGGCCAACATCCAGAAATGGTTGCCTGGTGGCCCCTTTCGCCAGGCGGTCAACATGTTCATTGCCCGGGATACCGACATGACCGGAGGTCCACACAAAGACCACAGAGCGGCCGCAATGGGCAAGAGTATGCAGGGACTCCTGGATAGCCATCATCAGATGAGAACGAGGGAAATACTGGTCGAGAGCTCATAAACCGCTCAGGGAATCGCTACAGATCACGAAGGACTCACCTGAGCAGGAGCGGATATACTCTAGGGCTCGAAAGATGGCGACCAGCTCAGCAGTGTAAACGCTGCAGCCAGCGGGCAAGGAACGTTGTTCGGAATGGTCCCCTAGAGTTAGCGCATAACCGACACGACCAGCAACCATCGAACCGTCAGTGTAAACAACGTCAGAGCCCTGATACGTGGCCAGGATGGAATAAAAGCGGCGGCGGAAGGCCTCTGGAGGGACTGAGACCTTCGGTCCCTGTGCCAAGTCGAGCCGAAGGCAAGGGCGAGGAACACACCATGGGGGTGTACGCAAAGTGGCCCGAAAAGGAGGTGGAACAGTGAAAACCCTAAGCCCGGAGAGAAGCTCTTTGACGCGGACCGCGATCGTACAACCTGACCAGGGCCGACGTTCTGGCAGATGGACGACCGATCGCGGGAACAGGAGACGATAGTTTGGATGCCCGGGCAAGCTAAAAACATGGGCAGCATAAGTGGCCAGTAAATTTTGGCGCCTGAACCGCAATGGAGGGACACCTGCCTCCACAAGTATGCTGTCCACTGGGCTGGTCCGGAAAGAACTAGTGGCAAGGCGTATTCCGCTGTGTAGGATTGGGTCCAGTACCCGCAGTGCAGATGGGGATGCTGAGCCATAAGCCAGGCTCCCATAATCCAGACGAGACTGGATTAACGCCTGGTAGAGCCGGTCGGCGCCCCAGCGGGTGTGGCTCAAGCATCTCAGAGCATTTATATGCCGCCAACACGCCTGTTTAAGCTGCCGAATATGAGGCAGCGAAGTCAACCAGGCATGAAAAACTACACCCAAAAACCTGTGGGTCTCCACCACAGCAAGGAGTTCATCGGCAAGATAAAGCCGCGGCTCAGGATGGACTGTTCGGCGCCAGCAGAAATGCATAACGCGGGTCTTGGCAGCCGAAAACTGAAAACCATGCGCTACAGCCCAAGACTGCGCCTTGCGGATAGCGCCCTGTAGCAGACGTTCAACAGCTGCAATGCCAGTAGAGCGGTAGTAAAGGCAGAAGTTGTCAGCATACAGGGAAGCGGAGACAGAATTTCCCACCGCCACAGCGAGCCCGTTTATTGCGATTAAGAACAGGCCGACACTGAGGACCCCGTTCTCCTGGACTCGGGAGTAACTGTGAGAGTGTGAAATCTTATGGGACTTAACTGCTAAGGTCATCAGTCCCTAAGCTTACACACTACTTAACCTAAATTATCCTAAGGACAAACACACACACCCATGCCAGATCGAGGACTCGAACCTCCGCCGGGACAAGCCGCACAGTCCACGACTGCAGCGCCTTAGACCGCTCGGCTAATCCTGCGCGGCTCGGGAGTAACTATGGGAGGCCGCGACTTGCACGCGGAACGTACGATACGACAGAAAATTTTGGATAAAATTCAGCAGAGGGCCCCGAAGACCCCATCCATGAAGCGTAGAAAGTATGTGATGACGCCATGTCGTATTGTACGCCTTCCGCATGTCGAAAAAGACAGCGACCAAGTGCTGACGGCGGGCAAAGGCAGTACGGATGGCAGACTCAAGACTCACCAGATTATAGTATGAAAGCTTTCACGACCGGATGACATATCTTCTGGTAAACCTTCCGGGATGTAAGGTCGTGGTCCATGAAACTCTTCAGCTCCTAACGTTTCGTCCAGAGCTGCGCTGGACATCTTCAGAGGGGTGTTTTTCCTCCGGTGAGTCTTGCCGACTGACGGGTCGGACGTCCAAGAGCGACTTATGTATCGTAGAAAGTGGGCGTGACCAGAGTTACACGTGATATGCAGAGATAACCTTTGTCAGAGATAAAACTTAACATCGATCGTAATCTCGTCACAGATAAAACTGTCTAGCAATTCTGTAGTGCTACTGTCCAAATATCACTAAGTTTCATGGTCTCTTCTTTCCGATTAAAATTATCCCTATGTTTATATATTTCAATTGCTTCTTTACAAAGCCGTGGGTAACTTAGTGATCTTTGGACAGTAGCACTACAGAATTGCTAGACAGTTTTATCCGTGACGAGATTACGATCGATAGTTAAGTTTTATCTCTGACAAAGGTTATCTCTGCATATCAGGTGTAACTCTGGTCACGCCCACTTTCTACGATACATAAGTCGCTCTCAGACGTCCGACCCGTCAGTCGGCAAGACTCACCGGAGGAAAAACACCCCTCTGAAGATGTCCAGCGCAGCTCTGGACGAAACGTTAGGAGCTGAAGAGTTTCATGGACCACGACCTTACATCCCGGAAGGTTTACCAGAAGATACTCACCAGATTGTCGGTGGCGGAGCGGCCTTTACAGAACCCACCCTGAGACAGAGCCAGAAGGCCCAGAGACTCCAGTACCCAATTCAAGTGCTGGCTCACCATCCATTCGAGAAGCTTGCAAAGAACGTTGGTGAGGCTAATGGGGGCGGTAGCTGTCCACCTCCAAAGGGCTCTTGCCCGGATTCAAAACGGGGATGACAACGCTTTCCCGCCATTGCGACGGAAACTCACCCTCGACCCAGAGACGGTTGTAAAGGTCGAGGAGGCATCGCTTGCAGTCCACTGAAAGGTGTTTCAGCATCTGACAGTGGATGCGATCTGGCCCAGGAGCGGTATCAGGGCAAGCGGCAAGGGCACTGTGAAATTCCCACTCACTGAATGGAGCATTGTAAGATTCAGAATGGTGGGTGCGAAAAGAAAGGCTCCGATGTTCCATCCACTCTTTAATGGAGCGGAAGGCCAGGGGGTAATTGGAAGAAGCGGAACTCAGAGCAAAATGCTCTGCCAAGCAGTTGGCAATTTCATCGGAGTCTGTACAAACTGCTCCATTCAGTGAGGGCACAGGGACGCTGACAGGGGTCCGATAGCCATAGAGGCGTCGGATCTTGGCCCAGACCTGCGATGGAGAGACATGAAGGCCAATGGTGGACACATACTGCTCCCAGCACTTCTGCTTGCTTTGGCGAATAAGGCGGCGGGCCCGTGCACGCAGACGTTTGAAGTTAATGAGGTGCTCAATGCAGGGATGTCTCTTGTGACGCTGGAGTGCCCGCCGGTGATCTTTAATCGCTTCAGCGATCTCAGGCAACCACCAAGGCACAGTCCGCCGCCGAGGGATTGCAAGATTCGGCGGCAGTAACGATGCCCGTGGTGACCGATTGAACCACCGCATTTATGCCATCATTAGAGAGAGGCTCAATAGCGGCAATGGAGGAAAACAAGTCCCAGTCAGCCTTATTCATTGCCCACCCACAAGGGCGCCCAGAAGACTGACGCTGTGGCAGTGACAGAAAGATCGGAAAGTGGTCACTACCACACAGGTCATCATCCACTCTCCATTGGACAGATGGTAAGAGGCTAGGGCTGCAGATCGAAAGGTCAATGGCGGAGTACGTGCCATGCGCCACACTGAAGTGTGTGAAGGAACCATCATTTAACAGCAAAAGATCGAGCTGTGCCAATAAATGCTCAATGGTGGCGCCTCGACCTGTCACCACTGACCCACCCCACAGAGGGTTATGGGCGTTGAAGTCGCCTAGTAATAAGAAAGGTGGCGGCAATTGGGCTATCAGCGCAGCCAGGACATGCTGCACGACATCACCATCTGGTGGAAGGTAAAGACTGCAGACGGTAACAGCCTGTGGCGTCCACACCCGAACAGCGACAGCCTCTAAAGCTGTTCGTAGAGGGATAGACTCGCTGTGAAGAGAGTTAAGGACATATATGCAGATGCCACCAGACACCCTTTCATAAGCTGCCTGGTTCTTATAATAACCCCAATAGCCACAGAGGGCGGGGGTTCGCATTGCTGGAAACCAAGTTTCCTGAAGAGCAATGCAGAAGAAAGGGTGAGGGCTGGTAAGTTGTCGGAGCTCAGCTAGGTGGTGGAAGAAACCGCTGCAGTTCCACTGGAGGATGGTATTGTCCATGGCTGAGAAAGGCGTGACGGGACTGGGAAGGCAGATTACGCCTCTGGGTCACCTGCTGCCTCCGATGGAGGACCCGTGCAAGTGCTATCCATTGCGTCTGAGGGACCGGCGAGATCGAGGTCCTCAGCGGACGCAAGAATCTCCACCGCATCCTTAGACACAGAGCTTGTAGGTAGCGATGGAGTAGGTGCCACCGCAGATGCCTTGGTCTTATGGGTCTTCAATGTCGTTTTCTCTCGCTGTTCCTTTGGTTGTCGTTGTTGAGAGGGCTTATTGGAGTCAGTCTCCGGGACCGAAGATGATCGCAAAGCTCGACGACCAGCGACCTGTGGCTTCTTCAGCCACTGGTTGGTGTCTCCTGTGCCGCTGGTAGGAACCTGGGAAGGGAGAGACCCAAGGGATCCCTTCCAAGCGAGAGAATCCGAAGAAGACTTTCGCTTGTCTGGCTTAGAAGTGGGGACTCGTGTCCCCAGTGGTTTAGTGGGTGCTGCTCCCGAGGTAGATGGTGTGGGAGCAACGGAGCAACAGAGAGAGAAGGGGCCCCCATCATCAATGGTGCAGGTGAGGTCCTCTGAATCTGAGAGCTGACTGTTTGTGTTGCAGCTAAAGAAGCTGGAGCAGGAGTGACAGTTGAGGCATAAGATGCCATCATGCACACGGGATGTAGCTGTTCAAATTTCCGCTTAGCCTCAGTGTAATCAGTCGGTCCAGGGTCTTATATTCCATGATTTTGCGTTCTTTCTGTAAGATCCTGCAGTCTGGCGAGCAAGGTGAATGAGGCTCTCCACAGTTGACATAGATGGGAGGTGGAGCGCATGGAGTATAGGGATGAGATGGGCATCCGCAATCTCGACATGTGAGGCTGGAAGTGCAGCGGGAAGACATATGGTCGAACTTCCAGCACTTAAATCACCGCATCGGGGGAGGGATATAGGGCTTGACGTCACAACGGTAGACCATCACCTTGACCTTCTCCAGTAATGTATCACCCTCGAAGGCCAAGATGAAGGCACCGGTAGCAACCTGATTGTCCCTCGGACCCCAATGAACGCGCCGGACAAAATGAACACCTCTATGCTCTAAGTTGGTGCGGAGCTCGTCATCAGACTGCAAAAGTAGGTCCCTATGGAAAATAACACCCTGGACCATACTTAAACTCTTAAGTGGTGTGATGGTAACGTTAACACCCCCCAACTTGTCACAAGCAAGTAACCTGCGTGACTGGGCGGAGGATGCCGTTTTTATCAAAACTGACCCAGAGCGCATTTTGGACACGCCCTCCACCTCCCCAAACTTGTCCTCTAAATGCTCTACAAAGAACTGAGGCTTCACGGATACAAAGGATTCCCCATCAGCTCTGGTACAGACGAGATACCTGGGCGAATACATGTCACTGTCATTCATTGCCTTTCGTTCCTCCCATGGTGTGGCCAGGGATGGGAACGATTTGGGGTCATAAACGTTACCTTTAAAATGAGCCCTCGAACGCTTAGAGACTGCTGGTGGCTGGCCACCAGCAAGAGATGATGTGCCATGCTTCATTGCGTGTCATCCACCCTGATGCCACCTACTCCGACCAAGGGCCCTCCCCATGGGTGCCACCCAGCCACAGCAAGGGCCACCTGGCAGGATGGCCATTGCCGGGAGTCCTGATGCCCCAGGGAGATGGGCATCTACTCCTTGGCATACGTGGGGAGTAAACAGCGCAGGCATCAGTAGAGCGATCCCTGTGTTGTCAGGGGGCTACAACCAACAGGGTACATGGCGGCCCCACCACAATGGACTGGCTACCGTGCTGGATCTTAGGTGCAAAAATGTATGAGGTCGTCGTCGCAGCTAAAGGCAACACTGCACAGTGCAGAGTGGTAATCGCACCCAGGGACGTATCCTCGCCCAAGAGATTGAAAACGAGCTGGACACCATTACAATGACAAGAAAGCCAGTTAAAGGTCTCAATGCACGACAGATACAGTGCACCATGTAAGGCGCCCTTCCCCAATTGGCTCGCTCTTCGGAAAAACTTAGAAAGATGGAGGTCAAACCCGAGAGGGGACCATCACATAAGGCCGAAACATTTGAGACTTCTTTTACTCCACTCTTACGACAGGCAGGAATACCACGGGCCTATTCTAACCCCCGAATCCGCAGGGGGGGACAGTCTGGATGATTGACTGATCTGGCCTTGTAATACTAACCAAACCGGCCTTGCTCTGCTGGTACTGCGAACGGTTGAAAGCAAGGGGAAACTACAGCCATTATTTTTCCTGAGGGCATGCAGCTCTACTGTGCGGTTAATGATGATGGCGTCCTCTTGGGTAAAATATTACGGAGGTAAAATAGTCCCCCATTCGGATCTCCGGGTGGGGACTACTCAAGAGGACATCGTTATCATGAGAAAAAACTGGCGTTCTACGGATCGGAGCATGGAATGACAGATCCCTTAATCAGGCAGGTAGGTTAGAAAATTTTAAAAGGGAAATTGATAGGATAAAGTTAGATATATTGGGAATTAGTGAAGTTCGGTGGCAGGAGGAACAAAACTTTTGGTCAGGTGAATACAGGGTTATAAATACAAAATCAAATAGGGGTAATGCAGGAGTAGGTTTAATAATGAATTAAAAAAAAATAGGGCTGTGGGTAAACTACTACAATCAGCATAGTGAACGCATTATTGTGGCCAAGATAGACACGAAGCCCACGCCTACTACAGTAGTGCAAGTTTATATGCCAACTAGCTCTGCAGATGATGAAGAAATTGATGAAATGTATGAAGAGATAAAAGAAATTATTCAGATAGCGAAGGAGACGAAAATTTAATAGTCGTGGGTGACTGGAATTCAATAGTAGAAGAAGAGAGAGAAGGAAATATAGTAGGTGAATATGGATTGGGGCTAAGAAATGAAAGAGGAAGCTGCGTGGTAGAATTTTGCACAGAGCATAACTTAAATCATATCCAACACTTGGTTCAAGAATCATGAAAGAAGGTTGTATACATGGAAGAACCCTGGAGATACTAAAAGGTTTCAGATAGATTATGTAATGGTGAGACACAGATTTAGGAACCAGGTTTTAAATTGTAAGACATTTCCAGGGGCAGGTGTGGACTCTGACCACAATCTATTGGTTATGAACTGTAGATTAAAACTGAAGAAACTGCAAAAAGGTGGCAATTTAAGGAGATGGGACCTGGATAATCTGACTAAACCAGAGGTTGTACAGAGTTTCAGGGAGAGCATAAGGGAACAACTGACAAGAATGGGAAAAAGAAATACAGCAGAAGAAGAATGGGTACCTTTGAGGGATGAAGTAGTCAAGGCAGCAGAGGATCAAAGTAGTTAAAAAGACGAGGGCTAGCAGAAATCCTTGGGTAACAGAAGAAATATTGAATTTAATTGATGAAAGGAGAAAATATAAAAATGCAGTAAATGAAGCAGGCAACAAGGAATACAAACGTCTCAAAAATGAGATCAACAGGAAGTGCAAAATGGCTAAGGAGGGATGGCTAGAGGACAAATGTAAGGATGTAGAGGCTTATCTCACTAGGGGTAAGAAAGATATTGCCTACAGGAAAATTAAAGAGACCTTTGGAGAAAAGAGAATGGCTTTTATGAATATCATGAGCTCAGATGGAAACCCAGTTATAAGCAAAGAAGGGAAAGCAGAAAGGTGGAAGGACTATATAGAGGGTCTATACAAGGGCAATTTATTTGAGGACAATATTATGGAAACAGAAGAGGATGTAGATGAAGATGAAATGGGAGATATGATACTGCATGAAGAGTTTGACAGAGCACTGAAAGAACTGAGTTGAAACAGGGCCCCGGGAGTAGATAACATTCCATTGGAACTACTGACAGCCTAGGGAGAGCCAGTCCTGACAAAACTCAAGCATCTGGTGAGCAAGATGTATGAGACAGGTGAAATACCCTCAGACTTCAAGAAGAATATAATAATTCCAATCCCAAAGAAAGCAGATATTGACAGATGTAAAAATTACCCAACTATCAGTTTAATAAGTCACGGTTGCAAATTACTAATGCGAATTCTTTACAGACAAATGGAAAAAATAGTAGAAGCCGACCTTGGGGAAGATCAATTTGGATTCCGTAGAAATATTGGAACACGTGAGGCAATACTGACCCTGCGACTTATCTTGGAAGCTAGATTAAGGAAAGGCAAACCCACATTTCTAGCATTTGTAGACTTAGAGAAAGCTTTTGACAATGTTGTCTGGAATACTCTCTTTCAGATTCTGAAGGTGGCAGGGGTAAAATATAGGGAGCGAAAGGCTATTTACAATTTGTACAGAAAGCAGATGGCAGTTATAAGAGTCGAGGGACATGAAAGGGAATCAGTGGTTGGGAAGGGAGTGAGACAGGGTTGTAGACTCTCCCCGATGCTCTTCAATCTGTATATTGAGCAAGCAGTAAAGGAAAGAAAAGAAAAGTTTGGAGTAGGTATTAAAATCCATGGAGAAGAAATAAAAACTTTCAGGTTCGCCAATGACATTGTAATTCTGTCAGAGACAGCAAAGGACTTGGAAGAGCAGTTGAATGGAATGGACAGTGTCTTGAAAGGAGGATATAAGATGAATATCAACAAAAGCAAAACGAGGATAATGGAATGTAGTCAAATTAAATCGGGTGATGCTGAGGGGATTAGATTAGGAAATGAGACACTTAAAGTAGTAAAGGAGTTTTGCTATTTGGGGAACAAAATAACTGATGATGTTCGAAGTAGAGAGGATATAAAATGTAGACTGGCAATGGCAAAGAAAGGGTTTCTGAAGAAGAGAAATTTGTTAACATCCAGTATAGATTTAAGTGTCAGGAAGTCGTTTCTGAAAGTATTTGTATGGAGGGTAGCCATGTATGGAAGTGAAACATGGACGATACATAGTTTGGACAAGAAGAGAATAGAAGCTTTCGAAATGTGGTGCTACAGAAGAATGCTGAAGATTCGATGGGTAGATCACATAACCAATGAGGAGGTATTGAATAGGATTGGGGAGAAGAGAAGTTTGTGGCACAACTTGACTACAAGAAGGGATCGATTGGTAGGACATGTTCTGAGGCATCAAGGGATCACCAATTTAGCATTGGAGGGCAGATTGGAGGGTACAAGTCGTAGAGGGAGACCAAGAGATGAATACACCAAGCAGATGCAGAAGGATGCAGGTTGCAGTAGGTACTGGGAGATGAAGAAACTTGCATACAATAGAGTAGCATGGAGAGCTGCATCAAACCAGTCTCAGGACTGAAGACCACAACAACAACAGGATCTAAGAAGAAGCAACAAAATTACAATGATGTTATCAACTAGTCTTGCGAAATGGAAAGTGTAATTCAGACCTTAACTGAGCGAACAGAGTTAAGTAAACAACTCAAAATTCACATTCATTACTGAAGAGGAAAAAGGTCAGTTACAGAGTGACACAAAACAAATAACGCAATTTGTGATGCAACCAAAAGACCAATTTTCTAAACACATTGCTAATAATAATGAAAACAAACCAACAATAATATAAATTATACGAAAGCAAGCACAGTTTCTCACTAGGTACCTGAATGTCCATTAGTAGCCAACCCCCCACCCCCACACCCACCCCCCACCCCACCCCAAGTTGTAGCCTGCTAGAGCTGTAGCACAATACTTACAGGTAGCAATAACTGTGCAACTAAAATAATTTGTTGTATAACATTTACCTAAATGTAGCTGATTATGGTCAGAGCCCCCACAACAGTGAGGCCAAGACAGTGATGATAGCACTGAACAGAGATGGGCACCATCCAAGTGTGGAACCAGGTGATCCCCAGCTAGAGAGTGTAGACAGTTTCCCATAACTCTCATGTATAGATAAATTAAGGAATAAGGAGTTGAGGAACAAAGCTGGAATCCATACATTCCTTTTAGACAGAATCAGTATATCCACACTGTGGTGGAATGGGCATGTAACGAGGTTGGAGACTACAAGAACAGCCCAAACAAATTTGGAAAGAGGTCGAAGGAAAGTGCCCCATACGAACACCCAGAAACAGTTGGTTGGACATGATCAAGGAAAACATCGCTGCCAGAGGAAGAACAATGGATGAGACTCTCCAACTGTACTTTGGAAATTGAACTGTGCAATGAAGTCAACCATGTGCAACTGGTCCCAGTATTATAAATTGCCTGTAAACACCAACTATATGATGGTGAGCCAGCAATAGTTTAAAAGCTTACTAATGTCAGTGCCAGAGGTGACCACATGCCATTTTTTGAAAAAATTGTGAAGTCATGAATGAAATGAAAAATGTAAGGCACACTGGAAAAAAATTATTGTTACTTCTGGACTTCCTAAATATCAAGTTTAATCTATAACATAGTTAATGTAATGATACTATACATACATTAATTGTAAACAAATTGATAGCTATTGTACCTGCTCACGTTCTATGATTACAGGTTCACTATATAGGTGGGTACATAGCAGCTGATCACTCAAGTGGAGCAAATATTATAAACAAATTGGATACAATGTATTAATGTGGTACAACTAAAGAATGAATAATAAAATATTAACCCCCACAGCAGCCACTGTAAAGTGTAATATGTATTACTTTTTTCCAGTAGTTCCATAGCCATATGTGTTGCACTGCATGAAGCCATCTCTTGTGGGCCCCTTGAAGTAATGTTGTTATTCCAAACATACATATTGTGTACTTTCTCCAGATTATAAGTCTGTAATTTTCTCTCTAAATATGCCACCCAAATTGATAATAAAGGTGTGGATAACATATTCTGCAGATCACACGTAACTGCATAACTTTTTCTATTTATTCATTGCAACATTTCAACATCTGATTTAAAAGAAGAATGTGCTTGCCTTTCACACATGCAACTTATGCTCAGTAACTTTCAGAGATTTTCTGGGCCATCTGCCACTGTTTTCAATGCTGCGACATCTGCAGATTTCTTTCTGAATCCAGTAGAAATGCAAATTCCATTGGGCATTTACAGATATAGATAATACTCACAAAGGGGCAGTAGTGTTTCCTAATTGGCGTAGTCCATTTTGTTTAAGTCTTACATTAATGACATTCATGTTTGATGATGAATCTTTTCTATAAATGATGCCCTTCCACGTATAGTCTGAATGACATGTAGGAAAGGAGTCAGTTATCTTTAGGGAGATGTCTTCTATAAGTTTTAGAATTTTTATACATGGTTCATGCTTTTCTTAATGATCAGCAGCAGGCTGGAAGCATATTTCTGTTTTAACACCAAATCCCTTAGGAATTAGCAATGTTAGGGAGTAAATTACTGACAAACAAGATGCTCTTTCCCACCAGCATTTTTTAATCTGTTGTCTTGATTCCTTTGCTTGTTATGTCATCTTAGACTAGGGTTTACTGTGATTGATACTACAGTGAAAGCATTTTTAGTGACCAGTTCATACGGTATGATTTGCAATTAATTTACCATCATCTTTCCCAGGAAATAAGACTGTACTGGTCCTTAGAAAAGTCAGAGGCTTTGTGTGTTATTTCTCTGGCTTTAACAAGCATTGAAGGAATGTATTATCAGATAAAAGAAATTATTCAGATAGTGAAGGGAGACGAAAATTTAATAGTCATGGGTGACTGGAATTCGATAGTAGGAGAAGAGTGAGAAGGAAACGTGGTAGGTCAATATGGATTGGGGGGAAGAAATGGAAGAGGAAGCCGTCTGGTAGAATTTTGCACGAGCATAACTGAATCATAGCTAACACTTGGTTCAAGAATCATAAAAGAAGGTTGTATAAATGAAAGAATCCTGGAGATACTGACAGGTTTCAGATAGATTATGTAATGGTAAGACAGAGATTTAGGAACCAGATTTTAAATTGTAAGACATTTCCAGTGGCGGATGTGGACTCTGACCACAATCTATTGGTTATGAACTGTAGATTAAAACTGAAGAAATTGCAAAAAGGTGGCAATTTAAGGAGATGGGACCTGGATAATCTGACTAAACCAGAGGTTGTACAGAGTTTCAGGGAGAGCATAAGGGAACAACTGACAAGAATGGGAAAAAGAAATACTGCAGAAGAAGAATGGGTAGCTTTGAGGGATGAAGTAGTCAAGGCAGTAGAGGATCAAAGTAGGTAAAAAGACGAGGGCTAGTAGAAATCTTTGGGTAACATAAGAAATATTGAATTTAATTGATGAAAGGAGAAAATATAAAAATGCAGTAAATGAAGCAGGCAACATGGAATACAAACGTCTCAAAAATGAGATCGACAGGAAGCGCAAAATGGCTAAGCAGGGACTAGAGGACAAATGTAAGGATGTAGAGGCTTATCTCACTAGGGGTAAGATAGATACTGCCTACAAGAAAGTTGAAGAGACCTTTGGAGAAAGGAGAACCACTAGCATGAATATCAAGAGCTCAGATGGAAACCCAGTTCTAAGCAAAGAAGGGAAAGCAGAATGGTGGAAGGAGTATATAGAGGATCTATACAAGGGTGACGTACTTGAGGGCAATATTATGGAAACGGAAGAGGACGTAGATGAAGATGAAATGGGAGATATGATACTGTGTGAAGCGTTTGACAGAGCACTGAAAGACCTAAGTCAAAACAAGGCCCCGGGAGTAGAAAACATTCCATTGGAACTACTGACAGCCTTGGGAGAGCCAGTCCTGACAAAACTCAAGCATCTGGTGAGCAAGATGTACGAGACAGGCGAAATACCCTCAGACTTCAAGAAGAATATAATAATTCCAATCCCAAAGAAAGCAGGTGTTGACAGATGTGAAAATTACCCAACTACCAGTTTAATAAGTCACAGCTGCAAAATACCAACACGAATTCTTTACAGACGAATGGAAAAACTGGTAGAAGCCGACCTCAGGGAAGATCAGTTTGGGTTCCGTAGAAATATTGGAACACGTGAGTCAATACTGACCCTACAGCTTATCTTAGAAGCTAGATTAAGGAAAGACAAACCGACATTTCTAGAGTTCGTAGACTTAGAGAAAGCTTTTGATAATGTTGATTGGAATACTCTCTTTCAAATTCTGAAGGTGGCAGGGGTAAAATACAGGAAGTGAAAGGCTATTTACAATTTGTACAGAAACCAGAAGGCAGTTATAAGAGTCGAGGGACATAAAAGAGAAGCAGTGGTTTGGAAGGGAGTGAGACAGGGTTGTAGCCTCTCCCCGATGTTATTCAATCTGTATATTGAGCAAGCAGTAAAGGAAACAAAAGAAAAATTCAGAGTAGGTATTAAAATCCATGGAGAAGAAATAAAAACTTTGAGGTTCGCCAATGACATTGTAATTGTGTCAGAGACAGAAAGGACTTGGAAGAGCAGTTGAATGGAATGGACAGTATCTTGAAAGGAGGATATAAGATGAACATCAACAAAAGCAAAACGAGGATAATGGAATGTAGTTGAGTTAACTCGGGTGATGCTGAGGGAATTAGATTAGGAAATGAGAGACTTAAAGTAATAAAGGAGTTTTGCTATTTGGGGAGCAAAATAACTGATGATGGTCGAAGTCGAGAGGATATAAAATGTAGACCGTCAATGGCAAAGAAAGCGTTTCTGAAGAAGAGAAATTTGTTAACATTGAGTATAGATTTAAGTGTCAGGAAGTCATTTCTGAAAGTATTTGTATGGAGTGTATCCATGTATGGAAGTGAAACATGGACGATAAATAGTTTGGATAAGAAGAGAATAGAATCCTTCGAAACGTGGTGCTACAGAAGAATGCTGAAGATTCGATGGGTAGATCACATAACTAATGAGGTGGTATTGAATAGAATTGGGGAGGAGTTTGTGGCACAACTTGACTAGAAGAAGGGATCGGTTGGTAGGGCATGTTGTGAGGCATCAAGGGATCACCAATTAAGTATTGGAGGGCAGCGTGGAGGGTAAAAATCGTGGAGGGAGACCAAGAGATGAATACACCAAGTAGATTCAGAAGGATGTAGGTTGCAGTACGTACTAGGAGATGAAGCAGCTTACACAAGATAGAGTAGCATGGAGAGCTGCATCAAACCAGTCTCAGTACTGAAGACCACAACAACAACAAGCATTTCTCAAGGACAAGTAAGTCTGTCTTGATTCATGAATTTTTTTCTAATATCTTGTTTTAAGATTGCTGGATCATTTCCACTTTTGCCCATAATGTCTCTGAGCTTAGTGATCTTGAACACAAAACACATGTGACACAACAGAAATAATGACTTGCACTTTGCCAAAATATTATTGTGCACAGAACAGGATAACACGACTTGGTGCTATTTCCATTTGAAACCATTTTTCATATTCTTTAATGAACTATTGAGGAAAGTTACATCACTGTAACAAACAGGCATACATGATTGATCACTGCAGGAACATTTTTTCCATTTGGTATGTCCTATCATCATTGCTGGAAGCAAAACTGTCGGGTGCTCACAATGTTTCGCCCACCCTGTCGGCCCTCTTGCCTTGCAATTCTAGTCATCTGCAATACAAACACGCCACAGAAGTTTTTGCAGTGTCATATACAGACAATGTCTTGCTATCTGTTCCATTGCATGTCTCAAAATAAACAAAAAATGCAATTAGTCACCCTCGTTCAGAGCCATCCATTTGCGTCCTGTAATTGGACTGACCAAAGAAAACTTTTACAAAAAGAGAAGCAACTGTAGGAACATCAAGTGCTCTAATGGCAAGCCATTGTTAAGGAATGGAAGGGATGGCTGGAATGTGGAACAAACATACAGAAGGGGAACAGGCAGATGATGTTGTGGAGGGGAGAAAGTTAGTAACTGAAGATCAGGTGGGGATGCAATACTGCAAGAATTATTGGACTGAGCAATTAAAGATAAAAATTAAAACACAAAATCTAGAGTAGATGACATTCCCTCAAAATTATTAAGATCCTTGGGAGGAAATACAGCTATTCCAACTGGTATGCAGGATGTATAAGACATGCAAAATAACCAGACTTCAACAACTACAATTCCTCAGATAAATTCCTGAGTTTTCATAAACATTGTACCCATGTCCTTAGTCAAAATCGCTTTCCAGCAACAATAAGAATTTCAGTAAATGCTAGAAACAGAAAAAAAATTGTGAGAAGTTTACCTAATGAACTGTCACCATCATACACATACCAATAGTCAATTACATTGTGCAATGGTTGTGGTATTTTTATATCATTTTATGGAATTATCATGAGCGGTAAGGTACATAAATTTACCTAGCAGTTTTACTTTTTATGATGAAAAGTGCGTTGAATGGCAAAGAGCATTGGATATGGCAATGCGAGTTTAAATATGGCGCAAACGTAAACATTTGTTGATGCTACTGGTCAATTTGCTACCACTTTTCTGTGTTTTAATTTCGTTTGTTTCGTCAACTCACAACTTCGTCGACTCACAACCAAATTATCACCTTTCAACCTAACCTTAGCCTATAATCAAGATGGCATATAAGAGAATCCCTGACAGCTCGCAGCGCTGTTGCCGGCTTTCCATTGCGAAGCAGGCAGCTGCAGGAGGAAACAGTAGCCTTCAACAGAACTGTAGCCCCAGTCCACTGCAATTGTCAGGGATCATCTTACGCCGATACAACTATAGACACTTGCGTCTAGGGGACGCCAAGGAATTGGCTTTGCTGATTGGCCACGTCGTTGCTACTTTCTGAAACGCGCTGTTCTTTAAACGAGGCCATTCGTCTGTCCACTGTCGATACATTGTGTGGGTAACTCGTAATAGTACTTCACTGTTGTGTGTTCTAGGCCTATGCCTATAATGGCAGATTGCAACATGTGTTTTGTGTGCGATAAAGCATTTCAGCTTCAAAAAACTTTATACGTGCACATCAGGAAAATGCATGTAGGGCCAAATACAGAAGGTAAGATTAAGTGCTCACAAGACGACTGGAGCTATTCCTTCAATACATTAGCTAGTTTGAGAGCACATGTGGAGAAAAAGCACATGGTTCGAACTGCAGATGAAAAGATTGTATTCTAGTCAATGGACGGTAAGAAACACCGCATAATAATAAGTTTTTACTATTCAATAGTAGGAATGTTTTTGGTAAAACTATAGAATTTTGTTCTTTGTGCATTCAGTAATCTGGTGCAATGTTGTACTGCAAAGTTTCTTTCTGTTCACATGAAAGGATTATTTGTATTAAGGGCCTAGTCTTAGAAGACAATACATTAAAGTCACGATCATTGTAATCCACAATGGGTAATTAATAAACTTTATTTTTACTGTCCATAAATAGTGTAGAAGCTTTGGGAAGAAATTGCTGTCACTTGTTAACTCTCGCTCCAAGAAAGGTCAACACTGTGCCAGCAATGAGAAGGTGCCAGTTCAACGAACATCTAAGAAACAGAACTTCAGTCCAAAAAGTGTCTTTGGCAAACCAACCCTGGCTGAAAAGTCAAATGTTGCTAGTGCTTTGGTGCAACCTGACAGTGATGTGTTGAGTGTACATGTTGGCTTTGATCACACATACTCTAAGAATTAAATTTATCTGTCCTACAGTTGTGTGTGCATGTTTGTGTATCATGGTTTATAGGCCTACTGGGGAAACTCGCCATGTAAAAAAATGAATAACGCATCATACTCGGTACCTCGGGATGATGTGGAAATCCGAGTGTACTTAATAAAGAAAATGTCACTGTTTGTGTGTTTCTTTTGACTCATTTATCCTATTGCACATAGTTAACAAAATGTAACTGAAATATCTACTTAACTATAACATTAATTGGACTACGTACATAGTCATTTCAAATGGTTTTGCTATTTTTCACAGGTAAAGTATGAGTATTCGCCAGAATGCTACAGTACGAATATTTACCAGTTGACAACTGAATGAAGTCAAAAAGCAAAATTTGCATGGATGAGCTGAAAATTGTTTATTCAGTTCCAGTTATTATTTTTTATATTAAATCAGTCCCTGAGAATCTATTTTGCTGACTTTCTTGGTCTAATTTTCTATATTTAACATGTCGGTTACAACATGCTTGATGATGGATCAGGTGTGCGACTTTTAGTGACAATACTGCAGTCGATATGGTAACAGCTTTTCGTGACCTTGAGCATGAAGTATATGCATCTAGAAGTCTTTAAAAAGTGCAGCCAAAATTCTAATGTCTGTCTGAGGAATTATACTTTAATGGAAAGTTTTTGCCCAATAATTCAGTTAATTTCTGCTAAATTACTTAACATGATAAGTTCTGTGAGGCCAACACCAGCCACAGCAGAGCTGTCTGCCATGGCTGCTGGCAACTTTGTGACATTTAAGGGATAATATACAAAAGTGGGCTGTGTAAGGGGTTCAACCTAGTTTTCTTTGGTTAAAGCAATTAAAATCAAACTTGTGAAGCATGTTAAAAATCGCATACTCCTCACCATAATTTAAATGTTTACATTGAAATGGTTTTGACATGTGCATAATATATGGAAATGTTATATTTTCTTGAAACCTTAAGAACCAAACCTGTCCGTTGAATTAACATATGAGGAAACCCATCACAATAGCACTATGTTATGCATCAATTAGCTGTAGTTACAGGATAAGTAAACACGCACAGAAAACTTTTCATATAAATTTTATTATAAAGCTTGTAAAAGTTATAGAAAAGATGGACAACAAGATAAACTTGTGTAGGCATCATTGTAAATACATTTTTACTTCAAGAAAGCTGAATAGGATAATAATCTCAAGACGCCTTAAATTGCATGACACATATCAGGTATTTTCTGTTGGAGAAATAGTCTGGTTAGTCAGAATTTTTTCATTGATTCTTGTGAAAAACCTTGTATCAAACAGCTGTTTTTCTACTATCAATCCATTACTACATGCATGTAGTTTTGGTGACCCAATGGCAGCCATCTTAAGGCTGTATGCAAACCACCAGATAAACATGTATACATAGTTGGTCTGCATTGTGCAGGTCCCAGCAGTTTTTTTATTAGATTCTGTGAATGTCTCCTTCAGTTCCATGTGGATGCCTCTGACATAAAAGTATTATGATAATTTTATTAAATGCTTTCTTGCTGTGTTGACCTATATCAATGGTGACACGAGAAAATTTTTACTGCATCGGGATTTGAACCCATGTCTCCTGCTCTCAAGGCAGTTGCACTGACTACTTCACTACCCAGATTGTATGTGGATTACCTCAGCAAGTCTCCCATCTGACCCAAAATTCCACATGTCACTACTACTGCAGTAGTACCCTCGCGACAGCAGTCTATCTCACTCGCCATATCCATGAGATATTCCTACAAATGGCTCTGAGTGTATGAGTGCATCTGAACTGAAGAAAGTTCCCCGATGCCAAGCTAGGCTATGTATAGATACAATTGTATGCATGGTGACTGTTCTTTCGGCTGTCTGAAAGAATGGATACCATGCATATAATTGTAGAAATATAACTAGTTGTCTTATGACTGAGGTGTCCACGTCAGTCTGAAGAAGTCCGTGGAATCTAGTAAAAATCTGGTGGCACCTGCATAATGCAGACCAACTATGTGATATATTTATCTGGTGGTTTATGTATAGCCTTAAGATTAATGGGATGCCGAAACTAGTTGCATATTGTAAAGGATTTATAAAAAGAAAAACAGCTGTTTGGTACAAGGTGTTTCACAAGAATTTGAAGCCAGCTGCAATCCTATATCCCACCTCTGATGGATTCACAAAAAGAAGAAAAAATCATTCATTGCCCTAATAATTTCTCCGAAAATATTACCCATTACATGGAATGACCAGATGCTGCATTCAGATCAAGAATTTTGGAGACCTATGAAGGACCAATGCCTGGTAAGTGCTAGATCAAAATATGACCTCTTCCAACACCTCTTCATTTTCTACCTTGTTTTCATTTTCTTCTTCGTCACCTAACTCTGAATTACTGTCATGGCTGCTATATAATCCAGATAAAGGCCCAACTCAGCATTGTAGCTGGTTATTTTCTGTAGAAGAGGGCAAAAGGAAGGCAGAAGTCCTAAATTTTGCATTTAAGAACTCGTTCACAAAGGGTGATCATAAAAAACTTGATATTGCCCATCACACAGACTGGCATGTGATTGATCTCGAACGTAGCATCAGAGCTCACTCCCCAGTATTTACACGAATTATGTGACTTGTGTGCACAGATGTGGTGCCAACTCCCTCCATTGACCTATCAAGGCTTTGTTGATTCCATGCAGAAATGCATTGTCACTGTTATCTGTGCTGATGATAGACATACAGGCTATTAGGTAGGTGGTCAAAATGTTCTGGTTAATCAATGTGTGTAGCTGTACTTAGTCAAGGATAGACTGTAGCCATTCATCGAGTTGATCACTCATTTTCATTTCTTTACGAGAATATAACACTGTTTCAATCTGTAGGAACAGGAAACAGTTCGTTAGAGAAATCCCACAAGTTGTATGGTGGGGTCAGTCTGGCCCCTAACTTACCTGCTCTAAACACAACCACTTGGTTTTACAGTTCAGAGTGCAAAATATGCAGACCTACAGCACTACAATTTTACAAGCATTCAACCTAACCATAAACAAAATTCCCTGGCATCTGTATTACCCCACCACACTGGTCATGGGTTAGATAGGCTATGCCTGATGACTTGGCAGACATTTGTAAAAGAAAGAAATGAAGGTAGTTAAGTGAGGTGATGGAAAAAAAGAGGCAAGTGAAAGTAAACAGTAAGTATTACTGAAGTACAGATGTACTTGAAAATTGCATAAAGGAAGTAAATTTTGTGAATTAATTGGAATATATTTCAAAATCTTGCAGCGTACGGAAACAACTAACTTTCAGTTTATTTAAATAATATTACTATTTGCCTAAATAAACACTTGCATAATATTGTACACACATTTTCAATAAAAATGTTTTGGTTGCCAGCAGCTTTTCAAGACGTAATGTATCTTATACAAATTCATCCCACCAAATACAGTAATAAATTGTAAAGCAAAAGAGTTAAAATGATTGTTTCAATAGTTTTCTGTAACGTGATCAGAATAATGGTGTTAACCCATTCTACAGAGATTCTGGAAGTGCTTCTTAGTATTTCAGCAGGTTATATGATTCATGTTTTATGTACTTTTAAATTATTCATAATTTAAGTGAACACACTGAAAACAGAAAAAAATATAATAATTCAATTAAAAATTAATAAAATAAATACAAGCAGGACCATGAAACAAAAAATAAAGATTGAATTTCCATGTACAATGTACAATTATATATGTATAGAAAAGTACTTTTATTTTTTAAAATAAATGCAAAATAAAATAGTGTGCAAGGATTAAATAATTATGGGTAAATCACCAGAAAATGTTAAGCAAAACAACAGTATATGTTTTAGTCACTTTTGACGACTAATTAGTAATGCATTTCAGACAGTTCCCATCACCAGAATATCTGTCCAGAAACATCACAAAATATGTATGACACGTTAAGCATACTTAGATTCATAGGCAAATAAGTTAACATACAAGAGAAAAAAACTTTACTTCAGAGTATCATGCCAAGTGTTATCTATCATAACTTTGGAGCTCTCAACTCACAGCATTCTGCCATCACATAATTAGCTGTTATAACATACCACTAACTGACTTGGTTGTAGAAGTGCTGAGTTCATTTGTCATATTTTGACATATAATTAACAAAAATCAACTGAAAAACCATAAAAACAGTACATCACGCTAAATAATTTTTTATTCCTTTAGGAAAACTAATAATCACACTTGAGAGTGCAAAGATCACATTGGAACAAAAGTACAGTATTAATACAGGTGGTATGGGCAAGAGACGGAGGGAAGGGAAGGGACAAGGGGGAAGTGGTGAGAGGCTTCCAAATTAATCTCAGCTTATGTAAATGAGAACCAGCAATCTCTGCTATTAATAAACTTAAAGTAGGGAATAGAGACTTACTGTAAGTCTACTAGGTATTGCGCATACACATAATAAGTTGCAGGTGAAATTTCTTTAAAGTGCATAAACAGGTTATTAAATTATTCCAGCACTTAGGTAAGAAACACAATACATTCAATATTATGTTACTCGAGCGTGGAGAAGCCATCAGCCTCTATCAAACAGTAGTAAGTCACATATTTAGATTTTTTTGTTTGTTTGTTTTCATAGTTTAATTCTTAAGTTAGAAATGGTAGGACAGATAGGTTGTGTGTTAGACACAAGAGGAGCTGGCTGCAGTTCATGATCGGCTGAAGGTGCTTTTAACTACAGTCAGCTGTCTTCAGGCTGCTGCATTCAGTGTAATGGTGGCGGAGAAACTGGTGCATTGCTTGGAACAGCTAAGGTATCATTTGATTCACCATAGGCTCTGCTGTTGAGGCACCTTCTAGTGTATCTGATGTGGTGGGTCTGCCCTGACCATAGGGTGAGTGGCGGTCGGTAATACATTTGCATCACCTGAGGAAAAGGGTCAACGCTGAGACAGTTGGGGGGGGGGGATGGATTGCACATGGTAAAGTGAGCATTCATGATCAAGGAAAGATGTAAGCAGAACATGGATTAAAGGGTAGGTGGAAGAAGGGTTGGGGCATGGAGGTGTACAAAGTAAGAGCAGAAGAGAGGAATATCTTTGTTTGATTGTGGAACTACACTCCAGAAAATACCGTCTATATGTTTTGATGGCTATCAGTGTCAACACTAATCTGTAAATTATATATATATATATATATATATATATATATATATATAAAAACAAAGATGAGGTGACTTACCGAACAAAAGCGCTGGCAGGTCGATAGACACACAAACAAACACAAACATACACACAAAATTCAAGCTTTCGCAACAAACTGTTGCCTCATCAGGAAAGAGGGAAGGAGAGGGGAAGACGAAAGGAAGTGGGTTTTAAAGGAGAGGGTAAGGAGTCATTCCAATCCCAGGAGCGGAAAGACTTACCTTAGGGGGAAAAAAGGACAGGTATACACTCGCACACACGCACATATCCATCCACACATACAGACACAAGAAGACATGTGGTCTTCTTGTATCTGTATGTGTGGATGGATATGTGCGTGTGTGCGAGTGTATACCTGTCCTTTTTTCCCCCTAAGGTAAGTCTTTCCGCTCCTGGGATTGGAATGACTCCTTACCCTCTCCTTTAAAACCCACTTCCTTTCGTCTTCCCCTCTCCTTCCCTCTTTCCTGATGAGGCAACAGTTTGTTGCGAAAGCTTGAATTTTGTGTGTATGTTTGTGTGTCTATCGACCTGCCAGCGCTTTTGTTCGGTAAGTCACCTCATCTTTGTTTTTATATATAATTTTTCCCACGTGGAATGTTTCCTTCCATTATATATATATATATATATATATATATATATATATATATATATATATATATATATATAGTACAAACAAGGTTTTTTTTATCGTCATGATTATTACTGAATTGTTGTGTGTGTTTGCATATTCAGAAAAGAATGATATTGTTTATAATGTTTGAATTCTTTGCAGTATTAGGCATGTAATATATGTATTGGCTATCTATGCATATTCCCAGTTGGAAGTAAGTTTGCTATTAATTCAGATAGAACACTGCTGTATAAATTGGGATCATGCCTTATGACATGTAGTCCTTAGTCTTGTCATAATGCTGTGACATAATCTCTTCTGGTTTTGTATTTATTACGACTCAAAACCACCCCCTGCCCCTTGCCACCACCATTTAGTCACTATTTATTTTACTTATACCCTTCACGATACCTCCTCACCTTCCCATTGCTTTTGCACAATCCAACCCCCCAGCCCCAAACAAACATTCTGTATATGAAATTAGGTCAAATCTGTTGAAGAAATCATCAGCCAAGCCATGAGGACAAAGACACAGCATGGCGTCTGACAAACATACTCTCAGGCTCAGTGTACCAGGGATTTATAATATTCCTTGTGAGTATGGTATCAGTTATGTGGGACAGCCTATACAAACTACTGCTAATTGCTGTGTTGATCATCACCTCAAGCATGAAAAAATGAAAATCAGTAGTTTCCGAGAACTGTTTAGTGAGTAATGCAAGATAGCCTTTAAGCACATGAGGATTGGCCCATATTTTTAGCTGTTGGGTCTCTGTAATTACGGAAGCAGCTGAAATTAGACTATGATCACAACACTACACACACTGGCTATGTAATTATCAGTTTATTTATTTGCTATTTTCTAATATAAGAACAGACCACATGAGGCAGTATATATGAATATATAACAATATTTTCACACAATTTCAAATTAATCAGTATAATTAAGTAATGCATGTAAGCATGCACTTCGGAAAGAAAAATTACAGAGAAAAACTTCACATAGTTCACCACCTATTACAAGTGACGGCACTGCAAGCTATGCCGGACAGCTTGCAAAAATGTGACCTACGGATGCAGAGGGTGTTGCTTTAGCATATGCTCTCTCCATGATGTAAATTAGCAAACTGCACTGTGTCCACTGGGCGTAAGTGTGAACCTCATTAATTTTATGACAGTCAGACTTGGTCCCTGACAATAGTGATGGGAGGCAGTAATCAAAAGCATGTGATTCTATTCAGATTTGATGTGGAATCTTATGAGAGAACTTTTTATCAATGTGAATAAGATTATTGTGTAAAAGCGATAGTTTGACATCTTACAGAAGACTCCTCATTGTCCTTGAGTTTTACACTCTCATGTCAATATACTAACCCCCTAATTGTATTTGGTGTTAATAAGAAGTGTGAATTTAGGATTATTTGTTAAATTAAATACTTGCATAGACTGTTTCTCTGCCTTGGATTCAGAACAGAAATTTAAATTCTGGTGCAAAATCAGAATTTTATCTGTGATGGATGGTGCTGATCTCCATGACTGTTCCTATATTTAACACCCTGTAGTCTAACAGGTTGCTGGCAGGCATCAGACAGAAAACTGGGAACCCCAGATATTAAATAAATGTAACTACTTTTGAAACAGTGATTTACTGCCATCTCATTAGTATCTCATTAGCCTCCTCTCCTATAATTAATCATAATGTTTGGACTCAAGGATGCATGTACTGGATAACAGTGTAGAAACACGATTCACGTTTCCATCGCACTTCACCTAGTGTAGACCGGGAACTGTCTGCTAGACCTGCCCGATGTGAACTGACTGGGCCCGGCCCGTGCTGCCGGAGTTGTTGTTGTTATGCCGGCAGAGGTCGCGTCCGAATTCTCGCGTGCCCTCTGGTGGACGGGACTCTACTTGCAGCAACTACCGTCCGTGACGCACCGTGCCAATGTGCGCCTCCCGCGATCTTTCTGATGGCTACAGCAAACAGTAATGTTCATATTAAACAGATATTTAACTTTAGAGTTATATGAACAGCTGATGGTGCTCCCTAAAAATTATAAAATAGTTTGTATGAACTATTAGAGGAAACAACAATTGAGTAAAAAAAAAAACTATTTCTAGCTTTCTGTACTCGTAGTTCCTTCCTCTGGGAAGATGAATACATTTGGGAAGACTGGGAATGAGGGGAGTGTCGCTCAGACCACAAGTTGAGAGAAATCCACCTGTATTGAACACTGATGCAATTCATTCTGGAGTACCACTTGAATTTTTGGGATCCCCACCAGGTCAGTTTAAGGAAGAAACCGAGCAGTTCAGAAGTGGGCTTCTAGATTTCTTACTAGTAGGCTCAATCAACATGCTAGTATTATGGAGAAGCTTCATGAACTCAAATGAGAAAACCTTGGGCAAACATGTTCTTTACATGGAACACTATTGAGAAAATTTAGAGAAATGTCATACAAGGTACCCATCACCACATACTGTATTGTAGCTAGCAGACTAGGCCCTTTGTTTGTAATACAGAATATGGAAAAGAACTTTGAGTGAATGTCCAATAAAACATATGGTATCACTCTGAAACTTTGTGATTTATTTCAAATGTTTTGTCACACATTTCACTGTAACTGATAAATTTTGATTACCAGTGACCTACATCTGTAACAGTCTCACGATTTGGAGATGTGAGTATTGTGTAGACCTATTAATCTATTAATAATTCCTCATTCAGCATTGTTTATCACAATGCCATATGAACATAACTCAGATTCTGAAAAAGTAGATAATGTATAGGAAGATGCAGTTCAAGCATAACACTGACATATAGTTCTTTGTTTACATAACAACGACCAAAATTGAAGCATAACACATACATTGCCAGGAGCACAATATTGGGACCCCGCTGGAAATCTATAGACCTCTCTATGATGATGTCTGACGCCTAGGTTAGTTGAAGGGTGATAATTTCGGTAGTTGTGGAACTCGTAAAGTTTGAGTGCGGGATAATTGTTGTGGTGACAAAAGGACATATGGCATTGCCTAATATTTACGTTTGCTTTATATTTGAAGGTACCATATTTATCGCAACTCTCGCAATAAAACCTAACAGAACAAGGTAAAATCGGAAAATATAGTTAATGAATAAGCATTCAAAAATATTTTGATACATATTATGAACAATATCATACATAAACTGCAGAAAATGCAAGGAATATGTATGTAACTTTTACATATATTTGGTCCGCTTTTCCGCATTTGCCACAGCTGCAACCGGGTTAGTCTGTCACCGCATTCGCACTCGAACCAGGTTTTTACATTTAATTCCCATAAGTTAAGCTCCATTCAATAATCTGGACTTATTTGACGTTCCAAAATGACAGCTGTGTGCAGATCTACACGTAATGACTCAATAACTCAAAGGACCTTGGAGTCGGTGTTGCGCTGTGTCAATAGAGCTCATTACACTTCTCGTCACCAGGCGGCACTGCTACACACGTTCTGTCTCCATGATGACGTCATGAGCTTCAACCAATCAGCAGACCCAATTCCTTGGCGTCCCCTAGACCAAGTACTATAGACCTCGGGCTACGTTACACATCACTGTCCACACTGACAAGTCTACAGGGATAACTTCTTCCTGTAATTATTACAGAATCAAACAAATTACGACGATTTTATGCAGTAATAAAACTAAGTCGCTGGGATGCGCAAGGAAGTCAAAGATGTATATTTAAATCAGTTTCACTGAAGTAAACTGATACTGTATTGACAGCGCTAATTCTAATAACCAACATTACGTTTATTAGCTTCTTTAAAGATAGCACTACTCTTCAACGAAATGGAAGTTGTTGCCCAACAGAGTTCTTTGATCCAGTCTTAAATTTCTACACAATTACATAGCAATTATGCTCCGGTAGGTAGCGGAATACATCTTACTCATGTAAAGTATCTGACTCCTTTTTAAACTGATGAAACTCGCAAAACTAAGTGACAAGAAATATCTTACCTTCTAGCAAACGCCTGATTAGACAGGTGTAGACTACGCTTAAATCAACTTCGCACCTCGTTACCTCTCCAAGGAACATGCTCTACATGTAACCCGAATCACTAACTTAGCTACTACAGGGTAAGAACCGAACAGTGTCGCCAACTACGCGTTATGATGGTTTCACTTTATAACGCAATCTCTACTTCCATTATGTTAGTTTATTTCGATACAATTGTGGGTAGATCTTACATATGCTCACTTTGTTAGAAATATACCTGTATTAATCCCGTTAACAACAATGTACGTACCGGTATTGACGTGATACATTGACAAAGGAAGGTCTAGGAATTAATTATAAACAAAGTCTCACAGCGCACGTCTCAGGCAGCTGTGACGTCACCCGCACCCGTCATAACAAACCGAGCTCTGAGTTTCTCGCGGCGTCCCAAATCACAAGTACTATTTGCTGTGTTGTGCTTCGGATCGAGTGAACGTTATCGTTTTCGACTGTGCCAAATAAGCACTGATCAGAATGCCACGGAGGTGTTGCATTCCAAATTGCAGAGGCAATTACGGCAATGGGCCTAAAGTTTCCGTGTTTGATTTTCCGTCTGATGAATCTCTAAGGCGGGAATGGATCTCGGCTGTTCACAAGCAAGACTGGGTGCCTAGTAAACATTCAGTTGTAAGTATCGTTGTGTCTGTTAACTACTACAATACCATTACATAAATCGTAACGCATAATAGCTTTTATTACGACTGGAAGCAATACACAATCTCGACCATCTTAACTGTAGTTTTCACATCTGTAACAATCAACTGTACGCTTCTTTTAAGGTTTGTGAGCAGCATTTCAACTAACAAGATACATTAAGCAGTACAAGTATGTACGACCCAAGAACTGGCAAACTGTTAACAGTACCATTTGATCGTCGACGCTTAAGAAAAGGTAGGTTAAAGAACCAAATGTTAGGCAGAGGCCAACATTTGTGAATTATAATGTAATAAGGAGAAAGCTAGTTGTGTAGTTGCATGTCGTTTGATGTTAAGCTTTTCTTTTTCAGGTTCTATACCTACAAAGTTACCGGATGCCCTTGATATTTGTCCAATATGCCATCATCCCGAGAGGACCCCGAAAGTCGCAGGGAGCTACTAGAAAACTGCCCTTCGAGAAAGTGTAGAAACGCAAGAGAAGTTGATAGAAACGATTTCTATCTGTAATTTCGAGTAGCTGAAACGCAAAATAAGTGACTGTGATAAGCATTGGGACGGGATTGTAGTTAACAAATTAGACAGTGAGTGCTTATTGTTAATCAACCACAATCCTAACCCAAGAGTTGTCTGCTAATGTGTTATAAACAGTGATTTATCTCTAAGTGTTTTTATTAACGATGTGGAATTGAAATGTGTTGGGAAGATGAAATTTTCCAAAACAGTCTGCAACACACGAGATGTGAGTGAAAATTTATTTGGTGTATCCTATAATAAATATGAGGTTCCTGTTGATAAAGCTCTATTGTTCATTAAAGTTAATTTGCAGAATTTTGTAGAGAAGTTGCCAGAAAAAGATCCTGCAATACATTTTTTTAAGGAACAGGTTTCAGGTTTCATTCCTGAAATGTAAAAGTTCATCTCAGTTTAGTTATTATGCAGACACTTTAATATGGGGTCATTATTAAACACTATAAGCCCAAGGTGGATGTAAGTTTCTGAGAAGCACTGGCATTATTTCTATGTCAAATCCAGATACTGTCCAGGCTTTGTAGTAAGTTTTTAACTAGTCCAGTCACTGAACAACAAAGTGATCAGATACGAGTTATATCGCACAGAAAGCTGGAACATTAGCATCCAGGACAAAACAGTTCTTCTGTTAACTGATGAACAGTGCTTAGGTTTTTATGATACAAAGTTTAGATTCGCCTTCCAAGGGTGTGGTATACATCCTCCCAGTTAAAACAATTCAGGCTGGTATATTTTTCTCATACATAAAAAAGTAATTCTTAAATTAGAAGCAGCTGGATTCGAGGTGTTTGGGTTAGTGGTAGACAATAATTCAATTAATAGAAAAAGCAATATCTATCTATAGTACTCTGTCAGAAGTACAGAAAGTATTGTCACACTGCACAAACTTCTGCAGTTCACACACTGTACTAGTTTGTGGATACAGTTCCTTTTACGGTGCATCTGTAACAACTGGTTCAATGAAAAGGAGCAGATTCTGTGTTTTCCTGATTTCAATGAGAGCATGGAGGGAGGTGTTGCATCAGTCACAGCACTAAAAGAGCTACACATGATAGAAAAAGATGATTTATTACAATACAGAAATTCTCAACTTAAAAATCTGTTTGCAAATGAAATTGAAAAGCAAAATGTTAAACTGGTGCTTTGTATCTTTAATGATATGACAGTTGTTGCTTTGCAGAAACTAGGTTCGAAGAAAGAAATTCAAAATTGGGTAACATTTATAAAAATAATAAATCTTTGGTGGTGTATTGTGAATGTGAAAACATTACTTAAGGGTCAGAGGCTAAGAAATGTTTTCCATGAACCTGTCACTACTAATGCCATCACATATTTGATTTTTTAAGTAGCTTTGTGTCTTGGTTAGATTTATGGCTTGGGTTGCATGATAGTAGGAAACATTCTAAAGACACACATTTTGCTCTAAAGCATAGAACAGCTGCTTTGATTGATTTCAGTAGCTACTGGCTGTCTGATAAAAACAGGTCCTATTTGCTCCTTGGGAAAGTACAGATTGACAGTTTGGAAGATTGGTTCAGTAAAAACTGCTAATGCAGTGCGGGAAATTACCACATTTCTCTTGGGCAGGATTTTGAAAACTTCAGGCTCGCAACATGTTTTCCCTTATAGTACGGTCTAAAGCAATTGGCAATGTGGTTATTAAGGTGTCAGATATTTTTGAAACAACTTTTGGAATCCAGTGGTTGAGATACCACAGTCAGCCACACGACATTCTATTTCATTTACCAGGTGTATTAAATGTGGTATTAGGGTTTAGCCAACCTAGGTGGTACTGGTGGAGTCTTTTGTTGGTAAGTAATTTTTGTTTTGGTTTTATTGTAAGGCAATTGTGATGTTTTGTGTATTGTATATTTATGATAATTCGGTTGTGTTTTAATTGATGTAGTGAATAGGGGGTATTTCTGGTTTTGAGTTGTTAGTTTTGGTTCCAATTTTCAGAGTTGTAGCTGCTCGTTTTTTTTTTTTTTTTTTTGTATGGATAGCTGCTGTTGAGATATATAGGTCAAGGAAAATGTCCGATTCCCCTCCTTGCGGTTGTAGGTGTTGGTGTTTTGGTATCGGTATCTGCAGTGGAGCCACACACGCTAAGGGAAATGTCCGATTCCTGTGGTTTTGCTGCTGTAGCGGAATTGTGCAATTTAATATTTTTGAATATTATTTGTTTTTGGTTGCTCCGGTGTTCTTTTATTGTTGTATGTTTAGCTTGTCCACGCCCTAAACCCTAATTTTCTGCGGTTGTCCCGTTGGTTTCATTTTATTTCTAGAGTGAGTCATTACTGTGTCATTTTCATTTTTGTTCGCGTTTTTTGGCATGTGTAATAGTGATGTTTACTGCGTTGTTTTATTAGAAGGGCAGCAATAGTTATAAAAATAAGAATTAACGTCACTGCTATCTTCATGTAGATATCTCCCTTCCACTGAAGAACACTTTAATTAGTGTTTCTTTATATCGAACAAATTTTAAGCTGACGTTCCTCAACCTCGTTCGTGCTGTACCAGATGGGTCTTTGCTTTCAGAAAGACGACTTTTTGTACAGTCCAAGCACTCAAGTTGTTGCTGTAATTAAGTCTTGAGTTGTGTGGAGATACTTTTTTTGTCTTGATTGTCTAACTGAAAACAATGATTTAGAATTCAATACCGTTTTCCCAAGTTCTGACCACTAGGAGTCTACAAGTGAAGTAAGATAGTTAAATATTGTTTGTAGATACTGACCCCACAGAACTACGCTAATGCCTGCATGAAATAGTATTTGGTTAGTGGTGGGATTCTACGTCCGCCGAGTCGTTTTAACTAATAACTCCCACTGATGCGGGATATTCTGAATCATTTCATTTCATATATTGTTAACTTTCCTAGGGCGGATGTCAAGTTCTCGTTCTTTCTGCTGGAGCGCATACCTCAACGCAGCCTAACTGAATCTTTCGCTTACAAACATGTTTTAGCTTCGACATTGCCAAGTAGTAATGAGAATTTTTGTAACGTCTCTCTGGCTTTCAGTGTAGTTGTGGAAAGGGGGGGGGGGGGGGGGCGTCATTGAGTGATATGAGTCGCACACAGTCTTTGTACGCATCATACTTCTGTGTCTGTGCTACAAGAACGTTCACATCAAAACATATAAAACACGTACTGATATTAAGAAATGAGCAGTAACGCCAAATATAGGCAGCCCCTTTAAACTTCCCGCTAGTTCACAACCCGTCTAGTTTCGCCTTGATATGTTTAGCAGCGCTAAAGTTCTCAAATGAAAATAGCTAAGCATATTAGTCCAATAAAATGTAAACTTACGAAAACAAAATCATAACCGACGTAGTCATGCTGAAAGATTATACTCAATGCATTGTGCTGTTAAACGAAGTTCTTACCATCAATATCGTTTGTATTGGCGAGGGGCTATATGCAGTGAATGAGTGGTCCAGCCCACACACCTTGCAACGTTACTTTTCTTTATCTCTCAAGTTATTAAATAACTATATTTTCTACAATTACATGAGAAAAACCTGCACGTAGTTAATACATGGTGATAAAAGCTTAAGAACGAAACCTCAGCTTGTGTCGACGTTGAGAACACATTTAGTCTTTGATGTAACTCATCATTGTCATTAAACAAAGATTAACGCCGTCTTGTTTCATTTACTTAATTTATATTTCACTCGCTCAGGCAGGGACCGACAAATAATTCTTTAACTTAAATTATAAAAATTAAAGTGTAGTGCGATCAGAAAGTATTTCATGTCACCCACCTTATCTGCAGCGTTTCATTTCTTGTTTACTTTACGCTTACACAGTTTTCACTACACCAGCTATACACAAACCACAACATCGTGTATTTTCTTCAAGCAGCTGATGCCCACGCATGCGCAGAAGAACTGTGGGTACACAACGTGGTAGAAGTTTCTTGCGCATGCGCACTGTGTATGTGTAGCAGCGACAGCCGAAGTTCATCGCGTTTTGCCATCATGTACTCCTACGGCTGTTCTTTTTCCTACAGTGAAATTACGACACTTTTTATTCTCAGTTTACACTTTTTCCTCGGTATCTGCCCCATCCTCTCCGCAAGAGAATATCTGTGACATACTCGGTGTGGTTTAAGGCACAAGGGGCTCGTCACATGGATGCCAGAAGAGCCCAAGTGCAAAATTTGTATACAAGGTGTACCACAATTAGCAGCGAGAATTGACACGGGTGAACGTATTCGACAATAAATGCAAAAACGTTCAGTAAAGCTGGTGTTCCAAACCAACTGTTAGCGACATAAATGTGGATGTATGGCGAGCCATCAAATGTTGCCTTAGGATTCCCCGATTCTATAAAGAATAGAGTTCCCACGTATTAACAGCTTCAAACTTCAGATTATTTTGCAAATGAGTTAATGTTTTAAATAGTTGACGTTACGCATGTAAGCGAGGAAAAGTTTAGAAAATGTCCCACTCTATGCTTTAAGTTTGCTGGGTTGTAGTTGTGGTGGTAGCAGCATACTGTTTCTGAAGTACTTGTGCAGCGTTTTCTGCCTCTTGAAATGTCCTGAAACAAGTTTTTTTATTTTTTTAAACCTGGGATTTAATAATGTCACAAGCATAATAACAGCCAATGTGATAAATGGTTTCACTCTTTCATTGACCAATTTAATCGAGGAATCCAGAACACTTCGCCCTTCATTAGTTGTTAAGGTGTTTTACAAGTCTGAAAACTTTGCAGCAATACGACAGCTTCCATTACACAATAGCTGAAAGTCTTCCATTACCACTGGAAAGTTTCGATTCGGTTAGTAAGGCCTATATTTACAACTTGCTAAAAACTATGGGCTCTGAAGTAACAATGTTTTGAGAAAGCGCATTATAGACACACCCATGTTCAAATGTGGGCTTATTTGTAATAATGAACAAGGAAATATATTACACCTATTGTAACACAATTACTCAGTTACTTGTTGCAGTTGGCGGCGTCCGTAAACAGAATACAAATGACCCGACGGTTTCAGATTGCTATCGACAAAACTGTGGAGGGGGTTGGGGGCAGGGAGGGGATGTGTGAAACTGCCAAGAAATACAAGTTACGCGGACTTCACTTACACCGACATGTACCGATCACAAGAATGAAACGAAGCTCCGCCTCGCATTGACAAGTTAAAGAAAGAAACATTTTAAAAATGTTTGTTACGTCGGCATAGATTCTTCGTTGTGATGACCTGCAGTTTTTGTTACTTTTAGTATGGGTTAAACTAATTTTTCGTCTATAATAAAGTGGCAAGTCAATGGAAAATTCGTGTTGCTTTTCCATATTCCGTTGTAACGCTGAAAAAATTTCATTTTGTAGGGACTTTTCCTAATTTATTTTTTATCTCTTCCTATAGTTTTGAGATCAGTGAACATTTAAGTGTGGTTTTACTTGGCTACTCATATCTGCTGTCAAACGCATACACAATTTTTTTTTTTTTTCCCAAACATCGATAGTCGGAAGCTCTGTACGGCAGCATATCGACAGCAGCCATTTATGCATAAAGAGAATCATGTTCTTTTTTTTAACTTTTGAACTGGCATCGTGCAACTGACTTCTGTTAAAAAAATTTTATAGAGTTTCTTGATTCTTTTGGTTGCACCTGTTGCACTTGATCTAGTTCACAAGTTGATCCTTCGCCTTTCAGTTCTATAACTAATTAGTGGTTCCTAGTTTTTCACCCAGCTTTCTTTTTAGAAGGGAAGAAAAATGGAATGCGGTAACGACAGAGGAATCAGCTTGTTGAATGTAACGTATAAGGTGCTGTCCATCATTATCCTCAGAAATTTGCTACCATTCATAGAGAACAACATACAGGAGTACCAAGCTGGCTTTCGACCAAACCGATTGACAATAGATCACATTTTCACGCTAAGACTGTTATTTTAAAAACATTGGGAATATGATAAGGATATCTACAGCCTGTTCGTCGATTTTCAACGTGCATATGACAGCATCCACAGGAACAGCCTATACAATGAAATGCGGGACTTTAGAATCCCTGAGAAGCTAGTGAGAATGGTGCAAGCTTGTAAGGAAGGGTCAAAGGCAGCAGTACGTTTCTGAGGAGCTACATCAGAAACATTTAGACAAGCCTCAGACAAGGGAATGCTCTCTCATGTGTTCTGTTCAATGTCATCTTAGAGAAAGTAATTAAAGAGTGTAGGCAACAGGAATGGGCTGCTGTAGAGATAGACAATAACTTAATTGTCTCGCATATGCGGATGACATAGTAGTATTAAGTGAATCAAAGCACGAGTTGAAAGAAATTTACCGGAAAATGGACAATAATGCACAGAAAGTAGGACTCAAAGTGAATCGAGACAAAAGAGTTCATGGAATTAGGAAGAAGAAAAGAGCAGGTAGATTTCTTGAGATAGATGGCAAGAGGTTCAAGAGAGTAGACCAGTTCAAATACTTTGGATCTTGGTTTACTATGGACAACAGCATAAAAATGGACATCAAGGAAAGAATAGCAGTGGGAACGAAATGCACGCATTCCCTCAAAGAGACGCTTGGCTCTAAATCGATCTCAGTGAACACTAAGATGAAAACCTACAACACAGTGATATGCCCAACAGTAATGTACGGTTCAGAAACATGGAGCATGACTAAGCGAGAAAAGGAAAAAACTATTAATATTTGAAAGAAGAGTAATGAGGAAGATAAGGGGACCAGTTTTAGATAACGGAGAATGGAGGAGGAGGAAAAACAAGGAAATCTACCTTCTGATGCGACAACCAACTGTCATACAGAAGATAAAGAGCAAAAGAATACAATGGGTGCGTCATGTAGCCCGTACGCCAGATGGAAGACAGGCGAAGATAGCACTAGCGGCGACACCAAACTCCAACCTGGATGGACGACCTGGCGAAGGACCTAGCAGCCCTGGGAATTGAAGACACCTGGTGGAACAGCGCACAAAACAGGAAGGAATGGAGGCAGTTTGTGGAAGCAGCGCGTGGTCTGCAGGGACTGTGATCGCTGAATATCTATCATTTCTTTTTGGTGGACCCTTAAATTAGTTCTATTCCCTGGTCATGTTTATAATCTTTAATGCAGATGGTACACTTTACAAGCTGACTATTATCCCCCACTTTCTTCAAAAATTCCACACAGATATTGATTTTTACAGTTCATTTTCAAAACAGTAACAAAAAGAACCTCTATTTACGCACATCTTATATCAACAAAATAATCTTGGAAGCGCGGAACTTCCTCAGCCAACAGAGACTCTCGGTGGCGTGCGAAAAGTACTGATCGTTTTATATAGGCACCATTCAGAACATTTCTTCGCTACTGTGCTCTTTGTCTCACTGCTGCCAATGACAGCGATTGAACAGTTGTGCCACTATAGTTGCGTGATGAATAATAATCCTGTTGAATGGCGTTTAAATAACGAAATGAGTGACGAAGAAGTCATTGTTGAAACACTGAGGTCATCTCCTACGATACCCCGTAGAGCTAGAAGCTTCAGTATTCTACATCGTGACGCTCGAAATATGATCTATCAATTTGCAGAATGATGTAAACTAGAAAAAATGGTGAGCTTATTCACCGGTGCACAAGTTTCAAATAAGGGGTTTCAGTATTAACGGGCAAGAGCTTAAGAAATAACTCAAGATTTGGAGTTTAGCAAAAACATTCCCGGACATTCACAGTCAACTATTGGCAAGAAGCGATTAGTTTTGTCTCACATCCACTGAAACATTCACATTTCGCCCGAATTACTTATGAATATGCGCTGCAATGCTGTGAAAGCAGATAGCATGTAAATACAGCTGTATATTTTAATGATTATGTCCAGCCGCCATACAAATAAAAAACCTGACTCTCGGCGGGTTGTGCTTTTACTATATTCAATTTTGCGGGAGCTGGTGTGTCTTTGAAGGAACAAGCTCCGCTAATCGACCACAACATGGGCAACCAACATATGAATGATATGCAAAAGCAGAAGTGACGCCGTGGCATTAGGACTTCGTCAGTGTTTTGTATTTTTGAATCACTAACATGTACAACTGAAAACACTTGTTAGTACAATAAGGACACAGAAACAAAAGACGACAATAACTGTATTTATTTTAAAATCCGTTATACAGTAGAATCAAACACTTAAGAAATCTTTAAAATGTCATTTTTTTTTCCTCTACTAACTGCACTGTGTTACGACAGCGTTATTTACATTTGTATTTCTTGCTACAAGTAAGCAAGCTCACACATTTGAAGATGAAAATCAGTATAATGCGCATTCACGAATCCATTTACATGTGTAGTTTTTACCTTAAGGGTCTGATCGGTACGAGATGCGCACGACCGTGAGTTGTCATCACTGGAAGACAAACAAGAAAATTCGCTTTTACACGACCCCTCCCACACAGCAACCAATCTATTAACAACATAGTTTATAAACAACTTAGACTGTCTAAGGCGCCATCACATTTGTTGTTGATTAAATACCTCCATACAATCTACTTTCCCTCTGCTCTCCAAACGCCATGGAGATAATAGGAACAGACAATTTTTCAGCCGCCAACTCAAAAAGAATTACATTATAAACGATAGGACTATCGATAGTTAAACAAGACTGCCGATAGTGACGTTCGTGCAGGTACTATCGATTAATCGATAGTTTATAGGTGTTTAAGTAATACTACACCTAAGAGTTGTAAAACTTCAGTTACTTCATTAAGTCAAGCAATGCATTACAACAGATTGCTGTTCTAGAGTTTAAGATCATCAGTCCCATTCCATCAGACATATTCACACACATCTTGGAAGATACACTGTGGATCTGTGTAGTTGGCTCCACTCAGTGCAACCCACTCTTTTTGCTAGCAGTTTCTGAATGGAAACGATATATGCAGTCTATCAACAACCCAATTAATGGTGGGAGAACTGGAGCAACTTTTTGGTCATTCATTAATTCACCACCAAGTGACGAAAACACAATACGCTGTCGACGATAAACAGCAGCAAACTGTCACAGTTACCAATCTATCCGTTTCCCATCTACTTAAATTACTGACAACATCACGCGTACAAATTAAACACACAGGAACGCAATTGATATGAAAGCTCACTTAACAATTGCACATAAGAACTCTCTTGATAAAATATTTCCACTGTATTAACACGTGCTCAGTGAAGCTATTTTGTCTACTCACATAAGAGAAATAGACAAGAAATGCTGGGAAAGTGTTGCCTGTTTGTAAAACGCTCTTGGTGGAGGAAGTTGCCTTTCCCGGAAGAACACTACAGTATCCGTGTAGGATGAGTAAGAAACAATAATATACAAGATGAATACAAACGACTAAATTCTAAGGAGAAGATCCCGTACAGGAAAAGGTATGGTGCCTGCAAAAGCACATCTGATTAGATGTATGTCAATTCCCAGCATATCAAATCACTTGTATGAGAAAAAAAAAGGTGGTGTACGTATCCATAGCCTACTTACAGAAGAAGAAGCAAGTAAATCAAGAGAAACGCCAAGAATTTACTATTGGCCTAAAATGAAAAACAGATCCACACAGCATCGCTGCCGTCTTTGTCCCAGTCCTATTTGTAAAGAACATCTACAACAACGAGTGTCCTTACTTGTCGTGTGAAGCTCGATCTGACTCAGGGGAAAGGGAGTGTAATTAACTTTGGTTATTCACTTACAGTGCTTATTTCGAAGTGGTTTCAGTAGAGACGTTGTGAATATTATAATACACTGTATGTAACCAATGCAAATTAAAAAATTAAGTCAAATTAAGAAAGGTGTATGTTTCGTTTTATGCTTATACATATTTATAATGTGTTGGCAACAATACGGAAATAATTTACCTGATAAATGTATATTTTTACAAATCTATCTTTTTATGGAACTTAACAGATAAACAAACTGAAAATTACATTTCTTATGAAAAGTCTAAGACGAGGATTAGCGGGTGACAACAACAAGCGCGCCGGGTTAACAACTAAATATCTTCCGGTGATGACTTCTGGTGATGTATTTGTTATACGAAGCCAAGCGTAAAATTTGCTTCTTCATAGTGAACTGTTTCATTTTTTCCCGTCAAATGAATTCACGTAGGCTACGCACTTAAGGTGAAAAAAACTTTTTGGGTTTCAAGATTTAACGACTTGGTTGTCTATGATTCAATATTTTAGTATGCTCCAGTCTTAAAAAAAAAAAAAAAAAAAAAAAGCTCTAAAGAAGCATTAAATATTACTCACAAACAGCTGTTTACAAATCTTCAATTGTCAAGAGTACTGTGTTACTGGTGATACAGTCACTTTCTTTACAAACAACAATTCGACGGTGAGACACGTAACGATCACTTATGATTACGTTGTCCAATATGAACACTGATCTCTATAGGTAGAGGATCAGTGATCAGAGATTAATGAGTTAATGGCAATGAAATAGTGATCTCTATACTACCTGGATGTAGATCTCTGATGTCAAAGCCATAGAGTAAATACTCTATGGTCAAAGCACAGAACTTCAACGTGCGTGCAAATTCTTGTCATCTGCTTCGACCATAAAGATAATAGACTGGCCCTGACGTCATTTTCGTGGCTCCAACATCTCTGGGCTAAAGTCACGTGAATGTTGGCAAAACATGGCTGTTTCGTGTTGCTCTTATGGCTGTACTCAGCGTTTTGTCGGGGGAAATGGCATTACATTTCACGTGTGTTTCTATGATAATGCAGATGCGTTTATTGAAATCTGCTGAAGTGACTTTTATATGTATTTTACACTTGAAATATAGTATCACGTAAATTAAAGTGTTGAAAGTGATGCCTGTAAAGTCAGACTCATATTACATTTTGGAAAGTATCTGTGATAATTCGGTTACAGAAGTAAGTATAAGTGTTTCTCGTTCCTACTCATAGGTTCCCTAAGGATGAAAACCGAAGACAGCTTTGGATACAGGCCCTGAAACGGAAAAACTTTAAGCCATCTGCACATACGCGCCTTTTTGTATATACAAGTGAGATTATAATAAGGTAAGAGCACCTATAGTCGACACATGAAGAGCATTTTTTTCTGCCCTGTAATACTATTACATAAATGTAGGTTCCAAAATTATTTTCTGAAACTTCAGAGTCTCACCTTTCATCTAAAATATCATTTTTAAAAAACTGATAGTTTAAACTTTTGTAAAAATAGTAGGAACTGAACCTTTGAAGTGCACCTAAAATTGATACTCTAAAATGGACCTGCTCCTAAAGTCGACAATTTTGGGACCTATAGTTGACATAATTCCCATATCCCATTTTCTTTTATAAGTGACTAGAGCTCAAAACGCGGCGAATCCAATATTTAAAGTTTTGACACGAGGCCACTCTTACTGTTTAAATGAATTTTAACGACATTTTACTTTAACTGATAGTTTATAGTAATTTTGTCCCGCTGCCCACCAGAGGGGCGTTCGATATATTTTTTAGATTTTATAAATGGTACTGTGAACATATCAAGGGCAAATGTAGTTCTGACATAATTTTTCGCAAATAAAAAAGTAATTTTTGTTGGAAGCGTTTGGCAGTCAATTAAGAAATGTGGGTAAAATACGATACAAACACAGGATGGCAGATCGCTCATTTGAAATCCCACCACGTTTTGCCAACGGTCACGTGGTTTATGTTGAAGCCACACCAGCCCTATAGCTTCTGCACAGCAAGGCCAGTCTACTAGTATCTATGGTCGTAGGTCATCTGCTTAGTCCACCATGTTGTAATTAAATAACAAAATTTCCGCAGGTCTGAACATGATAAAGAATTTTTTTACTTATTTCTGGCTTTGAAATATGCGATGTTTTGGTTGATGTAGGAGCAGAATCGAAAAGTATTTTCATTCTGTATTGGGACATTTCGTGGCAGCGATGTAATCAGGCCAGAAACGAAATATGAGCATCTTTGGCCACCACGTCCAGACAGCAAGAGTTCGACATCCACATAGTATATAATCACAGCAATGAAATAAAAGAAATTCAGAGAACACAATGCCTCAAAGCTTTAAGCATGACCTGATACAAACTTTCGAGTTTCAGATTATTCTTAAAGAAAAGATTCCAGAGCAGAATTCAGTTTCTGGGAAATATCCCGCATGTGATTCTTCCAAGAAAGCTTTTTATCTATTATCATTCCTAAGAATTTAACACGCTAGACTTCACCGATTCTTTGATCATCGTGTGGTAAAACATTTTGCTTTTTTTGAAATTCCCGTGAAAAATTTGTGTTATTTGAGATATGTAAGTGAACTCTCCAGTTTTACATAGTTCCCGCTAGGTAGCAGGAGCGTGCACTTCGGTTCTAGTAAAAATGGTGTCGGGACAACACAAAGCGTTTGGTGTTCTACATTTTGCGCAGTGCCGGTCAGTAATAACTGTCCAGCATGACTTTCGTACTAGGTATGGTGTGAATCCTCCTCCAACACAGAGCATTAGACCAAGGCATAAGCAATTCCGACAAACAGGTTGTTAGTGTAAAGGCAAATCGCCGGGGAGTCCCCGAGTGTCTGACACAGACGTCGAAATCATCCGCGATAGTTTCACAAAGAGTCCGCAGAAATCCGTTCTTTTCCCACAGTTGGAGGCTGAATCGAACGACTTCAGTTACCAACAGGATGGGGCAGCGCCACACTGGCATCTGGAAGTGTGAGAATTTTTAAATCATAAGAGTATTAAACGATGAATCGGTCACACTGGACCAAATGATTCAGCCTTACATTACTGCCCGCATCTCGTGGTCGTGCGGTAGCGTTCTCGCTTCCCACGCCCGGGTTCCCGGGTTCGATTCCCGGCGGGGTCAGGGATTTTCTCTGCCTCGTGATGGCTGGGTGTTGTGTGCTGTCCTTAGGTTAGTTAGGTTTAAGTAGTTCTAAGTTCTAGGGGACTGATGACCATAGATGTTAAGTCCCATAGTGCTCAGAGCCATTTGAGCCTTACATTACTGGCCTCCAAGGTCACCGAATCTGACTGCGTGTGATTATTTCTTATGGGGGTTCTTTTCCTTCGCCGATAGATCATTCGTCTTCCTTTTCGTATCCTATACGTCAGCAGTGACTTCTGTGTTCTGGTAAATTAGTGATCTCCGTACTATCTGGATCGAGAACTGTGATGCTGGAGTGTTATGTGTGTCTCTGGATTTCTCTCGCCTGTCTGTTATAGCACGTAAAAAGTTTCGATTGGGCTGTACGTGAGCAGGGTGTCCGAAAATGAAAAGGGGGGGGGGGGGTTAAAGAGGGGGCCATAAAGAAGCTGAGCTGGAAAATTTTTTAACTACACAATTCTCACGCATATCTACAAATTATTATCTATGACTGTACTAAATGCACATTCAGCGTTCACCATCTCTAAGAGAAATCCGGTGCTTTAGGAATCGCTACAAAATTTATGGTTGCTTTGTCATAGCGCGCTGTTGAGAGAAATTAAGCCATTTCCTTGCTTCAGCGTTGGTTTCCGCGCTGTCCTGCATTCAATGTGGATTTTAATAGTTACAGAACATTGTCGATAAAGAATCTCTAGAGTTTCCTGTCGCTTTTTCGTTATCGAGCTGCATAAAATTCCCAGCCCATTAGCATAGTGCACTGAGTCTGTCAGCGATTCCCAGGCCACGCTACTCCTCTCTCATGAAGACAATCTAAATATGGCTGCCGCAAACCGTGCAGACGTCTAAATGATCAGGTGTTTGTACAAATCAGCTAATTCAGGCACATAGATCGTAAAGTCTTGGCTTAGACTCGACAGCATGGATGCATCCCAAGCGTAAGGTATTCTCTGTTTTGCTGTTATTTATGAGCAAGCATTATTCTGAAACCAGGAAGTACACGTACCTACTGTTACTGTTGCATTCTGGTATAACCCATCCAGGTTGGTATTCTGAGCAGTTAGTGTAGTGTCATCTGCATATAGTACTGTCTCACTGGTCAATATGGAGGTTAGACAGTTTATATACGCGGGCCATTCAATAAGTAATGCAACACATTTTTCCCCCTGACAGAAGATTGGATTTATTCAGTATTCGAATACGTCATATTATTCCCCACAGTTTTGGCTACAAAACCCTATTTTTCAACATGATCTCCGTTCAATACAGCGGTATTACACCACGTTACTGGGAGGGTCTGTATGTCCGCATTGTACCACTGTACTGGTCGATATCGGGGCCAGTGTCTTGGTGCGTCAATAAGCTCCCCTTCATCCATGTACTACTTCCCGCAGAATGCATTCTTCATTGGGCCTAACAGACGGAAGTAGGAAGGTGTGCGATCCAGGCTGAGGGTGGATGAGGAAGAACTGACATTTTGTTAGCTTCTCTGAGGTGCGTAGGCTTGTGTGAGGCAAGGCGTTGTCATGGAGAAGGAGATCACTTCGAGTGAGATTGTCCGTACGTTCCACCATAGCAGAAGTCACAGCTGTGTACTGCTGGCCGACACACTGAAGACTGGACAGATATGTACGACCTTGTGATTATCACAGACGGCTCGCTCAACTACTCACCGTGCTTTTGTTCACTTCCGGATCCTCGTATACATTCTGCAAACATCTATGAATATCTGCGAAGCTCTGATTTTCCGCCAAAGGAAACACAATGACAGATCTGTGTTTGGAATGCATATCTGTTACAGACGTCGTTTTGAAGGCTACATACAGTGCCGCCACCTACCGGAACTTCATGAAAGTATTGGGCTGAAGTGGGAATATTCCACGATGTACCACAACAAATTCACCATTTTTCAACCGAAACTGGCGGAGAAAAAATGTGTTGCATTGCTTAGTGCATAATAAACAGAAAGGAGCATTTGGCTTACCTTTTGCTGCATGTAAAGTATCTGATTTTTGGTTATTTACAAGGACTAACCGTTTCCTGTTGCTTAAGTGTGACTGCAACAGAAGGAAGGCAGTCTTTGCATCTTTCTTATTAGGATATTGTAGCGCTTTGTATCGAAAACATGCAGAATATTGGTTCATGTGTTGGTCCTTATAGTCCACTGTTATTTTAGAGAGGAGTAAAATGATTGGTAATTGCCAGATGATGCTGTGTTACTTTTCTTCAAGACAGGCTCGATTACCATCTCAACCACCTCATCTAAGGTACAGCTCTAGCTTCAAACTGAATGTTTCAGATCCTGACCAGCAACACGTGCCGGTAAGTATCGTGGATGAGCCACCTGTGTTTCACGCGACTGGTTTTCCTGAGTCCGTGTTGATTCTTTGAGGGAGACTTGTTTCCCTCCAGGAATGTCATGTTTGAGCTTATATTACGGCCTAGGACAGGGGTGGTCAACCCGGGGTCCGCATGTGGTCCAAACTGTCCCAAGAAGTAGTAACTTCTGTCACATGGTCGGTGTGTATACGATGAGGTGACAAAAGTCGTGGGATTGCGATATGCACGTAAACAGATGGCGATCATATCGCAGTGCATTGGCGGAACTGTCGTCTGCCTCCGTAGCGTAGCGGTGGCGTTACCGCCTACCACGCAGGGGGCCCGGGTTCGTTTCCCGGGTGTTGTGCGTCCATCATCATTGACTCGCAAGTCGCCGATGTGGCGTCAACTAAAGAGAACTTGCAATTCGGTGGCCGAACTCCCCCGAATGGGGCCTCCCGGCCAACAATGCCATACAATCATTTCATTTCATTTTTTTTTTTTTTTTTTTGCGGAACTGTCATTTTACTCAGGTGATTTATATGCAAAGGTTTCCGATATAAATATAGCCGCACGACAGGAATTGACAGACTTTGGACGTGAAATGGTGCTTGGAGCTAGATGCATGGGACATTCCATTAAGTAAATCGTTAGGGAACATACTATTCCGAAATCCACAGTGTTAAGGGTGTGCCGAGAATATCAAATTTCAGGCAATACCTCTCACCACGGACCAAGCAATCGCCGACGGTCTTCACTTAACGACCGAGAGCAGCGGCGTTTCCGTTGAGTTGTCAGTATCAGACAAGTAACACTGCGTGAAATAACCACAGAATCAATGTGGGACGTACCACGAACGTATCTACACTATGTGATCAAAAGTATCTGGACACCCCCAAAAACATACGTTTTTCATATTAGGTGCACTCTGCTGCCACTTACTGGCAGGCACTCTATATCAGCGACCTCAGTAGTCATCAGACATCGTGAGAGAGCAGAATGGGGCGCTCCGCGGAACTTACGGACTTCGAACGTGGTCAGGTGATTGTGTGTCACTTGTGTCATACGTCTGTACGCGAGATTTCCACATTCCTATACAACCCTAGATCCACTGTTTCTGATGTAATAGTGAAGTGGAAACGTGAAAGGACACGAACAGCATAAAACGTACAGGTCGACCTCGTCTGTTGGCTGACTGACGCCGCCGACAGTTTAAGAGTGTCGTAATGTGTAATAGGCAGACATCTACCCAGGCCATCACACAGCAATTCCAAACTGCATCACGATCCTATGACAGGCGGGAGGTGAGAAAACTTGGGTTTCATGGTCGAGCGCCTGCTCATAAGCCACACATCAGGCCGGTAAATGCCAAATGACGCCTCGCTTGGTGTAAGGAGCGTAAACATTGGACGATTCAACAGTGGAAAAACGTTGTGTTGAGTGACGAATCACCGTACACAGTCTGGCGATCCGATGGCAGGCTGTGGTTATGGCGAATGCTCGGTGAACGACATCTGCCAGCATGTGTAGTGCCAACAGTAAATTTCGGAGGCGGTGATGTTATGGTGTGGTCGTGGTTTTCATGGAGGGCGCTTGCGCCACTTGTTTTGCGTGGCACTATCACAGCACAGGCCTACATTGATGTTTTAAGCACCTCCTTGCTTCCCACAGTTGAAGAGCAATTAGGGGATGGCGACTGCATCTTTCAACACTATCGAGCACCTGTTCATAATGCACGACCTGGGGCGGAGTGGTTACACGACAATAACACTCCTGTAATCGACTGGGCTGCACTGAGTCCTGACCTGAATCCTATAGAACGCCTTTGTGATGTTTTGGAACGCCGACTTCGTGCCACGCCTCGCCGACCGACATCGATACCTCTTCTCAGTGTAGAACTCCTTGAAGAATGGGCTGCCATTCCCCAAGAAATCTTCCAGCACCTGATTGAACGTATGCCTGCGAGACTGGAAGCTGTCATCAAGGCTAACGGAGGACAAGCACCATATTGAATTCCAGTCTTACCGGTGGAGGGCGCCACGGGCTTGTAAGGTATTTTCAGCCAGGTGTCCGGATACTTTTGATCACATAGTGTATTAGGACAGTGCGGCGAAATTTGGTGTAAATGGACGATGGCACACGACCGACGCGAACGCCTTTACTAGCAGCATGACATCGCCTGCAGCGCCTTTCCTGGTCTTGTGACCATGTAGGTTGGACCGTAGACGATTGCAAAACCGTAGCCTGGTTAGATGAGTCCCGATTTACGTTAATGCGAGCTGATGGTAGGGTTCGAGTACCCCCTGAACCCATGGCGCCAAGTTGTCAACAAGACGCCGTGCAAGCTGGTGTGGCTCCATAATGGTGTGTGCTGTGTTTACATCGAATGTACTGGGTGCTCTGGTCCAAATGAACCGATCATTGACTGAAAATGGTTATGTTTGACTACTCGGAGAATATATGCAGCCATTCATGGACTTCATGTTCCCAGCAACGGTGGAATTTTTACGGATGAAAAGATGAAAATGCGCCATGTCAGAACATTCTGGACAATTCGAGATAATGATTTGGCTAAAGAGATCGACCGACATGAATTCCATCCAACATTTAGGAGACGTAATCAAGAGGTCAATTTGTGCATAAATTCTGCACCGGCAACACTCTCGCATTATTACGGGCCGCTATAGACGCGCTACGGTCGCAGGTTCGAATCCTGCCTCGGGCATGGATTTGTGTGATGTCCTAAGGTTAGTTAGGTTTAAGTAGTTCTAAGTTCTAGGGGACTGACGACCTCAGAAGTTAAGTCCCATAGTGCTCAGAGCCATTTAAACCATTTTTGACTATAGACGCAGCATGACTCAATATTTCTGCAGGGGACTTCGAACAACTTGACGTCCATGTACATCGAGCTGCTAAACCACGCCGGGCAAAAGGAGATCCGACACGATATTAGGAGGTATCCCATGACAAAAGGTTATGTAAAGTAATGACAAATTGAACATTTTCAATTTTAAACTGTCACTACGCGATGTTAGTCTCTTTTTAGTCCATCCCGTTATTAATATTGCCGCCCGTGTTATACTAAAACCCCCAGACTCTTTCTTACAACTAGCCAATCCGTCAGGCGCGCTAGTCTGTTATCTTGCGGCTATATCAGTTTCAACAGCGAAACTAATGATTTAGAGACGTATAACGAAATTAATTTATCGAAATACAAGGAAATTCTGTGTTATTTCTGTACATAAAGGATCTTTATCACCGTAGTTATGACCATCACAAGTCGGAAGACGTTAGAAATCTTCATTTGGATTGCAATTACTGTCTATGTTTGCTATGTAACAGTACCGTAGTTCTCTTATAACGGATTTAACTCGATATCTTATCCATGGCTACAAATAAAATCCATATTTGAATATGAACCTCTCTATAATGGGCTTACACGAAATCTTTTTACTTTCGTGTGGAATTTTTACAACAGAAGATGATCCGTACAAAGCCATACAAAGAGATGAGCTTTAATTCAATTAAATTTCTTCATTCGACAGCCCATGGGCTAACCTTCTAAGGAATTGAATCATCGTCAATTCCAGGAAATCCTCAGTAGTTTCGATGCTGAGTATGGTGATATCGTATATTTTACGTAAGTTCAAAAAATGGTTCAAATGGCTCTGAGCACTATGGGACTTAACTTCTGAGGTCATCAGTCCCCTAGAACTTACAACTACTTAAACCTAACTAACCTAAGGACATCACACACACCCATGCCCGAGGCAGGATTCGAACCTGCGACTACATAAGTTCAAAATAGTTCAAATGGCTCTGAGTACTATGGGACTTAACGTCTGAGGTAATCAGTCCCCTAGACGCAGAACCACTTAAACCCAACTAACCTAAGGACATCACACACATCCATGCCCGAGGCAGGATTCGAACCTGCGACAGTAGCAGCAGCGCGGTTCCCGACTGAAGCGCCTAGAACCGCACGGCCACAGCGGCCGGCTTTACATAAGTAATGCGTCTCAGTCGGGGCGAGATGTTAAAAATATTTTATAGCATGATTAATGAAATCAAAACGTTTATGACATCAAAAGCAATATCTGTGATAGAACTAGACGATACCAAGTGGGTGGCAGATATAGCATTTTTTGTATATTTGACTGCTCAATTCGATGTCAAATAGGCATCTTCAAGGCAGAAACCTATTTATGAGAACAATGTTTCAACCAATAAAAACGTTCCAAATTAAACTGCAATTATGACAAACACAAGTAAATGCAGAGAATTTTTTTTTTTCAGTTCAACACGGTGGCCAAAACTAATCCTAAAGAAGGGATAAAATACGCAGCCATATTTTTCGATCTGATACAAGAATAAGTTGCCAGTAGATTTTCATATGGAAAGCAAAGAGTTGCAGTCTGACATCTAATTAAAAGAAAAAATGGATCATGTATCGTCGCTGGATCTTTACAGATCAAACCTGCCAAATCCCATACTGAATAGTCATACGTTTGCGAATAGTCATTTTCGAGAGTAAAGCAAGCAAAGAGTAAAAATAGAACCCAAATTTCATAACAACACCTTAAAAACACCCTGGGAATTGCAACCATTTCGATCGTACCTGATGTTAATACATTAGTTCCCCACATTCAAAGTCAAATGTTCTGTTCTGTATTACTTATGTTAATGAAATCTCATATATAAAATGTCAGATCAATTACATCTTACTTTTTTAGAATAAAGATTCATAAATTTGCTCAAAGGTGTTAGGTATATTATGAAGGGCCCAAAAATACTCGTCATCGTCTAATGTGGCACAGGTAAGCTAAAAAGTTGGACACCCCTGTCCTAGGATGTCAAAAACAGACGTCTCACATTATTGCTGTTGTTGCGGTCTTCAAACCGTAGACCGGTTTTGAGCTGCACTCCACGCTACTCTGCCCTGTGCAAGCCTCTTTATCTCCGAATCCTGCCATCTACATCTATCTGAACCTACTTACTGTGTTCATTTTTTGGTCTGCCTCTTCGAATTTTACTCCTCACTCTTCTCTCAAGACCTAATTATGTGAGTTACTGATATCTCAGAATATTTCCTGTCAAAAAGATCCCTTCTTATATTGGACTGTAATTCTGTGCATCCCCTTTTGTAAAGAGAGTGTTGTGCGCTCTTTTCCAGTCACACAATACTATTCGCTGCGCGACAGATCCTCGATTTACAGAAGGGTCCAGGAAAATGCAGACACTCTTTGACAATTAATGTTTTTCAACAAAATGACGTATCATTGCAATTCCGCGCGGTAGCTTGGTTCATTGTTTCCTCAACATATCTTGGCACGCGTTTTGCCCGCAGATGAGAGTGCAATAATGAACGAAGTAAGATAATCGTTTGAGCAACGCGGCAAAGCCGTATTGAAGTGGTACTGGATGTGCGAAGACATGGTGGTGGTACAACGGCAATGGCGTAATGTGTACGGAACTCTGCCACTAACAAGTACAACAGTTATCGTATTCGGGATAAATTTAAAGTCGACGGTGCCGGCCGGAGTGGTCGAGCGGTTCTAGGCGATACAGTCTGGAACCGTGTGACCGCTACGGTCGCAGATTCGAATCCTGCCTCGGGCATGGATGTGTGTGATGTCCTTAGGTTAGTTAGGTTTAAGTAGTTCTAAGTTCTAGGGGACTGATGACCACAGCAGTTAAGTCCCATAGTACTCAGAGCCATTTGAACCATTTTTTGAAGTCGACGGTAATGTTCAGGAAGTGCATAAAAACGGTCAGGCGGACCAAAAACATCAACAAGTCCAACTTCCAGCGCTGCCGTGTTGCAACATTTTACTATAACACCTCAAAATGTGTAAAGCAGGGTGCACATGAAAGCGGGGTAAGCAGATAAAGCGTACGACTGATTCTGAAGGCTGTAGAGTGGAAAGTGTACATTCCAAGATCGCTGCACGCTATGAACGAGGACGACCCGGATCGAAGGATGGAGTCCTGCGAGTGTTTTGATGACATCCTTCACGAGGATGAACGGTTTGCAGGGAAGGTTATCTGGTCTGAGGAGGTGCAATTCGAACTGAATGGTACTGTAAACCGCCACAGCTGCGTGTACTGGGCTCCTGAAAATCCTTAAGTCACGTTTACAAACATGTTAATCTACCGGGTGTTAGTGTGTTGCAACACTATGCGGTTTGATTGGCCTATTCTTCTTTGAAGGTGCTGTAACTGGTGAGGTGTAACTTCATATGCTGCAAACATGCCATGCGAGAGGTGTTTGAAAATGAAAGATTTTGCCTACAACAAGATGGCGCTCCGCCTCACTGCCACAGAGGTGACTTGGAGAAAATCTATTTGGGGTGTTGAGTACCCACCACGGTCTCCAGACCTTACACCTTTTGACTTATACCTACGAGAAACTATGCAAAATGAAGTTTATCAAACCTCTTGACTTATACCTACGGGAAACAATGAAGAATGAAGTTTATCAACAGAAGCCAACTACACTGGATGAGCTACGAGAAACCATCGAGACGTCCTGTGCAGCGTCATCCCGACAACACTAACAGCCGTAGTTCAGACAACAGTTCAGCGGCATCGACGTCGTATGGCTGCTAATGGGGGTCACTTAGAACACACAAAATAACCTTCCCCCTGTGCAAAAATTGTAAAGGTATACCATTTTGTCCCATTAATATTGATTTTGAGAGTGTGTCTAAATTTTTCGGAATGCCTCTGTACATCGTCTGGGAAAGGATCTAATATCGCTGCGTATTCAGATTCAGCTGGGATTTCTCCAGGGCGTGATGCCTTGGTAGCTTTATGCACTCTTAATTGTTTTTCTATACCGGGGGAGCTTATATCAATATCTCTCACTTGTGAGTCTGTGCGACAATTAAACGTTGACATTGCAGTATCCACATGCGGAAATACACTTTAAACCCGGAATTTAATATTTCTGCTTTCTGTCTGTTGTCTTCAGGTTTGAATTCGTGCATCGACTTTACTTATCGCTAGAACTTCCTGGGATTTCTGAAAGAACTTTCGCCAGGCTGGGAAAATTATTGTAGGCGTCACGCAAACACGAGCTGCTATTAACTTTTCTCTGTCACGTTCCTACTCTCTGTTTTGTTGGGAGACTGTAGTAATCTATTTAGCAAGATTCTGCGTATGTTACCATTAGACCATGGTAGGTCTTTGCCGTCTTTTAATGTTTTACTTGAAACATACTTATCCAGACAGTGGTTTATAAGGACCTTCGGCTTTAATCAGTTTATAGTGGACATAATGTCCTCAATTCGTCTTTTAAATAAGGTTGACTAAACACAAATATTCTCCTAGATCTCTTGATGACCATTTTGCCACTGATGGCCATTCTTAACGTAATCGTATCATGGTTGCTAATCCCTCTCTCACTGGTGGCACTTTGTAAAAGTTTCGGTATCTTTGTAATCAGGAGCTGTACAATATTTCGCGTGTGGGTTATCGAACTATTTGGTTCGAGACAGTTGCCAAACAAAGTTAGCATCATTTCTTCGCAAGATAGTTGTTTTCCAAGTCGATACTGGGACTGTTATGCTGACACCGTATGCTCGGGGTATTTCTGTGCCACCTAGTTTAGGCTAACAGTGAATGACCCTGTCTGAATCTGGTGACCTGTTGAAACATCTTATTGTTTAGACGTCAGCAGGGTCGACGGCAGCGATATTTACGATCCACACATTGCTGAAAATCCATCTGATCTTAGCTTCGAATTTCAATCGAGTCCTAGTTTTTGGTGTGATGGGTCGGCACCTGCTTCCTACGAGAGACGTACGCCTTCGCTGTTGGGTCCGTTGAAACACAGGGGGTCATCTGATGTTGAAGATGTTGGAGTTTCGCCTAAAAAAAGAAATAAACTACAACCCTCTACAGCGTAGCTTTGGTCGAGCACTCTACAGTAGGCCTCGCTTGTCGCAGAACCTGCGCAGCCTCTGGTTTAGAGTCTCCGCTCGGTTTCAGACGAGAGGAACCCTGCAAATCGACAGCTGTGAACAGATCCCACGGAGGGTAGCAATCTTCACCACTTCCGCCAGTCACCGGAAAGAGCTGGGAATTGTCTTTGAACCCTAGCGACAGATGCAGTTGGTGCCAAAGTAGATGATGATCTTCAGCTGATTCCATTCTGTGCTGTCAATTACACCTGGGATAGATTTTTTTTTTTTTTCCAACTTGACGGTCAATTCCTCCCGGGATACACACCGAGTACACATTCGGTTCGTTTCCTTTCCGTGATGATATTTCCCTAAGATGGGCCATCACACTCTTAACATCGGAACTGTATATCACTAACAGTCCCTTCTTTCGCCTTTCTGAGTGACCTAATCGCGACAGAGGAGATTTGTAAGCATTTCGCTTCCAAACCAGGAGCGAGAGACAGCAGCTTCTCTCCTCTCTTTAAAAAGATGTAACATAAATATGCAAATCAGCAGGATACTGCCAATTGAAAGGGTGAATGTGTGGCGTATAACGAATCCGTTCAAGTGAAATCAATACAAATTCTAAAAAAGGATGGATGTACGTATGTATGTTCCACATCTGCTCCTAAACCACTGGACCGATCTCAACCAAACTTGGTACACATCTGTCTAGAAAGAATCACAGTGGAGGTAAGAACCATACGCCTATTAAAGAGGCGCGGGTGGGGGAGAAAACCAATACTTTAGTCATTCAGTATTTGAGAATGGGAGCACTTAGAGATTCTGCTGGGGTATAAAAGGACGTTGGCGACTGAACCGCTCATACAAATCTATCACGGATATCTGGAGTTGTGTAGAAGTCTTAAGTCTCTAACTGGGAGCTAGGTAAGAATTGTCACCAGGAAGTCCTCATGGACCACCTACACCTACGTCATCCTCCGCAAGCCACCTAATGGTGGTTGGCAGAGCGTACTTTTTGTACCACTAACTGGGCCCTCCAACATTGGTCCACTGACGAATATCGCATGGGAAGAATGATTGTCGTTAAATCTCAGTATTGACTCTAATTTCTCAAATTTTCTCCTCAGACGAATAGAGGGGGAAGTAATATGCTGTCCGATTCTTTCCGAAAAGCGCTCTATCGAAATTTCAATAGTAAATCTCTCTGTGATGCACAACGCCTCTCTTGTAACGTCTGCCAATGGATTTTGTTAAGCTTCTCCGTAACGCTCTCGTGCTGACTAAACGATCCCGTGACGAAACGTGCCGTTCTTCGTTGGATCTTCTCTATGTGGTCTGTCAGTCCTATCTGGTAGGGATCCCAGATAGAACAACAATACTCAAGAATGGTTCGGGCATGCGTCTTATAAGCCACTTCCTTCGTGGGCGAGATGCATTTTCTTAAGATTCTTGCTATGAATCTGAGTCTGGCATCTTCTTTTCCAACTATTTAGTTACTAAACACAGCCTTCCGAAATGCCTTCACAAAAGAAGACGAAGCAAATATTCCAGAACTCGAATCGAGAACAGCTGCCAACATGAGTAACGTAGAAGTAAATATCCTCGGAGTAGTGAAGAAACTTAAATCATTTAATAAAAGCAAGTCTTCTGATCCAGACTGTAAACCAAGTAGGGTCCTTTCAGAGTATGCTGATGCATTAGCTTCATACTTAACAGTCATATACAACCGTTCGCTCGACGAAAGATCCGTACCCAGACTGGAAAGTTGCACAGGTCACACCAATATTCAAGAAACGTAGTAGGAGTAATCTACTAAATTACAGGCGCATATCGTTAACGTCGATATGCAGCAGGATTTTAGAACATATATTGTGCTGGAACGTAATGAATTATCTCAAAGTAAACGGTCTATTGACACACAGTCAACATGGGTGTAGAAAACATCGTTCTTGTGAAACACAACTAGCTCTTTATTCACATGAATTGCTGAGTGCTATTGACAAGGGATTTCAGATCGATTCCGTATTTCTGGATTTCCGGAAGGCTTTTGACACTGTACCACACAAGCGGCTCGTAGTGAAATTGCGTGCTTATTGAATATCGTCTCAGTTATGTGACTGGATTTGTGTTTTCCTGTCAGAGAGGCCACAGTTCGCTGTAATTGACGGAAAGTCATCGAGTAAAATAGAAGTGTTTTCTGGCGTTCCGCAAGGTAGTGTTATAGGCCCTTTGCTGTTCCTTATGTATATAAACGATTTGGGAGACAATCTGAGCAGCCGTCTTCGGTTGTTTGCAGATGACGCTGTCGTTTATCGATTAATAAAGTCATCAGAAGATCAAAACAAACTGCAAAACGATTTAGAAGAAATATCGAAATGGTGCGAAAAGTGGCAGTTGACCTTAAATAACGAAAAGTGTGAGGTCATCCACATGAGTGCTAAAAAGAATGCGTTAAACTTCGGTTACACAATAAATCAGTCTAATCTAAAAGCCGTAAATTCAACTAAATACCTAGGAATTACAATTACGAACAATTTAAATTGGAAGGAACACATAGAAACGTTGTGGGAAAGGCTAACCACAGACTGCGTTTCATTGGCAGGACACTTAGAAAAAGTAACAGACCTACTAAGGAGACTGCCTACACTACGCTTGTCCGTCCTCTTTTAGAATACTGTTGCGCGGTGTGGGATCCTTACCAGATAGGATTGGCGGAGTAAACCGAGGAAGTCCAAAGAAGGGCAGCACGTTTCGTGTTATCACGAAATATGGGAGAGAGTGTCACAGAAATGATACAGGATTTGGGATGAACATCATCAAAAGCAAGGCGTTTTCCGTTGCGACGGAATCTTCTCACGAAATTCCAATCACCAACTTTCTCCTCTGAATGCGATAATATTTTGTTGACACCGACTTACATAGGGAGGAACGACCACAAAGATAAAATAAGGGTAGTTAGAGCTCGTACGGAAAGATATAGGTGTTCATTCTTCCCGCTCGTTGTACGAGATTGGAATAATAGAGAATTGTGAAGGTGGTTCGATGAACCCTCTGCCAGGCACTTAAATGTGATTTGCGGAGTATCCATGTAGATGTAGATGTATTTGTTTTATATGGTCATTCCACTTAAGGTCGCTCCGAATAGTTACTCCTAAATATTTTACGGCAGTTACTGTTTCAAGCGGTTTGTCATCAGTAGTGTAGCTATACAATAGTGTATTTCTTTTCCTATGTAAGCACAATGTGTTACATTTATGCCGGCCGGAGTGGCCGTGCGGTTCAAGGCGCTACAGTCTGGAACCGAGCGACCGCTACGGTCGCAGGTTCGAATCCTGCCTCGGGCATGGATGTGTGTGATGTCCTTAGGTTAGTTAGGTTTAATTAGTTCTAAGTTCTAGGCGACTGATGACCTCAGAAGTTAAGTCGCATAGTGCTCAGAGCCATTTGAGCTATTTTGTTACATTTATTTACGTTCAGGATCAACTGCCAGAGCCTGCACCATTCACCAATTCTCTGACGGTCATTCTGCAAATCGTTACTGTGTTCTGGCGTTGCAATAGACAACCGCATCATCTGCAAACAGCCTTAGAGAGCATCCGATGCTTTCCACTAGATCATTTATACATATTGTAAACAGTAACGGTCCTATCACACTTCGTTGGATAGCCCGGAAATCACCTTTACGTCTGTCGATTTTGTTCCTTCAAAAGCGAAGTGTTGAGTTCTGTCTGCAAGGACGTCTTGAATCCAATCGCAAATCTGGTCCCATACTCGATAAGCTAGTTTTTTTTTCACTAAACGGGAGTGCAGGACGGCGTCAAATGCCTTCTCTTGGAGGAACAGAGCGAGTTTGCAGGATCTTTGTTTGCGGTATCCACGTTGATTTTTAGAGAGGAGATTTTCCTTCTCCAAGAACGTCATAATTCTTGAGTATAAAACATGTTCGATAATTCTATAACAGATTGACGTCAACGATACAGGTCTATAATTGTGTGCATCTATCCTACGGCTCTTCGTAAAAACAGAAATGACTTGCGCTTTCTTTCAGTTTACTACTGCTATAAGGGGAGCAAGTTCTTTCGCATAATCTTTGTAAAATCTTATTGGTATCTCATCGGGTCATGAGGCCTTTCCACTACTAAGCGATTGTAGTTGTTTTTCAATTCCGCGGTCAATTATGGCAGTATCTGCCATTTTGACGTTTTACTCGGAACATAGTTGTCTTGGGCATATTACACGATTCCTTTGAATGTTTTCCATTTGTTTTCGACATCTTCGTCCTCATCACCAAATATTTGATGCTGACTGCTGAAAGGTGGCTACACTGAGCCACTGCGCCAGAGATTGCGCCAAAGAGTATTATTAAGCCGCCTACACAGTGCTTGGAGAGAACTCGTAGTAGTCAGTGCTTGTCGAGAGCTCGTGGTAGTCAGTGCCTGTCGAGGACTCGGGGTAGTCTGTGCTGAGATGTAGCAGAGAGTGTTTGTTGAGATATGCTAGTAGGCAGTGCTTGCCGAGATGTGATATTGGAGAGTTCTGGTTGAGATGTGATAGTATAGAGTCGGTGTGAGATATAATGTAAGGATTTGAGTGATTTTCATCAATATAAATGAGGTAACTAACTCCGTTTCTTTTTATTTCAGTGTCCTAAATAATGCGTCATTACAGGTTCAGTCAACAAAGCATCTGGCGTGTGTTCTTGTATTAGAGTTTAATTCTGCTTTCCTTACGCAATTATAGTATTTCTAATTTTCTTTTATCACGACAGTATAATTGGTATTTAAAAATTCTTGTCTTGTTGAAGAAGAACCGTGCCAGATGTACGTTGAGTCACACTCCCACATACAGAACAGTTATACTTGTGCTTTGGTTTAGTAGGTTTTATAGTTGCTGGGGACTTAATTAATTAACTGTGTTTACGAAAATTTTCATTTCATTCTTTGTTGTTGTTGTATGCAGTCAGATTGCGTAATAGTACTAGTCAGGGCCAACCGATTACGAGACACAGTGTAATCGGACAGACAGCTACGAAAAATTTAAAAAGTATTTTCAATCATATTTAATTAAGCCCCCATGCACGTGGCGACCGCTGCTTCGGATCGTCCCTTGGATTCTTCTGATTGTAAAAATAGTAGACGGTAGTATTGTTGTAGTAATTTGTAGTTAGTAATTGTAGTCTATTTTGCATGTGTAGATTTGGTAATTGTCATTCTTCTAATGGTATTTTTTCTCAGAATTTGATTTGTTGTCTTGTATATGCGTTTGACAATTTAGTGCAATTATTTCAATTGTTCGATTGATCGTGTTTGAGGGAGACATTTCATGTAAATGGTATTGTTGGAGATAAAGAGCCATTGTGTATCATTTTCGTACAGTGACGAGTTTTGTATATTTTGTAAATGATTATGCGATCGATGAAAAAGGCAAAAATGATGAATAGTGAGAATGACGAAATTGTTAACATGGCGAACTCGCCAACAGGAGAAAACAGTATCATGGATAATGAAGTGGAAAACAATTTAATAAGTCGGGAAAATAGTCTGGAACCATTTCAAAATTTTTCTCAATCAGAAAATTCTCAGAATACGAGATTAACGACAGAAGATCCTGTAATAGTATCGAACACAGATGGCCTTACAGCTGTGACGAAGGAGGCTGGTTTTGTGGGAAATGTTAGGGGCGAAAAGAATTTGGAACAAGTTAGTACGGAGCAGTTGATGAGTGCAATATTAAATTTGGGATCACAGTTACGATCTGAATTAAAAACACGGTTAGACTCAGTGGAATCACAGATAGGAACAATTAGAACTGGTATGGGAACAATGGAAACACGGTTAGACTCAGTGGGATCACAGATAGGAACAATTAGAACTGAGATGGGAACAATGGAAACACGGTTAGATTCACGAATAGGGACATGTTTCAAAGATATGAAAGATGAATTAAAGAAAGAAATCAGAGAAGAAGTACAACCGATTTTGAATTCTCACAATAATAGATTAATTGCAGTAGAGATTAGACAAAGGGAACAGGATAGAGAACAGGAAGAAAGAGATCGCGTGATAGTACAGAAATTTTCAGAGTTAAATTTACAACGTGCAAAGGATAAGGAAGAAATATTTGAGAGAATCGAGGAATCCGTACCAAATGACAGATTAAATAACCTAACACAACAATATGAACAGCTAGCTACCAAATGTGTCAATACTGAAACCCGAGTCGCGACACTTACAGAAGACGTAAATAAACAGAAAGAATAATTAGGTGACTTATCGGAAAGAGTTGAGGAAATTTCAGATAAACTGACAAATCTTAGTTTGCATGGGGACAGAGATTCAGATGATACAGCACCATTGCCATTTGCAGAAACCGAAGAGTATCAGAACATAAATAAGCATGTTGAAAATCAGGGAAAATTTAATGAACGCGTGAAAAGGGAATTTGAGGCATTACGAAAGCAAGTGAAACAAATTGAAGGCGAAATAGTAGGAAAAGACAGTAGAAGAAACTTAGAATCACAGATAGCAGAGGGGTATGAAGAAAGTAATTTATTTCATTTACGAGAAGCAACAAGAGAGCGCCAGGCGCGCGAACTTGACAATAATCGACATTCGTACTGGGACAGACGCGGTAGGTCTTTGTCGCCACGAGGCGAAAACTTTGACTATAAACACTTTTTGACTGTTCGGAAATTTAAGATCTTCCGCAATTCTAAGAATGACATACATCCATGTGCATGGTTAGATCAATTTATGTACGCACTTCCGCCAAATTTGCCACTAAGTCACAAACTTGAAATTATGTGCGGCTATTAAAGTCCTCAGGGGATTCACTACTCTAAGTGAATATGTGCCGTAGCGAGCATAGGGCCCCGAGCTGTAGTGGTGCTATTTCTCTTTTAGTTTTCTGCACCGCTGCCTACTCTTTTACTATTCTTTGCATCTGTCAAACCAACTCTTCGACTATCAATCTATCTAGAGAGTAAGTAAACATTAACCGGATATGACTATGTTACCCAAAAGAGATTTCGGAAATTACCATTTGGACTTACTGTATCTTCATCAGCATTCATTCCTAGCTTAAATGAAATTTTACCTATTTATCTTCGTGACAATATTACTTCTTATGTTGACGATATTCTTATTGCTAAACATTCTTGGAGTGAGCACAACAAAATTTTGGATTCATTATTACATATTTTTGCAAGGGTTGGCATTACTGTGAAATTGGAAAAATCTGAATTTGGTCGTTCACAGGTGAAATTTCTCGGTCACATTATTTCTACAGAAGGTATTCTTCACGATCCAGAGAAATTAGACGCTATTCGTAATTATGCTGTTCCTACCACAAAACGTGATGTTCGTAGTTTTCTTGGTGTCTGTAATTTTCTTCGACGCTTTGTTAGATTGGACGATTTGGCCACACCTTGTTTTTGCGATCTATCTGGAAAGTTCTTTTTAAACGAAAATCGGTCGACAACTCTGTTTGGTTAGTTTGTATTCCTGATGAGTGGGTTAATAAGCTGATTTGGTATATGCACTTCAGTTATGCACACTTTGGTCCCAGAAAATGCTTTCACAAATTACGAGAAAATTGCTACTTCAGTAATATGGAAAAACGTATTCGATCTGTTCTTGCCAAATGCAAATTATGTCAAAAGGCTAAGCCGCCAACAGTTTCTCACAGAGCACCGTTGTTTCCTATCATTCCAGCGAAATTAAAGGAGATGGCTGCAGTCGATTTGTTCGGTCCAGTGGTTCGTTCTACTAATGGTTTTGCGTACATTTTCGTAGCAGTGGAGTTGACGTCAAAATATGTGTGTTTTACACTTTTACGCAAAGCAACAGCTCGTTCAGTATCTAACGCTTTTATCAAACATTTTCTTAAAGAAGTTGGTCATGTTGATAAGGTTATATCAGATAATGGATCACAGTTTCGTTCTAAAATTTGGCTTCGTACTCTACAGCATCGTAAAATTAAACCAATTTTCATTTCACTTTTTCACCCTCAATCTAACGCGTCAGAGAGATGGATGAAGGAAATCAATAAATTGTGTCGTCTTTATTGTCATCAGAATCACAGAACGTGGGATCAGTATCTTCATATTTTTCAAAACATTCTGAATGAACTCCCTAATGATTCAACTTCTTTACCGCCTTTACTGATATTAAAACACAAAGCACCGACAAATCGCATTTCTGAAATCGTTCCTTTTCCGCCTACACGGAAACTGCGGCATTCTGAAGTTGTCAACCTGGCTCTACGAAATATTGCATCTGCGGCTGCTAGAAGAGAGAAATCAGCTAAGCGTCCTGGTCGTTCAAAAATCTTGTCAGTTGGTCAGAAGGTGTTAATTAAGTCTCATCGTTTGTCTCACAAAGGAAAAGGCTTGTGTCGCAAATTTTTTCTGCTTTATAACGGTCCATATAGAATTCGTAAAATTATTCATGATAACACTGTCGAAGTAGAAACTCTTAAATCTCGACGCTCTAAAGGAATACATCATATATCTAACGCAAAAATTTTTGTGGAATGACATACTTTTGAGAAACTCACAGCATGTAAACATGCGGAGAGTACAAGGATACCGCGCTGTGTTTTGGCGGCGGCATATACTCAAAGCAACAGTCAAGTCTGCGCGCCGCACAAAGCAGTCGTTGACCGCAAACAATTGCTTCCTACGTCACGCGGCTACAGCTGATCGAGCGCTCAGTGCGAATGCACTGACAGCCGTAAACAAATACACAGTCTAATTTCTCCGATTAAATTCAGTATAAAGCTATAGTGACTTGATGAATTATGTTATTAACATTCAGTATTTTTCAGGATACGGTTCTATAAAATATTTAAGAACTTCAGGTAAATTCTGTGTGTCTCCGACGTTAAGAGGACTTGCTATCGAGAAATTTTCAGGAAGAATGTAATTTCGAAGAAGAAACTAATAAACTAAAAAGGTAACTATTAATTGAGTTTATTTTTCAGGTAACATATTTCCACTTAGGTACGTACTTTAGACGTAATTTGCTGCTCGCGATTACGTGATTCATACTTTGTGCTAATTTCATGTTCTATGAATTTACGTGTGAAGCGACGTGCTTGCGTACATTTGCTGATTTTTGTCAATGTTTTATTAATGAACAGGATTGTTATTTGTATATATTATGCATCGCTTGGCTGCACTGCTTTTTCAGTGATGTCATACTTTTTAATTATGTGTCTGCTGTGCTTATTTATTTAAATTATAATTGTCACCTGATTTATTGTGCTGATGTGGTTAGGTATGTAGGTTACACTTTGTCATTTATCTGCTTGCGCCTTCATGTTTACTTATTAAGATGACATATGAACATTTATTTGCTTATGCTGATATTATGTTAATGACCTGTTTATTATGTTAGATAACATATGTTTACTGCTATGCGTGTGGACTGCATATTTATACATTTCTGTTTGTCGTCACAACTACTCTTTAATTTGGTATGTAGCAATGCTGATGTACAGTGTACGAACATAGAGTTTAGGTTACACTATGGTATTAGTTACAGATTGTTCGCTTGGCAGAGCCTCGTTGTAAGAATTGTGCTGCATCCACTCGTTGACATTCTGTTCACTACTGGTATATTTATTCGCTATTGCTTATTTTGCTTACGCTCAGTGCCTTATATTTTTAAGATAAGAAAATGAACTGCTATAATTCGACGAACGACATTAGTACAAGAAACTTCATAGAAGTCACATGAGCTGAGGTTTTATGGAAGCTGTATAACTTTATGCTAATAGGAAGGAAGCTAACGACATGACATACCAAAACTAGGTTTAGACCATTGACAGTTATTACACTGCATTTTTCGTGAGCAATTGAAATAGGAAGTGACACTTGCCACAAGAAATACTCCACATGTTTGCTTCTGTTTGCCATAATTCTTGAAGTGGTGTACACACTGTGAAATATTATGATCATTCACACTCCGTAATCGTACTTAATTACTGAGAGTTATTCGAACTAAGTCTGTTAGAGGTCATGTATGCATTTCTTTGTTTATAATTCATAATGAGTAGAAGATTTGGGTCAGACGGATTACACAGAGGTTGTGTGTTGACAATGCGTCTTCGGATTGTGTGGGACGATGAGGTTTGCATTAGGATTTTATCTGTACTTGTTCGAGGAGACTGACTAGAGGAAAGAGTTGTTATAGAAGTGAAATGATATTGGTAATAAGGTTTATATGTATCGATGTATTGAAGAGGTATTATTGAGGTATTATTGAGATTGTGTGAAGTTGATGATTATTGGAGTTTTTGTGGACAAGAGGTAAGGTAAATGATATTGATGATAAGATTTATATGTATCGACGTAAGAGGTATTATTGAAATATAGAGATTATGTGATGCTGATGATTATTGGAGTTTTGGTGGATAAGAGGTAAAGTAAGTGAGGAGCATATTTTTTTTTTTTTGTTGGTCTTATGGAACAAGGAGGATGAAGATAGCAGATTAGAACACTAAAGTAGAAGGAAGATAGTCTATACACACACTTTGTTAAATCACTAAGCAGTATATACTTTTTTTTGAAGAGAGGAAGTATTTGCATATCTTGGCTCACTGACAGTTGTTCAACAACAGTACATTTGATCTGGCTTGGCAAACATTGATCTTGACATGATGACTATGACGTTGACTAACTATTATTGACTGTTATACATTGCTGCCACTACTACTTGATACACAAGATGAACATCAAATTTTGACAGAATTGCATTTACACAGTTAACACTATTCAATTACACAGTAGTACTTAATGTGGATGAACGATGAGTGAGTGTGTTTTGTGTGTTTTCCTTTCCTAATCCTACCCACCTATCTCCTAAATATTATTTTATTTGTTTGTAGTGGCTTGCACTGACACTCATAAATATTATAGGTTTACTGATATTTGAGTATTTGTAATAGTTAATATGAAAATAATCTGACATCATTTGAGTATTTGTTATGATTTGTATGTTTAGTGTAAAAGCATTTGTATGTGCATTCAAACTATTGTTCATGGTTGAACTGTCTGATTAGTGATAGTGAATATTATGGACTGTTACTTGTACTTTTTCTACATGATTGGTGCCACTAGGACATGTTTAATTTGTGCTTATATACTCTGATGAACAGTGTGATCGGTGATAGTGAATATCATGGACTGCTCTCTGGACCTGCTCATCATTGCTAGGTGCAACTGATGGACTACTTGTATGGAAATGAAGTCACTTGTTGGTGTCTGCACCTGCTCAACATTACTGGGTGCACAGATGAAGCTACTTCTATGGAAATGATGTCACTTGCCGGTGTCTGCACCTACTCAACATTGCTGGGTGCCACTGTTAGAACTGTTTCTACTGAAATAATGTCACTTGTTGCTGTCTGCACCTACTCAACATTGCTGGGTGCCACTGATGGATTGCTTCTACTGAACTAATGTGACTTGTTGCTGGGTGTACCTGCTCAACATTGCTGGGTGCAACTGATGGACTGCTTCTACTGAAATGATGTCACTTGTTGGTGTCTGCACCTGCTCTCAACATTGCTGGGTGCAACTGATGGACTGTTTCTACTGAAATGATGTCACTTGTTGGTGTTTGCACCTGTTGACCATTGCTGGGCTGGAATTATCAACTATTTGTTTTTTTTAACAATTAAAAGTATTTTATGTGAACATTTGTATAAACTGATTTTTTGTCTATTGTGTAAACTATTATGTAAAGCCACATGTATGAAAGAATTTGTATTGCCTACTGTATTTTATATATTAGGTTATTGAAAGGTCAGTGCAAAGCCAAAATTTTAACTAATTATGTGATATTTAGGTATTAATATTATCTTTTATTTTTGTCTGTATTTTTGTGGACGAATTTGGTGGTATTTTCACCACCAATACTGGCAAAAAATACCATCAAATTCTGGCCTGTGGTGGAGGGGCATATGAAAGGTGGCTACACTGAGCCACTGCGCCAGAGATTGCGCCAAAGAGTATTATTAAGCCGCCTACACAGTGCTTGGAGAGAACTCGTAGTAGTCAGTGCTTGTCGAGAGCTCGTGGTAGTCAGTGCCTGTCGAGGACTCGGGGTAGTCTGTGCTGAGATGTAGCAGAGAGTGTTTGTTGAGATGTGCTAGTAGGCAGTGCTTGCCGAGATGTGATATTGGAGAGTTCTGGTTGAGATGTGATAGTATAGAGTCGGTGTGAGATATAATGTAAGGATTTGAGTGATTTTCATCAATATAAATGAGGTAACTAACTCCGTTTCTTTTTATTTCAGTGTCCTAAATAATGCGTCAGTAACAGGTTCAGTCAACAAAGCATCTGGCGTGTGTTCTTGTATTAGAGTTTAATTCTGCTTTCCTTACGCAATTATAGTATTTCTAATTTTCTTTTATCACGTCAGTATAATTGGTATTTAAAAATTCTTGTCTTGTTGAAGAAGAACCGTGCCAGATGTACGTTGAGTCACACTCCCACATACAGAACAGTTATACTTGTGCTTTGGTTTAGTAGGTTTTATAGTTGCTGGGGACTTAATTAATTAACTGTGTTTACGAAAATTTTCATTTCATTCTTTGTTGTTGTTGTATGCAGTCAGATTGCGTAATAGTACTAGTCAGGGCCAACCGATTACGAGACACAGTGTAATCGGACAGACAGCTACGAAAAACTAAAAATGTATTTTTAATCATATTTAATTAAGCCCCCATGCACTGCTCAGATACTCTGACATTTGTATCTGTGACTCTCGCTAGGCAAAAATATCTTCCTGCCCTTCTTAACATTCTTTGTCAGACCCGTTGCCATAGAAGCTATCACAGCCTTATTGACACTGACATCTTCCTCTGCATTCACTGATTCAATAAGTTCAGGTCTGTTCGTTGCCAGGAAGTCTAAGACGTTACTCTCACGAGTTGGTTCTCTATCTGCTCGAAGTAATTTTCGGACAAGATATCACACGAATCCCTGTCTCTGGCACCAATTTTGCTAGCATGACACTCCCAGTCTATACCTGGCAAGCTGAATCACCCCTTATTACAATTGTATAATCAGGAAAATTACTAACGATATTCTGCAACTTCTGTCTGAAGCGCTCTACCACTATAGCTCCTGATCCAGGCGGTCTATAAATTACCATTTCTAACCGATCTTTGATACACAATCGGAATCAAATATAACCTCGCTAGATTTTATCGAATTCTTTCCTGCAATAAATACGCCACCAACATTGGCGACTAACCTATCTTTACGCTAAATATTCCAATCTGAACAGGATTTCGTTGTCATTAACGTCAAGTTTCAACCAACTTCCTGTTCCTAATACTATTTGTGCTTATAACTTTCAGTAAGCGATACTAATTCTGGGGCTTTCGCTTGGTTGCTCCTGCATTTTACTAAAATCATATAACCTTTTCTATCTCTGATCTCCGACGACGAACGTTCTCTGAGGAAATTTTGGCTAATTTATCTCACAAATCGTCTTTGATCTGAAGGTAGGGTTTCTCTAATCTAAAAAAGCCCCATGTGCACGCCACACGTACTCCGCTACCATAGTAGCCGCTTCCTGCGTATAATGCACGCCTGACCTATTAAGTGGAACCTGCAATTCTCTACCCGATACCGGAGGTCGACAAATTCGCATCCGATACCGTCGCAGAGTCGTCTAAGCCTCTGGTTTAGACCTTCCACTCTGCTCCAAACCAGAGGACCGCGATCAATCCTGGGAACGATGCTAGTTGCCTTCACCAAATCAGTCATCCGCCGAAAGAAGCCGAGAATGCCCTCAGAACCCAAGCGGCAGGCCTCATTCGTGCCGATATGTGCCACTATATGCAGCCGGTTGCACCCAGTGCGCTCGATAGCTGCCGGGATGGACTCTTCCACATGTCGAACAAAAAAAAAAAAAAGTTCAAATGGCTCTGGGCACTATGGGACTTAACATCTGAGGTCATCAATCCCCTAGACTTAGAACTACTTACCTAAGGACGTCACACACATCCATGCCCGACTCAGGATTCGAACCTGCGACCGTAGCAGCAGCGCGGTTCCGGACTAAAGCGCTTAGAACCGAACGGTCACATCGGCCGGCCCCGCCCAACACTGAAGCTCCCAATGACAACCACACCCACCCTCTGCACTAGTCCGGACTGGGCAGGAAAATCGGCTGCCGGCCCAACAGGAGAGGCATCTCGGGCTGGCCCAGAGTTATCATCGAAACTAGGTAGCACATCGTACTTGTTGCTAAAGCGTAGGGAACCAGCCGGGCGACCTGCTCCCTCTTTCGTCTATCCTCCAGTGACACGTGAACCCACCACTGTCTGCCACCTACTCATGAGTGAGGGCGGATCTGTCAGGTGTTGCGAATCAGAAGATGCAGCGACATCCGGGTCGCCATGGGACTCCAAGAGCACCAAAGGCGTCGCAGGTCTCGTCCCCAACACCCCAATGCCGCCGCAACTTTGAACATAACTCAGAAGCATGTCGACGGTAGGCAATGCTGCTTCCAGGTGTTTACGGACGGTAGCTAATTCTCCTTGTGTCCGCTCACAACAAGCACAGTTCCTAGCAATATGGTAGTGTAAAAAAATAGGTATAATATCTGAAATGGCGCTACTGAGTTTGGAATGTACGCAAAATATGACGAGGAGAATAAAGAAACACTAAAAACTGCTCTGCAGATTTTTCACTATGCCCTGAGACGGCAAACCCTTAAACAGAAATAAATTTATCTACTGAAGAGGATATATCTACAGTTACCTGTTACTAGAAACTCTGCTCTACCCGAAAGCTACTGCACGAGGTAAGTATGCAAACTAGAATGCACTGGGCTAAGCTATATGCAGTGTACCAGCACGAGAGTTTAACTTAGTGGCGTGACGTGGCGGTCAGACGGTAGGAAAATTACACTTGGAAGCCACCTTATACAAGGATATGCACGCAAAAATAAAAACTTCCAGTAATTTGCTCACCACAAGTCCACACAGTAAAATACTCAGGTACAGTTCACTCATTTTGCAGAAGAATGTGAAAAAAAACAGAAACAAAGCTAAATTACTGAGTATCATACAAATGCTGCTGCTGCTGACGCGTTCGCACGGCTCGGCGTCTGCCAATACATTGATTATGGGACCCCGCACTGAAAATGTTTATGAAAAGTTTGAAGAGAATTCAACCGAGAATAAGGAAGTCAGAACAAGTTTTATCTAATACCAGACACAAAAGAGATAAGATATATTATCTGAACGACGACACACCTCCGAGGATTCAAAAATGTCGCAGAACTGTAGGGGGCACCTGAAAGCAGTGTTAAGTGCTCTAACTATATTATTTCCATGCACGTCAGAAATCATATATTGTACTTGAGCAGATTCTGTAAAAGATTTAGTTCAAGTTAGCAGCTTATTGACAAGGATATCTTATTAAGTGGCCATATTGACGCAATACATCCTGCTCACGAAAATGCTTCATTTTTGCGAACACATTCGTCCTCTTCGGCTGTCCGCTAAATCTTCCTTACAAATGTTGTCTTTACCTAACTCATTACGTTCAAATCATTACGGAGCTTTCCATTTACTGCCTCTCTTGACATCCGCCTGTTGCGGGATCGTAGGCATGTTACTAACCTGAACATAGTGTCGTTCAAGGAGGTAAATAAGCTTCTCTCAGAGAATTAGGAAGGGTTTAGGGAAAAGAGACCCGTTTGAAATAATGCTTGTTTGCTTTATTCGCACGATATATGTAGCAGACAGTATATGCAGATGAACAGGTAGATTCCATCTTCTTAGATTTATGAAATGCCTTTGACGCTTTATCACAGTGCCGACTAAGAATGAAGATACCACTGAACAAAAATCTTTATAGATTTGTGGTTGCCTGAAGAATCTTTATTACTAAGCAACCATTCCGGAACCCGAAATCAATTGCAGGTTGCTCATCTAACGTCATTCACGGGCAAGAAAAATTTGATTTTCAAGATTTCACGTAATTATTGGTCGAATTAAAAAATCTAATGTTGATCGTTTTACACACTAAGGCAAGTATTACAGGCAGAAACTGTGCGTTTGTCTTTCGGCAGCACATCTGACGGCACGCAAATATCTGGAGTATATTCATCTAGCATTTGAGAACGAGACTGCAGGGACTTCCGGCAAATTTTACATACCGTTTGAACCCTTAACGAAACTTTTTCTCTGTGACATCCCCCCCACAAAATAAAGACAGGAAAAAGTTTATCGCTTACTACATTTTTGTTATTCATGCAGTAAAACTTCAGCATCAGACACGACGTTTTGATTTATTACTTCCTTGCCATTAGCAGCACAGTAGCCACATGCACCACTCAAAACGCCTCCAAAATTATATTGCTATGCGACACAAAAGTTCAGGAGATTTGACGTCATAAACATTAGCATGCGTGAAAAACTTGCTTTTGCTTCAAATGGAGTGCAAATTACCCAGATTATACTCATCCTGTGTATCATAATGAGAACGTTTAGCGACTTTCAACAAACTATAAACATAATTTCAAACTTCTGCAAAATTTTTTCTCGCTTACACGTTTAACGTTAAATATTTAACACACAAACTCATTTGTAAAGTAATAAGATTTTGTAAATGTCTCACACATGGAAGTTCAATTATTTATATAATCGTGGATTAACTGGTTTTTTACTAACAGAACCAAATACCTCGCATTGAAATATTGAACTGCAGCGTATGCAACATCGGGTGTGCTCTAAGTAAGCAGAACAGGATCATCTGTCCTCAGTATACGTAAGTGATTTATGTGATTGTCTCAGCAGCAATATTAGGTTGATGGCTGATGACGCTTTGTCAACAGGAAAAAATATCGTCTTTGGACGACTGTAAAGATATGCAGAATGACTCGGACACAATTTGCACTTGGTGTGACGAGTGACAGCTCTCTATGTGGTTCAAACGGTTCAAATGGCTCTGAGCACTATGGGACTCAACATCTGAGGTCATCAGTCCCCTAGAACTTAGAACTACTTAAACCTAACCAACCTAAGAACATCACACACATCCATGCCCGAGGCAGGATTCGAACCTGCGACCGTAGCAGTCACGCGGTTCCGGACTGAAGTGCCTAGAACCGCACGGACACCGCGGCCGGCCTTTAAATGTGGATATGCCTATTAGAAACAGAGAGAACCCAGCAATATCTGAAACGTCTGGCAGCGTTTAAATATTTACGGGTTTGACTAAACAGCAATATAAAATAGAAGGGACATCTAAATTTACGATGTCTAAAAGTCAGAAGAACATGTGACACTAGGTTGAAATCGGAAAGCGGTCTCGTAACATCCCTCGCCTTGGGGTGCGACCTTTGTCTTGACCGACAAATTTACGAAAGCGATGTTAAGGCAGCTAAAGATTTGTGACAAATAAGACTATAAATATGATTTAAGTTGTGCTTTTAAGTTCCTACATAACCACAGTCTCGAAAATCGCGACGTATTCCGAATAAATGGCAAAGAACTGGTGACAAGCAAGACCACGGGAGTGACTGCTCCTCGTTTTACCTGCAGCAATTTAAGCTGTACTTTTAGTTTCCTGCCTAACCATTTTCTCGGAAATAGCGGAGTATTCGGAAAAACGGTGAAATAATTGTGACAAGAATGAAACGGGTTCCTAACTATTTTTTTAAAGACATGTAAGGAAATATGCGTTTGTCGTTCCGTCTCTGACAATAATGGAATTCTGATAGAAAAGGAAAAAAGAAATAGGAACAGAAAAATTAATTACTCCTCCCACGAATTATAATGAAATAAATTCTCAACCATCTGACTGTGAGTTATAAAATCTCCTTTAACGTCTCCTAACAACTGTTCTGCAGTGTTCCTGTCTGCAGCAGACAACTTACCTCGGCTTACCGCTGCAACTGCATGATCAGCAACGTGCTAAAATGTTTTTTTTTTAAAAAAGCAATATTGCGATCCATGCAGAGTGCAATTCATGCGCTAATTGCAATAACTACTGCCGTACTTTTATACATAGAAACTGAATGATCAGGAAGGGTTTGGTCAACTAACATTAAACGATGTAAAGAAAAATGAAAGTAACCAATAAAAACTTTTAATTTATTATATTCAGAAAATTGACGATTTAAACGCTGGAAAACTTTAAACAAAAACTTTTAATTATGCCACAATGTCTACACTCAATACACATGCTTCTGGCCACAACAAAGATACGAATATTACTCTGAGGGTTGTTGTTGTTGTGGTCTTCAGTCCTGAGACTGGTTTGATGCAGCTCTCTGGCAAGCTTCTTCATCTCCCAGTAGTTACTGCAACCTACATCATTCTGAATCTGTTTAGTGTATTCATCTCTTGCTCTCTCTCTGCGATTTTTACCCTCCACGCTGCCCTCCAATACTAAACTGGTGATCCCTTGACGCCTCAGAACATGTCCTACCAACTGGTCCCTTCTTCTTGTCAAGTTGTGCCACAAACTCCTCTTCTCCCCAATTCTATTCAATACCTCCTCATTAGTTATGTGATCTACCCATCTAATCTTCAGCATTCTTCTGTAGCACCACATTTCGAAAGCTTCTATTCTCTTCTTGTCCAAACTATTTATTGTCCATGTTTCACTTCCATACATGGCTACACTCCATACAAATACTTTCAGAAACGACTTCATGGCACTTAAATCTATACTCGATGTTAACAAATTTCTCTTCTTCAGAAACGCTTTCCTTGCCATTGCCAATCTACATTTTATATCCTCTCTGCTTCGACCATCATCAGTTATTTTGCTCCCGAAATAGCAAAACTCCTTTACTACTAATTTTAAGCATCTCATTTCCTAATCTAATTCCTTCTGAGGGTATCACAAATCTGACAAAATTCCTCCTGTGCGTAAGCGACCAACAACTAAGTGGAGCGAAAAGGCAAATTATCAAAAAATCCTCAATTAATAACAGTCTCCTCCGGCACTACTAGCACGATCACGGCAGGCTGCGACCTCTTGTCACGCGGCTTCTCTCCACCGCCTCCTGCGTCCGACCACACCGGACATCCCTAGACAACTGCTGGCTCGATACTACTCACGATAATACACTACCGGTCATTAAAATTGCTACACCACGATGATGACGAGTTATAGACGCGAAATATAACCGACAGGAAGAAGATGCTGTGATATGCAAATGATTAGCTTTTCGGAGCATTCACACAAGGTGGGCGCCGGTGGCGACACCTACAACGTGCTGACATGAGGAAAATTTCCAACCGATTTCTCATACACAAACTGCAGTTGACCCGCGTTGCCTGGTGAAACGTTGTTGTGATGCCTCGTTGCTGCCCGCGTTGGTCGAGACCGAATGACTGTTAGCAGAATATGGAATCGGTGGGTTCAGGAGGGTAACACGGAACGCCTTGCTGGATCCCAACGGCCTCGTATCACTAACAGTCGAGATGACAGGTATCTTATCCGCATGGCTGCAACGGATCGTGCAGCCACATCTCGATCCCTGAGTCAACAGATGGGGACGTTTGCAAGACAACAACCGTCTGCACGAACAGTTCGACGACGTTTGCAGCAGCATGGACTATCACCTAGGAGACCATGGCTGCGGTTACCCTTGACGCTGCATCACAGACAGGAGCGCCTGCGATGGTGTACACAATCAACGAAAGGCAAAATGTCTTTTTTTTTGGATGAATCCAGGTTCTGTTTACAGCATCATGATGGTCGCATCCGTGTTTGGCGACATCACGGTGAACGCACATTGGAAGCGTGTATTCGTCATCGCCCTACCGGCGTATACCCGGCGTGATGGTATGGGGTACCATTGGTTACACGTTTCGGTACTCTCTTGTTCGTATTGACGGCACTTTGAACAGTGAACGTTACATTTCAGATGTGTTACGACGCGTGGCTCTACCCTTCATTCGATCCCTGCGAAACCCTACATTTCACCAGGATAATGCACGACCGCATGTTGCAGGTCCTGTACGGGCCTTTCTGGATACAGAAAATGTTCGACTGCTGCCCTGGCCAGCACATTCTCCAGATCTCTCACCAATTGAAAACGTCTGGTCAATGGTGGCCGAGCAACTGGCTCGTCACAATACGCCAGTCACTACTCTTGATGAACTGTAGTACCGTGTTGAAGCTGCATGGTACCTGTACACGCCATCCAAGCTCTGCTTGACTCAATGCCCAGGCATATCAAGGCCGTTATTACGGCCAGAGGTGGTTGTTCTGGGTACTGATTTCTCAAGATCTATGCACCCAAATTGCGTGAAAATGTAATCACAGGTCAGTTCTAGTATAATATATTTGTCCAATGAATACCCGTTTATCATCTGCATTTCTTCTTGGTGTAGCAATTTTAATGGCCAGCAGTATAATATCATAGACTCAGTGTCTGTGGATGCACACAGCAAAATCACAGACGTCCGACTTTCAAGAAGCAATACAAATATCACTGCTGATTGTTTCTCTAGTAGCAATTTCATCTTCCTTTTTTGAATCAGAGTGAACTCACAAATGGAAGGAACTCATTACTGGGAGAGCACGGTCTTAAATATAAATAACATCAAAATTGCAGAACATAATTCTCTTACGTGAATAAGGCTCTCCCCGAATGTGTTACAAAAGCGAAGATAATATATGATTAGCCGGAACATTATGATCACCGACCTACTATCGATATAAACCCGTCCACGCGATAGCAGCGTCACCTAGGGAGGAATGACTACTAGTCAGACACACGCAAACGGTGCATGTAGTATCTGTGGGCGTGCTGTCCGTCTGGAGAATGGGAAGGCGCGTTACCTACCTGAGCTTAACCGAAGGCAGATTTGAATGGCCTGGAGGCTCGGCACGAGCATTTGGAAAACTGCACGACTTGTCGGATGTTCGAGGAATGCTGTGGTGAGTACCTCAACACGTTTGGAAACCAAGGTGAGACTACGCCCAGATGTCGTGGGATTGGGCGGCCACCCCTCATTGCAAATGACGGGCGTCGTGGGCTGGGCAGACTGGTAAACAGGGCAGGCGGGAACTGCGAAGGAACTTTAAAGCTGGGCAGAGTACAAGTGTGTCTGAACACACAGTGTACCGAACACTCCTAACAATGGGCCTTCACCGCCAATTCGTAGCCACTGTGCTACAGGCTGACATGTGTGAACAGCTGGCACTCGCATGTTGCGTGCCAGATGCCTCCTGTTCACAACAGTAGCGGTGCAGCAATAATATCCTTCGCAGGCCTTACACCGAGCGAGGTGGCGCAGTCGTTAGCACACTGGACTGGCATTCGGGAGGACGACGGTTCGAGCCCGCGTCCAGCCATCCTGATTTAGATTTTCCGCGATTTTCCTATATCGCTTCAGGCAAATGCCGTGATGGTTCCTTTGAAAGGGCACGGCCGATTTCTTTCCCCCTCCTTCCCTAAACCGCTAGGACCGGCAATCTCGCTGTTTGGTCCCCTCCACCAGATCAACCAACCAACCAACAGGAGGTCCCCTTCCGCTTCTTCTCACGCCCATCAGGAGAGGGTGGGGAGCTGAGAGCAAGTGTTGGTCTGCAGAATCACAAGAGCATCACGAAAAGGGTGTCTGATTGCGAAGAGGGATCAATTTGGGGGCAACAAGCTGTGTAGATCTTCACAATTTGCTTGCTGGTCCGGAAAATACTGATACGTACAGAGCTCGTGTACTGCGCCCATATGTGAGACTTTGCAAGCGTGCTTGCGCACACATTCCTCTCCTATAGGCGGGTATCCATTTGCACGAGCTACTCTGGTCGGATGAATTTCAGTTCTGTTTATCTCGTAAATAAGGATCACTATTACTCGCTCTCATAAACCGCATTTTGTTTTAGTTCCAATTGTCTTAGACGTGCATATGTCCACGTTTTATGTACTATGCCCATTGGCTGTATACTACAGACATGTACTAAGTCAGGGAAAAACTGTCTGTACGCAATATGATCTCATCTTATTCTCTTGATCAACACGCTAGATACACGATGATGTAAGCCCGTCCACGAATATAGGCTCTCTAACTTTACCGAGGATGGATATTTCATTCGATGGAATAAAGTTTATTGTTGTCGTATATTCAACTCAACAATCATTTTCAACACACGAGGAGTATTTCTGGCCTAAGGCTACGTGAAAACAGTATGTTGCAAGAAAAGTGCTCACTGCTTGTAACGTGACAAACATGAACAGATTTCTTCTATAGAGACCCGTCATGGTCCTCAGAGATTTCTGTTAACACTATTGAATGTTCTGTACTGTTAGGTTGCATATCTCTGAGCCATCTTGCCTATTTGATAAATACTCCAAACGCTGAACCAGTATTTCTATTGAGCTGATCGCAGTAACGAGTCCTCTTACGGGTACAGTGTTTTTTCCGTGATTCCTTCTAACAAGTTTAAGTCTTCCATTCGCCTTGTCTCATACTAAATTTACACGTTCGTCCCATTTCATGCCCCTTCCTAATACCGTACTGTATCAAAACTATCCGTACAGCCTTATGTAAAGCGGAACTGACCACTGGATGTCACGAGAGGCAGACCCGTCAGTGCAAACAGAGGCGGAGAATATCATATTGTCAGTAGAAAAGCAACAACCGGAGAACAGGTCACGACAGGAGAACGTCGAATATACTACATCGTAAGCATAAACCTGATGTAAACATTACACTATGTATTCTTCCGCGTTTGCTGAAAGCTCATTGGATTTCGTTTCACGTGGAGCGAAAGCCAAGCTGTCTCGAGTACAGTCAAGCACGATAATGAGGATAAGTTTTAAGCTGTGCGTTACCCTTGCATCTACTCACCGATAACACGGGGCAACAGCTTTACCGGCGTTTTTAACTTGGACAGCACTGGCCAGGCAAGTGATCCAACTAACTTGCAGTGATATGAACAGTTGCTATAAAGATGTAAAAAAGAGATGAGCAGAGAACACTATAGCTTTGAATGTCGTTTAATTTTGAAACAGAAGGAAATAATATGGGGTAAAACTGATGCAATATGCTTGTTGGGCGATCGGCCTTAACTAACAAGTACTGTAATTAAAAACAAGAGCGGTAAGAATTCCTGGCTGTAACATTGATAATTTTTCTGCATGAGGTATGTGCGGAGCAAAAGCACACTAATGGGATTATACCACGTTGTTAAATATTACAGCCAATGAAGGTATTACCTCGTAATCTCTGAACTCCTTCCATATCGGACTCCGAGGAATACATTTCAGTACTGTTACGGTAATGATGTGGCGATCAGCAACAAAATCCTAAGCCACCAAAAAGCCCACATGTCCTTCTCCTCTTTTATGACGGGATGTTCTGCATTTCGCCGTCGTTCGGCAGAGACGTGTAACAAACTTTCGTGCATTAGTTCTAGTACGTTTGGCAACGTAAATATCTTGTTATTTCTCACGACAAATTCCTTAACTTGGCTCCAGATCAATCCTGTTGGATTGAGATTGCAGTGTCAAGCTGGCAACTGTAAAAGTGCTGCATATGTACAGTGTGCTCGATGCCGTGAAAATTTCTGTTTCCTATGTTTCTACGATGCTTATCGCCCTGGCTCGTGTGAGACCACGTCTGTCCTACAAAACGATGGGCATATTCAAACAAAGAGTATTTGATTTTTCATTTTTCTCCAAACAATTTAATCTTGTACTGAATTCTTAACTTCAACAATCTTTTATAAAAGATCGATAATTAATAATGTGTATTTTCAATGAAAATCAGAATTTTTAGTGCGATATTTTATTAGAAACTAGAAGACGTGCATTTTTCTTGATAAACGATGGTTAAGTGAGTTCATTACCATATAATTGATGAATTTCGTATTTAAACGATTTAGGTATTCAAACCGAACAAAAAAATAGAGTTTCGAACCGTCGCTCTCAATCACACTCCTATTACAAGTCTCTAACGCTATCGATTACGCCACGCTTATCGTTTAATGTCTCTTGCTTATACGGGGTGTTCAAAAAGTCTCTCCGCAGTGCCGTACGATTGTTAGCCGCGGCCTGCCGTATGATTGTTCGCCTACCTGGGTTTCTGAACGAAACAATAAACGCATAACGATGCTGCAGTGATATTCTGTACCCATTCATAGGAGAACTTGTGTTAAGTGAAATACGTAACGGTTATTTTCAACAAGATAGTACAACCGCGCATACAGCTCGCGTTTTAATGTCACTGCATGCTGATGTTTTTGCTGATAGCATAATTCCACAGGGACTTTGGCTTCCACGATCGCCTGACCTTTTCTTTTGGGGTGCAGCGAAAGCAACTATCTATAAAAACTGTCCAAAATGCATTGATGAATTGAAAACTGCAATATCCACTTTCACTGCTTCTGTTACAGAAGAAATGTTCCAGATTGTGTTTGAAAACATGATTAGACGAATTCAATTGTGTATTCAACAACAGGTGGGACACTTTCAACATTTAATGTGAAAATTTCTAAGTAAAAATGAATATTCAATAAATTAATAACTTGTATTTCACTGAGATTCATTTCGGTATATTCACTGCGGCATACGATACGGCACTGCGAAGAGACTTTTTGAACACCCTGTATTTAGTTCATACTGTTTCTCAAAAAACATCAAAGCTGATTTTTCTCTGTAATTTTGTGAAAACATTAAGAACAATTTGTTTCTAACCATTATCGGTGATCCGCGCGCGTGTTTCACTAAGAAGCAGGATGCAGTTTTATCCATTATCGCGGTAAGTATGAACAGCGAGACAATTACAGCACAGACAACGTTTATGCCCATTACAGAGACTATGACTGTACACGATTCTTGAAACAAAAATTACTAGCTAAAGTACGATAAAGAAAAACGTTGATGGCTGTTAAAACATCAGAATACCGGGTGATCAAAAAGTCAGTATAAATTTGAAAACTTAATAAAGCACCGAATAATGTAGATAGAGAGGTAAAAATTGACACACATGCTTGGAATGACATGGGGTTTTATTAGAACAAAAAAAAAGTATTGCTAGACGCGTGAAAGATCTCTTGCGCGCGTCGTTTGGTGATGATAGTGTGCTCAGCCGCCACTTTCGTCATGCTTGGCCTCCCAGGTCCCCAGACCTCAACCTCAGTCCGTGCGATTATTGGCTTTGGGGTTACCTGAAATCGCAAGTGTATCGTGATAGACCGACATCTCTAGGGATGCTGAAAGACAACATCCGACGCCAATGCCTCACCATAACTCCGGACATGCTTTACAGTGCTGTTCACAACATTATTCCTCGACTACAGCTATTGTTGAGGAATGATGGTGGACATATTGAGAATTTCCTGTAAAGAACATCATCTTTGCTTTGTCTTACTTTGTTATGCTAATTATTGCTATTCTGATCAGATGAAGCGCCATCTGTCGGACATTTTTTTAACTTTTATATTGTTTTTTTTTTTTTTTTGTTCTAATAAAACCCCATGTCATTCCAAGCATGTGTGTCAATTTGTACCTCTCTATCTACATTATTCCGTGATTTATTCAGTTTTCAATTTATACTGACTTTTTGACCACCCAGTGCCTATTAAAGTTCCATGCACAGTGACAATTTCTAATACAAAAGTTGGACCTACTTCCAAGGGCGGAACATCGCCTGTGTACGAGAGTTAGGGCTGCTGACCAATCATCGCGTTTGTGCTTGTTTACATCAGGTCTATTCTTATGAGAGTATAGTCACTGGATGTAACAAATCTGTCAGGAACATTTCAGCCTTTCTAAAGCTGCCCAAGACGACTGTTGCTGTTGTGATTGTGAAGTGGAAAAGCAAAGGAAGGGCCACAGATAAACCAAGACCAGGCGGACATCACGTACTGAAGGGTTGGGAACGTCGAGCATTGTGGTGGGTAGATGTAAAAAATCGCATGAAACGAGAGGAAGGGGTTGGGTTGTTTGGGGGGGGGGGGGGGGGAGGAAACCAGACAGCGAGGTCATCGGATTAGGGAAGGATGGGGAAGGATGTCGGCCATGCCCTTTCAAGGGAACCATCCCGGCATTTGCCTGGAGCGATTTAGGGAAATCACGGAAAACGTAAATCAGGATGGCCGGACGCAGGATTGAACCGTCGTCCTCCCGAATGCGAGTCCAGTGTGCTAACCACTGCGCCATCTCGCTCGGTCCAGAGGAAGGAATCAATCGTGAGTTCCAAGTGTTATCAGCAGTCCAACATGCACAAAGAGTGTGCGTAGGGAGTTAAGAAGAACGTGGGACAGTGGTCGAGCAGCCCCTCATAAGCCACACTTTACTGTCCTCAGTGCTAAGCGACGCTTGGGATGCTGTTAAGGAGCGACGCCAATGCTAGAAACGAGTGACTCTGAATGACGAAGACGGGTTTGGGTTTGCTTAATGCCTGGTGAACGTTACTCGCCATGTAGTGCCACGAATGGAGGAGGTAGTGATACGGTAGGGGCTGTTGTCGAGGGTTAAGCTGTGGTCCCTTATTGGGCTTAAGAAAACGACAAATACGCAAGAATATGAACACAGGGAGCGAAAGGCTATTTACAATTTGTACAGAAACCAGATGGCTGTTATAGGAGTCGAGGGGCATGAAAGTGAAGCAGTGGTGGGGAAGGGAGTGAGACAGGGTTGTAGCCTATCCCCAATGTTATTCAATCTGTATATTGAGCAAGCAGTAAAGGAAACAAAAGAAAAATTCGGAGGAGGAATTAAAATCCATGGAGAAGAAATCTAAACTTTTAGGCTCGACGATGACATTGTAATTCTATCAGAGACAGCAAAGGACCTCGAAGAGCAGCTGAACGGAATGGACAGTGTCTTGAAAGGAGGATATAAGATGAACATCAACAAAAGCAAAACGAGGATAAAGGAATGTAGTCGAACTAAATCGAGTGATGCTGAGGGTATTAGACTAGGAAATGAGACGCTTAAAGTAGTAAATGAGTTTTGCTGTTTGGGGAGCAAAATAACTGATGATGGTGAAAGTAGAGAGGATATAAAACGTAGACTGGCAATGGCAAGGAAAGCGTTTCTGAAGAAGAGAAATTAGTTAATATTGAGTATAGAGTTAAGTGTCAAGAAGTCGTTTCTGAAAGTATTTGTATGGAGTGTAGCGGAAGTGAAAAGTGGACGATAAATAGTTTAGACAAGAAGAGAATAGATGCTTTCGAATTGTGGTGCTACAGAAGAATGCTGAAGATTAGATGGGTAGATCACATAACTAATGAGGAGGTATTGAATAGAATTTGAGAGAAGCGAAATTTGTGGCACAACTTGACTAGAAGAGGGGATCGGTTCGTAGGGCATATTCTGAGGCATCAAGGGATCACCATTTTAGTATTGGAGGGTAGCGTGGAGGGTAAAAATCCAAGAGGTAAACCAGGAGATGAATACACTAAACAGATTCAGAAGGATGTAGGTTGCAATAGATACTGGGAGATGAAGAAGCTTGCACAGGATAGAGTAGCATGGACAGCTGCATCAAACCAGTCTCTAGACTGAAGACCATAACAACAACAATGAACACATTTTACAGCATTTTGTACTGCGTACAACAGAGGAGCAGTTCGCAGACGATGACTGTTTTATCAGCATGCCAATGCACCCTGTTATAAAGCCGCATCTGTGAGGCAATGGATAGTGGATAATAACATTGCTGAAATGGACTAGCCTGACCAGACTGCCGACCTAAACCCAAGGGAGCAATTTTGCGATGAGTTAGAACGCCGATTTCACTCAGGACCCCAGAGTCCAAAATGGCTACCGTCTCTGGTCTCGGCTCATGAGGAAGACGAATGGTCTGCCATTCCTCCACAGACATTCAGACACCTCACTGAAAGAGTCCCCAGTACAGTTCACGCCGTCATAAAAGCGTAGGGTGGACACATACCCATATTAATGTCCGCTGATACGTGTCCACATATTTTTATCAGATACTGTATTAACCATAAATATAGGCTATATATTGTTTCCGAAACGCTTTTGACACTGTACCACACAGGTGGCTTTTAGTGAAATTGCGTGATTGTGGAATATCGTCTCCGTTATGTAACTGGATTCGTGATTTCCTGTCAGGGAGGTCACAGTTCGTAGCAGTGTGGGATCCTTACCACATAAGATTGACGGAAAGTCATCGAGTGAGACAGAAGCGATTTCTGGCGTTCCCGGAGGTAGTGTTATAGGCCCTTTGCTACATAAACGATTTGGGAGACAAACTGAGCAGCCCCCTTATGTTGTTTGCAGATGACGCTGTCGTTTATCGACTAATAGTCATCAGAGGACCTAAACAAATTGCAAAACGATTTAGAAGCCATCTTTGTATTGCGAAAATTGGTAATTGACTCTAAATAACGAAACGTGTGAGGTCATCCACATGCGTGCTAAAAGAAAACCGTTAAACTTGGGTTACATGGTAAGTCAGACAAATCTAAAGGCCGTAAATCCAACTACATACCTAGGAATTACAATTATGAACAACGTAAATTGGAAGAGACACATAGAAGATGTTGTGGGGAATGCTAACGAAAGACTGCGTTTAATTGCCAGGACAAAACAGCTACTAAGGAGACTGCCTACACTACGCTTGTTCGTCCTCTTATAGAATCCTGTTACGCGGTGTGGGATCCTTACCAGATAGGATTGACGGAGTACATCGAAAAAGTTCAAAGAAGGGCAGCACGTTTCGTATTATCGCGAAATAGCGGAGAGAGTTTCATTGAAATGTTAGAGGATTGAGGTGTACATCATTAAAAGAAAGGTGTTTTTCATTGCGGCGGAATCTTCTCACGAAATTCCAATCACCAACTTTCTCCTTCGAATACGAAAATATTTTGTTGACACCGATCTGCATAGGGAGAAACGTTCACCGTGATAAAATAAGGGAAATCAGAGCTCGTACGGAAAGATACAGGTGTTCGTTCTTTCCGCGCGCTATACCAGATTAGAATAAAAGGGAATTGTGAAAGTAGTTCAATGAACCCTCTGCCAGGCACTTAAATGTGATTTACAGAGTATCCATGTAGATGTAGTAGATACTTCCTCATACTTCTGGAGAAATGAAACCGACGAGTGTTCAATGCTACTTTTGTAAACTGATACCATGGGATTCTTTCTTTTTATTTTAGGTATTATATTGCATTTATCTACATTTAATGTGATCTGCCATTAATTACCAAGTGAAAACTTCGTCCGGTCTTTCTGCATTTCCTTGCGATCTTCAAATGATGACAGCTGAACATACGTAGAAGGGATAAGATAAGAACTGCCGTAGAGATGCCTTTGGGCAATCGCATGCAGATGCTTGCACCAGCACCCCCTAGCGAAGAAGTGGCGCACTAGGCATAAAGCTATCGATACAAATAGCTGTATCCTTGCTGGCGTCAGACCAACAATACTCGATGTCATACTTTCTGTCGATGCAAAGCGAAGCGCCAGTCATTGCTTCACTGCAGTTCAAAAATGCATATGCAAAGCGATAACGACCATTGCAACCGATCAAGGATGTACAGGGCTCGGAAAAAAAACGCGATAATGCATGCTTGAACATAAATACCGAAGATGATAGTGAGGTCTGCGGGTTGCGCTGTTGTATTTGACCACGAACGTCACTGGTGCAATTCCTCACTATGCTGACGTAGTACAGAGTGCTGTGTAGTTGCATACGCATTATGTCGGAGTTAAGTGAATTCGAATGTGGGCAAATTGTTGGTGCTTGTATGGTGGATGCTTCCGTAACGAAGGTAGCCTCAATCACCATATCGAAGATTCATACCGCATACAAGGAAAGCAGAAAAACATCATTCGGTAAGACACAGCGCGGGAGAAATTGTGCGTTGGGTGATCGTGGTAGACGGTCTTTATAGATGATTGTGACGAAAGACAACAGTTGCAGAAGTCACTGTACCTTATAACGCACAAGCGAGCCCTATCAGCACGAAGACAAGAAGTGAGCCCGACAGGCTGAGAACTGCCGGGCGAGCTCGATTTCCAAAACCACTCCCTAGTGGTGCAAATGCCCATAATGGGGAAACCTGGTGCCGAAGCCATAAAACCTGGACTATGGAGCAATGGAAGTAAGTCATTTGGGAAGATGAATCCTGTTGCACGCTGACTCCAACTTCTGGCCGAATTTACGTTCCAAGAATGAAACATGGCTGGGAGTTCGGTGATGATTTGGGCACCATATCGGTATTCCTTGGGCCCATGGGTACCGTGCAAGATCGCATTACTGCCAATGATCCTGTGACAACTTTGGCTATTGTATAACGTTGTTATCCAAGGCGGCAGTGCCCCTGTCCACACAGCGCGCATCGTTGGGGACTAGTTTTCTGAACACGAAGACGAATTTTCGCATCTCCCCTTGCCATTACAGTCACGAGATTTCAATGTTATTGGTCTACTTCGGAAAGAATCGTGCGTGATCGCTATGTACCTCCATCGTCGTTACCTAGACTTGCTACTATTTTGTCAGGATAATGGTAAAGGTTCCATTGAAAACCATACAAAGGTGGTATTCAGCCATTCAGAAGACTGGAAGCTGTTTTGAATGCCAACGGTTTTCTTGTACTGTATTAAGCGCGGTAATGTGTTGTGTTTTTCATGTTTCCATATTCACACAACCAGTGACGGCGACAGAGTCGTGATCGGTTCCTTGATTTCGCCGACATGGTTGAGTGTGGTTGTAGGAATTTTAATTAAGGGCATTGTTGACACTCGCCCGTGGCGTGATCGTGTTCCCGCCGACGTCGTATTTCTTTCGGCTGATATTTTTTCACTTCATGGCCCCGGCACCCTCTGACTTTTGAGATGTGCATCATTTTATCATCATAAACATAATACTGTGTTGTACGATCCTTCCATCCTAAATTCATGAACACTGAGCTCAATAACAAACTCCGGAATAAAACAGAACCAGGTATAACAACAACTGGTAAGTAAATGCGTGTATATTACTGATTTTACATCAATGATACAACCAAGCCAGGTAAAAGATTATTTTTAGAGCGAAGGCTATGTCTATGTCCAAAGCAGACACGAACCTCAACAGAAGTATTCAGTGAATTTTAGTCCTATGCGAAACGCATCTGTCGTTGCGTTTCCTTCTTGCAAATGCAAATTTTATATTTTGTAATGTGTGTCTATTGAGTGGCATGATTATATCTATTTATATTTCTGACGTCTTATTTAATAAAATTATGCAATGAGCAAGTGGCCATACTTATTAAATCTACGTACTTTAGAGCCGCTTGAACCCGCCTATTCTGAAGTCTACCCAAATTATTTTCTGATGGCCTAGCACGACTCAAACGAGAGATGATGACACGTTAATGATCGTTCAATTTATCGACTTCATATAGTCGCATTAAGTAGGTTTTTAGTGGATATACTTCGTCAACAACAATGTGGTATAAATTGTCTGAACATTCAAAGAGCCTTGTTGAAGCGCTTTGTTTAAATTTCAATTGGAAAAAAAGCTCCTCCGTATCTGTTCCTTCATATGCCCCGACCACATCAGTAGTAATATAGTTACGCTGAGAGACTATAAGAGCCAACAAAATTATGGAGAATATACTTTTTGTAATTAAAGAATAGCGATCCGGTGTTCGGAAGAGCCTGAATACTAACGTTTTCCCCATGAAAAGGTAAGAAAATTGCATACTTAAAAAAAAAAACCTTAGCGATATTCTTCCATTTTTAACCTGTCGGAATAGACCTCGTTTCGCCCATCATGTTGTCTGTAATTATCTTGCGGTTTTCTCTTACGATTTTGTGAACTATACCATGCCCCCATGCGACAAGTAAATGAAGTTGTGCGTATCGCATCGCCAGTGGCGAAATGTATGAAAAAAATAATTGGTAGTAGGGATATGCGAAAATTTCAGGTCGCTAAAATGACTTTTTTATGTTCCTGGGCGTCGAGTAAAACTAGTTGGGGTACTGAAAGTCTTTGAATAAAACTAAAACTGTGAGTAGCCAAAACAGCAAAAAATATGATGCTTTACAAATATTCGGAGCACTTAAGGTTTTTGAAAAACTTCTTCGTGGAGGGGGAGTCCAGGACTGACATTGATGAAATAACAAGCGTAGATTTCACAGGTTGTCTTAGCGGTAATGAATCAGTACCGCGTGAAAATGAACAAAACACATTAAGACTAGAATAGACAGCAATAATCCTGAAACTGTATAACCACAAAATCCCAATCCGCACAATCTAATACCAACAGCCTCTATTTAGTATGCTATGCCATGAAAGAAAACAAAACAGCTGGTCCCCAACGCCACTCTCGCGAAAACTGCCACTGGTGCTGTAACGGCATATCTCACTAAAATTATTGAAAAGTATGAGATGCCACCCGATCAATGTACTATGAACTACATTACCCTGCAGGAAGTGCACATCACTCCACTTCAGTACCGGTAGTCAACTTCTCCTAACCATTTACTGGAACAAATCGAAGGAATCTGTCACTAATCTACTTCATGGAATGAATAGCCTATATAAACATCGTCTACTGGTCGAGACAGTGATCACTTCGTTTAATCGCTCACTGCAAAGTATTTTCTGCCGGATAAAAACGAAGCTAAAAGAAAATTTCACATTTAGTTACGACTTCAGATATGAGAGTCGTGATCCATTTGAATGTGTAAATGACTTTTTTTTCAACGAGGTTTGCAATACTTAAATTAACAAATAAAGCAGATCTTTATTTCTTACATAGTCTTACTTATGTAACATATATTAGATTTGATGTATGCATTTTTTGACTAACGGTGGCGAATGAATGTTGATTTCAGATATTTATCAACAAACTGTCGAAGTTTTGCCATTATTCGCGAGTGAGTCAATACTAACCTCAAGCGAACGGCGAACCGTTCTCTTGGTGTGATAACGTTTCACTGGTGTGTGTTTCGCTTTTTCAGATGATTTTCCGACTTGTTCAATAGGAAGTTGAATGAATTTTCTGACATTATGAAATATTCATAAAACGTTGCACCAATCGTCTGTCAATTCACTGAACAGAGAAGCATTCCCCCATCTGTTCCTCTACTTTTCCTCGCCTGATGGAACCACTTGCGATTTTACACTTGCGTTTATTCTTCATCCAGAATCACAGCAACTAGTGAAAGATCGTTGTCCGAGAACTTCGCCATCTTCGCCGCTCAAGTGCACTGCCATACGTCGGAAGAAATACTGACCACTGTGAAAAATCAATCACGGGCCGTTCACGGCACTGTGACATCACTGGTGCGTGTGAATCCACCGCTGAATGTGTACAACAATTTGATTGAACCCCATAGCCTTGGATTGGTTGCCTGACACTGAGCCATCGAAACGCTCAAGCTAAAGATAATGAGGAATAATATATCGTTTGCCGGCCGCTTGTGGCCGAGCGGTTCTGGCGCTACAGTCTGGAACCGCGCGACCGCTACGGTCGCAGGTTCGAATCCTGCCTCGGGCATGGATGTGTGTGTTGTCCTTAGGTTAGTTAGGTTTAAGTGGTTCTAAGTTTTAGGGGACTTATGACCTCAGCAGTTGAGTCCCATAGTGCTCAGAGCCATTTGAACCATTTGAATATATCGTTTGACTCCTTGTAAAAAACAGTGTCTCGAAATTTGAAGAATAAATGTTTTAGCAGTTCACTGCGACCCTATCGTAGCAACTCCCTGTACATTTTGTGTAACACTTTTGATATATTCTATGAATCCTCTATTTGTCCTATATTCTAAAAATCCTGGCTATCTGCGTGACATTCACCACTAATAAGGAGACGAAATGAAACAGCCCTATTGAATGACCTCTCACAGATGAGAGTCAAATGACCGAAATTACAGTTCAGTACTGTAAAACTGATTCGCCTTAAAAAAAGTTATTGAAGGAAATGAAAATCAGAAACGTAACGAAACAAGATAGGCTGCAGACCGAAACTACATCGGCGATTTGCGTATAAGTGTCACGGGGAATGCTTAGGATTTGCTTCAAGGCTTTGAAACTATAGTACGCAAAATTTTCGCTCCAATTTTCGTTGGCGTAAGACCACGAAATATTTAATAATTATTCTACAAAAGAAATTTATAAATGTTAGAAGATCACACTGATTATGTCTTTGTATGGATCGTATTAGGTGTGATCATTTTTCCCACTATATGAAGAACAATTTGATCAAATTTTATACGCGGACAAGCCAAACAGTAATATCAACGCTGATATTTTGACGGTATTTTTTAAACTTTGGATTCAGGTTCTTGAACAATAATGTGCTCAGCTTTACTAATATCAGATATGTAATTCAGTTAACCCTTAACGTGCCCCCAGAACGCTAGCGTTTATTGTTACTCCGTTGCTAATACGAGGGCTGTTGAATAAAGAATGATCATAATTTTTTTTGACAACATACATTTAATTACTCATCCTCATAATTTTGATGGTCCTTCTCAAAGCAGTCTCCCATGAATGCGATGCACTTGTCCCAGCATTTCTGCCAGTCTTCAAATACATGCTGGAAACCATTTTTTGAGAGGTCCTTCAAAATCAAATCGCTTCCGCAGTCTTCACCACTGCTTCTGCTGATTGATAATGCCTCCCACGAAGGCGTTCCTTCATGTTAGGGAACAGAAAAAAGTCACATGGGGCTAAATCCGGACTATAGGTAGGGTGAGGGATGCACTTCACGTTGAGTATTGCAAGATATTCAGCAACATTGGCAATGTGCGGCCGCGCATTATCGTGGTGCAGCATGCAGCCTGCTTCACGGAAATGTGGTCTTTTGGGCCTGATGTGAACTTGCAATGTTTTCGGGACATCCCTGTAGTATTGGACAGTTACTGATGTGTGTGCAGGTACAACATGCTGATAAACCATTCCATGAGTATCAAAGAATGAGATGACCATAACTTTCCCAGCAGAAGCAACCACTTTTGCGTTTTTGGGGGTTGGTGATGAAGGAGATTTCCACACTGAGCTTTGCTGTTTGCTCTCTGGATCAAAATGATGTAGCCAAGTTTCATCAAACTCCGAATCTTCCTCTAACATCAACGATAACTGCATGCAGACCTGCACGCGAATGTCCTTTTGTTCGGGAATCAACAGTCTCGGAACCCATCGCGCACAAACACGTGTAATGTGTAATTTTTCTGTCACCAACGTGTGGGTGGCACCCAATGAAATGTTCAGTATTTCAGAAAGTGATCTTGGTATTTCGTCGATCCTCTCTAACAATGACAATGTTGATGTTTTCTTCCGTAAGAGCAGTAACTGGAACCGGGTCCACCTTCCTTTGAAATTGATTGTCTCCCCTCTTCAAACATTTTAAACCACCCTCGAGCTGTGCTGCAGGGAAGAACAGACTCTCCATAGGCCTCCTGTAACACTGTATAGGCCTCAGCTGAAGATTTGTTGAGACGAAAGCAGAATTTCAAAGCCGCATATTGTTCCTCGCGAGTTACCTCCATCGCAGGCGATACGACCTTGCCTGCCTCTTACAGGCGGGAACAAGGAGTCGCAACAATGAAACTACTACAGCTTGTTTGTTACACATTAAGCTAACAGAATATCAAGATTAAATTTTAGCGCGAGAAATTATGACCATAAAAAACTATGATCATTCTTTATTGAACAGCCCTCGTAATAGGGGTAGGGTAGGAGATTACAACCTTGTCTAGCTGTTCTTCCCCGTAACTGCTGTAATTTCCTTTGTCAGTAGTGACTTGAATGTGACGTGTACCTATACTATTACTGCTTATTTCGTGCTAGCGATCTCTGAGACAGCACCTGGGGCTTTGCGTATGGATTCAGTAACCAGATCTTTGTCTGCTGACTTCGAGGATAATATTTTAAAATGGTTTGAGGACAGTTTAGGAAGTGATGCTGGATTAGATAATGACAACGAAACTGAAAGTGAATATGATTCAGAATAGGAACAGTACGAAAGTGAAGAGGAATTTGTTTTGTTGCTTGTGAATTCCTTGAAAGCATCAGGTGATCATAGAGATGAAAACAGAAGTGTAGATTGAGTCTTTAGCTAAAGGTTCTGCTGGAAATATATTTCGTTGAAACAAATATTGCTGGTCGTCGAAGCCTCTTCCAACGATGGCCAACGGCATTATTTTTCCGCATGTTGGACATAAGTGGGGTGAATGCGTTGCCCTTCACAACTCATCCAATCAGGTGAGCCGCTGTAATTGTTTGAAGAAGGTAGCCAACTCACTGACGGCACCGCACATGAAAAGCGAGTCAACAACTCTCACAAAGCATGTGAACTTCGTGCAACCATTCACCGTGTTTTGCGTGTAGCAGAACAAAGAGTAAAAGTCGTTGCAGAAAGACTGGGAAAACACAAAACATGCCCCCCCCCCCCCCCCCTGTGACCCTAAGAGGAAGAGGAAGACGCGTTGTATTTGTCACTGTTGCTGGATGCCAATGTATCTTGATTTTTCTACATAAATTTCTAGCGAGTCAAAAGAAAACCTTTGACAAGAAAACTAAAAACTTGAAAAGTACTAGTGTAATTTTCATGTTTTCGAATGTTTTATGGGAGGTTTTTTATGTTTTTATTTATATATGTATAATAAACAATAAAAATATAGCAAAAATTAAAATTTACAGTGCAGGGTATTTCAGTTTTCACAGTATTAACATTAAACATTTTGTGCAGTTTTTTGTTTAAATGAATTTTTTTCGTAAAAGCAAACTTTAAAATTTATTTTGATATATTTTTTGTGTCGTATTACTGTAGCCTTTAATATAAAAAACTGAACTGTTTCAATGACATTGCTGAATGCATTTTTTATGGCTATTTAAATGTAGCGGTCTGTCAGACCGCATTTCGGGCAGTGTTCGTTAATTTAAAGAAATAATTGTTCCACGCGATTTTGTATCATCTTAATACGTATACGACCTTTCATTTTAATTGCTTTAATAGCCGGAGAGAAAAGCACAAAAGTAGAAAAATTTAGAGGTGTGCTTTGTGCATCTCATTAGAGGGGTTGGGTTGTTCGGAGGAGGAAAGCAGACAGCGGTGTCATCGGTCTCATAGAATGAGAGAAGGACGGAGAGGAAGTCGGCCGTGCCCTTTCAAAGGAACCATCCCGGCATTTGCCTGGAGCGATTTAGGGGAATAACGGAAAACCTAAATGAGGATGGCCGGACTCGAGCTTGAACCGTCGTCCTCCCGAATGCGAGTCTAGTGTGCTAGACACTGCGCTACCTCGCTCGGTCTCATTAGAGACATAATTCTGGATGCACTAGTACTTCGAACGCAGATATAACAATCTGAGATTTTGTTGCTACGATATGCTTATAAAATATTAACTCATTTTTAAAACCTCGAAATTTTGACACACAACGGTGTTTAAATATACATCTTCGTGTCAGTTTCTTTCTCATGACTTTCTTTTTCTCACAATAAAAATATAAACACTGTTCCTGCTAGCTGCTCCCATGATAAAGTTCACATTATCTGCACCGTAATATTGCATAATTTCTTATACTAGCAAACTACTGCACTGAACAGGAGTTCGCTCTTTCCCTCCTCTTTTCAGTCGCTGGCACACTGCGCTTATTGTAACTGTGAAGCGGATAATTTCTGATTCGTGCTGCATAAATCAAAGGCTACTTTGCTTAGAACAGCTTCCTTCATAACTTTGAAGTTGCGATACTATGCTATGCTGCAACAGCGTCTACAGTCAGGCTCTCAGCTGTTAATTTTTCATACTTATATTTTTCGACTTGTGTATGCGTCGACTGACGGGCCCTGAACACACCCCAATAAAGCTTTAGTTTGCTTTGTTGTGCTTTTCAATTCAATCCAATAAAAGATTTTCATTGGATATTGAAGCGAGTTTTGAAATCTTAATTCAGTGCAAATAATTTTCCTTTAACCAACTTGGAATTCAATGTTTACTGTTGTCAAGGGAAAAAAGCTATAAAAGAAGCCAAATGATTGTGAGAAAAGCCATACTTCCAGAACCCGCTAAATAACTCATTTGCCACCTAAATGATATTAAAAAAGCTAGCTAGAGTTCGTTGTACAAAAACTGATTCTGTGGAAGTCAACATTTATACGGGGCGGAAGAAACAATGAGTTATTTTAAACTGCGCGTCATTGTTCAACAAGGCTTCCCAGAGTAGTGTTTCCTAAAATGCGTTCCACAGAACACGTTCCGCGCGAAAGTAAGTGCTCCGCGAAAAACTTTTGTTAACATGACGTTCTTTCTTTTCAACATTTTATAGACATTATCATTTTAAAAAATATTATTATGATTTCCGTGTTACTAGTTATGATTTAAAATTGAAGTAATCACTGAAAAAAAACAAGTTTTCTCATTTTTTGTAAATTTTATTAACCTTTTTTTTGTAAGTTTTATTAACCTTCACAGTTAATGTGTTGTTCCATCAAACCACCAGATTTCGCAAAGTGTTCCGTCACAGGAAAAATTTTGGACCCGCTCTCCTAGAGAGTTAATGTTGGTACCATTGTCTAGTGCGGTGCAAAGCATTAACACTTAACAGTCAGTAACAAGGTTACGTTCACTATGGGTCATTGGTCAAACGAACGTCATGCGTTCGTAATTGAAACGTTTTTCAAATGTCGTAAAGTGTTGTACCAATTTTTCTGCGACATTTGGACATGGGCTGTAATCATGAAGTTCTGTCCCAGAAATCTTGAAAAGTAGGCTCAGCGGTTCAGACCAACAGCATCTGCCAAAATAAGCTGGCACCCAGTAAACCACGAACGTTTCGCAGGCCGGAAAACATGATAACGTTAACAGCTGCTATTCAGGGAGGACCTGCGCCATCTCGGCATTCGCATGACCTTAACATCTCGCACAGAAATTTGCGACGGATGTTGTATCTGGATATTCATTTCCAACCCTACAAGCTCCACGGCTTGCAAAAATTATTACTTATGGATTAGGAAACATGTCACAAGCTCAACGCTGCCACAGTGTCTTGTTTCCCACTTTGGTAACCTCAACTGGTCATCCTGCTCACTCGATTTATCGGCTTGTGACTTGTTTCCATGTGTATTTCTGAAATCCAAAACCTTCGCAACAAGCCAACAGCTACTGAGGATTTAAAAAACAACATTCACGCCGAAATCGAGGCGCAACAACCGCCACTGTTCGCAAGGGTATGGCGAGTATTGTTGTTCGTGCCGAAAAACAGCAGCGGCAACAATGGTGGACACTTAAAGGGCATTATGTACAAAAAGTAACATTAAATTATATGATGTTCTCTATCAAACTATGCACACCAACAAAGTGTAGCGAGCTCACTGTTTCTGCTTCACCCTATATCAGGTTTACATGCGATGTAGCTTCCGGAAGATGAAAATAGAATTTCGGGACAGTATTTTAGCCGTTGTGTTTTAATCGTAGGCCAGATTCGATTTTGCTGGCCCTGTCAAATAGCGGTTTTACGAGCGTCAGTTGATTTACACGAAACAATCTTTTGAAATATCTATTCCGATTTACTCAGCACGGTGAATTGATATTATCAATACGTTTATTTTGTAATAATGATGTGTTAAAATTTCCTTGTGGATGTCAGTGACCTCGTGAAGAAGAGTACATTGTTCACAAATAAATGTTTAAAAGTCTCCTTCTCGTCAGTTAATGCTTGTGAAACTGTTTCATCACACGCGCTTTGGAGATAAGTGCGAAGTGGTAACTAGTGGAATATTACTGCACTCCAACATTTGGGAACTTGGGACTGCTGGAAACTTCCGAATAAGTAAAGCCACATTCCCGCTCCTGTGCACAAATTAGCTTACTTTTGTCACCAGACTTTGCGGCTAAAAGAGAGAGAGAGTGGGTACAGCAGCTTGCAAATTAGCCAGTAACGCACGATATTGGAGCTCAACACGCAGCTCGCTTTCGCTAATTCAGCAACTATATCAGCATTTATGAATATTTTTATCTGCTAAAGATAAAATGTGCTTCTCTTCAATTAAATAAAAGAAATCAATATCTTCCTGATCAGCACAAAACTTGTTGTTTTCGATTCATTCCACGCAAAATAACTTCATCCACATTGACCAATATTTCGAAAAGCGAGTAGTAGCATGAGCAACTTATCACTACTCAGATTCAGTAGAACATTAACATGGAGGGGAAATCGATTGATAGCTGGTCAGGAGATTCGGATTTTGCATAACGCAACAACAGTCTTGGGGAACAGTTTGCGCTCTGCTATAGAAGGCGTAACGAAGTCTCGAATATTCCTGAGTATTAACCCTCGGTCAACAACTTGAAATGCCAGGACATGTTCAACAGTGCTGGGACGTTTTGTGCCAACTCATTTTTTAGGTGCATTGTGGCTTTTTCAACATTTTAGGGAACAATGAAGTATAACTTTTTAAAATATATACTTCTCTCCCACAACCTGCCACTAACGGATGCGCATATTTGTCGCTCGGGTTATTTTGACCCGTATGTTGCAGAGGGAAAATTAATAAATCGTGAAACAGATGGCGGAATGTATCGCGAAGCGATAAATCAAGTTATCACATGGAGCGACTCAAATGAAACCCGTTGCCGACGCCAGTCGGTAACCGGTCTATTGTGAATCACTTCCTGTGTATTTAAGTAGGAGTCCGCAAACAGTGCGACTGCTAAGTGACTCACCAGTTTATCGCTTGCAACGCGTTATCAACCGTTGCCATCGACTTGGCGTCCGCTAGCCAAAGGATCTGAGCTTCGCTGTGTCCTCGGTACACAGCGCTGTATTGGCTTAATTTTAAGACAAACGACTAGGCTGCGAACGTTAGCTTTGTGTAGGAGGTGGAAAACCGTTCCATGTTATAATTTTACACAGCTACAGCCTCTTAGGCTACTGCCGGCGGTATTTGACAAAGAAAGCACGATGTGAAATGGGAAAACAACTTCGAATGACAGGTGTGCTCTGTACTTGTAAACCTAACGCTTAAAATAAAATTACCATTACGTCAATGGGAGCTAATGTACAAAAATGAAGTAAATCATACCAGGAGTATTTGTGTGTGTTTGGGGTGGCGGGGGGGGGGGGGGGCGCCTAGCACCGCCTGATCGCTCTGTAAAATTACAGTGTCGTGTGCAAACGAACAGTGAAAACTGCGGGAAAACGAAAAAAAAGTTACAGATCTGCATTACGCATAAAAGCGCCGGTGTTCACATAAAAAGTATTTAAGGGCAAAAACTACCATCACCATACTTCCGTGTGTGTAAATCTAATGAAATCCGGGTTTCCAGAATAAAAGCTGTGGACAACACGTTAAAGCGAAGATCTTATTTCGTATTTATTCACTTTATTTAACTGTATTCAACATGAAATGAACAATCAAGCGCAGTAGTTCCTTTGCCACGAAAGAGATACACATGGGGCTACTAATTAATTTACTAAATAATTTCTTAATACATTTGCCAGTGAATTAGCACAAATTCTAACGTTATGAGCTACTTCTAATATTGCAGCATAATTTGTGTTTACAAAATTTGAAACTTTCCTGAAGCCATTCCAGATGCACATATGATTTCTTCCTCTGCTTATCTGTAGATAAAAATGCCAACGTGCCGAGTGTAACCAAAAGACACTGGGGTACAAGAAACAATATAGTCCCTCTTCTCCATGCTCGCACATAGCAGTTGCAGTTCCTCATTTCACAGATGACCAGTGTGCGGAAGTGCGATGCTAGCCAGTCGGAAACCAGTTACCGATTTAGATCGTCCTGCCCTTTGCGTTCCTTTTCAGTCGCTCTGTGTAATAATGAATGGCCTTGATTACTACTACGGCAAAGGAAAAGTTAAGTCGTAATGGACATCACTTGATAATAATTGTAAGGTGAGGCACAGCGCGTTAAGGGCCATGTTTCGTATTTTGCTGCAGAATGTAATGATCAGACAAGCTTTAACACGTTTGTTGGGTATTATGTGGAAAATGGTACGAAGCTGGGAGTAGTATTGACCAAATTGTAAATATTCATTTAAAAAGGAGCAGTTTACAATCACGTACCTTAATAATGGTAAATGACTAAGCGAAAAAATTGTTGTGCGGTCGAACGGTGTCTACCTCCGCGCCCCATTCAGGTAAGCGCCTTCGCATGTCTCGACACTTGTAGCTGAACCTTTACGAGCGTCAGCAACTTCTCGGAGAGGGGGGAGCGACCCTATTATCTTCACATGAATTCTTCAAGAATCATTGTCTTCACAGTATTATTCATTAATTATCTTCAGTATACATCATATATAGCATCATATTAACGTAATACATCAACAGCTTCGTGCGCCGTCGCACACGTTTCATCACGTTGTCGGTTGAACACGAGGCCACTTCCAGAGACGCGAAGAATCCCATACATCCCTCCAGGACAGGCCGTGACGCCCGCCCGATGCACAGGAAGGCACCGCGGACGCCTTGGAGCTCACAAGATGACCGAAACTGTGGGTGTTTTCACAGTTTTCTCCCGCACAACGGCCTCCCAGTAGCTTGGATTACAGGAGTACGCCACAACTCCCAGCCGCTATACCCTGCTTCTCAAACGCCTTTTGTTAGTCACGTTCAATTCGTGTTGTTAGTTGGTGCAAATCTGCTCATTTTAACTGATATTAGTACATAGAAATCAATATAAAAGACAAATCTGTAATATAAAAATCGCGTTAAGTCGTTGTAATAACACAAAACATTAAAGAAAATTATTGCATAACTGCGTTAGGCAGACAAATATGTTTATTGGTGCTTCAACTTATCACTGCAGTGACAATGAAAAATGAGATTCTTAATTATAAGTTCTGTTCTTATTTCCTCTTTCTTTGCATGTAACTGTATTCATAACCATTTCTCGCGCAAATTGGTAGGACAGGTATGGCGGTAGAGTGGCCGTGTTTACAACGTACGGCGGATAGATGGCGCGCAAGACCGTATCCAGTTCGTGCTCTCCGTCTTGTTAACGACTAACGAGGAACACGTGACTACTCGATTTACAGCGAGACTCTACCCACTGCTTCGCGAAACCGTGCATTACAATAATCTACATTACGAAACGGTCCAGTTGAAGAGTACAGACTTTTTCATTGCTATTGCTGAGCAATTTCTTATGAATCGTGATGCACTCAGCTATCCTTTCACTCGAGGTTAGCTTGCGGGAACGATTTCTCGTTGTGTGTGTGCGTTTTTTTTTTATGTTCGATCACATCAAACACGAATCAGTCGGCAGGCTCCTCTCCCTTATAGCAAAATGTCTGCAATTGCAATATCATATCACTTGCTACGAGACACGTGTCTGCAACTTTTCTAGGTATTACTATATCTTCGTCGTTTACCAGCCATGGCTGGACATACTGCGTCACAAATACAATGTTTATCAACTAACATTTATACAACACAATATACAAAATTTATATTACAAATAAAAGAAAATATTTATGCAGTGCACAAAAACACATAGAACATAGAGAAAATGAAAGATAACTAAACAGGAAAGTAAAACTTCATAGCAGCAAATGAAAATACCATAAAGTAAAATGTTTACAAAACCATATAGATCACACACATGAAGTTTCGTTTTGGCAAAATATGTACTTTAAGTAAAACACAAAATTAAACGTGCAGTTAACTGAGAACATAAAAAGAAGATTAAATTTAGGCAAAATTTTATATAAAACATAACAATATTTATTATTTTGCCCATTCACTAGAACCACTGATGAAAAACACTTCCAAGGAATATAGTAGATGTTGTTTCAAGTCCTGAGCAATTTTTTTCCGAAATAATTCAAGTGGCAGGGATTTCACTTCTGGAAGCAGTTGATTGTACATTTTTAGGGCGACTGTTGGAAAGCTGTCTTGTGTACTTGATAGGCGACACCTTGGCACTTCAGTGTTCCTCTTACAGCGAGTGTCTTGATTATGTATTTCCTGTCTTATGCTAGTGGAAGATTTTGCAGTCTTCCGAGATTTTAAGCATCACATTTAAGCCTTTGGTTGTCAAACCGCATAAACTAAGCAGATCGTGACACATGTCTTCGTTACTTCGACATGGATATTAGAATTTAGGGCAAGTTTGTAGGTTTCTCGAAATTTGTTGTCCGGTTGCGCAATTGTTTCGTTTCAGAAAGTTTCGTGGCGCTACGGCTCATGTAACTTCCGCAATTATATACCGTATATAACAATTCAAAATCACCAATCAAAATTTTCTTACAAACTATGGCAATCTCATTTAGTGTTATTTATAACACACAAGATTTGCAGTTTTTTCCCAACTGAGGAATAATAAGCAGGGTCGTAATAGATAAAGAAAATTATTCATTTATACGAAAAATCCGACATCAGTTTTAGTTTTGATCACATTCTACTATGAAAAGCCGTTTCAGGAATTTACATTTCCAACGTAAGTCTTCCTGGTACGTGCTCTAAGCCAAAATACCAGGGTAAAGTCTCTCATTGCCAGCAGAGACAAACGAGAAGTTCTCATCTAATATACTGCGTTATTTAGTTAAAACCAGTAAACCCCCGATTCTTTAAATACTCGAACTCCCGTGTGTAAAATAACTTCGAACTTCTGTTTACCCTGTCATGAGTTAATATGTCAAATATTTGACTTGAAGTATGCAAGCAAGAAAAATTTTAGGAAAGGCTTTTTTGCGTTTTAAAGTTTGTTGGAAGTTGCTAAGTGCGCTCATTATCAGACATGGCATCAATATATTCTGTATGTTTAGCGCTCCATTTTACGCAATAAGTAATTTTTCACGCATATCAATGTTTATGATATCCTTTTCCTGTCTGCGTCTCGTACGATATAGCCTTACAGGTACATTCGGCGATACACGTAGTTACTTATGCAAAGTGTGTTGCGAATAGAGTTAGCAGTACGGAAATAATGAATTAAAACGTCATGCATGATGTTGAATTCTTACTGCGCGCCATTTTAAGCAAAATATAATTTTCACGCATCTAAATGTGTTGTACAATGATATAATTTAACAGATACTATCTGCAAAGTGAGTTACCAATAGAGTTAGTAGTAAAGAAGTAATAAATTACAAGGCCAAGCCTGGTGCTGCCGTTTTACCACTTTTTTTCTTCATCATTTTGTGGGGGGTTTCAGCGAAAAAAGTTTCGTGAAAGTTTGAAACTATGTGAAAAGTTCGTTAGAAGTCGCTAAATGCTCTCGTTCTCGAATACTCTATGAATGTAGTGGTAGTAATTTGCGGGTAGTGAGCCACAGTGCCTTAACAAATATACTCAGTTTCATAAATGTTACAAGGATATGCATCAATGTAATAGGTGGACAGTGCGAATTTAGTTTACCGAAACCGGTGTCCACAGCAAACTTATATCAAAAGCAACTTATTGATTCATTCGTATAAATAACAGGTACATACGATAAATGTGATTAAAAATTCGTAGGAGGTATTAATATTTTTAATGATAGCCAATGTCCCTATTTCTTAACTCTTAAATTGTTTTAAACTCTTAAATTATTTCATGCCTTATTTCTCTTGGCTGTCAGCAATCGCAAATATGTAACAAATGATGTCAGAGTAAATATCCGTCAACTCTCTTAAGTCGATGTTCAAGGGGCCCTGGTAAAGTTCGAACTACTGAGAGTCGATTTAACCGAAGCCAGTGGTCACCGAACTTATTTAACAGCGGGCCAGATAACTGACAAAATGCCGAACGCGGGCGGCATCATCATTCCGTACAATATCTAGACATAATAGTTTAAAATTGAACACAGTAAATTTAAGGCATACAGCAGTCAGGTCTTCGCACGCCGGAAGATCTCCTGGTATTCTAACAAGGGAACCTCCCCATCGCACCCCCCTCAGATTTAGTTATAAGTTGGCACAGTGGATAGGCCTTGAAAAACTGGACACAGATCAATCGAGAAAACAGGAAGAAGTTGTGTGGAACTATGAAAAAAATTAGTAAAATATACAAACTGAGAAGTCCATGTGCAACATATGCAACATTAAGGAGAGTGTAACACAAGAAGCGCCGTGCTCCCGTGGTTAGCGTGAGTAGCTGCGGAACGAGAGGTCCTTGGTTCAAGTCTTGCCTCGACTGAAAATTTTACTTTCTTTATTTTCGCAAAGTTATGATCTGCCCGTTCGTTCATTAACGTCTCTGTTCACTGTAAGAAAGTTAGTGTCTGTTTTGCGACCGCACCGCAAAACCGTGCGATTAGTAGACGAAAGGACGTGCCTCTCCAATGGTAACCGAAAACATTTCCTCGCAAGGTCATAGTTCAACCGATTTCTCCACAGGAAAACATCTGATATATTCTGTACGACACTGGTGACGGCATGTGTGTCACATGACAGGAATATGTTGTCGACCCACCTAACTTGTACACTTAGCGAATGGGTAAAAAGATTCTTCTACCTTGCCCGATTTAGGTTTTCTTATGGATGTGATAATCACTCCGAAAAAAGTGATAACATAAGAGTTTGTCACATAAACTGAAAATAAAAAAATTTAAACTTTTCACTCGAGGAAGACTTGAACCTAGGACCTCTCTCGTTTGGTAGCTGCTCTCGCTAACCACGGGACCACGGCGCTCCATGGCACCCATGGTCCTTGATGTTGCATGTCTTCGCAGGGACTTCTCAGTTTGTATATTTTACTAATTTTTTTCATAGTTCCACACAACTTCTTCCTGTTTTTTCGATTGATCTGTGTTCAGTTTTTCAAGGCCTATCCACTGTGCCAACTTATAACTAAATCTGAGGGGGGTGCGATGGGGAGGTTCCCTTGAAGGTATAAAATTTAAATTTAAATTGTGTCACAAAGTACCGCGTTCCATAAATTTTATCAGGCATATTCAAGCGGGCAGGATGAACTAAAGGATTTTGGCGATCCCTGATGTAAGGCATTTCGTCAGTACTGCAAATGTCGTGTGAATCGTAATTTTCCAACAAGCTTTCAAGTGCATTTTTTCATCCCGAAGAAATTGTGTTGGCAACGTTCGCACTTTCATCACAAATCATGTTAAATATACTAAAAACCTAGCCCCTTACTAGCGGCGAACTCTTCAAGGACCGGCCACAAGCGAAAGATTTTGCTTTTTCCTTTAGGCGTATGATCTCCAGCAGGTACACTTTATCCTCTGCATTGACTAGACCATTACAGTTACCCTCCTTCAAGGCACTGAATCACGCCTTGTTGGGTCCGCTTCGTCCCTCCGTATGATACTTCCGGTCATTCTGTTTCAGGATCATCAACAGCATTGATGAAGAAATCCGGAAAGCTTTGCGAGAGTCAAACAACTGTACTTCTTTTATGTCATTTTATAACTTATTTATATATTGTTGTACGTTACACACTTGTCTGTTGCAAAGTGTTGAATGGCGAAACCATTACCGAAACAGTTCGAACTATGTAGTGTTAGCAGCTGTCTGCGAATTACAGAGTGATTTCGGGCATTCTGCCATGTCATTCGATTCGATTTATCGAATGTACCAAAACACACAAAATTTCTTCAGTTTATTCAGTTTGTTGCAACGGACATGGTCACAAGTCCGATTTATTGAGATGCGCATTAACACGAGTCGACCTTTTTTAATAACTTTGAGTCGACTGTATTCAGTTTTGTCACTTGGTACATACCTATTCTGTACCTGTCTAGATCAATTTAAACCTCAGATTCGTCCTCATCTGTTGCGTCATCATTCCCTTAAAATGTGATAATTATCATCAACATACACTGACAGAAATAAAAACGCAACACCAAGACTGTGTGACGTAAACGGAAGTTGGTAGGTGTATTTCTACATCTGAAAGCAAATCAGTTACTATTTAAATACACCCCTATAACGGTCGTGAGTGTTAGTTACATCGAGATTGGACGTAGTGAGTTGATGTTAGTCAAGAATGCCTTTAAAGCGACAAAGACGCCATTATCATCATCTCTCTGACTTTGAACGAGGTCGTGTAATACGGCTACGAGAAGCTAGATGGTCGTTCTGCGATACTGCGGGAAGACTTGGCTAGAATGTAGTCACTGTACATGATTGCTGGCAGCAAAGATCACAGGAATGTACGGTCACAAGAAGACTGGGCGCTGGACGGCCACTTGGCACTACCGAGAGGAAAGACCGTCGTGTTCGGCGTATGGCTCTGGCGTATAGTATTGCGTCTGCAGCAGCAATCTGATCAGCAGTTCACACCACAGTGACACAAAGAACTGTTTCAAATCGGTCACTTCAAGGATAGCTCGGAGACAGACGCCCTGTAGCAAGTATTTCACTGACCACAAACCACCGCCGTCTGCGACTTTAGTGATGTCAAGCAAGAACTCACTGGAGGTCAGGGGTAGGTCTGTCGTGTTTTCTGATGAAAGCTGGCTCTGTGTCGGTGCCAGTGAAGGCCGTGTGTTGGTTAGAAGTTGAGGGCCTGCAACCAAACTGTCTGCGTGCCAAACTGGACCTTCACCTGAAGTTATGGTCTGGGGTGCGATTTTGTATGACAGCAGGAACACTCTCGCGGTTATCCCACGCATCCTGAGTGCAAATTTGTACGTAATGTGGTGATTCGAGGAGTGTTTTCCAACAGGATAACGCTCACACACATACCGCTGTTGCAACCCAAAATTATCTACATAGCCTCGACATATTGCCTTGGCCTGCTCAGTCACCAGATGTGTCTCCAATCGAGCAAATATGGAACATTTTCGGACAACTACAGCGTCAACCACATATGGCAGGCTGTTCCAACCGAGCTCCGGGGAGCCGGAGCGCTCACTGCGGCGAGCCCGCGTGGAGGGGGAAAGAGAACTCACTGCCCCCTGGCCGCATGCAGCCGCAACTGACGTAATAATCCGTGTTCAATGACAGCTAGAGATGAGCAAACTGATACACGTAACTGTTTCGAAACAAATGAAACAGTACAATGTAATGTTCCGATACGCTGTTTCGAAACAGTGAAACAGTTTGTGTTTTGTAATCTAATAAACCTACACATTTTATCATCTTGAATGTCTACTGTATAAGTATGTCCATATAAACACAAATGAGGTGCGAGAGCGCTAATCATGTCGCAGAAAGTATGAAACTATCACTTAGGCGTCTTGGCTGTTTCGTATTTCCTGCAGCAAATGCGCTGGTTTCGTGTCGCGCGACTTTCATACTTCTCAATTGGCTGAGGACAGCCATAGCTGAAGACAGAAGTACCACCACGAACGGAGCTGGAGGTGGGAGTAAACTGCAGAAACAACGGATATTCTACTGGGAGTCCCACATTCCGTTAGTATGGGTACTATACCCATACTGCTAATTCCCATCTACACAAAGGGAATCATTGTCGATAATAGGCACAGTGACTATAGACTCACAAATAACGCAAAATAATTCGAATAAATAACAAAATATAACAGAAATTTTTTTTGTCTTTCAAGGTGTTTCGAACCGTTACTATAAACTCACCATGCTTCCCAGCCCTTCCCGTACACCATTACACTATCAGTGATTTGTCAGATTCCTTGCAATTATACCTACATCAAATTTATGTATATGTCTAATAACTGTCACTCTACGCCTTTTTTTATTCAAAATGTTGTAGGCTTACTTGCGTTTCTTAATATGATTACTGTACATGAACAGGGAAGCGTATGTTATAAAACAAGTGTAATTTAACTGAATGATTTTCACATATTTATTATTTTGAATGTAAATAGTATGCGTTGTTTTATTGTTTGGTTAGTGTTTATAAAGCAGATGTTACGCCATTTCGAAATAGGACAGTCAGCTAGAAACGAAGCTTTATTTTCGGATATCTTAAGCTTCATGCTATTGCTTGTCAAAAAGATTTCGACACTCTTGAAAGAGTTTCATGAAGTGGTATGTTGTGTTTCAGTACCTGTGCCGAGCCCGAATCTCGTCCGACACAGAGTGGAATGAAACATCACTTTTTCGATACAATTAGTCCGTTCCAGGCACAGGTGGACTGAAACAGCCTTATTTTGAAACAACGATACAGTTTCTGTGTCTGGCTCGAGATCGAATCTGGTCCCAGACAGGGGCGGAATGAAACACCACTGTTTCGAAACAGTGAACCACAACCGTTCCGAAACACTGAAACAGTTCCACGTATCGATACACTGTATCGAAACATAGAAACAGTGGCCAAGTCTAATGACAGCTATGACTAGCCGCGGGAGCCCTGTACCTCTATTGGAGGATACCTTTCTATAAATTGAGAGGGATGGTTGTCTGCAGTGTCTTGTATGTCATAAAGTATTTAATTCTGCGAAGAGCTACAATATACAACGACATTATACACGTCTTCACACAGCGCACTACGATCAGGTAGAAGGCGTTGCACGCAGAGAACTGGTAGCCAGGCTTAAGAACGACATACCAGGAGACGTAAGTTTAGAAACGGTTTCGTAATACGGAGTGTATCAAAACATGCAACATGCAAGGCGGAGAGCTTTGTTGCATTTTCTCTAGCGCAAGACGAAAGTACCGACATATCGGACTGAGCTCAGCTTGAAGTCTTTGTGCGTGGTGTCGACATGGAGCTGCTAGTAACTGAAAAACTCTCGGATGTGGTACCACTCGATTACACCGCAACATGACGTGACATTTTTGAAGTTGTTTGTGAATCAGTGGACAATATGAATTTGCCGTGGGATAAGCTCCATTCTGTAGCGACAGGCGGTGCACCACAAATGATCGGGCGTCACCAAGGTTTTGTTTCTTGTTTGAAAAATAAATTTAGGGACGAATTCGGGAAAGACATTTTGACTCTTAATTGTTTTATTCAGCAAGAGGCACTGTGTGCTGAAACTGTAGAGCTAGGTGGCGTAATGAAAGATGTCGTGAAGTGCGTGAATTTTGTGCGGCGTCACGGTATGAATCATCGCCAATTCAAAGGATTTCTGAAAGACATGGAAGCGGAGTTTGGGGATATACCTTACGACAGTACAGTTTGTTGGCTGAGTCAGAGAAAAGTTCTTGATGTTTTCTTTGCTATTCGTGAGGAAATATCCCTTTTTCTCGAAATGAAAGGGGAAGAAATGCGTTGTCTGAAAGATATAAAACGGATATCAGACCTGGCGTTCCTAGCTGACATAACTATGCATCTGAATAATTTAAATCTGTCATTGCACGGCAAAGGGCAGCTAATCGTTGACATGCACGACCAGATCAAAGCGTTCATGGAAAAGTTACGTTTATTTGAGAGGCAGATGAGTGTAATGGACATTTAATGTTCTTCAATCGTCTTGTTTCTTTAAAACTACCTGAAGATACTACTTTCGGCGATTACCATGCAAAGTTAAGCAGCTCATCACGTCGTTTGGAACAGGATTCCGAGACCTCACTAGTTTGGAAATGGAACTTAAGGTGTTCAGCACTCCTTTTTCGGTTTCCCCTGATGACTTTTCATCGTCACTTCGATTGGAATTACTGATTTGCAAAATTCAACTTTGTTGAAAGTGAGGCACTACAACACGTTGGATTTGTCACGATGGTATCGTTCATTACAGCAAAAAACATTTCCCAAGCTTCACAACAATGCCGCTCAGATCATGTGCATGTTTGGATCTACGTATTGTTGTGAGCAGCTTTTCTCAGCAATAAAAAGAGTAATAAGTAAGGAACGATCGTTTCTTCAGGATGCAACAATGAAGGCCATCCTCCACATTAACACTGCGAACACTTTGACGCCTGATATTTCCGATCTTGTAATGAAAAGAAAATGTCAAGCTACAGAGGCCCAATAAATTTAGTATGCAATTTCTTGTAAAACAGTTGGTTCTTATTTATTTCCTGGACATGGGTGTTTCCTGGTGTAGCATGTCACCACGTCTTCGCAGCTAAGAATATGAGGTTGTTGTTTTTGTAAGACGCAGCTGACACATCGAAACGCTTACCTCGCCGCCTGCCTCAGCCAGCCGTGCCACGTGCCGGCGTGCCTGCCCACTCGAATGGTCACAGCGAGCGACACGGCTCCCTGGAGCAGGGAGCGCTCCGCGGCTCACAACGGAGCCGACGAGCTGGAACAGCCTGACATGTAGCATTAGATGTACCTGTGTTTCACCGACCAACTGCAACATACATGGAACAACTGAAATCCGCCACCTGCACAACACAATACACATTTTCATGTTTTTCTTCAACATTCTGACGGTTACACCGGTTAGCAGTGCATCAGCATTTCACATTTGCAATGGCTTATCTCACGCTACATGAACCTGTGCTCTTGCAATGTTAATCACTTAAATGTGTCACCTAACCAAATGTATTCCAGAAATTTCATCACTCTACATTAATTATTTTTTGGTGTCGTGATTTTTTTCCGTCAGAGTATTTATGTATTTTTTTATTTTTTTTTTTTTTTTTTTTTTTTACGGGACTGGGGCCGGCCGTGGTGGCCGTGCGGTTCTAGGCGCTTCAGTCCGGAACCGCGTGACTGCTACGGTCGCAGGTTCGAATCCTGCCTCGGGCATGGATGTGTGTGATGTGCTTAGGTTAGTTAGGTTTAAGTAGTTCTACGTTCTAGGGGACTGATGACCTAAGATGTTAAGTCCCATAGTGCTCAGAGCCATTTGAACCATTTTACGCGACTCGTACACCCATTGGCTTACCGATTTAAATTAATTGTCCTGGACAGGAATTTGAGCGTTGTCTTTAGTACTATAGGATGTGTACAAAGAGATATGGGATCACGCGAGACAAAGAATGATGCCGATGCCGAACGAGGACATATGACAAGCTACAGCTGAATGGATTCCACTCATTGCGTTGGGGCAATGGATGGAAAGCATATGAAGGTCACTCATCTAATACTGTGGTTAGACGTTTTATAATTACAAGCACTAGTTTTCGGTCGTACTTAAAGCTTGTTTAAGTAATCAAACTATCCTCTTGCGCATGTCCATCGACCTTATACATTTTATTATGTGACCGTGCTGTCTTACACGCTAGAGTAGACAAGAATTGAATAAAATCACACCACAGTTGGCAACAGGGACGTTTGATTTCAACGACATGCAATCACCAGTTGGTGCAACAACTCCACAAAGAGTGGCAGCTCGACTCTTGGACGTTCCAACTTTCAAGGTGGGCAGCAGGTGGTATGGATTTTAATAACATTTTCACTAGTTTTCATACAATTTTGACATAAAGTATGTGGTAAGTACTTATTATTACAAGCTTTCACTTGCTGTAACCATGCTTTATAAATTGTATGAAGTAAAGTTACTTTCCTACTTCATATATAACCACTGCTATGAATCTGGTGCCCGTTCAGAAAACTTTGCAACTAACATTAACACAAAACTTTTTTGCGCTAGTAATCTGTACATAATACAACACTATAAAGTTGGAGACAGGGTGCAAAACTTTGATATTCAGAGAGGATTATTTTTCTTGACGAGTAGCGCGCTGTTTTCGAGGAAGCTTGTAAAATGGGGTAGGAAAAGAAGAATAAGGTGTTTCCGTTTGTGCGTAAGCGTGCAATGCTTGAAGATACTGCACTTAACAGTAACATTATTCCACAGCTTTGCCTGTAATTATGTAGATTGAACTTTTCGCTGGTTTCTCAATGTGATTGAGGAGGAACTTTAGTGGTACATTAATCACCGACAACCAACATATGAAGGACGATTATTGGCAAATCGAGAGATTTACGCTAGTGATGGCTGCTCATCTCAATACCTACGATATCTCATGTCGGATAGTTTCTTACGTCTGCTATGACTTACGCGAAGCACATCACGGATTTAATTAAGGTACTTAAAAGGAACAGAACGTCAATAAAATATGTATAATGAAATGTGAAATACAGTACATACGATATCTTACACACACTAGTAGATAATATCTTCTATATGTTTTGTTACGGGACACTTAGCATGATCCCGAGTAAATAATTCTATCATCAAAAATCTCTAACTTTACGATACGTCAGCCATGTAGTTGCAGCTACCATGAACGTGACCTTCGAGAATGATCAGGTCTGTTTATTTTTAATTAGCATTATAGATATGTATCCTTTCATGTAGATTTTCCTTCTGCATTTGTACTGTGGATCTCTTGGATCCGAGAATAACCTATGATATCTACGTTCTTCTATCAGCAACATTACATTCTCTTCACACCACTCCATCACTCATGTCAATGACATTGCGTCAGCAAACTGAAGCCTGCTGTACTGCCAGCGCCGAAGCGGAGCGTAGGCGAACTTCCTTTGAAGGGTCGTTAAAAGACCTAGAGCCAGCGGAATAGGAGAGAAGCGTAACGAATGCGAAGCAAATTCGACCGAGTGCAGATCGCTCGCGCTCGCCTGCTGGGTGGTTACACTAGATAGATTTTCGTTGACGCTCCTTCGGTTTTGTTCGCCCCGGTGTCAGCTAGGCTTTTCCGAATATTCGTTTGGAATGTTATCCAATAACTGGCAAATTTGTCATGTCTTTCAGTGTGTCCCTCGAGTTTGCAGAAGACATCATAAGATGTGGCGCTGTGTTTCACAATTTTGTGTGAACTCGAGGCGGTATAAAATTTGATGATACGTTCCTGTACGAGGGTTCTAAAGACGCATAATCTGGGCAGAGTTCAAAAATAGATAAGGTAGAATGGAGAGCTAAGTTTTTATTATTTTTTATTTTGGAGTGTTTCCTTCTCCTCTATTCCGGCTTGTTGAAAACATGCCTGAGTGTTTCCAGATGTGGAGGTGGGCGGCCGTAGATGAGATTGTGGATTTGAAGTCGCCTGCAGCATATCCCACCTGCCCATTAGCACACGATTAACACCATGAGTTGTGCCGCTTGCTCACCTCCAATCCGAAAACAATCCAAGGTCATTAAAAGAGTCAAAGTTACACACAACTAAACTTTTCAGTTATGTTAAAAATATACTACAGACGTCAGGAACAGTTCACTACAAGGAAAGGAATTCTTCACTTGGATACAGTGAAAAAACAAAACAAAAATTTTTTTTGGTGAAGCAGGCTTTGACACCGATGATCCCCCACTTGTCGGATGATGTCGACCGTCAGTTGCCATTACTTGATCAGCTTTTCAACTTGGGGCTGGCACATGACAACTTGCTTTTCCCTCTTCTGCCTATAGTTCCTTACTGTCTGATTACTACAGCCTATGGCGTCATTTGGCAGCTCCTAACTCCGGCGTATCTACCTCTCAGAACAACAAAGATGAGTTCAAGGTTAATCTAGAGCCCAGCAGTTCAACCTGGTGGAACTGACTTCAAAAGTAGTGGGCGACAGCGAAGTGGCAGGGGCAAAAAATGAAGAGCGCCAAGACGGGCATGTTTACATACCGCGCCACAAGCAGCACCGAATAAGGTTCCCCCTCCAGCAGAGAGCGGTGAGTGAGAAGTGGAAAACTTGTACCCAGCAATACAAGGGAGAAGATGGAGCAGTGAATAATCCATTGCTGGTGTACAAACTAAGTTTTGTATTGATTATATTTTATATTGTCACTGTTTTTTCGTTCAAGAAATTTAACGCTTCATTTTTCAGCTGTCATCTGAGGTGTTATGTATGTGAAAGAATGCGTTTAATGATTTTTGAATCATTTTCGTTTTCCGTAGGTGTAAAAAAATATTTCATACACAACTGTTTGAAGCATGCATTCTTTGTAGTGATGCATAATTCTCACACTGTAAGACTTAAAGAATGATAGTATTTGTACTGATGTTCAATAAACACTTTCTATGGAAAACAAAAGCTGTAGCGATGCCAGTGCTCCAAGCGGTAACATTTCACATTGCAGTGAACAGAAGACGAACGACTATTATGATCAAATCTACGGCGAGGCCCTAGATGTGATTATATTTCTTAGACGAAATGCGAGATTTGACGAAGTTCCCTGTTATGCTAACAAATTTCTTTGACATAAATATTTGACATATAAACTTCGACAAAGAAACGCGATATTGTATTCCGGCCTTAGCAATCGCAGTTCACAAGCGGCTCAAAGCCTCTATCTGACGATCCCATCTGACAAATAAAGCCAGTAGCGGCGGTTCACCGGACTAAAAGTAAACGAAGGCTAGAGAGCGCAAGCTCTTTGCCTCCAGTGTCCAATAACATTATTTTAAAATTAAATGTAAAGAGGCCTTCATACGCCAAATATTTATTGCGCAATAATATTGACCGTCTGAGATCGGTATATACGTTTTGTGCAATATATTGAAGAAGATTGCAGAGCCTTACAAATATTAACGATTGCTCAATATATTGTTCCCCGCAAAGTCTCCATCGCGCAGTACACTGCAGTTCCTGCCGATCCCGAGAGAAATTCAACTCGCTTCAACATTTTTACAAAGAACCGAAAAAATGAAGACAAAAGATCAGGAAGTCGGCTGAATGATAAATATGAAAGCACCATGCGCTACTATGAGAAATGAAATTCGTGATAGATCAGGAAACGCCACGGGTCCACAATAGCATAGGAACCTGAAGATTATGGTGTCAACCCATTAAGCAGAAATGTTTATTTTGGTGGTGGTGGTTAGTGTTTAACGTCCCGTCGACAACGAGGTCATTAGAGACGGAGCGCAAGCTCGGGTTAGGGAAGGATTGGGAAGGAAATCGGCCGTGCCCTTTCAAAGGAACCATCCCGGCATTTGCCTGAAACGATTTAGGGAAATCACGGAAAACCTAAATCAGGATGGCCGGAGACGGGATTGAACCGTCGTCCTCCCGAATGCGAGTCCAGTGTGCTAACCACTGCGCCACCTCGCTCGGTAATGTTTATTTTACTTGTAGCAGCTCTCACAATTGATAAATAGGATCACGTCAGCTATTTGGTGATCGTACCTGTTTCTTTTTCTTGTAACGGGTTTCAGGGTAATTGTTTCATTTCGTTTGCAGCAGTTGTTATAGTAGGGAAATACAAAGAAAAAACACATGTAGTCGATAAATTGCAGTAATAGTTTAATTAGGTTACTCGATACAGTTGACAGGAACTTGAAGAATTGCATTTTTGCCATTAGCTGTACAAATTTGTTATTTTCTACCAATTCCGGTCGTAGCGACCATCTTAACAGGACGAAAAAAGCTGGACAACAGATGGATATGCAACTCAACTTTCCGTAGGATAAATTGAGATTTGTGGTTTCATTTCCGGTGATAAAGCGTCGCCTCGCTGTCGCCAGCGAATTTGAGGTGACGCAACTTCCGTCCCCTGCCAGGCTGGACCGGAGGGCGAATTGTTATCACGTCTTATAGTTAAACGCTTCAGCAATGCGACGTGTTGCTACGTTAATGATCGTCCTGTATGATTATAGTGAATACAATTTTGTGCTGGTATCGAAATCATGGTTTGTTGTAGGTGGTTCTGTAAACATTTTATGATCCTGATGGTCTTCAATTTGTCCAGTGAAAAGTTGAGGTACCGATGAACAGCTTTCTTCTACCTGTAATGATGACCGCTACAACCGAAACAAAATAAAATAATAAATTTGTACAGTTTATGGCAAACATGCAATTCTCAGATAAATTACACACTTCACCTCTTTCATTTGTCATTATTGCTGTTGTTATTGCCGTCTTCACTGACGTGATTGAGCCCTGGTCCATTGAAATGTTTACTGGTAAGTTTTGCTGACTTGTTTCGCCCGTTCTTCATAATTTCTGCTTGTGTTTTAGCAGGGCAAGCAACTCACTCGAAATACATGCGAGCTCCGCATCGTGAAGCACCGATCTAAGAGTTGTAATTGACGCCCATTGTCATAAGTAGTGTGCAATGTTATTGTTCCGTTCTTGGAGTAACACTTTCACACAGTATATTGACAAAATATTAGGTTGGTACAAAGTTCGAGGCGTTTTTGTTTTGCATGTTGGTATTCCGGTGGGTATGGGTTTATTTATCGAGTGTCATTTTTTTATTTGTTGTTCACTACTGCTATTTGAGTTTACATATTGTATTTTGTCGTTTGGAAATCGTGAATGCAGTTGTGGACGCTAGAGAATGGAGTGCAAAGTGCAGGCGCGGCTAGTGCTTTCCGTCCTGAGCAAGGCTGCGAGTTATCGATCGGAACTAACGCTGACTTCAGGCTACGATGTCTGTCACCACAACCAACATTTCGGGGAGCGGGGCAATATCACACACTAGCCAAACGCGTACACATATATCTTCCCTCCGTTTCTTAATCAACTACTAAAAAACATCAAAACATCCAAGATAAAATCTATAAGTAGTTTATTTATCCCCCCACGTCACAGTTCCCGACAGTTTATCACTACAAATCGTGGTAAAACACGCGTTTTGGAGAGATTTTTTTATGCGATTATGTTAGCTTCGCTGCGTGCTCAACGTTTTTTGTGTTTTCATTTCTTAACACCGGACGTTTAATATTTTGTGCGCTCAAACCGCGGCATTTATGAGTTCGCGTGACGAAACAGTGATGTTTCTATGACGTCACGGATCTTGTGCTGTGACAGGCTTGACAGACTATAGATAACATATACTGCGCATGACGTCATTTTACTGAAACCAACATCTAAGTCACGTGACTCGGGATACGAAGCCGAGTATGTCATTACGCGCAACTTATGACATTATTGTTCAGATAACATGTGCATTTTACTAGATGCAGAAGTAAAGACTTTCACGTAAGTCTTGTTTTGTATCGTACAGTTTAAATAAAGTGACGAAAATCTCAGTTGTGTAAGTGAATTACTTTAAAATACTGGCAGAGGTATTTCCATAAGTTGAAAGTTAGGATGGATGTTATTCCTTGGCTGTAAAACTTCATGAATGACTAAGCTTTTGAGAAGACATATCATTAATATCTAGCTCACTACGCTAATATAATCACCGTTTTGTAATATATTACGCTACTTATTTTGATATCGTCTTGGTGTCAGTACTGGATTAAGCAAAAGTCAGAAAACATATGTGCTTATTTTGTGTAAATACCAGACATCATGCATATAAACGAATTTCCCTTCTTATAAAAGCCTACTAAAGCGTTTCACACATATTCTTGTGGAATCGTTAGAAAACTAATGCTGCGTTCGAAATTGTTATTTTGTCTCCTGTGGAAGCGGTGAACTACAAGAATTCACAGTGCAAAAGAAAAAAAAAAAGAATATATTCACTAAAGAACAGTCGTTCTGTCGCCTGTTAAAAGAACTGTCAATGCGTTTCGACTTGACATCTGTTTTATTATCAGGAATTTTTGAGAAATTAGGTTAACTCGAATACTACATGTGTAAGTGTAAGAGTAGTACTACAGTTCGTTGAATTGTCGAAAGCAATGCTTGTTTTCAGCTATAAATGACAGAAACTGTTAACTGTCAGCTCCACTTCACACAGTAACGACAGGAACTCAGCTTTCTGCCCCGAGCCACGTGACTTAGATGTTGATTTCAAGCATTGACACGGCAGGAATATGGACATACGCGGTCTATGTTTATATGGTCTTTGATTGGCTTACATGAGCAACCCGAGCAACCGCCATGGTAATTTACACACTGTATTTATACTTGTGTATTCAAAAAATAAGCATTTTAAGTGATATAGCGGACACAGCCATTCAACCGCATTGTACATTGCTCTACTGCGTGTATACGTTTCCTGGATTTACATTGTACGTATTTGTTCTTGATTCATGTTTTATATCGGGTCTGGGCACATCAAGTTCCTTCAGTTCCATCATAATCGCATGTTTCAAAATGTTACCTGGTAAATTGCACACTGAACTCGTGGTGTGCTGCTATTATTCGCAGGAAAGTAAAGCTCACTAAACTCGTGCATCATACACTCACCAAAGGAAATTTGCTAGTAACGTACGATACCCGCAGTCAGCAACTAAGGAAACGAAATAACGATACATATTTTGCGCACAGGATACATTTCGCGCACATTTTCGTCTAATCATTCGTGAAACTATCGCTAGGAGGTGGTCCTTATGCTACCGCAGTCTAGTGCACTCTGGCGAGACATCTGCAAACTTATTCCAACGGAGGATAGAATAGCCGAGGGCAGAAACAAAAAAACTGTCCAAAACACTATTAAAACAATAACACTAAACGTCGATTAATGACGCATAAAAGCATGATAGAGATATACAGAGACAACGATTCGATGGCGAAGTTTCAGCAACCCTCTTCATTCCCCTTTTTATGTAAGTGGTACCTGACAACTGTTTGCATGTTGGAAGGATACCCTTAGGCTGAAACTCTAGAGCCTTTGGGACGTTCGTTAAGTGCTGTATTCCGAGGTAGCCATTCGCCCGAAAGTCTGCTACAGCTACACACAGCTAAACGTCATATCAAGGCGTAGCCTTACGACTAGCTATTACCATTCGAGAAACATCGTTTTGATTTCACTTATCAAAAGTTCCAAAAACGATGAGCGGTTTTATTTAAATCCATGTGGGAAATATACGAAATGCGTGTAATACGTTATTGAGAAATTAATTTAATGTATAAAAGGGGCGTCTCCGCCTCAGAGCTTTTAATTATCCCTTTAGTGGTCGCGCGGGGTGTTCACAACACCCTGGTCACTACGCTTAAATGCGACACCTCTTCCGAAAGACAAAAACCGTATTTCGGAAACCGTTTTTCGCTGTCGTGTTTCTATGTAAAGGTCTGAAGCCCAGTTAAATATAGCGCCTTAAAAACAACAGTAACACTTTCTATTTTCCACTGCACAATCGATGTTTCTCTTCAGTTACACGAGGTGTAAACAGCTTCAGTCTAATATTTCAACTTTCCTCCACTATACAAAAAGCCTTTCCGAAAATTGTTAGAAACAAGACGAAACTCCACAGCCAAGACACGTTTCAAAACCGGATGCGTTTACATGGGAGAGAAAATCGATTGCGGAATTGGAAATCCGGCAACTAGAAGCGGGGTTCCAAAATCGATTTTGAAGTGTTTACATGACCACCCAGAAGCGACATTGGGAAATCGGTTTACGAAATCCAGTTTGGGGAACCTCATGTTAACGGGGTGATTCATTCTTATCGATGGCTCCTACGTATTAGGAGTGTACTTTCACAATTTTTTGTTATCTTTCTAGTAAGTTATGTGCGAACCTTTAGTAAAAATAGAATCTAGAAAGGAAGCCTGAGTTCCAAGAAAATACGCAACAATAAGCCGTGGGGCGTTGTCAGCACCCTCCGCGACTTTCTGCGTTACTGTGCACGGAGAAAGCTCACAGTTGTATTCTGTAGCAGTTGCTTGTCTGTTGTCACTCTTTGTGGCTAATTCAGCAATGGAGCCTTACGAAGTAGAACAAGAAAGACTTCGTGAGCTTTTGCTAGTAGTATTAGATGGATCTTCTGAAGGAGAGGAAGAGATAGAAGAAGAAACAGGCACTTATGAAGTTCTCTCTCGTCACAGCCACACGGAAACGGAGGATGAAGACAACCTAGAACCACAAGTAAGCACAGCAGATAATCAGAGCACGCATGATTTCTATGTTGGAGAGGATAAGGTTACCAAATGGATGAAGAAGTGTCGTAGTCGCAACTTTAGAACTCAACATGTAGATCTTGTAGTTCACCTCCCTCGTGTGTGTAAGCTATCGCAAAAACTGCTGTGGACTGTTTCTCGCTATTTATGAAGTTCGTAATTATTGGAACGATTACATCGTGCACCAAAATTTACTTACAGCATATTGCAACAGATTTCACAAGAGACCGTTACGCCAAATCAACCAAAGAGGAGGAAATCAAATCTCTTCTTGGTCTGTTGGTATTGTAAGAGCATTACCGAGCAGGAGACGAAAGTCTGGAAGACTTATGGGACAGGAATGTATTTGGAATTGCAATATTTCATACAACAATGAGTTTGCGGCCCTTTCGTTTATTGTTGTGCTGACTGAAATTTGATAATATTCGAGACAGACCACAACGTAGAGAGCTTGATCGCCTCGCAGAATTCAGAGAAGTGTTTGAATTATTTCTGTTGAACTGTGACAATGATTATACGTGTCTGAACAACTGGTTGCGTTCAGAGGCAAATGCTGTTTCTATCAGTGTATAACAAGCAGGTCAGCATGTCGATATTCACCTAGTGAGATGCAAGAACGTGATATACTTTGGGGATGGAAATCTACGTTGGGAAACAACCAGTGGGTCCGCTTTCATTGTCAAACTCACCCAAAGAGGTAGAAAATATACTTGTGCGGTCTATCGAAGGGAAAGGGAGAAATGTGACACTTGAAAAATGGATTTATTCCATCCCATTGGTTGAAGAACTCCTGAAGAAGAAACTGGCAGTTGTAGGAACTCTTTGAAAAAATAAGAGGGAGCTATCTCCAGAGCTTATTTGCACGAGAGGTCGTGATTTAAAAAGTAGCCGTTTTGGATTCAGAAAGGATAGTGCCATAGCTTGCCATATGCCAAAGAAAAAGAAAAAAACGGTATCCTCCTTTCATTTGTGCATCATGACGATGTCACTGACACTAATATTGCCGATGATAAGAAATCAGAAATTATAACAATGTAAAATAAGGCAAAAATAGGAAAAGACACAAAGATTAAATGTGCACTACTTATTCAACCTCAGGGAAAACCAGACGCTGGCCACCTGCCCTGTTTTCCGAATGATTGACATTGCTGGCATTAACGGCTTCATCACACATGCAAGTACCAACAATGAGAGGATTTCCCCAAGAATATTGTTACATGAAGTGGAAAAAGCATTAGTAAACCCGATAGTGCACAAAAGAGCAGCCATTCGCTCCTTGCCGGCAGAAGTGGCTGTGCGGTTGTAAGTAGCGTGGATAAATGGACGCTATGTGCAAGAAGCATGAAGCGTCCTTTGAATGTATCCTGATAGCTAAAAGAGCCACGCGCACTTTGAATAAGAAAATGCTACTTGACACTGAAATCAATATAAAAGATAGGGTCGCCACCAACTCTAGCCACACGACAAAGAAGAGGTAGCACTGAGTCGGAAAATTACTTAATTTATTAATAAGAAAAACTCACAAAAGAACATTCATTGTAAAGTCATTGATAAAGAATGGGATGTAGTTATTAATATGATCCAGGCATTCTTCCCGTAAATCAAATATTGAGTAAAGTAAAGAGGGCGTGAACACCATGCGTAAGTGCAGCCTGCAGCAAGATTCGTGAAAACACGATCTATTCCAGAGCATTTGTTTCAGATAAAAAAAGGGACACTAATCACTACACCTGTGCACATGGAAACGCTATAGGTGGGCCAACAAGGAAAACTACAAGGTAAATGGCGAAGGTAACAGCGACGTAACATCGGTACACAAGATAAGATTGAAGGCAAAATTATTTATTCCTTAAAACATTGATGTAGTGCATCTATAGACTGCTGTTGCAGGCTAACTATGTACAACTGCTTGTGAAATACTACACGTTTCATAACAGACTCGCGTGCCCACTCGGTCCGCGGAGACAATTTCTATGGACCGTGGCCAAATTTTAATCACATGAGACAAAGAAAATTCACAAATACACAAAAATTACCAAGATCCGGAAAAGATTAGAAGCATACACACACAGTTGTAGGCACATAAACACTCACATTGAACCAAGGGCACTTCAACATATGCAACTCCCCTGTGCTGCGTTCCTCTCATGGATCAAAGTCAAGACTGCATTGGGAATCAAACTGAAAGTCTACAAAAGCCTTGCATTCCCTGCTGCAACCCAGCAAGTAAATCTTTATAAGACGAAATTCGAGACCAAAAGCTAAAAGCTCCCCTCTCTATGTGACAACGCGCCACGCGGTCAGTCCAGCTCACCCTTCTTCAACTGGAGCACAGCTGTGTACGCTTCCCGTACCGGCGGCAGACTGCCTCCCGCTTCTCCAGCCTCTTCCACGCTCCGCGTGGACCGGAAAACCCCAGGATGCCATCTCCGCCACCAACCTACCGCAGGTGGATTTCTCCCAAGTAACGGAAACCTCTTTGCCGACTTGACCACTACGAGAGTTGGCAATGAAAGGTGGCTACAGGACCCTTTCACGGTTCTAGGCGCTGCAGTCTGGAACCGCGAGACCGCTGCGGTCGCAGGTTCGAATCCTGCCTCGGGCATGGATGTGTGTGATGTCCTTAGGTTAGTTAGGTTTAACTAGTTCTAAGTTCTAGGGGACTAATGACCTCAGCAGTTGAGTCCCATAGCGCTCAGAGCCATTTGAACCATTCGCTCCTTGCCTAAACAAGTCATCTAGAAAGCTGGTAAAATGGCGGGAATGAAAGGCGGCAAGAATGTAGCACCTCCTGAACAAAGGATATCTAAGACCAGGCGTGCATAGTTTGTCTTGGAATAAAGTGAAAATTTATGTGTCTAAATCACATGAATAATGTATGCGAAAAGTGTTATAATAACGTACCGATCGTAAGCGGTGACAGTGACGGTGACAGTGAATTCGGAGAATAAACATTTAGTGATATCTCTAATGACTTAAATCTGTAGCAGAACTAAGAATACCGAAAATAAATAATTTCACAAGAAGTCGTAAGAAAATTGGAAATATTATATGTGGTTCAAAAATAGTAAGCTGGTACTTTATTAATTTAAAAATATACACTCAAACATGGTCATATTAACGATATGCTGCACAGCTATGTATCATTACAGCCACTTTTCTTTGAGGTGTCAGGAATACCCCGCGCGACTCGTTATGAAAGCAAGCACGACCGCATGAGGGTTACGAGTCGCCCCTGGTGAAGTGGAGAAATCGGAACGTTTCCGACATATTCCTCTGTTTGCGTTCAGTTGAGAGGTGACGGCAGCGGAAGTGACATTCCACCTTCATGAAGAGCTTCGGGGTTTGATGAATATAGTTTAAACGCATTAGTACACAATGATCCACGGCATTGTATGCAAGAACTGGCAAATGTGACGAACTGTGATCATTCCACCATTGTGTGACATTTCTATCCAGTGGGGGAGGTTAAAAAATCAGGTGTACCGAGCGAGGTGGCGCAGTGGTTAGCACACTGGACTCGCATTCGGAAGGACGACGGTTCAAACCCGCGTCCGGCCATCCTGGTTTAGGTTTTCCGTGATTTCCCTTAATCGCTTCAGGCAAATGCCGGGATGGTTCCATTGAAATGGTACGGCCGACTATCTTCCCCATCATTCGCTAATTCGATGGGACCGATGGCCGCTCTGTTTGACCCTCTTCCTCCAACCAACCAAATCAGGTGTTTGGGTACCGCATGCATCTCTAGCTTGCTCGTCATCAGTTGCCTCGCCAACAGCACCGAACTTTCCTACCCTGTATCGTTGTAGGTGATGAGAAATAGTGTCTTTATGCTAACACAAGGAAAAGAAAGGGATGATTGAGCCCAAAACAAAGCAGCAACTCGCCATACAAAGACCTGCGCCCGTCCACAAAGATAATGTTATGCATCTGATGGAAAAGCAAGAGAGTGGTGTACTACGAATTGCTTCCCCGTGGTGTAACCATCACTGCTGACATTTTTTTTTTTTTTCAACAACTGAGACGTCTTGCAGACGCAGTCCAAGAACAACTGCCAGGATGACCGTGAAGTGATGCTAACTCCATGGCAAAGACTGCCCACGATCTGCTAGACTGACAAAAAACACTATACAGGATTGGGTTGGGATTTTAAACTTTCCCGCTTTCAACCGAAAAACCTTTAAGGCACTTCCTTTCCGGGTGAAAATGCGTTCCGAACATGACTAGACAATTTCTTCGCCTCAAAACCAGGTGATTTCTACAGTCAAGGAATGGAAAAGTTATTTCAGCGTTGGAAGACTGTTGTAAGTAATGAAGGAGAGTATATTGTGTGAAATCTTATGAGACTTAACTGCTAAGGTCATCAGTCCCTAAGCTTACACACTACTTATCCTAAATTATCCTAAGGACAAACACACACACCCATGCCCGAGGGAGGACTCGAAACTCCGCTGGGACCAGGACAGTATATTGTACTATTGATGACTGTGAAAAACCGCTACGAACTTATGCACCAACTCAATATTATTGCATCAAACATGAGAACAGAAACTGAAAGTGAACAAACAACATTTGTTTTCGATGTTAAAGGAATTGCAGATAGCAATTAGCGGTGTACTGAGAATTGTTTCACCAATCCATAAGAAAGATAGTAAGAAATATGCAGGACCAATTCTCTCACTGATCATTGGTTCCCGGCTTTAATGTTGACGATGGCGGGAACAGAATTATTAACTAATATCTTATTCCATTCCGTGGTAATGGTCTAAAGCCTGTCGATTACGATAACACAGACTTTTTTACATTGTTGGAACTGCTGTTGTAACAAAGCGTTGCTCACAACATATAGGATTGCGGAAGTGTTTCCCATAAATGTTGCTGATTCTGGGCAGCGATTAACAAACGTTTTGAGTAGAGAGCAAAACAACAAATTCCAGGTAGACTGCCAGGTGTCCAAAGAATCAGAGAGGATATAAAAATTAGAATATTATTAAGAAATACAACTAAAGGACTTAAGAAGTGCTCCGTCTGTAATGAAACGCTTCTGTTGTTATCAGTCTGTTGATGCTTGGTGCTCTTCTCTGCCCGCTTCATCTAGCATTCCGCGCATAGAGGTGGAGCGGAAAGGAAGCTTAGGGGGGGGGGGGGGGGGGATGAGAACTGCGCATGCGCAGCAGCAGAGAACGAGCAAAGTCCACGTTGCCGAACTGCACTCCTGTATACTACAGCCAGGCTCGTTTGCCTACGGTACTTGGTATTTTCGTTCAAATCTGTGAGGGGAATAATGAGTATTAAAAACAATTTTGATCAGTCGTCATGAGGGAAATATTAATTCCCGTCTTGACGACGTTGCGTCCACTGCTCCACAGATTTACTCTGCGTTACGTCGGCAGGCGAGAACAGCTGACAGCTTTGTGAAGATGTCAAGTACAATTTTTCTCAAAACGAAAATTGTCTAACGACAAGGTAATTGAAACTGCTTGCAATAATTACCATTTATTGCGATCTGAACTGTTTTACAAGTAAAAATTTAATACACAACAAAATTAACTTCAAACACAAACCGAAATCATTATATTTGCTTGACAACTATTTCTGCTCAATAGAATTTTTAAAATTGTGTTAGGTGTGTGTGTGTGTGTGTATGTGTGTGTGTGTGTTTACCTTTAGTTAAGTGGAATCACTGCAAGTAAAAACGAATTAGTGGTAGAAAAGATTAATGTAAAAGACTATCGTAAAAATGGTCAGCAAGTTGTCATATTTTTCGTTGTTAAAGGGGAATTTTAAGTGTAAACTAACACATTCGATATTACAGTGAGAGACCGCATTTATAATCCATTAAACAAGCTAACAATTAACTATCATCTGCGAATAACTCCAGGGAATCTGACCGATAACGTCGAAAACCACCGATATCTCGACAAGTAACAGTTACTGTCATTTTAGGGCCTTACCAGTTCGTGCCTTCAAAACGACAGAGACTTACAACATGGTGGGTGAAGCTTAACTACTCCTTGGGCAATGTGTTGAACAGTATAGTCTGCATAATTAAAAGGATACAAAGTCCTAATAAAAAAGGCTAGGAAGTTCTCATTATTATGTATGCAACTGGTATGATGACAAACACGTTTTTGAAAGCATGAGTCTTTAAAACTAAGAAATATTATTACTTTGTTCCAAAGTCTACATCGTAATTCTATTTGAGTCTGTTTCCGAACAATCTGATTGTAAATTTTCGATGATATCAAATTCTTCTTTCTGAAGATTTTCAGCATGCCACATTCTGTGCCAAAGCTGCAGGTGGGATGTTGTCTGTTACCTCATTGTCTATTGCCTCATGCAATAGCGATTCACTGTATGTTATCTTGAATGTTTTTTTCTGTTTTTTTTTTTTTGTTCTCCCACATAACCTTAAAACACTTTGCCCAAATTAATTGCATGGAGCTAAATGACAGTGACACGTGGGTAAACGCAAAACTATGTGATCCCATTCACGTGCAAGAAGTCAAGTTTGTACGTTCTGTCACGTGAATTGTATAAATTAACGAGCTGCAGGAGATCGGCACAAGTCTGGTTTATACGGTGCTTAATATTTTTATTTTAAAGCCGGGGAAAAATATCGGCTTTTCTGGTGATTTTGTAATTGATGTTTTCTCTGTAACAGTTGAATTATAACTGGCAATGACCGATTTATAAGCAAGGTATGACAAGAATTGTGAATCACGTCGCGAAATTGAGAGCGTTCATTGCCGAATGCTAATCACTGCTGTTTTTCTTACCCGTAAATACAAGTTTATTAACAGAAATAAAACCAGAAGAGAGTCGGCATGCAGAACAATTATCCGAGAACTTATCCTATGAGAACTTTAAAACCGCCAGTACCATCAGTCATTTTCCAGCAGATCTGCTTGGAATGATTTTAATTGATCCATGGTTCATCAGGGTAATACACTGTTAAACTACCTCCTTCTCTTGTATCGTGATATGGGATGAAGTTCGTGCTGCACCTGTGTCACTTCTGTGAACTAAAAACTCTCTTCTTAACTAACATTCTTTACCTTGACGAAGCGCTTACCACTGAAGCCTGCATAACTGTAACACGATTTTGTTATGTCGGGCGTTCATCATTCAATGGAGCACTGTAAAACATCGTTATTAAAACCATCCATTTGCGTTACCGGTTCCTTGCGATTTCGATGATTTCCAGGCGTCACGAAACCAACTGTTTCTACGACTTTGACACTTTCGTTTACAATGCTCTTTACTGTTCTCATGCCGACACCACATGGTTCTGGAGTCCGGTCTTGTGTTTCCAATGTCAACCGTAGGAGACCTGCTTTTAAATTCACGTTTGATAAAGTTATTAATATGGTAAATAATCCGCCTCGCCAGCTTGTGAAGTACTTCACATTTATTGCCGTCACCTGCCTTTTCTTTTAATCGCACTTAAACATTTACAAGATACACAGTCGCAGCTATACTGCTGCAAGAGAAAAAAAGGAAAAAAATTGTAGTTGAATGAGTAATTCGGTTGTCGCGAAGTACAAAAGATTGTAGGAGCGAGATTCTCACTCTGTAGCTGTAAATCTCTGATAGCAGCTCGGACAGAGAGTTAATATTATTGGCTGCCAGATCGCCTGAAAATTGGGCCGCCTTCTTCCATGACGCGTACTTTTAACGCCTGCCACTTAAGTCACTTCACGTGGAATGTAATAAGACCAGTGACTGCCAGTTCTTTTATAGAACACTTCGCTGGACTCGCCACCCTGCAATCCTACCCTGTGGATCACACAGTTGTGTGGAGCCATGGTGAGACTCGGCTTGCTGACTTCCTCAAACAACCAGTCAGACTCGATTCATTCAGTTTGCCTAGGCGGTAGGCAGGAGTCCTTGACTTGCCAGTCACTAGGAAATGTATGTAAACGTTATACAAGACTTATACAGGATGATTCAGGAGGAAATGTACATGCGTAGTGATTATGAACCAAAAACTACATATGCCCTATTCCGAACGGTTTCCAACATAACACATATAATATCACTTTTGTAAGTTTTTCTTGAACAATTCTAAAACAACAACATCCAGCGAACGTGTAACTGCAAAAAGCTAAGCTACATTAAATTTCCTACAAGAAAGGTCCTATTCATTTTTTCTCTACGGCTAATAGTTTGCGCGAAAGGGGCGCGAGAATGTCGAAACTCTCGCACGTCGCGCATGCACTGTAGCTTCGTTAGTTTTTGTAGACCAGTTTGAGATAGTTTCTCGACTGGACGTACCACAAGTGTCCTGTATCACACTTTTCGTCTCAACTTTCTATACTCTAATGTGGTACATTGTAAACGACGACAGGGTCACTCCAAAACAAATGCACTCTATTTTTGTAAAAATACAGTTTTCATTCTGCATGTGTGAAAGTTTTTCAGTGTGTAGATACATCCTTCCCGCTTGTTTTCAAACTTAGTTCAACCTGTTCCCGTGAGTGGCGCCGTCACAGCATGTCTTCAAGATGGCTGCTACACTTGACGTTCGTCAGAAGCAACGTGCTGTCATAGAATTCCTGTTCTGTGAAAACGAGACAGTGGGAAACATCCACAAGAGGTTGAAAAAGGTGTATGGAGATGCTGCTGTCGATCGCAGTACAATTAGTCGGTGGGCGAGCAGGTTACGTGATGAAAGTGGACACGGCAATGTTGAGGATTGTCCTCGCAGCGGCAGGCCTCGTACTGCACACACTCCAGACAATGTGCAGAGAGTTAACGAATTGGTGACTGCTGACAGACACATCACAGTGAACGAATTGTCACGCTACGTTGGGATAGGGGAAGGAAGTGTTTGCAGAATGCTGAAGGCGTTGGCGTTAAAAATGGTTTGTGCCAGGTGGGTTCCCAGGATGTTGACAGTGGCTCAGAAAGAAACAAGAAAAACGGTATGCAGCGAACTTTTGAACAGTACGAGAATGGTGGTGATGAAACATGGGGAGCAAACACATTTGTTTAAAAAAGAAAATACGACCACAAAAAAGGAGATAAATGTAAGAGAATTCCATCACCCGATGAGGAACAAAATTGTGTGGTCGTACGGCATTCTGCCGGGGTTTTGTGAGGCTGGGATGCGAGGCGACCACGGTTCCGCTGGCGTCAAGTTCCCTACCGAGACAGTCCGAAGACTGGTTTCTCGGCGCAGCGTGTGCTTCAGGACATACCTTGCTCGACACGTGGCCGCGGACCCGCAGAATCTCACAACATACCCAAACTCTGTCGGAGTTCCAAGTTCTCTCCCACACAATGGCCTCCCAGTAGCTTGGATTACAGGAGCGCGCCATGACTCCCAGCCATTGAATATCGCCCAGAAGCAGCACCACCCTTATAGCAAGCCAAGCGCAAACTTCGAGTATGTGAACGGATACTAAACTCATTTTAACTAATATTAGAGGATTCAACACAGTCAACTAAAAATTAAACTATACCAAAATTATAAAACTATAATGCAAATAAGGAAATTAATGCTGTACTTGGTAATATCATAAGTATATAGAACAGACGGTATATTCGATCTGTAACATATTATCACATTTTAAGAATGTAGCGCATGATTCTTAGGAAGAATGAGTTCGTTTTATATTTCTCTTTCATTCTATGTTGAGTGTGTCCGTTGCTATCATTCCATCTACTGTCGCAAATTGAGAAACATACGTGCCACGTGGAGTTCCAGAGTGGCCGCGCTTACAAGAAACGCACCGCGGATAGATGGCGCGCGTGAAGCTGCGTTCAAGCGACCGACGGCTTCAGACGGCGAAACGCCACCGCAGATAAAGAAGTGAACGGCGTCCGCAGCGCTGCCTGTTTTCTGCTACGACTAGCGACGTTCGCGACAGTCACGTGTCTTCTCGGCAAAACAGTGGAGCGGACGCGACGGCAGCTATGAAATACTTATCATACGATTTTAAGAAAACTATTCGGTGAAAAAATTTGATTCTTCCGGATCTTATAGCTTGATACCTTTGCTCGATAAAGGTCTGAATTTATTTTCGTTATTCGTCATAGTTACTGTGCTGCACGAAACTGAGTACATGGCTGCACGAAATTTCTAAGAATTTGCATAGGTAATATCGAATTGCGTAGACTTTTCGTATATTTCATTTAAGGCCATACATTATTGCGTATGAAAAGTAACCAATTTATCTAAATTGTATTTGAAGTTCAGACCGGAATGATATGTCTTTTCATTCTCGAGGTATTGGTTGTTATATCCACGGACGGGTCGCTAGCGGTGCGTCCGAATCCTATCCTGCGCTTCGTAAAAATCGTCGTATCTCATAAACGGTTCGTGATATCGAAACGACGTTTTTTGTAAATGACAACACGCAGAAAGGACTATTTTATCGTATAATTAACACTCGATACATTTTTGTAAACGCGTGAGCAGCGCAAGAAAGAGACTCCTATAAATTACACCATTTGGTTTTGTCCAAATTTTCATAGCCAAACAGAGAGAGAAACAGACAAACGGGGTATCAAAGTGACCAGCGTGAGGCCTAGTTTTGCATGAAAATATTTAACTACTTGAAATTAATCAGCTTAATTAAGGAAACTTAATTAATGAGTTGAGAAAAAATTGAAAAAATTCAAGATTAGCTGCCAAGCTATGTAAATGAAGTGTCAAATATTTCATCTGTTCAAGGCGTAGCTATTTTGCACATAAAAAGATACATTGGTGCGGTACTTAAATGTCAAAAAGGCTTCCTTCGAATCAAGTACCAGAGTTACGATTTTCGAGAACAGAAGACGTTAGGAAGGCAAACGAGGAATTAGTAAGATCATGCTTTCTGAATAAAAGATGAAAATAAAAAGTTAAAGACATCGGTCAAATATTTTTGTGAAATGATTTGTGTGAAAGAAATAAATAGATCAAAGAAACGTTGTACGTGCCTTTGAATGATGCTCGAAATCATGAACAGAAAATGAGGTGCATCAAACTGATATTTTTGTTTCAGACTTTTGGACAAATCATTTCACAAAACATTTGACTTTATTTTCAGAAACTTTGTATGCTTTACTTTTACAGACTATTTAGATTAACTGAAACGCTTGGCCGTAACACTGACTGCTGATGAATTACGTTCGTAACATCAAATATCTGTAAAATTTCATGGTTGTTCATTGTAATTTGTTGGGAATTTAATGTGTGTGATATACTGGGATAGGTGTGTATACACTTAAAGATCAAGTACTTTGGCAAGACCTTAAAAATATACTTAGCGATGCAGTGTAAACAGTATACATAAAACTTACCAATATACAGAATTGTAAATGAGTCAGTTAAAGTGTAGGCAGCAACCGGAATCGAACCCAGGACACCACACGTAGATCACGCATTCTGCACTCGTTCTTTGTGTTTAACATAGTCATTCTTCCGCATATATCGGCTGTTAAAAGTTCTTGATCATGTAAAAAACATTCGCCTTTACTTTATTGAAAATATAATCGAATGTTCCTCTGCTCGTTTACATCTATTCAAAGGATTTGTCTGGGTATCTTCGTAGCTGATGATATAAATTATGAAATTCTCCATGGAGATTCCTCCCTTTGTAAATTTCATGCACAGCATTCCTTTTCGCTTTACTTTCCTAAATAAAGCTAACTTTGTAGCCTTACTCTCCAGCTACATTACTCTACGGTTTAGGGGCGCCGGTTTATAGAAACAGCAGGTCGGCTCTTAAGCAGCCATCTTGTAGCGCGACATGGTCGCTCACACGCGGGACAAACGAGCTTTTCGCCTGATGCTGCTGCTTGTCGATGGAGTGTCGCATATCCAGGCGTCGCTCACTCGGTCGCTTCTGACGCTTACGTAGGATATGGTCTAAACCCTCTTTACGACAAAGCTTGTAAGACGTCGCCAAGGGAAAATACAGCCGACTCTTGATAATTTGAAATTCAAGGGGCCTCAGAGCAGTTTCGAGTAATTGACATTTCGATGTAAGGCAAGTGTATAATCAAATGGCTCTGAGCACTATGAGACTCAACTGCTGAGGTCATTAGTCCCCTAGAACTTAGAACTAGTTAAACCTAACTAAACTAAGGACATCACAAACATCCATGCCCGAGGCAGGATTCGAACCTGCGACCGTAGCGGTCTTGCGGTTCCAGACTGCAGCGCCTTTAACCGCACGGCCACTTTATAATCAAGAATAAGTCGAAACAATGGTGTCCCCAACAAAAATGAAGTTCGAAATTAGACTTAGAAAGTAACAATTTTAAGTCAAATTAAAACTTAAGCTGATTTTCCACCTGTTTAATTAATTTTTAATTATTAAAACAATTCAAACGAGACACATACAAGTTTCCGAATATACGTAAGAAAAATTCAGTTTCACTTTATAAAGAAATAAGTGACGTTTTTCTGTTTCAGTGAGTTTCAGTGTGTACTCAACACAAAAAAGGACGCGCCGCCAAGGAATTATCCGGATGGTACGGAAATCGACAGATGTGATGTACATGACCAGACAAACAAAAAAATAACAGTTTCAGAAAAAAATTGAATAATTTACTCAAGAGAAAGAGATTCACAAACTGAGCGGTACTATCGAGCACAAGTTATGAAAGGGCAGTGCATTGGCTCACCTGCCATTTCTACTCACGTGGTTCATGTGAAAAGGTGTCCGACATTATTATAGCCGCACAACGGGAATTGACAGACTTTGAACGCAGAATGATAGAGCTACACGCATTGGACATCCCATTTCGGACATCGTTAAGGCGTCCAGTATTCCAAGATCCTCAGTGCAAGAGTGTGCAGAGAGTACCAGATTTCAAGTATTATCACTTACAACGGGCAACGCAGTGGCCGACGGCGTTAATTTGACGACCGGGAGCAGTGGCGTTTGCGTAGAGTTGTTAGTGCTAACAGACAAGCAACACTGCATGAAATAACTGCAGAAATCAATGTGAGAAGTACGACGAATGTATCCATAGGACAGCGCAGCAAAATTTGGCATTAATGGGCTATGGCAGCAGACAACCGATGCGAGTGCCTTTTCTAACAGCACGACATCGCCTTCAGCGCCTCCCCTGGGCACGTGACCATATCGGTTGTACCTCAGACTACTGAAAAACTGCACCCCGGTCGGATGAGTTCCAGTTTCAGTTGGTAAGAGCTGATGGTATGGCGTGAGTGTGGCACAGACCTTACGAAGCCATGGACCCAAGTTGCCAACAAGGCACTGTGCAAGCTGGCGGTGGCTCCGTAGAGGTGTGTGCTGTGTTTATATGGAATGGACTATGTCCTCTGGTCCAACTGAACCGATCATTGACTGAAAATGTTAATGTTCGGCTACTTGGAGACAATTTGCAGCCATTCTTAGACTTCATGTTTCCGAACAACGATGGAATTTTTATGGATGACAATGCGCCAAGTCACCCGGCCAAAAATGTTCACCATTGGTTTCAAGAACATTCTGGACAATTTGAACGAATGGTTAGACCACCAGATCGCCCGCCATGAATCCCTTCGATCATTTATGGGACATATTCGAGAGGTCAGTTCGTGCACAAAGTCCAGCGCCGGCAAACATTTGATTGTACTGTTTTATGTTTTTAGCACGTCCACAGTTTACACATCGTCCACGCTTCTTTGAAGAACACTATCCAACTTTTGCTACTTCTGCTTCTTTGTAATTTCGAAGGAAAACTGAAATCTCAGATGGTAGAGATGGAATCTTATCTCTCTTTACCAGATGTGGTTTCATTAGGGTATATGACAAGCCTTTCAGGAATATTCTTCTTGGGATTTTAGGATGCTTAGAGTTTGCATGGTAGATTATTTGGGCATTAATACCTCCAATGTCGATCAGAGTAAGAAATACTGTCAAGGGCCATCTTCTCGTAATTCTTGCTACAGAATAGGAGACACACATTTGATCAACAGTGTCAACTCCTCCTTTTGTGGCATTATAGTCCATAATGATTTCAGGCTTGTTAGTTTCTTTACTGATAGCTCCAGTATCAGGCATCGTAGATGGGAGAATCACAGCTTTATTCTTTTTAGGTACGTAGGACATCAATTTAGTATTTTTTTGGTACAGAATAAAGACGAATTTTGTACTCTGTCTTTCTTTAGCAGGATTTCTGGCGGAATCTTACGTTTATTTTTCCTCATTGTTCCAATGCATGTGAGTTTCCTGGTCAGTAACGAGAGTGTTAGTGCGTAGCTGTCAATGTGACTGGTAAGCCTGCTGACAACATCTGAAGGAGAATTTGAAACAGCATATGGCCCTTGATGTTGCTTGCCACAATAGATCTCCAAGATACTGGTGTAAAAAGTTTTCGCATCGCAGAGAGCAAACATCTTTATTTCCATATTTCGCTGGCTTATATGAGATATACTGAATGAAGTTACAGCGTCCTCTAAATGCTTGTAACTTTTCAGCGGCAGTTACGAATTCGCTCAAACTGTAACTGTTTTTGCAGTTTCCAATAAACGTCAGCAATTGTTCTAATAGCTGCTAACTTGTCCGTTTCTTGTCTCGCTTGTCGCGTCCTTTTTATCATCAAATCTGAGACACCGTAATACGAACAGAAAACGCTTGTAGCTCATCACAGCTCTAAGCATCTGCATGTCTGATCCATCGGTGGTCCAAAGTTCATTCACCTTTGTATGATTAGCCTTCTTCTTTCCTAAGATGTAAATCAATCCAAACAACGCCATTATTTCATATCTCGTCGTGTCTTTGGCATCGTTTTCTTTCACATAATTAACACTAATCTTTTTATGTTGAATATACATGTTAGCACGACAACCTCTTCGGTCATGTCAGTGCTGATTATTTTAGTGAATGCACTTATATGCCGGCCGGTGTGGCCGAGCGGTTCTAGGCGCTTCAGTCTGGGACCGAGCGAACGCTACGGTCGCAGGTTCGAATCCTGCCCTGCCTCGGGCATGGATGTATGTGATGTCCTTAGGTTAGTTAAGTTTAAATAGTTTTAAGTTCTAGGGGACTGACCCATAGTGCTCAGTGCCATTTGAACCATCAGCACTTATTTCATCCTTGACATCCCTGGCTGTGGCTTCAGGTCCAGGAAGTATTTTGATAATCTTCTTACTTTTTGTCTGTGTTGCTGCAGTACTGCAAGATTTCTTCCACTTACACGTTTTACCCCTTCCAATACAATATTTGTCATTTGAAACAGATTCGACATCACTTTCTTCGGCTTCAGAGGCACATTCTTGCTCACTTGTTGGATCATTGTCACTCTGTGTGATCACTTCTTCTTCTTCTTCTTCTTCTTCTTCTTCTTCTTCTTCCGTCCTCATCTCCACAATTATCAGACTCGAAATTTGATACCAGAAAATCTGGATCCTCACTGAGTAGCCACTCAACCTCGGCGTCATTAAGGCATCTTTTAGTCCTATAAAAGCAAAAATAATTACAAAATATGTAAAACAAGTACTATAACGTTGAGGTTTTGTACAGCACATAAAACGAAAAAAGAAAGATACTTGTATCGGGACATCAGCAGGCTCGCGGCGCACTTTGTGCGCCAACTATACACAGGCGGAAGAAATATGAAATAACTCCACTTGTAACAATCACAGACAGAAACGATTGTTCACAGCTTAAGTCAAGACAACAATGAAGGAATACACGAGAGAAGAACACAGTGGTACAAACTGATTATAATTCATAGAGATTTTTTTACGAGTGGCGCACTCCGTGCGTCAGCGCGCCCGCTCAAGGGTTAACGTTGCCCTCGGTTACGTCTACGGATTACGAAGACGCCAGTTTCTGAAATGCATTGAGGAATGTTTCGACGTTCTCTTCCGTTCTCTTCCGTCCACTTCCGCTTTGTGGAATGTGAATCGACCTTTATAAATGATACTTAAAAACACGATAGGTTTAGGAAACTCGATGGAATTTCCATGAGAGGAGGAGGGGAAATGGGGGGGGGGGGTCTTGCTGTTGAGATCAGATCCTGCATGCTATTGAGAATGACCTACCCGAATGCATCATTGCCTCGTTCGCATGCAAGTCGTGGAATCCCGACAAACGCGAGCAGCACTACACACAGTCCAGTCACATTAATGTAACTACCGCCTATTTTCGACGTCAGCGTGCAATAACCAGTCACAGACTGCAAGTCCCCCCCATGAACCTTGGACCTTGCCGTTGGTGGGGAGGCTTGCGTGCCTCAGCGATACAGATGGCCGTACCGTAGGTGCAACCACAACGGAGGGGTATCTGTTGAGAGGCCAGACAAACATGTGGTTCCTGAAGAGGGGCAGCAGCCTTTTCAGTAGTTGCAGGGGCAACAGTCTGGATTATGGACTGATCTGACTTGTAACATTAACCAAAACGGCCTTGCTGTGCTGGTACTGCGAACGGCTGAAAGCAAGGGGAAACTACAGCCGTAATTTTTCCCGAGGACATGCAGCTTTACTGTATGATTAAATGATGATGGCGTCCTCTTGGGTAAAATATTCCGGAGGTAAAATAGTCCCCCATTCGGATCTCCGGGCAGGGACTACTCAAGAGGACGTCGTTATCAGGAGAAAGAAAACTGGCATTCTACGGATCGGAGCGTGGAATGTCAGATCCCTTAATCGGGCAGGTAGGTTAGAAAATTTAAAAAGGGAAATGGATAGGTTAAAGTTAGATATAGTGGGAATTAGTGAAGTTCGGTGGCAGGAGGAACAAGACTTTTGGTCGGGTGATTACAGGGTTATAAATACAAAATCAAATAGGGGTAACGCAGGAGTAGGTTTAATAATGAATAAAAATATAGGAGTGCGGGTTAGCTACTACAAACAGCATAGTGAACACATTATTGTGGCCAAGATAGACACAAAGCCCATGCCTACTACAGTAGTACAAGTTTATATGCCAACTAGCTCTGCAGATGATGAAGAAATTGATGAAATGTATGACGAGATAAAAGAAATTATTCAGGTAGTGAAGGGAGAGGAAAATTTAATAGTCATGGGTGACTGGAATTCGTCAGTAGGAAAAGGGAGAGAAGGAAACATAGTAGGTGAATATGGACTGGGGGGAAGAAATGAAAGAGGAAGCCGCCTTGTAGAATTTTGCACAGAGCATAACTTAATCATAGCTAACACTTGGTTCAAGAATCATGAAAGAAGGTTGTATACCTGGAAGAATCCTGGAGATACTAAAAGATATCAGATAGACTACATAATGGTAAGACAGAGATTTAGGAACCAGGTTTTAAATTGTAAGACATTTCCAGGGGCAGATGTGGATTCTGACCACAATCTATTGGTTATGAACTGCAGATTGAAACTGAAGAAACTGCAAAAAGGCGGGAATTTAAGGAGATGGGACCTGGATAAACTGAAAGAACCAGAGGTTGTACAGAGTTTCAGGGAGAGCATAAGGGAACAATTGACAGGAATGGGGGAAAGAAATACAGTAGAAGAAGAATGGGTAGCTCTGAGGGATGAAGTAGTGAAGGCAGCAGAGGATCAAGTAGGTAAAAAGACGAGGGCTAATAGAAATCCTTGGGTAACAGAAGAAATATTGAATTTAATTGATGAAAGGAGAAAATATAAAAATGCAGTAAATGAATCAGGCAAAAAGGAATACAAACGTCTCAAAAATGAGATCGACAGGAAGTGCAAAATGGCTAAGCTGGGATGGCTAGAGGACAAATGTAAGGATGTAGAGGCTTGTCTCACTAGGGGTAAGATAGATACTGCCTACAGGAAAATTAAATAGACCTTTGGAGGGAAGAGAACCACTTGTATGAATATCAAGAGCTCAGATGGCAACCCAATTCTAAGCAAAGAAGGGAAGGCAGAAAGGTGGAAGGAGTATATAGAGGGTTTATACAAGGGCGATGTACTTGAGGACAATATTATGGAAATGGAAGAGGAAGTAGATGAAGATGAAATGGGAGATAAGATACTGCGTGAAGAGTTTGACAGAGCACTGAAAGACCTGAGTCGAAACAAGGCCCCGGGAGTAGACAACATTCCATTAGAACTACTGATGGCCTTGGGAGAGTCAGTCATGACAAAACTATACTATCTGGTGAGCAAGATGTATGAGACAGGCGAAATACCCACAGACTTCAAGAAGAATATAATAATTCCAATCCCAAAGAAAGCAGGTGTTGACAGATGTGAAAATTACCGAACTATCAGTTTAATAAGTCACAGCTGCAAAATACTAACACGAATTCTTTACAGACGAATGGAAACCTGGTAGAAGCGGACCTCGGGGAAGATCAGTTTGGATTCCGTAGAAATGTTGGAACACGTGAGGCAATACTGACCTTACGACTTATATTAGAAGAAAGATTAAGAAAAGGCAAACCTACGTTTCTAGCATTTGCGAAAGGCTATTTACAATTTGTACAGAAACCAGATGGCAGTTATAAGAGTCGAGGGGCATGAAAGGGAAGCAGTGGTTGGGAAAGGAGTGAGACAGGGTTGTAGCCTCTCCCCGATGTTATTCAATCTGTATATTGAGCAAGCAGTAAAAGAAACAAAAGAAAAATTCGGAGTAGGTATTAAAATCCATGGAGAAGTAATAAAAACTTTGAGGTTCGCCGATGACATTGTAATTCTGTCAGAGACAGCAAAGGACTTGGAAGAGCAGTTGAACGGAATGGACAGTGTTTTGAAAGGAGGATATAAGATGAACATCAACAAAAGAAAAACGAGGATAATGGAATCTAGTCAAATTAAATCGGGTGATGCTGAGGGGATTAGATTAGGAAATGAGACACTTAAAGTAGTAAAGGAGTTTTGCTATTTAGGGAGTAAAATAACTGATGATGGTCGAAGTAGAGAGGATATCAAATGTAGACTGGCAATGGCAAGGGAATCGTTTCTGAAGAAGAGAAATTTGTTAACATCGAGTATAGATTTAAGTGTCAGGAAGTCGTTTCTGAAAGTATTTGTATGGAGTGTAGCCATGTATGGAAGTGAAACATGGACGATAACCAGTTTGGACAAGAAGAGAATAGAAGCTTTCGAAATGTGGTGCCACAGAAGAATGCTGAAGATAAGGTGGGTACATCACGTGACTAATGAGGAGGTATTGAATAGGATTGGGGAGAAGAGAAGTTTGTGGCACAACTTGACTAGAAGAAGGGATCGGTTGGTAGGACATGTTTTGAGGCATCAAGGGATCACAAATTTAGCATTGGAGGGCAGCGTGGAGGGTAAAAATCGTAGAGGGAGACCAAGAGATCAATACACTAAGCAAATTCAGAAGGATGTAGGTTGCAGTAGGTACTGGGAGATGAAGAAGCTTGCACAGGATAGAGTAGCATGGAGAGCTGCATCAAACCAGTCTCAGGACTGAAGACCACAACAACAACAACAGACTGCAAGTGGCAGCACTAGCGGTGGAGAGTATATAAAGCGTTTCCGGGGGGGGAGGGGGGGGGGCGGAAAACAGTGCAGTCGTTGTCATAATGTGGAAACGGAGCAGTTTATCTGACGTCAAGAGTGGCAAGATCACTCGCTTTCACGCCAATGATGGGAGCATTTCCGAAACGGAAACGTCGCTACAGCTATTTGACGCCTCTATAGTGTGTTCGTAAACATAACTTCAAAGTCGCTTCGTTCCTTCGACTCTTTTTTTTCATAAACTTGCTTCGACTACGATGGGGAGCGGAGGGGGGGGGGGTGAGCAAGAGGCACAGTGCATGCTATTAATTATGTGTGTTGATAGGCAGGTGGAATGTGCTGCAGGATACATCATGTCCACAACCACATTCAACAGCCGTACACCTCCACACCTAGAAACATCCAGGCAGCTTTTCAGCGAGCTTGAGTAGAAGATGTAGTCTCACTTTAAAATAAAAAGTTCTTTCTTGGCTTTCTATTCTACTTTGTCTATTTTCGAACTCTGGGTGCCACGTTAAAAAACGCTTCATCTGTTTCGTACTTTTTATTAATTTTGTAATTGTTGGGACACTAATTTAATTAATTAAATTATTCTAAATTAAAAATAGTTCTTATTGTCCATATAGTATACTAAACATTTATTTACCTTCACATATTCCCCCTTCAGTGCTTTATAAATCGCTTCACACGTTTCTGGAGTTATTTTGTCTAATGTGCGATGTGATATTCGAGTGCTGTGTTGTAAACTAGACTAGCTCTCTCATGTATCAAGAAATCGCAGTGTCACAGTTTGCCTGTCATCTGCACATATTACAGTTATCAAGAGTGTTCTGTTTTGTAATATGAGAAACCACTATAGTGAGCAAATACTGAAATACACTGTATCCATTCGTAAGTAACTTATATATTAAGACTTGACTTCCTCCACTTGCAGCTCTCGTAACAAATTTTGCTGAATGCTTTTATCATCTCGACGTAATACCTAGGCCTTGATCCAAGTATGTTTCCGGACCGAGCGGGGTGGCGCAGTGGTTAGCACACTGGACTCGGTTCAAACCCGTCTCCGGCCATCCTGATTTAGGTTTTCCGTGATTTCCGTAAATCGTTTCCGGCAAATGCCGGGATGGTTCCGTTGAAACGGCACGGCCGGTTTCCTTCCCATTCCGTCCCTAATTCGAGCTTGTGCTCCGTCTCTAATGACCTCGTTGTCGACGGGAAGTTCAACACTAATCTCTTTCTCGTCCTCCAAGTATGTTTCCTTTTTTTTTCGCCGCATTTCTTCCAGTTACACACAATATATAATTGTATTACTTGCAACTGCAGCACGTAATAAGTTCTCATCCGCCATCTTGAAATTTGACGAAAAATATGACGACAGTGTAATACCCCTTTTTAGCGGCATCTTTGTCTGCCGCTCGGTCTCAGGCGTCTTGTCACGGTCCGCGTGGCTGCCCCCGTCGGAGGTTCGAGTCCTCCCTCGGGCGTGGGTGCAATGTTGTCCTTAGCTTAAGTTAGAGTAAGTAGTGCGTAAGCTTGGTGGCCGATGACCTCAGAAGTTTGGTCTCATAAGACCTTATCACAAATTTCCAAATCTTTGTCAAAGAAATTTGATGAATATTTTATCATATTTCTTTGTCAAAGAAATATGATAGTGTAATACCGGCCTTAGTGGTGACAGGTGGCGTTTTCAGGTCAATCGCGTTTTCTGCTCCATCGGACAGATTGGTGCGTACGGCGTGAAACGTCTGAAAGGCAACACGCTGCATCAATCGTCAGGGGGGCGCAGGACGGAGTATTGCGGTCTGACGAATGTTTTCGTGGCATTCTGTGAGTGATCTTGTCATTGTAGAAGGCACAATGGATCAACACAAGTATCCCTCTATTGTTTAGGATCACGCCCATCCCTGCATGTGCAGTTTGTTTTTCTTCGGCACGATGGCATCTACAAGTACACAATCCAACGTGTCACACAACTCGCAGTGTGCAAGCGTGATTGTGAGAGCACCAGGATGACTTTACCGCGCTCCCGTGGCCACCAAACACCCAGGATTTAAACCCAGTCAATCTGTGGGACCACCTCGATCGGTCTGTTCGCGCGCAAGTCTTATTTCAGGCGACGCCACATTGGGCGACTTGGATTCCGGTAATGAGGATGAAATGATGATGAGGACAACACAACACGCAGTCCACGAGCGGAGAAAATCTCCAACCCAGCCGGGAATCGAACCCGGGTCTGCTGCATGGGAGGTAAGCACGTTACCAGCCAGCTAACACAATTTTTGTGCCATACGCGTTTCACGTTTATTCTTTGTAAGACATCATCAGTGACAGATTCCGTGGATGTTTATCTAGATTTGCGTTTCGTTTTCTTGTTATCGCTGTTTTGCTTCATATAACTGCCATCTTAAATTTTACTTCACAGCAGGAACTCAATACTCGTTCTCATAAAACGACGGTCCCCAAAAAATGGCTCTGAGCACTATGGGACTCAACTGCTGAGGTCATAAGTCCCCTAGAACTTAGAACTACTTAAACCTAACTAACCTAAGGACAACACACACATCCACGCCCGAGGCAGGATTCGAACCTGCGACCGTAGCGGTCGCGCGGTTCCAGACTGTAGCGCCAGAACCGCTTGGCCACCAGCGGCCGGCCGACGGTCCCAAAATAAAATGTATGACATACCGCAATTTTATACGCAGCTGAGCACCATAGGACTACAAAAGTTGAAAACGTAGTTACTCAGTCGTTTGACTGTTTTAATAAGAGTCTGGACAGTCTACCATAACACGCAGCCTTTATGGGCGAAGATTCCCACGCTGTTGAATTTCCACACGTGATAACATACGTTTCTTCTTTCCCCACGTGGCATAAAAAGTTTTTTTTTTTTTTTTACAAACATTCAAATACGATTTCTGATGAGAAATCCGCTGCGCAATCTTTTCTTATACAGGGTGATTCCGTGATGGTGTTACCGCAATTTTTTTCTTATAAAGAGTGATTTCGTGATGATGTTACAAACTTTCAGGGATGATGAAGGGTAAATGTGTCATTTAGGGGTAAGGGACCCTGGTGTGGAATCGACGGAGTCGGAAGTTGTAAGCGAAAATCGTTCCGACAGCCCTTGACAGTGGACCTCTTCTTCTGCAAACTCCTTGCTTTCCATATTTAGGAAGTTGATAGTGTGGTCAATAACAAGAAGACTTGGACTCTAAAGTGTATACCTTAAGATTTATGAGCATTTGTTCAGTAGAAGAGATGTGTTTCACAGTAGCTGTTCGCATCCTATCATAGACGTATCAGTTCAGAATCAGTTTACAGGAAACGTGATGTAGTAATCGATATTGACTAAAAGCAACAAGTGTACCCATAACCTTAAACCTACTTCGTCATTCAAAGCCATACTAACATGAAGATTTCCCCCGCCCCTTGTCCTCACCGGCAAGCTGAGATCCTAGGCACATTTGTGACTTCAGTAATCCTTCATTACAGAACTGCCTGAGAGCCACCGATGTAGATGACTTTTGAAACTATTTAAGAATGGATAGTAAATCATTTGATATTTTATTGGACACCATAAGGAACAAAATCAGCTTCTTGGAGGCTCTAAGATGCTGAAGACCTGCCATCACAGTCAAAAGCTGTCATGATTTTTTTCTGGAAAAATTGTTTTGCTAAAAGCAATTAGCTTCTCATGTGCCTCTGTCTTCAAATTCTTGTTAATATGTACTTACCACAAGCACTGTTGACTTTCATTTCTTGGTACTGTATCGAGAATCCACCACGACTGTGTTGCGAACATCCAAATGGTCTGACAGCAGGTGTGTTGTCCGCATTTGACTGACGTCTTACGTGTGCACCTGGCTGGGCTATTCTATGTAGAAGTGGTCAGAACCAAGGACGAACCGCAGCAGTTTATCGCTGCGTCGTGCGATGTGTTAGATCGCACTTGAGTGATTTAGTCGCTGATCGCAGCGATCGATCGGTGATCGCACTTAATTTCCAAACTGTGCGATATATCATATGCGATGCACGCACGCAATCTGGCTGCCTATCTGCGACTCGTTTATCTAGGTATTAAGCTTGGTTATGTAGTTTCGTTTCTTCTCGCCCACGCGGAATACGGATCTTGAATCCTAAAGCGCATTTGTACTGAGTAATTCACGATGTGCTTCTGGAAAAACTCGTATGCTAAGTGCATCTAGCTTCTCATAGGCCTCTGCCTTCAAATTCTTATTAATATGCACTTACCAAAAGTACTGTTGACTTTTATATCTTGGTACTGTACTGAACTACCGATGTTCGCAACATGTTGGCCACATATTGCGGACACAAAAACAGTGTTCCACGGCTGTGTCGGTACAGATCAGAGGAATACTGTTTCTGGTTTACTAAACGCCGTTATGCAACGCTACTATTTGTTTATACCCTCACAACTGCAGAAATTGTCTGAGATATGGCTGGCTTTGAAATTTGGATTAAATGTGTAAGTCTTTGATAGGAATCTCCTGTTACCATTAATCAATGAGCAACAGCAGGTCTTTGCTTCACAGGAATTGCTTTTCTGAAACTTGCCATTCTTTGAAACGACTGAACCTATAACAATAATTAGAATTTCAAAATCGGACGGCGACATAACAGTTCATACAGCACGTGATTCCCTGCTCGTCTTCTATAGTACCAGCACACGCCCAGTTCGTTAAAGAATTGAGCTCCCATATACAAAACGGCTTCAAACGTCAGATTACAAATGTGTTAAATATTTTACGTTAAGCGAGCAAGTGAGAAAAAGTTAAGAAAAAGTTAGAAAATGACGCATCAAAGTTTGTTGGAAGTTGCTACTGCTCTCGTTGGGGTAATTTGCACTCCATTTTAAGCAGAAACAAGTTTTCCGCGCACCTTAGTCTATGACGTCGTATCTCCTCAACTTAAGTGTCGCACGAACATATAATTCTGCAGGTACGTTCAACGGTATATGTAGATACTGAATACAAACTGTTGCAAATAGTCAGTAGTATAGACGTTATAACTTAAAACGTCATACTAGCTGCTGAAGTTCCCTGCGTGAACAGGATAAAGGTTTGTAATCATACGTAAGGTTTGTTGGAAATCGCTAAGTGCTCTCATACCACCAACAAAGACTACATCTTTGTCGTCGTCTGCTTATTTTGTCGAATATTATTAATGCAGCACGACATATCAATAATTAATTCTTCCTCTTCATTTATAGCGTAGCTCTTGATGCGAATACACACTATGAAATGTTTGCTTTCTGTTCAGCGTAGCAAACAATGCGAATACATAATTATGTTGAAATGTTTGTCCCTAGTGTAGATTGGGACCTCACGTTAAAATTTATAGTTATTTAGAGGGCACGATACAGTCTGAAAAGTGTAGTTGCCATTTACATTCAGAACGAATACTATTAAAACAATACTGGTACTATATAGAAAAAATGAGTTTACAGCGTTATTAAACGGTGTGTCACGCGAGATAATACGACAAATACATCGATGACGAACGCAAGGCAGTAATCCTTGGCGTAAAATTTAGTCTACAAAACGAAGCGGCAACTGTCAGTATAGCCAAATTTTGTAACATGACGAAAATACTACGAAATAAATCTATTTTCGTTTCAACAGGAATTGTGATTTTAATATGGTGAACTACGTAGGTGATACTTTTTAATGAAAGACGTCCATTTATTTGCAGCAGAAGTGGCTCTCTTGTAGGAATCGGCTAGCAAACATCTCACAAAATAGCTGTTGACTTCATTAAAGACTGTGTTATAATAGCGGCGGAAGATTTGTGTCTACACCTATGTACTCGTAGCTCCCAATACTGTGGATCTTATGCAAGGAAAAACAAAGAAATCGTGTAGAAACTAATTAAAAAAAACCATTCTGCTCGGATTTCATGTGTGTGTCCTGGATTATCACTGATGCGCAGCAGTTAGCGGATTGCTGGATATGATGACCAAAGATTATGGTTCAAATGGCTCTGAGCACAGGTTGGTTCAAATTGCTCTGAGCACTTGGGACTTAACATCTATGGTCATCAGTCCCCTAGAACTTAGAACTACTTAAACCTAACTAACCTAAGGACATCACACAACACACAGTCATGCTCTGAGCACTATGGGACTTAACTGATGAGGTCATGAGTCCCTAGAACTTAGAACTACTTAAACCTAACTAACCTAAGAACATCACACACATCCGTGCCCGAGGCAGGACTCTAACCTGCGACCGTAGCGGTCACGCCGCTCCAGACTGTAGCGCCTAGAACCGGTCGGCCACTCCGACCGGCGCCAAAGATTAGATCACTCATTTAGTTCGTAGCCACATTTGTTTTGTAGCGCTTTTATTTGCAGTTGTTTCCTTCATGATAGAATCTATTGAGAATTAAGTGCATTATACAAATGCTGATGAACATGTTTGATCAATATATCTGATGTTCGTCCTTAGAATCCCATACTCTAATTCGCTACCATAACATTTACTTGTTTATTGTGAATAATGTTTCAACTGCTACCTATAATAAACGACGCAGCTATCGCCGACAGATTGAGCTCGGGCCCACTGTGCGTGGCTTGACGAATTCTACGGCATACCTGTAGCTGCGTGATGGGTCCTCCACTTAACGAGCATTCGGCATTGCCGTTTATAAAAGCAAATCTCGCCGCTGTATACTGTTGAGTGAAAGCATGAAAGGCCGTTATGTTGGCCAACAGGTAACAAACGATCGATAAAATTCATTGAAGCAGAAGACTTGTCATCTGATATTCATTTTACAACTGTGTAATCCACCTTGAAAATAGACGGCTCATTACACAGACCTGTGCAGAACTGACTTGTCTAGCCAGTACACCCGAAATGTAACTGGTGAGATACGAAGAAAGACGATACGTAAGTGTACTAGACGCAGGTTTCCCCCTTCGATTAAGTCATAACAAACAATGGTACACACAAGCTAGCCAAGGGAGGGAGAGGGACATGTTATTTTCGCGGTGAACGGCGAGGTAGTTTTGAGATTTTACAACTTGGTCCTAATCAGTATTCATTACAGACGCACGTTACGGTTTTCTTCAAACTAATACAAGATTAATCTGCCTGTCTGCTTGACACGGAAGGATGCAAGTTCGGTGTGCGAAGTTTATTATCCTCTCTCTGACTAGCAGGGCTTTGTATATCGCCGTTAAGATAAGGAAATGCAAGAACGGTAGTATTATGTTGATAACATAGCCATTATCAGACAATGACTTGGTGGTAACCGTCAGTGTGTTTGAATGAGCGCCGAGAGGGAAATGGGTATTCCAGCAAGCGTTGCTAACATGAGTACCGCATGAGACGCGATTTAAATATCTGCAAAGAAGAAACCTGGGGATGTTCCACTGAAACTCTACGCACATCAGCACTGGCACTTCTGTACAGTGTAGCGGAATATTGCGCACCCGTCTGGGCCCGCAGTAGGCATGTCAGATATATTGATGTGCAACTTAACGAGACAATGAGGCTCATAACAGGAACAGTAAGACCCACCCCGAAACCTTGGCTGCCCGTCCTTGCCAATATCGAACCACCCTCGATTAGACGTGAAAGAGCAATCCAGAGGTACAAAGAAAAGTTCAGGGACCTACCTCCTCCCCCTGACAGATTGATGTCAAGAAATCCCTTCTGGAAAGAACTCAAACAACAGATTGATATTGATGACCTGTGGAAACAGCAATGGCAGGAAAGCAAAGTGAATAACAGTTTCCTTATTGAGGACCCATCTCAACGAGTTCCAGGCTTCCAACTCCAACTTAGAGTGTGGGTAACTCTAAATCGTCTGCGGACAGGTGTTGGTCGGTGCGGATATTTGTTGAAAAAGTGGGGTTTCTCCCAGGACCCCAATTGTGAGTGCGGAGAGAGTCAAACCATGCAGCATATAGTTGAGTGCGACGTACACGGACTTAAGGGAGGAAATCTGATGGACATACATGTGATAAGTGACCAAGCACTCTTGTGGCTGGAAACCCTGAAAATTTTATTGTAAATCATTGTTAATGTTAATTTAAATTTTTATGTTGATGTTTGTAAGTGTATCACGCTTTGCCTGTAGCTGAACGAGAAATAAAAAATAAATAAACGTGCCGTTAGCAGTTCCACAATTAATAAACTGTTCCGGGCTATTATGCTGTGGTCGAATGGCTTTACATTTAAACCCAATGTTTCGTTCCCATCTGCGGAGGGAATTTTCAAGGTGAATCGTAGCTTCTTTGAGTGTGCAATTCATACCCCGGCTCGCAACTGACTGCGCAAAATCCGGTTTTGCGTGCTTCCGCGCATTAGTGTGATGTCACATGTTTTGAATACGCGAGCGCAATTGCCGTCGTCAGCTGTCGTCCCATGATGGAAGACTGATACACATCTTCTTCAGCACCGGAATCCAGATGTCCTTCAGTTTCATTCCCTCCTCCTTCCTATTGAAATTTCTGGGGCGTTTTACAGTCTCTGTGGCCTCTCTCTATAGCTTTCCATGATATCCGCTTGTGGCTACCAGTACTTAAAAGAGTCCTATCAAAATATATGTGGTGGTCTCCTCACTGCAAAGCATATTCCGCAACAGCTGATCTGTCATCCTCCCCTCTCTGCGATTGCCCTTGTGCCAGTGTAGTATGTAAATTGGAAATTTGTGGTAAGGTCTTATGGGACCCAACTGCTGAGATCATCGGTCCCTAAGCTTACACACTACCTAATCTAATTTAAACTAACTTACGCTAAGGACAACACAAACACCCATGCCCGAGGGAGGACTCCAACATACGACGGGGGGAGCCGCGCGGACCGTGACAAGACACCTGAGACCGCGCGGCTCGGCTGTAGTATGTGTCACATGTGTGGACCAGATTATAAAATGGGTGGATCTATCCTTGAGTTCACGTGGATAAATGTGGAGGCCAAACTATAGTTTAAAACATGAATTTATTGACCTTAGATAATTCCACCAATAAATTGAGTCTAACAGACATCATATCTTAGGCCTCTGTACTGTGTATTTATAGTCAGTGCACATTTGTAGTTATTGTGTGCATTTATTTATCTGCATCAGCGAGATAAAATTTCATTGAATGGCTCTACGTATTTGCAGCGTACTGAACTTCTGTTTGCCACTTTTTCTTTATTCAAGGGCATCATCTGGTTTGTCACATCCCCTAGAAAATCTCGTTGCCTTTACTAACTTGAAATAGTTCATGCTAGCGTTATTTTTCCTTTGGAAACAGTAAACAATATTGATTTCTGCGTACAGTGGAAGTAACAAGTAAAGTTTTAGTAAAATCTAGTGAAATAATCAAATACTCATATAAAAAACATTTTCAAACATATACTTTTTTAACAATGTAAAAGAGAAAAAGTTTTGGGAAGGTTTGAAATTATGCTTAAAATTCGTTGAAAGTTGAAGGGCTCTCATTATCAAATACTGGATGAATATAATCTGGGTAATTTGTGCCCCATTTGAAGCGGAAGCTGGCCGGCCGAAGTGGCCGAGCGGTACTAGGCGATACAGTCTGGAACCGCGCGACCACTACGGTCGCAGGTTCGAATCCTGCCTCGGGCATGGATGTGTGTGATGTCCTTAGGTTAGTTAGGTTTAAGTAGTTCTCAGTTCTAGGGGACTGATGACATGAGAAGTTAAGTCCCATAGTGCCCAGAGCCATTTGAACCATTTTTTTTAAAGTAGAAGCTAGTTTTTCCCGCATGTCAATGTTTATGACGTGTCTCATGAACTGTGTGTCATACCATGATATACTTTTGGAAGTACATTCAGTGGTTTATGTGGATACCACCTAGAGTTAGTAGTTAAAAATTAGTTAATTGAAACGTTGTGCCTGATAAAATGTTGCTAAGCGGCATTATGAGGAAATGATAGTTTTTCACGCATCTAAATATATTTGACGTCATTTCTCCAGAACTGTGTCGTCCGGTCATATAAGTTTGCAGTTACATTCAGTGATACACGCAGATACTGCCTGCAAAATATGTTACCAATAGTGTTAGTAGTAAAGAACTAATAAATTAAAACGTCATGCCTGTTGCTGCCGTTTTAATGGCATAGACAGCGGAAATCCAATAAGCGATAAACTTTTTCTTTCCAGCACTTTGTCTGTGTGTGTGTGTGTGGGGGGGGGGGGCTGACGGTGGGGAAAAGGGGAAAAGATTCGAAGTTAGTTTGTCGGAAGTCCCTGCATGCTCTCATTCTAAAACTGAATGAATAAATGTCCGGGCATTTGCATGCCATCAGTTACGTTGCCTCGAGACAAACACTTTGGTCTAACTGCAGTATTGCCCTATTGTGATAAACTTCTAACATATGATTATACCTCTTAATGAGTAAATTATTTTGAATTTTTCAAGTTGTTCAATAACTACGCGAAATCTTGACAGTCAAATTTTCATTGCCCCTGGAGGCTTTTTATAAGCAACTTACAAATGTGTTTGGGCGCCGCGCCCCGGGTTAGTCGTTTTGTAATATAGATATGAGTAACCCTTTCGATGCAGAAAAAATAGCAAGAATATTCGAAACATCACGATGACTTTACTTGATGCTGGCAAACGAAATGTAAATCAATGTAATTTGAGCATTTACCACCTGAATATTACGGAGTAACCATCGAAATGCGTTGTAGTTGTATAATAAAGCCAGTGACTGATTCTGTCTTTTTGTTGGGGCATTTTAAGCCTTCATTAACTGACTGAAAGCTGTCCCATCTTGGACAAAAATATTTTTTATAAATTACGTGTGACAGTTAATTTGCACACATAACAACAGCAATAATAGTGACTTAACAGACAATAAAATATCAGATTCACATTTCATTTCTACAACATTTCTAATTTTTGTTAATTGCTCTGGCCATAAATACAACCCAGCCGCGGTGGCCGAGCGGTTCTAGGCGCTTCAGTCCGGAACCGCGCGACTGCTACGGTCGCAGGCTCGAATCCTGCCTCGGGCATGGATGTGTGTGATGTCCTTAGGTTAGTTAGGTTTAAGTAGTTCTAAGTTCTAGGGGACTGTTGACCTCAGATGTTAAGTCCCATAGTGCTCAGAGCCTTTGGAACCATAAATACAAGGGTCTCTTTTCCTACCTCACTATCATTACGCCCTATGCCAACCTGCCCTAAATCTAAACAGCCTGGCACTTTCTTCCCACTCCACACAAACCATCGGGAGAGCAACGAAAATATGGGAGCTTTTGAATAGGAAAAACATAAACATTATAAAAAGCGAAATATAAGCAAATTCGGAAGCCACAGCACACCTACATGCATAACTATATTTCCCAATAGATGTACTCCCCCGTACTAACAATAAAATACTGCAAACATTGCCATCCTTGTATCAGAAACTTCGGTACACTTGCATATACAGGGTGTTACAAAAAGGTACGGCCAAACTTCCAGGAAACATTCCTCACACACAAATAAAGAAAAGATGTTATGTGGACATGTGTCCGGAAACGCTTACTTTCCATGTTAGAGCTCATTTTAGTTTCGTCCACCTACGCTCAATGGAGCACGTTATCATGATTTCATATGGCATACTCTACCTGTGCTGCTAGAACATGTGCCTTTACAATTGCGACACAACATGTGGTTCATGCACGATGGAGCTCCTGCACATTTCAGTCGAAGTGTTCGTACGCTCTCGGTGACCGATGGATTGGTAGAGGCGGACCAATTCCGTGGCCTCCACGCTCTCCTGACCTCAACCCTCTAGACTTTCATTTATGGGGGCATTTGAAAGCTCTTGTCTACGCAACCCTGGTACCAAATGTAGAGACTCTTCGTGCTCGTATTGTGGACGGCTGTGATACAATACGCCATTCTCCGGGCTGCATCAGCGCATCAGGGATTCCATGCGACGGAGGGTGGATGCATGTATCCTCGCTAACGGAGGGCATTTTGAACATCTCCTGTAACAAAGTGTTTGAAGTCACGCTGGTACGTTCTGTTGCTGTGTGTTTCCATTCCATGATTAATGTGATTTGAAGAGAAGCAATAAAATGAACTCTAGCATGGAAACTAAGCCTTTTCGGACACATGTCCACATAACATATTTTCTTTCTTTGTGCGTGAGGAATGTTTCCTGAAAGTTTGGCCGTACCTTTTTGTAATACCCTGTATAAGCCATGTTTTCCGATACACACACTCCCTTGTAATAGCAAAATACTGAGCAAGTATTTGCATTCTTGTATTGGAAACTAAAGTACACCTATACACATAAGCCATATGCTATTTACAGCAATGGCTTGAAAGGTATTTTCGGATGCTATATCGTGGCAGTTGGCTGCCGCATAAACAAACAACTAGGGCGGCGTGAGGGCAGAGGAACTTCGCTCTCGCAGCACTGGCAGCATACCCCCGTGTTCTGTGCTCTTGCGAAAGCAGAACTGAAATGTTGCTGATACGGGATCGCCAATCCCTTCTGGTGTTATGATGTTCGTACTTGAACCGCATTTTGTCTCTCCAGTCATTTCAAACTAATAAAAGAAGACAACAATCAACGCGCAGTACAAAGCAAAGCGGAGTACACAAAACATTCGGCAACGGCTACAAAACAATTGACTGCTGAGGTTGGGAGCTCCGTAAACGTTTAGTTCGGGCGCGATCTTTTGCCGGCATCAATAGGATCCATAGACCAAAATCACTATACCTTAAAACTGCCTCCATGTAGCGTCCGCCTGTAACATACTCGTACACGAATGACACCCATTTTCCGACATGCCACCCAACCAAAACAAATTATGCTTCCAAATAAGTTTTCGAGAGTACATTCATTTTATGTTCAGCTGGAAAACAAAAAAATTGTTGCCACTGATAAAAACGCGACAACCTGTGAAACACAAAATAACAAACGGATGTTTACTTTAATTTAAAATAAGTTATCCTTCTGTTGCTGTGACTAACGGCGAAATCATCAACTAATCTTGGCGACATCATCAACTACTGTTTGCTAATCTTTGGTCTTTTTCACAGTCCTTTCTATTACAAGAATAGACAAATAACTTAGGCGTTTATCAGACGCTAAATTTCTAACATCACTTTTTACACGTCGCATGTACGAAAATGAAGCAGAGGAAGCTGGAATAGTCGCTGCTATTTGACTTAATTTGTACACATCACTTTCCGTAAGTTTATGTTGTTCCAACAACTTGAGCAATGCAAGTAAATCGTAAGCCTTCATTCCGGTTTACTTTTCATGTATAATAACAACATTTTTTAACATCTTAATTTCTGCCTCCAACGATTCAGTGTTGCATGAATAATTTTGTAACAACGGCAGTAACATTTGTCCATCTATACAATATTCATTTTTTGGGTTTAGACAAGTGATTCCTTTAATTATTCCAGAGTTACAACTAAACGCCTCTCGAGTTCAGTGTTTATTGTATGTAACACTTTATCAAACGCTAAAGATTTGAAATCAGTTGGTTGTACACGTTCCAGGATGTCTTTATTCGGAAAATCACAAACATATTCTCAAAGCTGTTTAAGCGACTTTCGAATTCTACCAAAAGAAGGGGAATCTGTGAGGATATCAGCAACTATTTTTGGTGCCACATCTACACTTTCTTTCCCTATGTTAAGTGAAACCTGAGTCTAATTTACGCATTTGATTGACCCACGTAGCTTCTACACGGCTGATTCCAGCAACAATATCACTATCTTTCCCCTGAAGGAAATCAAATCAATGTCGTGAACAGGCATAAATGAAAAACAAAATACAAATTCAACTTTGCACTGAAACCTGATGCTTCTACAGCTCGTTCTGCATTTTCTGACTGAATGTGTACTAGGATTACAATGATACTTAGGGTTACAACGATAGCTTCAATTGTATTCTTCACAGCCAGACATGAAACGTATTGACAGACGTATCTTCTGTCACTTAACTTTTTTAATTCCACCTTTCCAATCTTCATTTTTAATTGTGTATCAATAAACATTTGATGCACTGTCGACTCACTTATAAAAACAATCTGTAGCCCATTTGATCGCTCTGAATGTTGCTACTGTGACGAGATTCAACTTCTCCTACGGTTCGTGCAGTGTGTGTAGATGGAGCTGACTTGTGGTACTTCCCTGATTAAAAGCGCTGGAACACCTGCGCACGAACCACTTATAACTAAAGCACCATCATGTGTTTGTGCAATGGAGTGATTTAAATTAATTCCACGAGTTGATAATTTTTTAAATGCAGACTAACAGAGAAGCATCTTTTTTTTCCTAACTTCAAACCTAGAAACCGTTTGTATATGTTACCACCTAAATACTAACCCAGAGACTGTTGATAGTAGTTCAGTTTTTGAACAATCTTTCGACCCGTCAATCATTTGAGCAAGATACTTCATCTGAAATATGTTCTAGCACCATGTTGCTCATGGTGGTAAAAATTTCGTTTGGTATATCATGATGTGCGTATTTTAGATTCAAATTTTTTCCTGACACACAGATCTCTTTTCCCTATAAATTATAATAACTCTAAAATATTTTCCTTATTTGCGCTATCTTCGATTCATTGTGACCTCTTTGAGGTATTCCTTGAAGGGCTGTGTATCGAAGTACATCGCCAATCTTCCATGTATCTTCTGCTTTCAAGGACTTGCAGAGCTTACGTTCCATCTTTCAGAGCAGCAACTGCTGCATTCTCTCCTAACCTCCTTGTTAAATTTTTGAAAGACTCTCAAGCAACTACAGAGTTTGTGTGTGTGCAACTCTTCTCATGATATTTAAAGCCGATGTGAGACTCTATTACTCTCTTTCAATTAGTGACACCCTCACTTACAAAACTAAGCAATTCACATTTTGTGCCGTGAGTTTGGAGACGAAAAAAAAAAAAAAATCGACTGACAAAGTAATATGTAGCAACATGTACCATACTATATTCTAGCCATGAATGAATTTTGTACCATCTAGCTGTAAATTTCTTTTTCCAAACATGCAAGAACGGAAATGTCTTAATGGAGGCTGTTTTGGTTCGTCACTAAGTTTTGTATGTATATCACAAACTGAAGCAGGCGTATTAGTGCTGCTTGTGATCTAGGAACACAAAATTAATCTTTACCTTTATTTTTTGTGAATTTTTCATTTTTCAACCGTGTTAATTCTCTTCCTACTTCCATTTCTTCATCATCATCGAACACAGTTTTTTCTATGTCACTCACTGGATCATAGACACTAGTCTCTGCAGTTTAAAATGGAGACGTTGTAATGTCCTCATTTAGTTTAATTACTTTTTGTTGCCGCCTGAAGGCTGTTTTGCCACCTTACTACGTTCGCTTTCCACAACATGTACAATTCACTACCAAAAACAAAACATATAGCACAATGAAACCAAATTTGCTTTTGTTGCTTACTGTCAATGCAAGCTACAGAACACACGCGCAAACACAAAACACACAGTGGGGAAGTTCGTTCGATTGATCGATCGACTAGTTCGTTCACTCATTGCTCAACAGGTAGGGATCAACAGATAGGTGGAATGTGTTAGTTTTATTTTACGGCTTTAATATGGGACAATACAAAATTATTCAACAAATTAACAGAATGGTTTGCCTTACGTCTACAACTTCACACAAGTTATTTTAATTTTATGAAATAAAGTTTGGCTGTGGACTTTGATTCTGATATTTTTCCGTCTTATTTGAGTGGGCAAGGAAAATTTTGGGTGGACCCTGGTCCACCCCGGGCGCCACCACCGCCTTGCGCTCTTCATGTCGTTTTTTGAGCATTCTTTTTGTAGCACCTACTTACACTTCCCCACAACTACACGAAATCCTATAAATTCCTGTTTTTTCCGGCAGTTGGCGAGCATCCTTGGCCGATCTTATGTGATCTTGCATTTTCCGGGTAATTCTGTAGATTACTGCGATGTTCCGTTTTTTCAAGATTTTTCCTATGCGGTCAGTAACGTTTTAATGAAAGGCAGGAAAACTTTCGATTTTACTGGCGCATGTACATTGCTATGATTTCTGGGGGTGGTCTAAATGTTCTTTTTACCTCAGCGGACGAATAACCATTTTTGTGCACCGCAGTGAGATATTTTAATGTCAATAGGAAGGAGGAGGACGTGAAATTGAAAGATATCTGGATTCCGGTACTGAAAAGGATATTTACCAGTCTTCCGTCATGGGGTGATGGTAACAGTGGACGATGGCAGTCGACAAAGGCCACCTGAAAAAAGAAAAAAAAATATGTGACGCCACTGCGCGGAAGTAAGCGTTAACGGAATTTTGCTGTGTAGTCAGTAGCGAACCAGGGAATGAATTGGACAATCCAAGAAGCTACGATCCCCTTAGAGATGTCCTTCGCAGATGGGGACGAAACGTTGGGTTTAAGTGTGGAATCCATTCCACCACGGCATAACAGCCCGGAACATTTTATTAATTGTGAAGGTCTATATTTTGTGGGTGGCGGTTTGTGTCCCACTATTTGAAGTGTGAGAGGATCACCCACACAGAAATGTGTTACTTTTATAAGGAGTTTACTGTTTGAACTATAGTGTCATAAATTTGTTTTTGCATTTGTCAAACCGCTCAACAAAGTAGAAAGTTTTCTTTTGCCGTTCTTCCACGATGATCGTCCCTGTTTTCACTGAGATATAACCATCACAAATTCTACTGTTTAGTATCAGTTAATACAACCCACCGGAATAGCTTGCAATATTTTACCTCGTTTAGTGTCCATGTTAACACGGGATGTCTCACATGGTAGTTCATATGTTCTAAACTTAACCTGTAGTTCATATGTTCTAAACTTAACCTGAATGAAAGTGCTCCTATCATAGCACAAATATGTCCTGGGCAGAGTTAGGGATGCAAAAGAAGGGAATTAGCTTTCTGGTTTGTCTGGCAGCTTCAAAAATGTTTACACGAAAACATCTTGATATATTCACGCGTTTAACCCACTCCCAGAAATTTTATCCCACCAGAAAAACTTTTTTATCTATTACGTCTATGATCTGCAGTCATACGATAAAATATATAGTTTACTGTGGATGGCGAATCTTCTGGAGTTTGGCACAGGATCAGTGGCTTAAGCCTATAAATTGAAGGATACAGGTGTGGATACACTGCATCTGAGAGAGCTCACTGCGTTTGGGAACTAAGGGTACCGTAACTCGTAAAAAAGCATGAATATGCGAAGAAAATACTTTAAGTGTCTTTGAAGCTGCCAGACAAGTCGAAAATCTAGTTCTCTCCTTTTCCATTCCTATATCTGGCGGGTACGTTGTCCATTCTGGTTTCCAAATTCTACTCTACCATAATTTTGACATTAGACCGTCGTAGCTTGGCAATCGATGTACGTTTTTGTCGACTCGGGCGACGACTGATCTGGTATGATTTTTTTTACTATCTTTCGAACCATGTTGTTTATATCGCGGCAACGGATAAAGCTTTAACAAACCAACAGGACGACTATTATTTACACACATTTGTCTACTTTATTACAACATTTGAACCGAACCGCACAAGTTTTTCAACCGAATCGCACAATTTTGAAGTATAGAAATGGCGCGCGTAAAAATTCACAAAAACATATTTTTTGCAGGTAAAATCCGAAAGAAACTAGATTTTTGAAAGCGAGTTTTTAATTTCATTGTAAGAATGCTCTTTTTATTTATTTGATTCACTTTAAAGCGTGTCGGTGCATTCGGTTTCAGACCATTGTATCTCGACACGGATGAAGATTATTAGATTAAAAAAAATCGTTTCGACTTTTTTTGAACCGATTCACACAACTATAAAGTGCAGAAATGGCGCACTTCAGAAACCTCCCAGAAAATCGTGTGTTTTTGCACGTAAAATGCAAACAAAACAAGAGTTTTTCAAACGATTAAAACTTAACCTAGACCAAGGTCCGATACACCGGTGGACCAAATTTGAACCACTAGTCTTGCTCCAGTCTAGAGTTAATAAGATTGACTGTTTTTGCACGTGAAAACCGAACGAAGGTTTTTGCACGTAAAACCTCAACGGTGCACTTACAAATGGTGGCATTTCAGCCCAATTAAAATCTTTTGCAAAAGGAATTAAAAGATTTGCGCGGTTTGCATGGGCGCCAGCTCTGGTTCGTCGTTCAAATCTTGCTTAACACTTACAGCACAGTGCCCGTACGCCATACTGGCGCGGCCGCCCTGACGTTGGCGACGGCGCCCGTATACCGTACGGGCGAGCCTTTATTTGGCACCGTAAGCGCGTTTAGCGGGTCTCCGAAGCAGTTTCGTCAACTAATGTGGAGGTATTTCATTCTTCTTGCGCAAGAGGCAAGCACTTATCAGCTATCTCATCCTGGGAGCGGTTGTGAGCACTGAGAAGACGAAGTTACCTGCAGTTCATTCACAGGTGTTTACGATATGAAAATATCGCGCAGCGAGTTGACGGAGACAGAGATCTTAGATATTCTGTATGGAGATGCAGAATCTGAAATTGACATTCTGACAAAGAGGATTCGTACTCTCCAGACGAAAGTACAAGTGATGATTCAGATATGTATATGTCTCAACTGTTTATGAAGTGAAGAGTTCATTACCGCATTTTGTATTGTGAGTAGTGTTCATAACTTCACTTGCATTTAGTACCTCTTAGTACCAATCTTAGCATTACTTTTTTTCTATGCAGACAATGGTACAGACCATCAGTCACCATCCTGGTGGCATGTGCTTCACTGAACACAAAGAGCAAGATTGGTCGGAACTAGACGATTAGCCAGCACTGCCGGATTTGCGGGAAGTAGTCGGCGTAGCATCGCATTTTTCAAATGCCACTGAGGAGCTTCAATATTTTAGCTATTTCTTTGATGACGACCCTATTCGGCTCATCAAAAGTGAAACGAATCGGTACGCTGGTAACGTTATTACGGCAATGAAACGCATAGGTAGTCTGAAAATAAACTCTGTTTGGCACAAGTGGTCTGCAGTAAAATTGCAAGGGATTTACTGGTCTCTCAGTATTATTTTGCATTTGTGCGTCGTCAAATTGCCGAAAATCAATGATTATTGGTCAACAGACCCGATTTCGCAGACAGGATTTGCGAGTAAATTGTTTAGTCGCCATCGATTTTGCGCTACATTGTCGATGTTACACTTGAATGACAATGCTACATTCACTAGCAGAGGCGAAGAAAAGCATGACCCACTTCACAAATTGAGGCCTTTGTTTGATTTTTTTGTGAACACAAGCAAAATTAGTTTTCGTCCGCGCATGAATTTGACAATAGATGAGGCAATGTGTCCCTTTCGTGGTAGAACAAGCTTCAGAGTTTACATGAAAAACAAATCCAATAAATATGGAATAAAATTGTATGCTCTCTACGAGTCACCAACTGGTTATATGCTAAACTGTGATGTATATACAGGTTCTGCAGGCAGTGTTGACAATAGTATCGAGGGCCTTGTAAAAACCGCTCGTCCACCACGGCCGGCTTTTATTTTATATAAAGAGAAGGCTACGAAGAATGTATCCCTAGTAGACTTTATTCACAAAGTGGGGAAGAAATTGTCTGAGAAGCGCGGAAATATTATTCAGCAACAAGCAGCTTCATCCTCACAAATTGAGAGGACATTTGCAAGGCAATTTTCAGAGAAGGTCCCACCCACTGCAAACAAGGTGAATACTACTAGGTATTGCAAAGTATGTTCAGACAAGGGGAAGAAAGAGACGGGCGCATCAGGAAGGAAAGTAGATGGTGGTGCAAGGACTGTGAAGTTGGCCTTTGCGTCCCACAAAGTTTCCCGGATTTTCACACAAAGGCTAATTACATCTGAACTATTAAAATACTCTAGTTTACAGGTACCTGCAGTTAGACAATCCAGTGACATTTTGTTTTAAATTTAGATACAGTAATAATGGCATTACTCAAGAGACAGATCATGTAAAACTTTTTTATTCACGACATTTGTGTGTTTTCTTTTTTTAATTATAACACCCATTTTTATTTTATATTGTAAAATAAACTCACATTCATGTAAAGCTCTTACTGTTATCTTTGAAATGATGCAAGAACCATATTCCTATCCTTTTCCTGTACCTTGCAATCTAATTTCAAATATCCATTAAATATGCCAGTTCACAGCCAAGTGCCGGGTGTACAGAGGGCAGTGTTGAAAGTGTTAATATACTGAAACATAGCTACGTTAAGACAGATGTTCGAGCGGCTATACAAATGACGTTTGGTCCTGTCTAAAGTAAAAACCTTCTACCCGATGTTCCTAGCTCAAAAAGGAACCTAGCACTAAGTCCCTCCAAGGCCCGAATATGCGTGCGGCCATATTTGGTACGATAAAGTTCTCTTTTGGCTAGAACCTTGGCTACGTCTGCATCTCTGAACTCCAGTTGTAATGCATGCTTCTGCATTTTTTTCATCTTTCATTGTTCCCCATTGAAATGGTAGGGTAGGCTTCGTTCATGCCCTTGACAAATGTAGCCTACTCCAAACCGAGAATATACCTTGTGATCACAAAGTCAGTATAAATTTGAAAACTTAATAAACGACGGAATAATGTAGATAGAGAGGTACGAATTGACACACATGCTTCGAATGACATGGGGTTTTATTAGAACAAAAAAAAAACAAAAACAAACAAACAAAAACGAAGTATTGCTAGACGCGTGAAAGATCTCTTGCGCGCGTCGTTTGGTGATGATTGTGTGCTCAGCCGCCACTTTCGTCATGCTTGGCCTCCCAGGTCCCCAGACCTCAGTTCGTGCGATTATTGGCTTTGGAGTTACCTGAAGTCGCAAGTGTATCGTGATGACCGACATTTCTAGGGATGCTGAAAGACAACATCCGACGCCAATGCCTCACCATAACTCCGGACATGCTTGACAGTGCTGTTCACAACATTATTCCTCGACTACAGCTACTGTTGAGGAATGATGGTGGACATGTTGAACATTTCCTGTAAAGAAAATCATCTTTGCTTTGTCTTACTTTGTTATGCTAATTATTGCTATTCTTATCAGATGAAGCGCCATCTGTCGGGCATTTTTTGAACTTATGTATTTTTTAGGTTCTAATAAAGCCTCATGTCATTCCAAGTATGTGTGTCAATTTGTACCTCTCTATCTACATTATTCCGTGATTTATTCAGTTTTCAAATTTATACTGACTTTTTGATCACCCGGTACATTGACACTTTACGGTAAATTAAGGTAGTGTGGCTGATAGTGCAGTTAACGAATAAAACAGTTAAAGTATACAACAGAATAAAAAGCTGATGCAGAATTAGAATTGTGTAATCAATAATTTAGTTCTTTTTTAAAATGGTATTTTCATTTTTTATCCCAAAACCAATGATATTAAAAAATTAAGTGACTATATACAGTTAAATAATTTATCGAGTACAGTAGCAACCCTGCGTCTGCTGCACATATCGTTGGAAGAGGAAAGTTGATTATGACTCCAGACAGTCATTGTTATTACAGGACAAAATGTGCAAGATTATTGAAGTTCTCTCACCACTGCTCGATAAAAATGTACCATAATATTGTAAAATATTGACTCTGATTCGAAGTGTTGGAAAAAAAAGAGCTACTGCTGTGGCACTTGCTCTACTTTGTGGAAAAAAAGAGAGCATGTGGGTGAAAAACTGGTATAATGAGCGTCGAAGATTCACTCACGAAAACGTGTTGCTGGACGAAAAAAAAAAGAATTATCATAACTTCTTACATGGTGATGGAACAACATTTGATACATTACTGGAAATGTTTCCCTCTTGCGAAAGCGTCCGCAACGGAGAGGACACTCGCCTACTCCCCCCTCCACCTAATCGCTGGAATCTGGAGTACAAGGATTTATTCATTACAAAGTTCTCATAAATTTCTAAAAGTGATTTCCCGTGATTCCGCTAAACGTCTTGTTTATCCACTTGTAGCATTATATAGCTAATAATAGTGAGATGGTTTTAACAACTGCTATATGATTTGTTTGTTTAAATATCAAAGTAATCTACCTGTAACAACTGTGTAGATGACAATTCTGTGGGATACAGTAAGCTTTTTATGTAACCTACAAAGTGTAGTTCTTATAGGATAATGCGTCTCGAAGTAACCAACTAATTCATATTAAAAATGGCAATTTTGGAGGCTTGCCCTCCGCCCCCTTTCCTCCACCTCCCTCAACACCCCCCGGACAAATTACAGCGGACGTCCTTATCCCCACGATCAAATCACTGCAATGTGCGAAATCCAGTTGCACTAAATCAGCGTTTATCTGTTGCTCTACGGTACTGTCAACTCTTTCGAAGACTCGAAATGTAAAAGTGGCCAGAGGACATTGCAATTCGAATGGTAATAGCGTCCTTGGTCACGGAGGTGGGTTCATTATATTTAAAAATTCAGAAATATTCATAGAGAAACTAAATTGTTTTGTGTATTCAAAATCAGTGGGTTTTACATAGGCTGTATATGATGTAATTTTGAAAAAAAAAGAATCACTTAGAAAACAAACATTACCAAAGTGCGATGATTTGCTTTCTTTCTCGCAGTGAATTTTAACAGAATACTTGTGCAGTGACTCAAACTTACACATTTTTAACTCTACCGATAAGAAGCAACATGGCAAGAAATTAAAAACATTATACGGTTTGCTAGGTAATTTAAAACATCGTACAAATTGTTTCTTTATATTGATGATAAATTTATGGATTTCACAACTACTGCCAGCTAGTACTGACGTGAGACATATTCACTATTATTGCAAAATTCTAGTGATACCCGACGGAAGTCTTTTCATTTCATTATTTGCAACTGACAAGCATAAGGGAAATAATATACAGAAATGAGAGGCACATGTCACATCTTGTATACGTGTCACCGAAATACTTGAGACAAAATTATGGAAATGTATCATGCAATAATATACGCGCTAAAGGATTAGATTCGGGTAAGTAATGTATGCATACACATAAATACGTACTGTATGTATACGGTTATTCATTGCTTTGCGTTACTTAAAATTGTTTTAAAGCACCTTCCTTGGTAACTGTAGGGTACCGGTACCGTTCAGTGTATTTCGTAACAAATCATATTCATTCTCGATATTTCTGTATTTACAACTATCTGCCCTAACACACTACAAATCCAGCAATAGTTTTCAGAGTACGATACGCTATTTTACGCTCTTTAATAAATGCGCTCTTTTGTCTCGTTAGAACACAAGAACAACGAAAAGCGAACAGGAAGATGCCCAGAGACTTCACCGTACGAGGTATTGGGGAGGATATTGTCAAATGTCGATACTGCTCGCCAAGCAGACTTGCTGTCCACAGGTTGCACAATATATTCCAAAAGTTTTTGGCATGCTCATAATTATTCCGCAATCTGCCCCCACACTTTCTATGTTCGAGAATATTGCGCATTATTGACGGCTTATGGCGGCCTAAGTTCTGCAGTTGGCCATCCTGTTGTACACGGCGCGAAAAGACCTGTTTTCAAATTGAATGTCAACGGCAATGTGTTTATTTCCTTTTTTAAAATCCCATCTTTCTTTGTTACAGATGCTGTTCAGTTTTTAATTGTACTGTGATTATTCGATGTGAAACTGTTGAATTATGAAGTAAGGACCATGTATGTATAGAAAAAAACCTATAGGCATGTATTCTTCGTCCTCGTGAGCACCGAAGTCTTTGTCTACTACATCGTGTAAACGTTTGTAAAATGGAGTTGAAGCCTCCGGATTCTTTCCCATTCCCGTTTACGGCTTATTCCATTCAACATGATTTCATGACGAATTTGTATGAAGCGTTAGAATCTGGGAGACTGGGAATATTTGAAAGTCCTACAGGCACTGTGAGTATATTTTCCACTTCATTAGGGACAATGATTTATATGTACTGGAACTTTACTACCTGCTTCATTTTCTTTTTAAAACTGCGTTTGTATTCAGGTTTTAAATTTTATCGCATTTGCTTCGTGACGAAAAAAGAAATTTTTTCATGAAGTATTTCTACTGTTAGCAAGTGTATTTTGTTTTAGCTAATTTTCTAGCTCACGAATAATTCAGTCCAAACACGCCCTCAGTGAATGTGTCTATAGATAGGATCCCAAATATTATCACACCAATAATCATCCTCCTCAAATACAAATGTCTGCATGTTTAGTTATTTGCATGTTTCATGGAACCCATCTGAAATATATTGCTGTGATGTGGTATGTGTCAAAGGGAACACCAAGTCCCGTCAAAAATAAAACTACATGCTGATCATGAGATTCACACTACTTTTGAAAGGAACAGGCAGACAAAGTGCACCTGGACAATACACCCTAAAATAACATCACCTAGTGTTTCTTTAGAAGGACAAAAAGAGCAAACATAGATTCGTGTGAACTGGTTACTGATAAAATAAGTGTTAGACTGTATTGTAAATATAAGTTCCTCATTGCGGGTAGAGTTCTCAATTTGGAGGACAGAAAATTGAGAAGTGCCTAACAAGGTTCATTATTGTTTGTTGTTATTTGTAAATGATCTACTCTTATCAAACAAGCTGAAGGCGTTTTCTGTGCTGATGATGCAAGTATCGTGATCAAGTCTAATGGAGAAACTCCAACACTTTTCTTAAAAATTTTGATCTTGTTCTTTGGAAATAGTGTCAGTGAATGCTGTACATGTATTTCCAACTGTATGTGATTACATCACACCATCACAGTAGACAAAGGGGAAAATGCAGCAGGATGTTCTAAATTGTTAGGGGTCATTCTGTGTGAACTTACAGATATTTTGGTGGATCCTAAGGTGACCATTTCAGAATTTAGTCATATTTGGTACTTGGATACAGGCATGTCTTAGAACAGTAAAACTGCCAAACAGCACTGCCCTAACCCTTAACTGTTTTTGATAAATTCATGTTTGAAGTCTCAAGTGTGTGTATCTGGTCATTTGTAAGGAATCAATTTCCCTGTTTTCAGAGACCTACTGCTCAGTAATGATTTGAACTACAGATCTCAGTTTTGTTTTCCATCTAGTATCTGGGCCACTAAGTTGATATAACATATAAAAAAAGTGGGAAACATCTTTCAGATTTTTTATGAAAAATGTTAAAAAACACAGTTTGTCAACATTAGCTTTAAATTTGTGATTAAAAACAATCATAACTTTGCACAGGGAAACAGTACAGACCTGTTTGTGCACTAAAGCCTTTAGTCCTAGTATTAAGTAGAAGCACTAATGGAAAGCTTTTGGTATTGCAATTAGTATTTCTTATCTTCATTTAAAGACGATTCCATCACAAAGTCAAATGTGGTGAACTTCAAAGCACAGGGGAGGGGGTGGGGTGGGGGATACATAGACAATTAAATCTCTCTTTTTTTTTCTTTTACTGGAATGTTTACATATATGGTAGCAGTCATGGGTGCAAAGATGAATATCCTAACTCACTTTATTCATGACAATGAATAGAATAAAATTGCCACTTATACATACCATCCTCTTTCAACACTACAGAAAATTGATAAATAAAAACGCTGTGTACTCTTGGAAGAATTGTTCCTAAAATATTTGTGGTTGAACTGTAAACCAGAACTATAAAGAGGTATGGGCTGAAAACAATTATCAGTCATATTTTAATTTGTATGTTGTATTTCACTGTTAAATGTCTTCAGTGTAAAGAATTACAAGCTTGGTGCACAAATTTGGTGGTGTATCCTTATTCTGTCACTGTAAATTAAAAAGACAGCTCCAATGAAACAAAAGAAGCGATGCAATCAGTAATGAGAGACATAAATAACTTTTTATATATACTAGTATAAACAGATGTTAAAATTCAGATATAAAGAAGGAAATTGTATTTCCAAAACTCTTCCATTTTGCTAATAACTTTGTTTTCCTTGACATCTTGATGTAAAAATGAAATGAATTCACCTGAAGGTGAGAGATATGATTTGTTCATAGCACTCATTGGCAAGTTCACACTCCCTGTGCACTGTGACTTTGTGATTATGGGACAGCCACCTTACATACAATATTTGAGATGAGATCACACACATCATTTTTCCTATTGGGCCATGAAAGAGAATGCGATTCAGCAGGAGACATGCAGTTAATCACACCGTCTTTAAATTCCTGTGATACCTGGGAAATGTGTTTTATTCCAGTTTTTATTATATTTGAATCCAAATGTGGTCAAACTTGCAGCTGTTCCAACACGGCATTTTCATGAGCTACCGTAGCAACAGTGCCCCCATTTGCATCTATTGAGAGTCTCTTCATTAGAATGGTGTCAACAGTAGTGACTTGAAATACATGATGCATTTGTGTTCTTGTGTTTCAAGACACCTTCATACGATTTGATCACCTGTGAAGAAACAACAACAACATATAAACCCCCTATTTTTTGTAGAGTGTTTAGTGTCGAACTCTTTTCAGGTTATCTAAAATAAGCCTTTTCTACACTTGAATCATTTTGTTATTTACCTTGATGGAATATAATCTTTCCTTCCATGCATGAAGTCTTGAAAAAATGTCATCTTCATATAACATCACTACATCTTGTTTCACTATTTCAGATGACACCTTCTAATTCTCTAGCTTTCTGGAGAAATAATTATACCACAGCTGCCTTTAACTATTCTTGTTACACATACCATGTGCTCTGTGACACCAGCAGTAGATGCTACACTGACAGTGCTCCCTGATGGTAGAACAAGTGATAAAACTTGAATCTGTTCACTGCAAGTTGAATAGGGCCTACTACATTTTTGAGCGAGGAGCTCCATTACATCTGAAGAATCGTTGCACTGTTCTCATGGGCACTCCAAAAAATGCGAAGTGTTAATATGTTCTTTGTTTCTTGGCAGGAGATCAAATCATATGAATATTTCTTGGAACACAGATACTGTTTAATGAGGACAGTTTGAGGAACACTATCACACCAGGCATGTCTAGTTGTTGCTAGTAACGCCTTTCTAATGATGAGACTTTCAACAAATGCAATTGGGGACAATGTTGCTATGGAAGCTTATAAAATGTTTTGCAGGAGCAGCTGCAAGTTATGCAGTATGTGGCTTTCAAGTATAATAAAAGTCAATACATAGGACAAATTTGCTGGACATCACATGAATTATAAAGCTCAACTGCATGTCTCCTGCTGAACTGCAATTCTTTTGGTGGTCCAGTGGGAAAGACGCCGTTTGGGTCCCCTTCCCTAATATTGTATGTGAGGTGCACGTCCCATCATTACAAAGTCACAGTGGATGGTTGTATAAACTTGACAATAAATGTTGTGAACAAATCATATCTCTCACCTTTTAGTGAACTCATTGTGTTTTTGGATCAAGATGTCAAGGAAAACAAAGTTATAAGCAGGGTGGAAGAATTTTAAAACTAGTTTCCTTCTTTATATTTGAATTTGTTTATGAAACTGTTTTTGCAGAATATAGTAACTATGTGTACTGATAAATATGTAAAAAGTAATTAATGTGTCTCATTACTGTTTGCATCATTTCTTTTCTTTCATTGTAGTTGTCTTTCTAATTTACAGTAACAGAATAAGGATATGTCACCACATTTATCGACCAAACTCTCTCTTGTAATTATTTACACCGAAAAGAGATTCAACAGTCAAATACAACATATAAGTTAAGAAAGCTGATTGACAATTGTTTACAGCTGACACCTGTTTACAGTTCTGCTCTGCAGGTCGACCACAAAGATATCAGGAACATTTTTTCAAGGAATGCAGGTGGTTTTTATTTACTACTTCCCTGTAGTGGTGATTGTGGGTGGTAAGTGTAAGTGGCATTTTTATTTTATTCTTTGCCAATGAACAAAGAGAAGTAGGATGTTCTTCTTTGCATCTAAGATTGCTACCAGATGTGTAAACATTTCAGTAAAAAATCAAATTGAGATTCAACTGTCTACTTAACAATCCCTGCCCCCCAACCCCTCTGGACTTCGAAGTTCACCAAATTTGATGTTTTCTGCGACACAGTCGTCTTTAAGTGATGGTAAGAAATATTAATTACAATGTCAAATGCTTAACATAGGAACGGGCGGAATTATTACATACATTAAGACCCAGAACACAAGTTCAAAAACAATGAGACAAATAGATTTTGTAATGATCAGCACATAGAAGTGTGTGCTTGTGAATTAATGCTGCAAAATAATGTCCTTTTGGTTGAAACTGTATATAGATCTGGGATCTTCTGAACTATTTGTGAGGAATCTGGATCTGTCAGACAGTAGCAAGCAATTAATAGTGTGTGGTGACTTCAGTGTAGATTTTCTAAAGGATTCTAATAGGAAAAATGAGATGGAAACCTATTTGGATCCTACAATTTGCCCTCAGTAATTACCTTTGCAACTCAGATGGATAAAAACAGTAGAACCCTAATTTATAAAGTTTTCCTTGATGAAGCTCAGAGTAAGAAAATAACTGTTTACCAAGCAACAGATGCTCTCTCTGACCATGATGCTCATATAGTTAGGATAATTAACATAGCACCTTACAGTGTGAGTACTCCTCAGTGGAAATCAGAATAATGAATGATTGCAGGACAAATGTGGTTTCAGTTGCCTGAGACTGCAGTTTTGTGTGTGTGTGTGTGTGTGTGTGTGTGTGTGTGTGTGTGAGAGAGAGAGAGAGAGAGAGAGAGAGAGAGAGAGAGAGAGAGAGAGAGAGAGAGATATTGTTACATTCCATCGTGGATTTTCCGTTGCAGCACAAATGTTTCCAAGAATAGTTTACAAAGGTGACACGGGATGCAATTTACAATGAACCAAATGCTAAAATAAAATATAATGTATTCCATGATAAATTCATATCATTATTTGAAAATAGCTTTCTGCATAAACTAGTTAGAAATGCCACTAAACAGCCAGGTAAAAACATGGATCACTAGAGGGATTAAAGTATTTTGTGAAAGGAAAAGGAAAATATGCCTTTTGGCAAGAACAAGTAGGCATTCTGCAGTAGTTGCACACTACAAAAAATACTCAAAGTTATTAAGTAAGGTTATTAAAAAATTAAAGGACATGCACATAATGTTAGAAATCAGTACTTCTGACAACAGACCTGGGGCAATATGGAATGGAGTGAAACGAGAGAGGACAAACAGCCACAGAACAACACAGCAGCACTGTTGAACTGAATGGAAGAGCTATAAATGAAGAATCTTAGGCAGCAAATGTATTTAATAATCATATTTCAATATAGTAGGAAGCATAGGGACAAACAGTCCAGAGCAACATGTTGAAAATGTAACTTTCATAAAATTCAATCATATGAATGTATCATCAGCTTCTTTGTCTGAAATTAAGAAAATTATACATTCTTTCAAAAATAAAAGCTTGTTTGGTTTTGACGGTATTTCCAGTTGAGTACTAAAAATTGATTCCCATGTAATAAGCCAAGTCTTAACTGAAATATGTGATGCATCACTAACTCAAGACTTTTTCCAGAGACTGAAATATGCCATTATTAAATCCATCTTTAAGGAACGTGGTAAGAGAGATGTCAGTAATTACTGACCTATTTCACGCTGACATTCTCCAAAATTTTTGAGAATGTGATATATTCTAGAACAGTATCTCACCTTAGCAAGAATAGTATCCTTAGCAAATCAGTTTCAGAATGGCTGCCCTGCTGAAAATGCCATGTACATGTTCAAGCACCAGATATTACAAACATTAAATAATTATTTTCTGTGACCTCTCTAAGGCATTCGACAGTGTGAACCACGGTATTCTCCTAGATAGCGTAAATTGACATTTTGTGGGATTGATGGTACTAATGTCATATGTTTAGATTACATTAGATTCAGTTTTCATTCTATAGACCCAAAAATGAGATGATTCTCATGGGTGTGGAACGTGTCATGTAACCAAAAGAATGGAGAAAGTTGCACTTAGTAATTCAAGCAATATAGTCCAGGAACATCTTAGGTCCGCTACTGTTCCTCATGTATGTAAACCAACTTCCATCTAGTATACAACAAGCAGATGACACTAGTATTGTGATCAATACAAACATACATACAGAAGTGGTAAACAAAGTTCTTGAAAGTATCATTGACTGGTTGTCTGTGAATGGTCTCACACTCAATTTTAAAGAGACTCAGCTTATTTATTTCTGCACATCAAGAGGTGCTACACCTATAATAAGTGGAACACATGGTGAGGACATAATAAATAGGGTGTAATCTACAAAATTCTTAGGGGTCCATATTGATGGGGGAGGTGGCAAAAAAACACCTTAATTTGGAACTCCTAAAACAATTTAGTTAAGCCACATTTGCACTTAGAGTCATTGCAAATTTTGAGGTTAGACACACCAGTAAGATGAGATATTTTGCATGTTTTCATTCAACAATGTCTTATGGAATAATATTCTGGAGTAACTAAACTTTAGTAAAGAAAGTCTTCATTGTGCAAAAACCTGCTGTGAGAGTAATATGTGGTGCTCACCCATTATCATCTTGTAGATATCTGTTTAAGGAGATAGGCATTCTGTTACTGCTTCAAATTATTTATTTATTTTTCAATTCGTTTCAGCCTACTAGAGACCATGGGGCTCGTCTTAACTCTCCACTAGAATTTTCTGCTTTTTCTTGGCCCAGTATGCCTTCATCTTCTGGCTGTGAGCCTGCTTCCTCTCATCTGTCCATTTAGGTCTATTGGTGACTGTACACTTCTTGCTTGTGAGAGACAGTGGGAAGACTCCCTGCAGGATGGCCTGTCGGTATTGAGTTTGGTTCTTGGTTGTCTTTAATGGGATCTGCACTTCCTCTGAGTCTGGTTTAACTGAGGTGATCCACTTGGTTTTGGATGCCCTTCCCCTATTTGTCACTGTGATCCTGTTGGTGAGTCTGGAGTGATTCAGGTGGGTCATGTGCCCATAGAAGGTCAGTCGCCTTTTCCTTATACGTGTGACTGTCTTCCTGATGTTTGTAGAGCTCGTTATTGTGCCTGATTCTGTAGGTACTGTCTTCCTCTCTTATGCATCCTGGTATTCTCCTCAGGATCTTCCTCTCTTTAACTTCTAGTTTCCTGAGTGGGCCCTTTCGATTCATCAAGAGGCACGTAGAGGCATAGAGTTCAACTAGGTGCACCTAGCGTTTATGGTCGTTTCACTCTCACTTGCTGAGATCCATTCTCCGAAGTACTTGACTGCAGTAACTTAACAGATAGTATTGTTTCCTAGTGGGATTGTAGAAGAAGCCTGCTTTATATTGGCGATGAACTCAATCTTCTCTATGTTGACCCTTAAGCCGGTTTTTGCCACCATACTGTAGAGGCTCTGTAGTTCGTGGGTAACCTTCTCCATGCTGTTGACCAATAGGCTGAGATCATCAGCAAAGGGTAGACAGGGTACACTGATGTTGTCTTTCTTGTACCCAGTCCTGCTTCTGCTGACAGTGTGGAAGTCCATTCTCTGAGATTTTCTCCAGAACACAGCTGAAGATGATGCTTCATGTTATATTTATTCCTTCATGAAGTTTGTTGTAAACAAACCACTACAGTTCAAGAGAAAAATGAGGTATGTAATTACAATACCAGAAGGAAAACTGACATTATTACTACACATAAAGGTTGTCTTTAGCACAGAAAGGGCTGCACAGTACAGCAACAAAAATTTTTGATCATTTACCCAGGGATGTAAAATGTCTGACGGACAGCAAAGTAAAATTTGATAACATACTGAGAAATTTCTGTCATAAGATGTAAAAAGTGATGGATAGGAATTAATAACACACATCTGTATATCTTCTTTTCTTTTTGTAAATAAATAAATGAAATTTAGAAATGTTCAGAATCTAACCGTATGTTCAAATTAATTTACGATGTGAATGTCTAATGACTTGTTCATCATTACAATCGTTCATGCAAAAGATCCATGGAAGATGTTACTAACTTTTCATTATTATTTATACTTAATACTATTACTAAAAAGTTACAGTGCACACGTGGTCTGCATTGCTTCCCCGTGCATAGTTATGATAAAAAAAAAAAAAAAAATCACAATTTTAAAGCACAGCATGGGAAAGTTGTGTTTTCAACATTTTCGTAAAACATATGAATGATGTAGCCTACTTTTTACTGATTATATATGGACTTAGTGGTGTACATACTAGATGCTTAACAAAACTGAGCTCTGCAGGTCAAATGATTACTGAGTAGTAGGTCTCTGAAAATATGGAAATTGATGCCTGACTCACAATCGAATACACACTCTTGAGCCTCCAAACTCGAATTTACAAAAATGGTTAGTTAGGACAGTGGTATTTGGCATTTCTACTGTTAAGACATGTAGGTATCCATGCACCAAATACATCTAAATTCTGAGATGGCCACCTTATCACTTCTGTGTGTGCACAGAACAACGCTTAGGTATTTATGTTCACAAGAACATAAACTAGAAATCCTGTACTATAAAACTTCTAAAATGCCTACGCTCAGTAGTGATTCTCCAGCAGAAGGAGGTGCTTACTCATTGGTCTGAAGATGACCACAGTAGTGGTCGAAACCGGTCACTGTAATAAATAAATTGTGATCAAGACTGTTTTTGATAGTAAATATTTGTAACACTTGTTCACTGTTCACTCCCACAATGTATTCAAATATAAGTAAAGAATTAACTTCAAACACAAATGGAAATCAGAGTTGACAGAAAACTGTTTCTACTCCACAGAAGAGTTTCTGAATGTGTATGCATCTGCGAGGAAGACAGTAGCCTGGCATATATTTAACAAAAATGTTTAATGCTGTCTAGGTAATTAGGTAATTTGGAGAGCAGTGGCTAACAAGGACTGTTTTTAATTTTCTTTTACCTTGGTAATGACTGCCAGTTTCTTGCTTTATGCATTCACAACAAAATGCCTGAGTTTGAAGTGCTCTTGAAAAACAGTGCAGCTTACATAGTACAAGGTACAGTAAGCTAGTTGAAACCTGTAATCGACAGCAGTAGGATTTTCGGAGAAAATTTAAGTGTGTGTTGAAAAGATAGGCTAATGGGAAATGGAGATGGTTAGGCTAATGGGAAATGGAGATGGTGTATTTGTCACAATAGGCAAGAAACGCAAATCCACTGAGATAGAAGATGAAGCTGCATGCGAGATTGTTCGGGCAAGCCTCAGTATGGGGTGGGCATAAAATGGTAATTGCATCCTATCACCCACCATACTCATTTCCTGATGTAACTGAGAACATTAGAGAAATTAGTAGGTATGTCGTACTTTAAGCATCAGTGGAGACATCTATCATCCATCAATCTTATTAGTCTTGTGCATGACAAGACATCCTGTGAAACATTACTTAATGTGTTCTCTGAAAACTACCTAGAACAGATAGTTCGGAACCCCACTCACTATGGAAATAGATTGGACCTAATTTCAACAAATTACCTCCTTGAAAATGTCGACATCGGATCTGGTATCACTGACTATGATGCATTTGTGGCAACAGTGATTACCAAAGCACAAAGGACAATTAAAACAAGTAGAATCATTATATACTAGATAAAAAAAAGCAGTTGTGTCATATCTGAATGAGAAACTTAAAACTTTTAGCACAGTGCAGGAGGATGCAGAGGAACTATGGCTCAAGTTCAAAAGAATTGTTAACTGTGTGCTGAATAGGTATGTACCCATTAGAACAGTTCATATTGGGAGGAAACTTCCATGGTATACAGTCACTGTAAAGAAACTCTTTAAGAGAAAGAGACTACTGCAAAATAGGTGTAAAACAAAGCATAGTACTCTAGACAGGGATGCTGAATAAACCATGTTTGGCTGTCAAGAGAGCAACAAGTAAAGCCATCAGTGACTACTATAGCAGGCTATTGTCAAATGATCTTTCACAAAACCTAAAGAAGTTCTGATTTTATGTAAAGGCTGTACCAGAGTTGGTCTCCAGTCACTCACGAGTGAGACAGGAACTGAAAAAGAAGATAGCAAAGCAAAAGCTGGAATTCTTTAATCCATTTTCAGATGCTCCTTTGGAAAGGAAAACCCAGGAGAATTGCCCCAATTTTAATCCTCGTACCAATGGAAAGATGAATGAAAAAAGTGTTAGTCAGTGGCGTTGAGAAACTGCCAAAATTGTTGAAATTGAGCAAAGCTCCAGAGCCCAATTGAATCTCTGTCACATTCTGTACTAGTGTCCTTGACATTGGTTTGTTGTAAAATCTTAGAGCATATTCTGAGCTCACTTAATGATGTATCTCGAACAGAATGGCCTCCTCCATGCAAACCAGCACAGATTTCGAAAACATCGCTCATGCGAAACCCAACTTGCACTTTTCTCACACATAAGTTAAAGCTTTGGGTCAAGTCTGTTTGGTAGATGCTGTATTTCTTGATTTCTGAAAAGCATGTGACCCAGTACCACACCTACACTTATGTTCAGAAGTGCGATCATATAGTATATCAAGCGAAATTTGTGATTAGATTGAGGATTTTTTTATAGAGAGGACACAGCATGTTATCGTGGATGGAGAGTCATTGTCAGATGTAGAAGTAGCTGTGGGTGTGCCCCAGGGAAGTGTGTTGGGACCCTTGTTGTTGATGTTATATGTTAATGACCTTGTGGACAATATTAATAATAACCTAAGATTTTTAGCAGATGATGCAGTTACCTATAATGAATTACTGTCTGAAAGAAGTTGCATAAATATTCAGACAGATCTTGCATAAGATTTGAAAGTGGTACAAAGACTGGCAATTTGCGAAAGGTTTAGAAATGTAAAAAAAATGCAATTCACAAAATGAAAAAATGTATCCTATGACTATAATAATGAGTCACAGCTGGAATTGGCCAACTCATACAAAAACCTGGTTGTAGCACTTTGTTGTGAAATAGATTTATTACATAGGCTCAGTTGTGGGTACAACAGGTGGTAGACTTCAGTTTATCGGTGGAATACAGGGGAAGCGCAACTCTCTACAAAGGAGTATACTGGCAAATCATTTGTGAGACTGGTTCTAGAATGTTGCAAAAGTGTGTGGGGACTTGTCCCAAATAGGACTAACATACGTTATTGAATATATACAGAGAAGGGCAGCACTAATGTTCATAGGTTTGTTTAGTTATGGGGGAGTGTCAGAGATACTGAAGGAACTGAACTGGAAGACTCTTGAAGGTAGACATAAATTATCCTGAGAAACTATATTAACAAAGTTTCAAGAATCTGCTTTAAATGATGACCCTAGGAGTATACTACATATTACTCACATGGATTGCGAGGATAATATTATAATAATTGGTGCACATGTAGAGACATTCAAATGCTCATTGTTTCCGTGCTCCATACTTGAATGGAACGGGAAGAAACCCTAATAACGGGTACAATGGGACATACCTTCTTCTACGCACTTAACAGTAGTTTCAAGAGGTGTAGATGTAGATCCGAGTTACAGTTCTTGATTAATATGCTTGTGTAAACTAAAGCAGTGGAAGATAAGTAAATTCAATACATAAGGAATATACATATGAGTTTAAACATATCAAGTCGCCTGGTGCTCTTGCAGGTCCAAAAGTAGAGCTGTTATATTTACCTTTAGCACACACATTACCTCATATATTCCCCTGTTAACTGGTCAGTGACTAATGATCATAATGTTCACTAAATAAATACTGGTAAAACTTTACAGGGGCCCATCTTACAAGAGTATGCTTGTAGACAGAGAGACTTTGTAATTAAAATTTTAGACATCTGTGATGCGTTAACTGTGAGGCTGACAGCAAATTATATTGGGAGGGGGGGGGGGGGGGGGAGGCAGTGAAAAACTGTGACTCCCCCTGAACCAAACCCAAGAGCCAAGCCTGCATTCAACCGAGACTTCACTTTCACAAACAGATTGTCACTTTCTAAACTAATTTAATTCTCAAGGTAGCCTACAGATCACTCTACCACCACTATGTTAACTCTGATTAAAATAACTTTGTGATTGATGTTTCAGTTGGTGCCAGTCGCCATCCAATTGCAGTTCTTTCTCGAGCGACACGTGCTCGCTGTGTTGCCTGTTTTGTGGGTACATGGAGTGCCTTGTGAAGGTTGGCGGTCTTCCTTGTGAAGGAAGGCGCTGACGATGTTACTGAATCAAGTCATGAAATCGTGTTCTTGTCAACTAACAACAATATGTGGATAAATATTGTGGGGAAGAAGCAGGAGAGACAAAAAAAGTCATGAAATTAATATGGCAAACACAATCCTATTTTTGACAGTGAATTTACAAGCCTGTGACCTGGATACACATTTGATTCTGGCTGACAGCAGTAAGACATGGAGCTTAAATGATCGGACTATCCAAGAGTTCAGGCTGTTTTGGTGTGAAATAGAATTTAATATTATGATAATTTGTCCGTATCCACACTCTTGAAATCTTAAGAATAATCTTTGTCACACAGTTCACCTTCAATGTAGCTTATCCAGCTGATAATGGTTATCATTTCTGTGACACGCTTAAGCTGAAGCATCAATCATAAAGTTATGTTAACTGAATTATAGTAAAAATTTCATGGAAAATTGAGTCAAAGGATTTCTCGTAATCTGTGAATGACAGACAAAATGGTGATTCCACATTTATTGCTAAGTTTTTTAGTTTTGGTCACAACTTGCCAAAGGCCCACTGTGCTGCATCCACTTCTAAATTCAGTTTGCCCCTTTACCTGCATCTAATTTTCTATGCTGACAGTGGTAATTTTAGTGAATATGCTATACTCTATGGAGGGGCTGAGGGTAATGTTGTACATACTATATGGTAAGTCAAAGTCTCGACCCTCTGGGTTACATACAATGTGATTGACAATGTTGACTAGAGACTTAAGATCCCTACTGATCAATACATAAACTGCTCATGTTGATTCAGAACGTCTCATACGTGGGCTGAGATCATTGTGAACATAGGTCTTCTGAGGTTTGGCACTGTTCATATCTTGTCAAACTTTACGAGTCCTTGCAGGCTGTATTGATATTGTGTACAACTATTTGTTATTCCCTTTCCAGATCCCCACATTTGCCACTTAAAGATCTGTCATAACCTTGCATTTCCTAAAGAGCTGTCTATCTTGTGTTGATTATGAATTTGGGACAAGAAAAAAAAACTAGTACAAGTAATGAAAGAAGAAAGAGGTATTCACCAGACTAAGTGCAAGTAATTGTTTGATGTCTATACAAATATATATTGCTCCTATCCCAATTCTATTTTATGAGATTGTTTTGTTTTGGTCATTATTACATATCTGAAATTGGTGATACTGTAGAGAAATGATGATTTAGCCAAATTTTAAAACTGTTAGTTAATATAAGTTTCATCACCAACTTAATGTAATGTTATCAGCTGCTTGCTTTACCAACTCATTGGTTAGTTTGCATTTTGTTGTTGTTGTGGTCTTCAGTCCTGAGACTGGTTTGATGCAGCTCTCCATGCTACTCTATCCTGTGCAAGCTTCTTCATCTCCCAGTACCTACTGCTTCCTACATCCATCTGAATCTGCGTAGTGTATTCACCTCTTGGTCTCCCTCTACGATTTTTACCCTCCCCTCTGCCCTCCAATGCTAAATTTGTGATCCCTTGATGCCTCAGAACATGTCCTACCAACAGATCCCTTCTTCTAGTCAAGTTGTGCCACAAGCTCCTCTTCTCCCCAATTCTATTCAATACCTCATTAGTTGCGCGATCTACCCATCTAATCATCAGCATTCTTCTGTAGCACCACATTTCGAAAGCTTCTATTCTCTTCTTGTCTAAGCTATTTGTCGTCCACGTTTCACTTCCATACATGGCTACATTCCATACAAATACTTTCAGAAACGACTTCCTGACATTTAAATCTATACTCGATGTTAACAAAGTTTTCTTCTTCAGAAACGGTTTCCTTGCCATTGCCAGTCTACATTTTATATCCTCTCTACTTCGACCATCATCGGTTATTTTGCTCCCCAAATAGCAAAACTCCTTTACTACTTTAAGTGTCTCATTTCCTAATCTAATTCCCTCAGCATCACCCGACTTAATTCGACTACATTCCATTCTCCTCGTTTTTCTTTTGTTGATGTTCATCTTATATCCTCCTTTCAAAACACTGTCCATTCCGTTCAACTGCTCTTTCAAGTCCTTTGCTGTCTCTGACAGAAGTTTTTATTTCTTCTCCATGGATTTTAATACCTACTCCGATCTTTTCTTTTGTTTCCTTTATTGCTTGCTCAATATACAGATTGAATAACATTGGGGATAGGCTACAGCCCTGTCTCACTCCTTTCCCAATCACTGCTTCCCTTTCATACCCCTCGACTTGTATGACTGCCATCTGCTTTCTGTACAAATTGTAAATAGCCTTTTGCTCCCTGTATTTTACTCCTGCCACCTTCAGAATTTGAAAGAGAGTATTCCAATCAACATTGTCAAAAGCTTTCTCTAAGTCTACAAATGCTAGAAACGTAGGTTTGCCTTTCCTTAATCTTTCTTCTAAGAGAAGTCATAAGGTCAGTATTGCCAGACGTGTTCCAACATTTCTACGGAATCCAAACTGATCTTCCCCGAGGTCTGCTTCTACCAGTTTTTCCATTTGTCTGTAAGGAATTCGCGTTAGTATTTTGCAGCTGTGGCTTATTAAACTGATAGTTCGGTAATTTTCACATCTGTCAACACCTGCTTTCTTTGGGATTGGGATTATTATATTCTTCTTGAAGTCTGAGGGTATTTCGCCTGCCTCATACATCTTGCTCACCAGATGGTAGAGTTTTGTCAGGACTGGCTCTCCCAAGGCTGTCAGTAGTTCTCCGGGGGCCTTGTTTCGACTTAGGTCTTTCAGTGCTCTGTCAAACTCTTCACGCAAAATCATATCTCCCATTTCATCTTCATCTACATCCTCTTCCATTTCCATAATATTGTCCTCAAGTACATCGCCCTTGTGTAGCCCCCCATATAATCCTCCCACCTTTCCACTTTCCCTTCTTTGCTTAGAACTGGGTTTCCATCAAAGCTCTTGATATTCATGCAAGTGGTTCTCCTTTCTCCAAAGGTCTCTTTAATTTTCCTGTAGGCAGTATCTATCTTACCCCTAGTGAGATAAGCCTCCACATCCTTACATTTGTCCTCTAGCCATCCCTGCTTAGCCATTTTGAACTTACTGTTGATATCATTTTTGAGACGTTTGTATTCCTTTTTGCCTGCTTCATTTACTGCATTTTTATATTTTCTCCTTTCATCAGTCAAATTCAATACTTCTTCTGTTACCCAAGGATTTCTACTAGCCCTCGTCTTTTTACCTATTTGATCCTCTGCTGCCTTCACTATTTCATCCCTCAAAGCTACTCATTCTTCTTCTACTGTATTTCTTTCCCCCATTCCTGTCAATTGTTCCCTTATGCTCTCTCCGAAACTCTGTACAACCCCTGGTTCTTTCAGTTTATCCAGGTCCCATCTCCTTAATTTCCCACCTTTTTGCAGTTTCTTCAGTTTTAATCTACAGTTCATAACCAATAGATTGTGGTCAGAGTCCACATCTGCCCCTGGAAATGTCTTACAATTTAAAACCTGGTTCCTAAATCTCTGTCTTACCATTATTTAATCTATATGATACCCTTTAGTATCTCCAGGGTTCTTCCATGTATACAGCCTTCTTTCATAATTCTTAAATCAAGTGTTAGTTGTGATTAAGTTATGCTCTGCGCAAAATTCTACCAGGCGGCTTCCTCTTTCATTTCTTACCCCAATTCATATTCACCTACTACGTTTCCTTCTCTCCCTTTTCCTACTCTTGAATTCCAGTCACCTATGAATATTAAATTTTCATCTCCCTTCACTACCTGAATAATTTCTTTTATTTCATCATACATTTCATCAATTTCTTTGTCATCTGCAGAGCTAGTTGGCATATAAACTTGTAGTACTGTAGTAGGCGTGGGCTTCGTGTCTATCTTGGCCACAATAATGCGTTCACTATGCTGTTTGTAGTAGCTTACCCGCACTCCTATTTTTTTATTCATTATTAAACCGACTCCTGCATTACCCCTATTTGATTTTGTATTTATAACCCTGTATTCACCTGACCAAAAGTCTTGTTCCTCCTGCCACCGAACTTCACTAATTCCCACTATATCGAACTTTAACCTATCCATTTCCCTTTTTAAATTTTCTAACCTACCTGCCCGATTAAGGGATCTGACATTCCACACTCCGATCCGTAGAACGCCAGTTTTCTTTCTCCTGATAACGACGTCCTCTTGAGTAGTCCCCGCCCGGAGATCCGAATGGGGGACTATTTTACCTCCGGAATATTTTACCCAAGAGGACGCCATCATCATTTAATCATACAGTAAAGCTGCATGCCCTCTGGAAAAATTACGGCTGTAGTTTCCCCTTGCTTTCAGCCGTTCGCAGTACCACAACAGCAAGGCTGTTTTGGTTAGCGTTACAAGGCCAGATCAGTCAATCATCCAGACTGTTGCCCCTGCAACTACTGAAAAGGCTGCTGCCCCTCTTCAGGAACCACACATTTGTCTGGCCTCTCAACAGATACCCCTCCGTTGTGGTTGCACCTACGGTACGGCTATCTGTATCGTTGATGCACGCAAGCCTCCCCAACAACGGCAAGGTCCGTGGTTCATGGGGGGGAAGGTTTGCATTTTACATACCCTTAAAACAATTAATTCTTTTCCTTCTATGATGTCTGTCTGCTTGGCTGTCATCTAAGCTTGTACCATTTAATATGGATGTAAGTTTTGAAATTTGTTGTTTTTCGTGAGGTTACTTTACTTTAAACTGATACTTGAATGTGGCACATCACATTACTTTTTAACAAGGTAGGAAAAGACAGATTGCTATTTACCGTAAAGAAGACACGTCAAGTTACAGACAGACACACACACACACACACACACACACACACACACACACACACACACACACACACACACACACACACACATTCATGACTGCCAATTCCAGCATATTTTTAAATAAAATTGTTAGTGCATGACAGAGAGCTCCTCAAAAAACGTGATCTAATGCTTTTTTTACACACAGGGCAAATCATTGAGTCTGATTTGTGGTGCACTGCGGTGGCTGTTGGACCACGAGACAAGGTGCCAGGCAGACCTTGAAGCTCAGATGGCAGCCCTGACTTTACAACTGGAAGAACTAGAGGTAAGGAAATAATATAGCCAAGAATAGGATAGCTTGTTCCTTGAATATTCTGGTGAACTGCCAGATGTCAAGTGACTCAAATTTGTCAGTTTGCTCAAAATCTCGTGAAACAATATAAGAACCCCGAGGCCAATATACATGCAGCATAAATGCATGTACCTTATCTTTCAGTCTCTCTTAATTCTTTGTATAGTGATCATATAGTAGATTCTCTTTAATACTCTACTTGGCAAATGTGTATCTTGTGGTGTCTTGCAGTTAGGTATTTGTTATAACTTCCTTTGCATGCAAGGTGGTTCTTTAGTGGATACAGGAGTGAGGAAGAGATGCCTTTCATGAAAAGGGAGTTCAGATATTAATATATTCTACATCTGATATCAAATACCAAAAATAATACATACCTCTTTTGCTGAATTAGCAGCGTAAGTTTGTAATCCTGTACAAAAGATTTATAAATCTGTCACTCTCCAATACAATGTCTATTCAGATGATGTTGAGCCCTGGGTACTATGAAAGTCTGTAAATATTATTCAGATGACAAACACAAAAAATGGGGCTCTGTGCATGAATGTTGAAACTCAAGTACACCTGCCACTGGAGCTCCAGAGGAGGAATGCTTCCTCTCACTGGCACTAGTGTAATCGTTCGTGGCAGGGCCCTCATGCCATAGTGGTAGCTGTAGGAAACATGACGGCACTCATACTTGAAAGATTACCGGCCAATACCGCATTATTTACACTGTTGTTCTGTTCCATTAGATATTTTATTGTCTGTTGAATATGATGGTGTTGATAATGAGGCTGGGTACATGCAGACTTCCAGTATTCCGTCTCACCCAACAGCTGAGATATAGATTTGCTTTGTACTCTCATTTATTTAAAATTATCTTCAGATTTTGTGTCCTTTTGCAGTCATTTCAATGTCAAAGGGAGTTGAATCTGCAAAGTGATGAGTCCAGTGGAATTGTGTTTGTCATATTGTGACAATCTGGCATGTACAGGTCATACTGACATAGCAGTTGTTGCGAGTAAGGTTTCACTTGTTCATTGGAACAAAATGACTGATATAAGTAAGGCAGCTTCAGATAGTTGTGGGACAGCCTTTGTTGGCTTGCTAACAAATTTTATTGTCTGTATGGATTACATATATTTTATAAAAATGAAAGGTTTTGATTTCCTCAGACCATCTTCACATCAGAGTATGTAGACTACAAGAGCAACCTGTCAGTTTATATATACAAATTTACATGTTTCATCTTATAGCAATGATGTAGACTGTAACTTTGTGTATAGAAACTGATGGGTTATTCTTGTAACTAAAATACACAGAGCATTACAGACTGGCCCTCTTTGAATTTCTTTATACTTGTAGGGTTTGAAGCTCAATGCCTGAAAAAAAAATGTATTTATATATATATATATAAATCTCTGAACATCATCCTTGAAGATTAGAAGATTTTCAAGCACTAGTAAGTACTAAACAATTCCACCTAATTAACATAACTTCTGGTAACTGAGTGCATAGTGTAAAAGTCATACAATCGTAGATGAAGAAATAAATTAACAAATATTGAATCGTAATTTTTAAATAAACACATATTTTAATTTTCAGTTACTAATTGCATGAAAATGAGAGTATTCACAGTAAATTAAAATTTGATAGTAAAATGTTAAACATTAAATGAATCATGAATTTGCAAAATGACTTTAAGTCCACATTTTCATGGTTTTGAGTTATGGGCACAGTAATGTTCCAATACCCAACATGCATCACTTAATACCAATGAGACTTTAGTCCCTAATTTCTGTACATTATTTCCAGTAACAGAACATTATTGTTTACTGGTAAAACAGCCTTAGTCCAGGACTTAAGTTGTTTTGCTTGTGAGGTAATGATAATTGTTAACATATTCATGTATAGCTTCAATTTGGTAAAATGTCTATATTACTCTTTTGCTTGGTACACCTGTGATATGTTAGTTGAAAACGAAAATGGCATCTGAAAGCAGTTCTTTATATATTGGTGTTGTTGAAAATGAAGAAAATAATGTCCAAAAAAGGAGGAAAGGAATGAAATGGGCTGTAGAATACAAGAGAGCTACAATAAAGCATGCTAAGGTTAAAGGTTTTGAGCACGTAAATCATGTGAGGAAGTTAGTTTCAGCTAGACAAACAGGACCTACTTGTGGGTAAGCAATTTGGATTTAATTTTGTTTCACAATATTGTTGTACACAATGTTCTTGTACACATCATGTAGCTTACTGAGACTGGTAATTATTAGTAATGCAGACTCTTGTTTATAAAAAATTGTCACATTTCAGATGCAGGAAACAATGCCTTAACTTGATTTCCATAAATGCATTGTTAGAAGCAGTTAGTTACATGAACAGTTTTGACACTAAGAATGAACAAGGGACAAACTGAAAGTATTGCCATAAAAAGATGAAGAGGAAGGAAATACGAGCCTGGTACTAGGGCAGCTATGTTCAAATATTATGTTAAAGATTCAGACGAGCAGATAGAGGTGTGTAAGAAACCCTTCCTCAGTGTTTATTATGTTACCGAACCCAAGATGAAGAGATTGTGTAGGTTGCTGCTTGGTAGCAAGTCTCCTAAAGGCCAACGTGGAAAACACAAACCAGGGAACGCAAAAGAGGCTGATATACTTGCTACTATTCATACCGATAATGCGTCATTTCCAACTAAACAAACCCACTATGGAAAAACAGATGTTTTATACTTAAACAGTGAACGAACTGTGAAAACTAAGCATGAAATGTTTCTTTTCAAATATCTTGATAGTAATGTGTCTTACCACTATTATCACAGATATTTCAATAACTATTTTCGTTTGAGATTTGGTAGGCCCAGTGTAGACACATGCATTACGTGTGAAGAACTGAATGTTAAAGTCATAGGGACTGCACTTAATGATTGTGCTAAACGTGGACAGACTCTACACATTGAAGGACGTGTATGAACACATAGTCAGCTGTAGTGCTAAAGGAAATTTTACAGTTACAATTGGTGAAAGTGAGGATGTTTATGATTCCAACTGGTGGTCGCATTATTACAAAAGAAATGCAAATTTCATAGAGACATCTGTTATGGACGTTCCTAGAGATAAAACAGTTTCTTTCACTGTTTCAACTTTTATGGTATCCTGCTTTTCTGCAGAACAGATCGGAATAGTTGTGGCAAAACCATTCATAGAAGGAATAATTCAACATTCTTTCATCCTTGGGCCAACATATCCGCACGTACCAGAACTATCACAGAGACATGCTTATCCATAAGGTATGTGTCCAATCAGTGAAAATAAAATTATTAAAGATATATGCAAAATTGTCAAGTACATTACTGACTGTAATGAATCCAAAGCATTTTATGAGATAATTGCAGCTTGGGAAACAAAGGCAAATGAGTAAAATTGCAATTTTGTTTTGGAAATTTTGTCCTGTATGTTTATTTCCCTGGATGATTTACTGTTCTGTGTATTCTGAATGTGTTTTTCAATTAAGAAAATACATTATTATGCGTTTATATGCCAGAATTTTATTACATAAGAAGCAAAACTGAAGTTAATTTGAAAAATGACTTAAGTCCTTTTTTAAACCAAAATTTGAACATGAAGTAAGTACAAGGTCATGCTTTTGTAATGACAGTCTTATCTAGTTTTGATGTATGTAACATATAATGCAATAATTTATTGCAATATTCACTTCAGTAAGATAACAGACAGTTTTTTGTTGTTTCTGAAAGTGTACCTCTAAGGACTTAAGTCATTTTGCAAATTCACGATTCAAATAGAAATTGAAATACTTTTTCTTATTTCTAGATATTGAACAGGATTATTGATTTATACAATTTCTTCTCATTTAACAATGAGGTGTTTCACAGGTCTGCATCAAATTTTAGTCAATTTTCATATGAGCAGTAATAAAAAATAAGAAGATGTAATTTAATTAAAATTATGATTAAATATTTGTTACTTCATTTCCATTTGATAATAAGTATCTGAAATCTTGCTGAAAAGTAATCCCTCAAATTCTTTTTATGTTGAAAGTCTTAATTTTTTTTGCATAAAACAATCGTTACTAACATTCTACAACTTTGTTATTCATGTCTACATATTTCCAGCCCTTTGCTGTTAGAGGGCTCTGAATTGTAACATGTGACATAGTGTTGTTTAATGTAACTATGTCAGTGCGAGAGAAACAGAGTGCTGTAATCAACTTTCAAATTCTAAGAGTTTGTCCACACATGGAGCACCCTCTCCTTCAACATGACAATTCTAGGCCAAATGCGAGTGATGCAACATCTGCAACAATCAGTCAAGTTGGGTTGTCTGTCATCGCTCAAGCTCCATAGATTCCCAACTTGGCCCCATCTGATTTTCTTAGGGCTTCACTCTGATAGTGATGAGGCGGTGCAAGCGGAGGTGAGGTGACAACTCCATCAACAAAGTCAAAATTCTACAGTGACTGTATCAACAAACTGATCTCTTGCTGGGAGAAATGGTAACTATGTTGAGAAATAAATATGCATACATGAAGAATAAACATGTAGAATGTTAATAACATCTGTTTATTTTATATTGATTTAAGAATTTGCACATAAAAAATCTGGAGGCATTACTTTTCAGCACACTTTCGTAGAATCTTAAAAAAGTAAAAAAAAAAAAGAATCTCCTGCTAATCAGATTGCAGTACTTTCATGATACGTAGCTACCAGCAGTTATGTTAATTGGGTGTAATTATTTTGTACTTAACAACTATTGGAAAACTTCTAAACTCCAAAGACTTTTTTTCAAGTTATTTTGAGAATTGTGTTGTACAGTTTTAGAAAATTAATGTCTGGGTGCTGAACTACAAATCCTACACTTACGAAGAAAATCTAAGAGGGCCAGTATGTAAAGTCTCCTTATCAGATCTGAAGGCGGTTTGATGAAACCAATTTTACAAATATTTGCAATGTAGATGGACAGTAAACTTTTTGGACAACTGATATTGGGTTTTCTCCAGTAAAGGACAGTATGTTATCCATCTGAAGTATTGGCTTTGGTGTGGGTTGGGAGGATTGGCTCTCACTGAGAGTGTACCCTGGGGAGAGGAGGGGGGACACAACCCTCCTCACTCTCGCAGACATTTTCATTGCCTGAGAGTCCCTAAACAGTCTTCATGAGACAGTCGCAAGCTTTTTTATGAGAAAAGACTTCTCACGAAATGCATACATTCATATTCAGCAAGGCACTGATAATCATGTCGTAGAACACTATAGCTGACACCAACACCGCCACCAGTACTGTTAAACTCCCTTCAAAGTAATATCAGAATGCAGAGATGTATTTACATTCTGTGACAGTTACTTTTGCTCTTAGAGTATTGATGTTTTTCATTGTCACCACCACCACCACCACCACCATCGGTGTTCTGCCATAGGATAGGTCTTCACATGTAGCTCTCCATGCACTCTTGTCATTTGTGACCGTCTTTGTTTTCTCATAATTGTTTCCTATCTTTATACTATCCACAACCTGGTTTCTTCTGTGTCTTCTTCTTCTGCCATTCACTGTTCCCTCATAGCGTTTATTCTCTTCCAGTGTCCAAGCGAACAGTGTTTCCTATACCTGATTATCTTTATAATTTGTCTCTCTTCCCCCACTCCTCTCAGCACCTCCTCCTTTCTCACTTTTACTCATGTTATCCCTTTCATCTTTCTCCAAATTCATGTCTGAAACGCTTCTGTTCTTATTTCTTCCTCTTTTCTCAGTGTCCACATCTCAGCTCTGTATAATGCCAAGCTCCATATAAAGCACTTCGCCAGTCTCTTCCTCAGGTACTTGTACATGCATCCACACAGAAGCCTCCTTTTCTTATTAAATGCGTTCTTGGTGATCACTGTACGTCTTTTCACCTCCTTATTACATCTCATGTCACCTATAATTATACTTCCTAGATATTTGAAAGCACTAACTTATTCTGTATCTTTCTCTCCTAACTTTGTAGTTCTTCTTGCACTTATCGCCATACATTTTGTCTTTTTCTCATTAATTCTCATTCAAATTTCCTCACAGGTGTTATTTCATTCTTTTAATATTCTGGTCATAGTTTTTTCGCTCTCTCCCAATAACACCATATCATCCACAAACCGGATACAGTGTAGTCTCCTACTACAAACACACACTCATCTTTTTCATTTTAAACATTTCTGAATAATATGCTCCAAATTTGTTTTGGAGAGACAGCAGCTGTGTTTCACTCACCTTCCAATTGTAGTTTCCTCTGTCATCTCATTCCCAATCTGTGTTTGTATTTTCTGTTGTAGGTATGGGTTCTTAAACAGCCTCCTACCCCTCCGGTCAACAACATTCTTCCTTAAAATGTCCATTAATTTATTCCACTGTACTTGATCGAAGGCTTCATCCAGCTCAGTGAAAACGGTATAAACTTCACTTTCCTCTTTCAATGTATCTCTCACCTATCATTCTCAACTGTCCAACTGCATGTCTTGTACCTTTTCCTCTTTTAAATCCATACTGTTACTCTGCAATACTTTGTTCCAGTCTTCTGTGAAGTCTCCTATTTATCACCCGTAGTAGAACTTTTGCTACGAGGGAAATCAAACTTACAGTCCTAAAATCCTCATATTTCTTGTGATTGCTTTTCTTCTCAATTGGTATGATTACTGCTGAGAGAAAGTCATCTGGCTGTTTACCTTTTTTATACATCTTATTACATAGATAAGTTAGCTCTTTCACACCACTACTCCCAAGACTCTTAAACACCTCTGCGGATAATCCACCAGTTCCACTTGCTTCGTGGTTCTTCATCTCTCTTCAAGCCCTTTCTACTTCTCCTTCCAAGATGCAGCATCCTTTGTCCTCTTTTATAACTCGTGTCTAATTTTTGTTACTAATTAACTGTTCTAATTTTTCAGTATTGAGATTTTACTTCTGACTGTCAAGTGTTCATACGTAGTTGTTTTCATATACCCTTTAAGTTTTTTTACTTCGGTATTGAGAAATTAAATTTAATTTTTAGTTAAAAATTCACACAAAATGTATGTTTTAAACTGGTGTATTACATTTACAATGTTTAATATCCAGGCAGAAAATGCAGTTGACTGGTTGGGTCAGCAGGCTCAAGGAGTGGAACTGAGAAACAAATTAAACATGATTGCACGGCAACTCAGTTCTATTCACAAGAGAGAGGAGAAGTTGCGCAGCCTAAGGAACAATGTCAAAAAGGTCAGACAAATTTCTTAAAATGTATGACAAACAACAATAAATAATAATAATAATAATAATAATAATAATAATAATAATGATAATTCCCGTGGAGGCCCGGGAAAAGAATAGGCCTCCGGTATGTTCTGCCAGTCGTAAAAGGCGACGAAAAGAACAAACCACTAATATGGCTAACCCCCCTTTTAGTGTGATTAGTTGGTTCAGGACAGAACTAAAGAAGCCTCGGACAAGTGCCGTCATGGTCGGGGACGATGCTTGAACCCTATGCCCGCCCACAATGGTAACGACACTGCTAGGCAACTGGAAAATGATTTAAATCCAAATAGAGGTGTTTTGCAGGATATGCTTCCTGCAACCACTCTAGAAGGAAAACAAAGACAGAGGATGAGATGGTCAGATGAAGTTAATCGACACCTCATGTTCTGTTATTACCAAGCAACAAACCTAGGAACCAACACAACAGGATACAGATCACAAGTATACACAACATTTATTACCAGATACCCAGAATTAAAATTTTTAACAGAACAGCGACTAGCTGATCAGATCCTTGTAATAATCAAAAATAACAGGATACCCCAGTCAGAATTAGAAAACATCAAACAACAAGTACAACAAATACTGGAACAAAATAATGTGCAATCAGAAGAAGAAGAAAATACAGTAATGGACTCAAACATCCCAGAGCAAACAAACAAAGAACAACACGCATCAATTAAACAATCAGAGGAAAACGAAATCTTAAGACAGCCACCAGAACAAGCACAAATAGAACAAGAAGTGACACATGTTAGATATAGAAGAAAAATCTCAGCTGACATATATAGTATACAAAGACACAAATACAGACATTAGACCATTCTTGCAAAGACCGCCAAATAACCCACAAGTCGAAACAACAATAAAAACTATCAACACAATCATACACAACAAAATAAATGAAAACACAACTATGGAAGAGTTACAACTACTGGTTTATATAGGAGCACTCACTACACTAAATATACACACTGGGCAGAGATCAGAACAAACCAACACACAGAAGAAACCCACAAAACCAGCATGGCAACACAGGCTACAGATCAGAATAGAAAAACTGAGGAAAGACATCGGACAGCTAACACAATTTATAAGAAATGAATGTCAGAAAAAAAACGAAAAAGGTTAGGTAAAATCTCACAACAGGAAGCGATAGAGGAATTAGATGAAAAGAAGCAGAAATTACAAGCATTGGCCAAACGACTTAGCAGATACAAAAAAAGTTAAAATAGAAGGAAACAAAACCAAACATTCAACACAAACCAAAAGAAATTTTACCAGACAATAGATAACACACACATTAAAATAGACAATCCACCAAACATAACAGACATGGAACACTTCTGGAGCAACATATGGTCAAACCCGGTACAACATAACAGGCATGCACGGTGGATACAAGCAGAGACAGACACATACAAGATGATACCACAAATGCCTGAAGTGATAATTTTGCAACATGAAGTCACCCAAGCAATTAATTCTACTCACAATTGGAAAGCCCCTGGAAAAGATAAGATAGAAAATTTCTGGCTAAAGAAGTTCACCTCAACACATTCACATCTAACTAAATTATTTAACAGTTACATTGCAGACCCATACACATTCCCTGATACACTTACACATGGAATAACTTATCTGAAACCTAAAGATCAAGCAGACACAGCAAACCCAGCTAAATATCGCTCCATAACATACCTACCAACAATATACAAAATATTAACTTCAGTCATTACACAGAAATTAATGACACATACAACACAGAACAAAATTATAAATGAAGAACAAAAAGGCTCTTGCAAAGGAGCACGAGGATGTAAAGAGCAACTGATAATAGATGCAGAGGTGACATATCAAGCTAAAACTAAACAAAGGTCGCTACACTACGCATACATTGATTATCAAAAAGCTTTTGATAGTGTACCCCACTCATGGTTACTACAAATATTGGAAATATACAAAGTGGATCCTAAATTGATACAGTTCCTAAACATAGTAATGAAAAATTGGAGAACCACACTTAATATCCAAACAAATTTAAATAATATCACATCACAGGCAATACAGATTAAGCGTGGAATATACCAAGGAGACTCATTAAGTCCTTTCTGGTTCTGTCTTGCTCTGAATCCACTATCCAACATGCTAAATAATACAAATTATGGATACAATATTACTGGAACATACCCACACAAAATCACACATTTGCTATACATGGATGATCTAAAACTACTGGCAGCAACAAATCAACAACTCAAACAATTACTAAAGATAACAGAAGTATTCAGTAATGATAAATATGGCTTTTGGAACAGACAAATGTAAGAAAAATAGCATAGTCAAGGGAAAACACACTATACAAGAAGATTACATATTGGTAACCACAGCGACTGCACAGAAGCGATGGAAAAAACAGATCCCTATAAATATCTAGGATACAGACAAAAAGTAGGAATAGATAATACAAATATTAAAGAAGAACTAAAAGCAAAATATAGACAAAGACTAACAAAAATACTGAAAACAGAATTGACAGCAAGAAACAAAACAAAAGCTATAAATACTTATGCTATACCAATATTGACCTACTCATTTGGAGTAGTGAAATGGAGTAACACAGACCTAGAAGCACTAAATACACTTACAAAATCACAATGCCACAAATATAGAATACATCACATACATTCAGCAACAGAAAGATTCGCATTAAGCAGAAAGGAAGGGGATTTATCGACATAAAAAACCTACATTATGGACAGGTAGACAATTTAAGAACATTTTTACTAGAACGAGCAGAAACTAGCAAAATACACAAATGAATCACTCATATAAAAACATCGGCTACACCACTACTATTTCATAACCATCTCTACAATGCTTTAGATCACATAACATCAACTGATACGGAGAAAGTAAATTGGAAAAAGAAAACACTACATGGCAAGCACCCGCATCATCTAACACAGCCACACATAGATCAAGACCCATCCAACACATGGCTAAGAAAAGGCAATATATACAGTGAGACAGAAGGATTCATGATTGCAATACAGGATCAAACAATAAACACCATATATTACAGCAAGCATATTATTAAAGATCCCATTACCACAACAGATAAATGCAGACTTTGCAAACAACAAATAGAAACAGTAGATCACATCACAAGCAGATGTACAATACTAGCAAATACAGAATACCCCAGAAGGCATGACAATGTAGCAAAAATAATACATCAACAACTTGCCATACAACATAAACTAATAAAACAACACGTTCCCACATACAAGTATGCACCACCAAATGTTCTGGAGAATGATGAATACAAATTATACTGGAACAGAACCATTATAACAGATAAAACAACACCACATAACAAACCTGACATCATACTCACCAATAAAAAGAAGAAATTAACACAACTAATCGAAATATCCATACCCAATACAACAAATATACAGAAGAAAACAGGAGAAAAAATTGAAAAATACATCCAACTGGCTGAGGAAGTCAAGGACATGTGGCATCAGGATAAAGTTGACATTATACCAATTATACTATCAACTGCAGGAGTCATACCACACAATATCCACCAGTACATCAACGCAATACAGCTACATCCAGACTTATATATACAACTACAGAAATCTGTAATTATTGATACTTGTTCAATTACCCGAAAGTTCCTCAATGCAATGTAACATATACCATACAGTTAAAAGGAAGTCCCGCTTGATCAAGGTCCGCGTCACTTTCCATTTTTGACGAGACGTAACGTCTGAGAAAAGAAAGAATAATAGTAGTAGTAGTAGTAGTAGTAGTAGTAGACTTTTTGATGAGTACATGCTTGGCTATGTGGGCCCCCAGCCTTTGCAGTGCTGTTTTCATTTCTGTGCTGCATGGTATAATACCTGTTATTCTTTTTTCATCCCTTGGGGACCGAGTCATATGCCTTCTTTGGGAAACTGAGGTTTTTGGTAAAAGTGTTTATAGATTTGTCCTGCCTACACGTCTTTCTTTCACTCTCCTTGTTTTCTTACCCTTCTACTGCTTCGGTGTTTGAGGTCTCTCTTTTTCCTTTTTTCCTTCTTCCTCTCTGTGCATTCCTGCAAGCCGGCCCATGCATTTGATGCGTAACAGGTGACTGGGTACCGCGTAGTTCCCAGCCCCGGGTCGACAAGTAGGGCTCGTATGTACCCCCCAGGCTCAGCGAGGGGTTATTGCCTGAGCTGGTACTTTCCTCTATGCCGATTGGTCCTTCTGTCTTTAGTCCGAGAGGTGTGACCTGAGATGTCGACAATCACATAAGGTGGATGAGGCCTCTAAGAGCCCGCTGCCTCACCTGGGAAAAAGTGTATTTTTTAACTGGGACATCCGGGAAGAAGAAATTGAAGAAATGTATGATGAAATAAAAGAAATTATTCAGATTGTGAAGGGAGATGAAAATTTAATAGTCATGGGTCACTGGAATACGAGTGTAGGAAAAGGGAGAGAAGGAAACATAGTAGGTGAATATGGATTGTGGGACAGAAATGAAAGAGGAAGCCGCCTGGTAGAATTTTGCACAGAGCACAACATAATCATAACTAACACTTGGTTTAAGAATCATGAAAGAAGGTTGTATACATGGAAGAACCCTGGAGATACTAAAAGGTATCAGATAGATTATATAATGGTAAGACAGAGATTTAGGAACCAGGTTTTAAATTGTAAGACATTTCCAGGGGCAGATGTGGATTCTGACCACAATCTATTGGTCATGACCTGTAGATTAAAACTGAAGAAACTGCAAAAAGGTGCGAATTTAAGGAGATGGGACCTGGATAAACTAAAAGAACCAGAGGTTGTACAGAGATTCAGGGAGAGCATAAGGGAGCAATTGACAGGAATGGGGGAAAGAAATACAGTAGAAGAAGAATGGGTAGCTTTGAGGGATGAAGTAGTGAAGGCAGCAGAGGATCAAGTAGGTAAAAAGACGAGGGCTAGTAGAAATACTTGGGTAACAGAAGAAATATTGAATTTAATTGATGAAAGGAGAAAATATAAAAATGCAGTAAGTGAAACAGGCAAAAAGGAATACAAACGTCTCAAAAATGAGATCGACAGGAAGTGCAAAATGGCTAAGCAGGGATGGCTAGAGGACAAATGTAAGGATGTAGAGGCCTATCTCACTAGGGGTAAGATAGATACCGCCTACAGGAAAATTAAAGAGTCCTTTGGAGATAAGAGAACGACTTGTATGAATATCAAGAGCTCAGATGGAAACCCAGTTCTAAGCAAAGAAGGCAAAGCAGAAAGGTGGAAGGAGTATATAGAGGGTCTATACAAGGGCGATGTACTTGAGGACAATATTATGGAAATGGAAAAGGATGTAGATGAAGATGAAATGGGAGATACGATACTGCGTGAAGAGTTTGACAGAGCACTGAAAGACCTGAGTCGAAACAAGGCCCCCGGAGTAGACAATATTCCATTGGAACTACTGACGGCCGTGGGAGAGCCAGTCTTGACAAAACTCTACCATTTGGTGAGCAAGATGTATGAAACAGGCGAAATACCCTCAGACTTCAAGAAGAATATAATAATTCCAATCCCAAAGAAAGCAGGTGTTGACAGATGTGAAAGTTACCGAACTATCAGCTTAATAAGTCACAGCTGCAAAATACTATCACGAATTCTTTACAGACGAATGGAAAAACTAGTAGAAGCCAACCTCGGGGAAGATCAGTTTGGATTCCGTAGAAACACTGGGACACGTGAGGCAATACTGACCTTACGACTTATCTTAGAAGAAAGATTAAGGAAAGGCAAACCTACGTTTCTAGCATTTGTAGACTTAGAGAAAGCTTTTGACAATGTTGACTGGAATACTCTCCTTCAAATTCTAAAGGTGGCAGGGGTAAAATACAGGGAGCGAAAGGCTATTTACAATTTGTACATAAACCAGATGGCAGTTATAAGAGTCGAGGGACATGAAAGGGAAGCAGTGGTTGGGAAGGGAGTAAGACAGGGTTGTAGCCTCTCCCCGATGTTGTTCAATCTGTATATTGAGCAAGCAGTAAAGGAAACAAAAGAAAAATTCGGAGTAGGTATTAAAATTCATGGAGAAGAAATAAAAACTTTGAGGTTCGCCGATGACATTGTAATTCTGTCAGAGACAGCAAAGGACTTGGAAGAGCAGTTGAATGGAATGGACAGTGTCTTGAAAGGAGGATATAAGATGAACATCAACAAAAGCAAAACAAGGATAATGGAATGTAGTTTAATTAAGTCGGGTGATGCTGAGGGAATTAGATTAGGAAATGAGGCACTTAAAGTAGTAAAGGAGTTTTGCTATTTGGGGAGCAAAATAACTGATGATGGTCGAAGTAGAGAGGATATAAAATGTAGGCTGGCAATGACAAGGAAAGCGTTTCTGAAGAAGAAAAATTTGTTAACATCCAGTATTGGTTTAAGTGTCAGGAAGTCATTTTTGAAAGTATTCGTGTGGAGTGTAGCCATGTATGGAAGTGAAACATGGACGATAAATAGTTTGGACAAGAAGAGAATAGAAGCTTTCGAAATGTGGTGCTACAGAAGAATGCTGAAGATTAGATGGGTAGATCACATAACTAATGAGGAAGTATTGAATAGGATTGGGGAGAAGAGAAGTTTGTGGCACAACTTGACCAGAAGAAGGGATCGGTTGGTAAGACATGTTCTGAGGCATCAAGGGATCACCAATTTAGTATTGGAGGGCACCGTGGAGGGTAAAAATTGTAGAGGGAGACCAAGAGATGAATACACTAAGCAGATTCAGGAGGATGTAGGTTGCAGTAGGTACTGGGAGATGAAAAAGCTTGCACAGGATAGAGTAGCATGGAGAGCTGCATCAAACCAGTCTCAGGACTGAAGACCACAACAACAACAACAACAACATCCGGGAAAAATCCGGGAATTTTTTTTCCTTGTCTACGTGTACACCCTGGTTACTGTTCAGCGTGTTCGTCATCCCGAGTGATCTATTCTCTTTGACACATAGTCGAGTGATCGTTTCTCCTGTGTCGTTTGTTTGGTAATACCTATCCTGTGTGTGCTGGCCTCTTTCGATTAACACCACTTCCCTTGTATTGGCAACAGGTAGAATACCTTACATACGCTATCCTTACTTCTGCGGAATGTTGCATACCTCACACCTCTTTCTTGCCAAGGCATGCCCTTTCCCATGATGGAATGATGCATGCCATGGTGCAATCCACATGCAGATATGAGCTATCCTATCTGTTATAAACAGCTATGTGTGCAGTGTCATTGCATTTTCAGGGATAGTGAAAAGCCAATTGGCTTTCTTTTCAAAGCTCTTTTAACAGTTTTACTCCCCCTTCTGTTGTTTGGGGGTAATCTCCAGCAGCTTTCAGGAAGTGCGGTTCATTCCCCAGTTCCGCGTCTGACCGTAGCAAACAATGTCATTGTAGACCCTCTTTATATCTCCAACACCTTGGGCCAATATTTTGTGGACATTTCGAGTTCCACCCATTACCATCCTTCCCTCCTCCCTCTGAAATGAGCGGCGGAAGCAAGGACGATGTCTTTCTCCTCCTAGAATTGTGAATGTTACAATATTGCTTGTACTATGAGGGAAGTTAAATATGCACGCTCTTCATCCCGTTCTACGTCACGTGTCGTATGCTCTGAAGATCTGCTCTCATTGGCTGACGGGATCACCTGACGTCAGCTATGATTGGCTTACTAAAGCGCATCGCAGTCTCAATTTCATTGGCTTCTGCTTTTCCATTGAGAAGACTGTCTGTATGAACTTTTGGTGGCACTGGGAGATTCTTCCTCTGTCCCTATTTCATGACCCCGTCCTTCTTCCATTTGTTGAAACTACGAATTTCTTGGGGCTATGTTTGACAGGAAACTGTTGGTCTTCTCACATCTCATACCTGGTAGTTTGCTGTACTCTCTCCCTCAATGTGCTAGTGTTTTATGCTGTACCTCGTGGGCAGTGGACCACACCGTCATCCCCTACTTATACTGGTCCCTTGTCCATTCGAAACTGGATTATGAATGTATCATATATTCATCCCCACATCCGTCTATCTTATGTCGTCTTAACACCCTCCAATTGCCACTGGTGCCTACTATACTTGTCTGTTGAGAGTCCTTATGCTGAGGCTGCTGACTTACCGATGTCCTACCAGTGGCACGTTCTCCTCAGTCGTTACGCGAGCCGTCTGTCTTCTGTGCCTGGTCGTCCATCCTATGCTCCCTTGTTTGACGATTCCCTTGACTGCTAGTATGGGCTGTGCGTGTCTTCTCTGTTGCCTCTTGGAGTTCACTCTCATTTGCTGCTTCGACAGCTTTGCTTTACACTTCCTGCCGCATTCGCCATGGGTACGAGTTCTTCACTGCCCTGGCTTTGTGCCGAGGTAAGTGTTCATTTTGGACTCCATTCACTTGCTAAGGACCCTACTCCTGGCCTGGTGTATCGCAACGATTTTCTCACACTTCACAACCAGTTTGGGGGCAGTGTCTACATCTACATCAACATCTACAGCTATGTGATTACTCTGCTATTCACAGTAAAGTGCCTGGCAGAGGGTTTAATGAACCACCTTCAAGCTGTCTCTCTACTGTTCCACTCTCGAACGGCGCACAGGAAAAATGAGCACTTAAATTTTTCTGTGCGAGCCGTGATTTCTCTTGTTTTATCATGATGATCGTTTCTCCCTGTGTAGATGAGTGCCAACAGAATGTTTTCGCAATCGGAGGAGAAAACTGGTGATTGAAATTTCATGAGAAGATCCCGTTGCAAAGAAAAGCACCTTTGTTTTAATAATTGCCACTCCAATTCACATATCATGTCTGTGGCACTATCTCCCCTACTTCACGATGACACAAAACGAGCTGCCCTTCTTTGTACTTTTTTGATGCCATCCGTCAGTCCCATCTGATGTGGATCTCACACTGCACAGCAATACTCCAGAATAGGGTGGACAAGCATGATATAAGCAGTCTCCGTAGTAGACCTGTTGCACCTTCTAAGTGTTCTGCCAAAGAATCGCAGTCTTTGGTTGGCTCTACCCACAACATTACCTATGTGATTGTTCCAATTTAGGGTATTTGTAATGGTAATCCCTAAGTCTGTGTGACTTACCGTGTAATCGAAATTTAGTGGATTTCTTTTAGTACTCATGTGGATAACTTCACACTTTTCTTTATTCAGGTTCAGTTGCCACTTTTTGCACCACACAGATATCTTATCTAAATCATTTTGCAATTAATTTTGGTCATCTGATGACTTTACGAGACTGTAAATGACAGTATCATCTGCAAATAATCTAAGAGGGCTACTGATATTGTCTCCTATGTCATTAATATAGATCAGGAACAATAGAGGGCCTATAACACTTCCTTGGGGAACGCTGGATGTTATTTCTGTTTTACTCAATGACTTTTCGTCTATTACTACGAACTGTGACCTTTCTGACAGGAAATCATGAATCCAGTCACACAACTGAGGCAATATTCCATAGGCATGCAGTTTGGTTAGAAGATGCTTGTGAGGAACGGTGTCAAAACCTTCTGGAAATCTAAAAATATGGAATCAATTTGACATCCCCTGTCGATAGCACTCATTACTTCATGAGTATAAAGAGCTAGTTGTGTTTTGCAAGAACAATATTTTCTGAATCCGTGCTGACTACGTGTCAGTAAACCATTTTCTTCGACGTATTTCTTAATGTTCGAATACAGTATATGTTCCAAAACCCTACTGCAAATTGACGTTAGTGATACGGGCCTGCAATTCAATGGATTACTCCTACTTCCCTTTTTGGGTATTGATGTGACTTGAGCAATTTTCCAGTCTTTTTAGGTGCGGATCTTTCTGTGAGCGAGCAGTTGTATATAATTGCTAAATATGGAGCTATTTTATCAGCATACTCTGAGAGGAACCTGACTGGTATGCAATCTGGACCGGAAGCCTTGCTTTTACTAAGTGATTTAAGCTGCTTTGGGACACCGAGGATATCTATTTCTATGTTTCTCTTCTTGGCAGTTGTTCTTGATTGGAATTCAGGAATATTTACTTCATCTTCTTTGGTGAAGAAGTTTCAGAATATTGTGTTTAATAACTCTGCTTTAGTGGCACTGTTATCAGTGACCTCACTGTTGTTATCGCGCAGTGAAGGTATTGATTGCGTCTTGCCACTGGTGTGCTTTATGTATGACCAGAACCTCTTTGGGGTTTCTGCCAGATTTCGAGACAGAGTTTCGTTGTGGAAATTATTGAAAGCATCGCACATTGAAGTACGCGCTACATTTCGAACTTCTGCAAAACTTTGCCAGTCTTGGGGAGATTTTGCGTTCTTTTAAATTTGGCATGTTTTTTTCGCTGCTTCTGCAACAGCGATCTGACCCATTTTGTATACCATGGGGGATCAGTACCATCACTTATTAATTTACGTGATATATATCTCTCAATTGCAATCGATTCTATCTCTTTGAAATCATTCCATAACTTTTCCACACTTACGTGATCATTTCAGAAGGGCTGGAGCTTGTTTCTTAAAAAGGTGTTAAGAACATTTTTTCAGCTTTTTTAAATAGATGTAGTTTGCGTTTCTTTTTGATGGTTGTAGGAATTGCAGTATTCAGCCTAGCAGCTACTGCCTTGTCGGTAATTCCTGTATTTGTCGTGATACTCACTATTTGTCCAGGATTATTTGTTGCTAAGAGGTCAAGTATGCTTTCGCAACCATTTATGCTTCGAGTGAGTTCATGTACTAATTGTTCAAAATAATTTTCTGAGGAAGCATTCAGTACAATTTCGGATGATGTTTTATGCCTGTCGCTGGCTTTAAACATATAATTTTTCCAGCATATTGAGGGTAGGTTAAAGTCACCACCGACTATAATTGTATGAGAGGGGTACCTATTTGAAATGAGACTCAAGTTTTCTTTGAACTGTTCAGCAACTGTATCTTCTGAGTCAGGGGCCAGTAAAACGACCCAATTAATAGTTTAGTCCGATTGTCAAGTATAACCTCTACCCATACTATTTTGCAGGTACTATCTACTTCGGTTTCACTACAAGGCCACCACCAATTGTATGTAATCTATCCTTTCTGAACACTGTTAGATTGTTAGAAAAATTTTCTGCTGAGCCTATTTTGAGCTTTAGCCAGATTTCTGTACCTACAACTATTTGAGTTTCAGTGCTTTCTATTAGGGCTTGGAGCTATGGTTCTTTCCCAACAAAGCTATGACAATTTTCAACTACAATACTGATCATTTCTACAACAAACTTACTGTGTTTTACCTTTCCCCTTTTAGACGGATGCCCTTTCTGTGGTTCCCTGAGGCCCTCTAACCTAAAAAAGAGCCCATTCCCTCCCACACAGCCTCCGCTACCCGTGCAGCCACTTCCTGTGTGTAGTGGACTCCTGACCTATTAAAGGGAACCTGGAAACCCCCCACTTGATGGCACATGTCAAGGAATCTGCAGCCTACACGGTTGCAGAACTGCCTGAGCCTCTGATTCAGACCCTCCACTCGGCTCTGCACCAAAGGACCACAGTCGGCTCTATCGATGATGCTCCAGATGGTGAGCTCCGCCTTAATCTCGCAAGCAAGACTAGCAGCCTTTACCATTTCCGCTAGCCGCCCAAAACCAAAGAGGATCTCCTCCAATCCAAAGCGACATACGTCACTAGTACCGACATGAGCCACCACCTGCTGTTGGCTGCACCCTGTACTCTTCATGGCATCCGGAAGCAGCCTTTACACATCTGGAATGACTCCCATGGAGTGCATACTGGCTTCCTTCCCCTCCTTGGCAACCATGTTCCTAAGGGGCCCCATTACGCCCCTAACGTTGGAGCTCCCAACTACCAGCAAACCCACCCTCTGTGAACGCTCAGATCTTGCGGGCTGAGAAGCTTCCTCTGGGAAAGGGTGGGTGACTGCATCCAGCTCCAAGACATCATCAGCCACAGATAACGCCAGAAACATGTTTGCCAAACGAACTGGGTAGGCCCTACGATCGGCCCCTCGGAAGTTTTTCGCTGCTTTACAGACTTTGGAATGATCTCCCACTCAACCACTGGTGAGTGGTCAACCTCAGTGCAGTCAGTACCCGGGGCGGCCACAGCAGTGGACTGAACAGGAGACACGTGGGATTTGGCGATGATCCTTTTCAGTATCACCTTCTGGACCAGTGCTTGATTTTTACTGTGGAACACTACGTCCTATATCTGGCCACCCAGTACATCCGGCAACATGTGCTTCCAAATTGTGTCATCTGCTCAGATTCTCTCTGTGCTCTTCAGAGCCTTCACAGGCTGTACTCAGTCCACCCTTTAGTACAATGGATCCAAGTCTGCCTCCAATAACTTATGGTGGGGGTAGCCAATGTGGTGTTCCTGTGGTTCCTGGTCACATCAGGAAACGAGGCTGTTGTTGCTGCTGCCAAGGCTGCCCCTCTTTTCCCTCGACCTGCTAATCATTCTGTTCCCTCGGATGATCTTCATGTCACAGTTTGGCGGCGTGTAGTTTCACTTTGGAATGCACAGTGGTCTTCTCTCCAGGGGAACAAACTCCTGGACATTAAACCTCTCCCAATAGTGTTGTAGACTTCCTCTCAGCCCTCACGTTGCAAGGAGGTCATTTTAGCCTGGCTTCATATAGGGCACTGTCGTTTTAGTCACCATCATTTATTAAGTTGTGACCCTGCCCAACTCTGTGCCTACTGCTCTCAACCCTTGACAGGTCGCCACTTTCTTATCTGGTGCCCATTTTTTAACTGTTTACATTTATGCCTGAGTTTGCCATTTATTTTATCAGATGTTTTAGTGGGTAATACACATTCTCTCGATAGCGTCTTACTTTTTATTCACTGCAGCGACCTTTCGATACAAATTTGATCACCCCCTCCCACCCCTCCTCGCCGGGACCTCCACTATCTCAACGATATTTTGAGAAATTTTCCCTAGGGACTTCCTTGTCCTTAGCTGCTCCATTTTTTAAAGTTGCATGATTGGGTTTTACCTTTTTCACTTCAGGCTTTTATTTAGTACTGTTTTTTCTTACGTTATGATAGGGGCACATATGACCTTAGCAGTTTTGGGCTCTAAAGAACCAACCAACCAACCAACCAACCTGCCTTTGATGGGGTGGGTGATGCTTGTGACCGGACTGGAGTAGGTGGTGGTGGGAGGATGTATGGGACAGGTCTTACGTCTAGGTCTATTACAGGGATCTGAGCCATGAGGCAAGGGGTTTGGGGGGGGGGGGGGGGTTGTGTGGGTGAGGAGACCAAACAGCGAGGTTATTGGTCTAATTGGATTAGGGGAGGATGGGGAAGGAAGTTGGCCGTGCCCTTTCGAAGGAACCATCCCAGCATTTGTCTGGAGTGATTTAGGGAAATCACGGAAAACCTAAATCAGGATGGCCAGACGCGGAATTGAACCGTCATCCTCCCGAATGTGAGTCCAGTGTCCTAATCACTGCACCACTGCTTGGTCAAGGGGTCGGGAGCAGGGGTTGTGTAGAGATGGACGAGGATGTTGTGTAGTTTTGGTGGGTGGCAGAATACCACAGAGGAGGACAGAGGGATGGGAATGATAATGGGTAGGACATTTCTCATTCCTGGGCACGACGAGAGGTAGTTGAAACCCTGGTGGAAATTTTGCACGGTTGTTTCAGTCCTGGGTGGTACTGATCCACGAGGGGAATGCTCCTCTGTGGCTGGACGGTCGCAATTTGACAGACAGTTGGTGACTGTAGAGATAAGGTATGGGAGATCTATTTTTGTACAAGGTTGTGAGGATAATTACGATCTGTAGAGGCCTCTGTGAGACCCTTGGTATATTTGAGAGGGACCGCTCGTCACTGCAGATGTGACAGCTGTGGGAGGTTAGCCTGTATGGAAGGCCGTTTTTTTTGGTATGGAATGGGTGGCAGCTGTCGAAGTGGAGCTATTTTTGTGAAGGAGGTCAACATTGAAGAAGGTGGCTTGATGGGTTGAGTAGGACCATGTGAAACTAATGGGAGAAGGGTGTTGAGGTTCTGGAGCAATGTGGATTGGGTGTCCTCACCCTCAATCCAGATCATAAAGATCAGCTAAAGATGTTCGTGATGTTTAAGTAAAGTAGGGGGTCAAATATCGACAGACCTACTTCGCGTACCATATCTGTTTCTTCAGAGAGCGTATTTGAAGAAAGATGTATGTGGAGTTTGTGGAAGCCAGGAGAATGCTGACTACTTGCTGGGCATCTTATATGCAATCCATGGACCCAGAAGACGTGTGCAGAATAAATGGCATCTCTTAGCAGAAAAAAATTGATGTTTTTTTGATTGCAATGTAAGAAATCATTTGTATTACTGTTAGATGGTCAGCGCTCTTGTTGGAGTTCTCAGAGAGAAGAAATGCATTTGTGTCATGTTAATGAACTGAATTTTAAATGCAGTTATGCAACAAACATCTGGTAAAGAATGGTTGAAAGTGAAAGTATGTGTTCAGTTGTTATTTGATAATTTGGTGTAAGTCATTAACCGGAAAGCTTTAGCAATTTCCTGCAGCAGAGAAGACGCTTTGGAGAAATCCACACGAGCATGGCACAGCATAGTTGGTCCCCAAAATTCTACTTGGTGACCAGAATTACCTACAAGCCAGAGTCATAAAAAAAGAGGTAATCCTTTAACAGAACATTATGACACACGGTACAGGATGCAAGTGAAATAGTACTGGACAGTACCAAACTAAATTGAACCAACCAACAACACCCAAATGGATATTTTTTATTTTTGCTGTAAGGACAATGTGAAATTTAATTGGGAGAATATATTTAGAGATTCCAAGAATGTTAACAGGCCAGTCTCATAATGAACCTATATGGCAAAGATGTCGTCAATATGTCTAAACAGAACCAGGGGCTGAAGGCATATGGAATCCAGGAAAGGATCCATGAAAAGGTTGGCGTAGGGAGGAGCAATTCCGGTCCCTGTGGCTGTGCCCCTCTGTTTGTATGCTTGCCTCTCAACGGTAAAGTAGTTGTTGGTAAGAATAAAGTTGGTTAACGTGAGCAGGAATGATGTTAAAGGTTCGGAATCAGATGCACACTAACTGCGGAAAGTTTCAGCGGCAGGCAGATGCTGGTATAGAGGGAGGTGGCATCAGTGCTGACAAACAAGGGATGTTGTGGGAGTAGGATGGACACAGATTTCAGTTGATCCCCTTCATATAATCCTCCGGAATTTATGCCAAAATCACCATCCACCAGTGGCAAAGAACTGGGGAATTCATAATCCAGAAAGAGGTGTCGAAAATGAGCACCAAAATTACTGTGGGAACTTTAGTTTCAGAGAGATGGAATGTTACAAGAAGGTACATCAAACTTCACAGTTGTGGAGAGAAAGAAAGTGTGGACCATCGACATTGCCATCCCACGTGATAGCAGAATCAAGGAGCAACAAGTGAAAAAACTTAGGAGGTACCCAGTGGGACAGAGCCCAAAGAACTTACACGGCACTTAAAAACTGTTGATGTTAATAAAATATCAAGCTGCCAAGTACAAAAAGCCTCTGTAACAGCATCTGCATGATTTATACACCAGTACATCACATAGTTCCTAGACACTTGTGGAGTGTTTGACTAGTGATAACAATTTGAAGTTTGGGTTGTGAACTGCTTAGTACATTATCATTCAGGATGATCTGGGATTCAGTCCAGTAGTCCCTGTTTAGAATTTCTGCTATTTTCATAAGCCACTTCAGGTAAATATTGAGCCTGTTTCTTGAACAAGTTGTGATCTGTAGAAATCTGCTGTACTTATAGTCAATTTTAAATAGCATTAATTCAAGCCCCTAAATATAATATAGATTCACAAGTCCAGATTTCCTGTGGATATATTTATCTTGTTGTTGTTAGTTGTACAAGGCTATAGGTCCTTGGATCTGTTTTTATATTAGATGTGATCTTTTAACTTTATAAGCTGCAAACATTTTGCATAATGTTTGTTTCTTTGGCTTCAAAAACAAAAACAACAAAGCAAGTTAGGTGCACTAAACTGTCGCATTGTATCAGTGTTGCCAGCTTTATGCTGGGAAAAAACAATATGGCACCATCTTGAAAACTTACAGAAATCTGTAACTGTCAATAGACTGCCAAGATTCAGCACTGCTACTGTCTCTCTACAGCTGTATACTGACTGAACCAGATTGATAGGTGGAGCAAGGGCTCAATACATACAAAGTAAAAAAAAAAAATCACTAGAAAAACATCAAAATTAAAATCAATTAAAATATAATTTTGCTTAAGTTACAATTATAATTTAAAGGTTTTCAAAATCTACAGATGACATAAATGACTAAATTGTGAAGTATTTTTTGTAATAATATAATTACAGAATGGATCAAAAGTGTTGTGAGAAAGTAAACTGAATTGCTTTATTACAGTGTTTTTTAAAAAATACCTAAATTACTTCGGGATTACGGCAGGCAATTAGTTGCTAATGTATTTTTGATATCTGTGTGTAAATTGTGCTCAATTTTATGCATTAATTTGTGTGCGGAAAACCATTATGATCCAATATTAGATATGTAAATGTATTCACAATAGCAGGAATACTGTGTAATTTACTCGTAGTGTGTGTAATGATATTGGATAGGTGATTGAGAACTACATAAATATGAAGTACATATAAAATTGATGTTCAAACGGTGATAAAACCATGACTATACAAAATTGATTGGTGCACATAGCATGCAAGCAAATTATGCGGCTGTTGTATTGTCCGTGGTTGAGTTGGGTATTGTGTGTGCTTATTAATGTTATCCCATTCTGTCACATTACACTGTGGATTAGTGTAGTGCCTTTGTAAACAACTGGAAAATTTAAATGTTGTGGTGAACTTTCTAAAACCCACAGTTATCCAATCTATTTTCCTTAGCTGCCACTGTTGAAGTGGATATTTTTGGAAATGTATCCTCGAAAATTAATTAAAATAGTATGTAGAATTTAGAGAACCTGGTATGTACATTGTTTTTCCATGTACATGTCATCCCAGGTTCGATTTGACAATGCCCTAGGAAAGTATGTATTTTATGTCACAAGAAGGTTCTTTAGAAGGATTGCAGTTTTGTGGGTTTTATCAAGTCTGTCTTTAACTTCATTATTTAACAGTAATAATTACACACACCAAGATATTTTATAAATACTTTACAATTTTCCCTCAATATCTGTATGTACGTGGTCTAAGATCGGCGCAAAACTTTTTGATACTCTAGTAGCTGCATTTACCATTTTTGCCATGCTAAAAGTGTTCAGAATGTTTTAGAAGTTATTATTAATTTCACCCTCAACACCTTGTTTAATACTTTTGAGATAGCGACGGATTCCCACGTGTATACTGGCATACGCAGTGTCAAAAAGATACATGGGCATTGTCTCGAAAAGTGTTAATGTTAATGTATCCACATATTATTAGTTTTGGAGGCTGTGACTCTTTACAAGCCTTCAATTAATTTGTTGAGGAAACAGACCACATTATCCCTAAGTGGGTGGAACATGCACATAATGATTAATTTCTTATGGACGTCTAGCCTTGTTGGTTTAGCAGCTGCCAGTTCCAAATGTTTACCTATACAAATTGTGATCAGATCTTCTCCAGTTTTAAAATTTACACCACCTCTGATATAAATACATGATGCCCCACTTTTTGAGATAATTCTGCAGTAGTGAGTTGCACATTCATATGACGACAGCACTATACGCTGTATTTCATTGTTTCTACATCACTGCTGTGTAATGCATTTCACTATTCCATTCAAAGAGTGTAATAAAACTTCAAGCTGATGTACTTTAGTTTTAATAGACTGCACGTTCTGATCAAGAATAGATGTTCTGAGAAAATTTTTGTGGTGTTTTTCCACTCCTGTGTGGTAGAATCTATCTTTCGTGTACAACTGAAGAAATCTCATAAACTGGTTGTGAGATACTTTTAAGGGAGGTGAGCCCGTTGTCATGATTTACCCTAGGAAAAGGCATAGTCCTCCCACCCAAAACAACAGGTATCCGACCTTATGTGGTCCCACACCTGCCTTGTGTACATCACTAATATCCCCCCCCCCCTCCCCCCCCCCCCTCCCCCCCCCCTGCCCGCACTTTCCCAGTCATGTTGAGGTGCAGACCACTCCTGGTGTAACACCATCTCCCAATATTCCAATGTGCTCCCAGTCAGTAGCCATGAGTGCCATCTCCAGCTCTGTACCGACGTGCTGTACAGCACTACCAAGATAAGGCAGATTATGCCACTGGAACAGCTCACATTGGTGCTACAAGTTAGGCCAGTATTACACTACCATATTTCTTTGTCAAAGTTGATATGTCAGGGAACTTTGTCTAATCTCGCCTGTCATCAAATAAATATGATCAAATCTATGACTCTCTGTGGATTTGATCATAAAAATCATTCTGTTCGCGCGCACACACACACACACACACACACACACACACACACACACACACACACACACACACACAAGCTTCGACTAAAGTGGAAGGGTGAGCAATGGGCACAGTGAATTCTATTAATTTTGTGTTGATGGCCAGGTGGAATATGCTGCAGGCAATATGTCCACAATCACAGCTATAGCCATTCACCTCTACATCTGGGAACATCCAGGCAGCTTTTCAGCAAGCTGGAATAGAGGATGTGGTAACACTAAAATAAAAGATTCTTCCTTAGCTTTCCATTCTACCCTGTGTACTTTTGAACTCTGGATGCCACAAGTTAAAAAAGTGCTTCATCGGTTTCATACTTTTTATTAATTTTGTAGTTGTTGGAACACTAATTCCATTAATTAAATTATTCAAAAATAAAAATAGTTCTTATTGCACATACAGGTGTACTAAACATTTATTTACCTTTACATAGTCTCCCTTCAGTGCTTTATAAATTGCTTCACACGTTTCTGGAATTATTTTGGTTAATGTACAATAGGATGTTTGAGTGCTTTGTTGTAAGTAATAGTAGCTCTCTCCTGTATCAAGAAATCCTAGTGTCACAGTTTTCCCATCTTCTGCAGGTACAGCATTTCTCGAGAGAGTATTGTGTTTTGTATTATGAGATGCCACTTAACTGAGCAAATATTGAAATACATTGTAATCCATTTGTAAGTAATTTGTATATAAGACTTGATGTCCTCCACTTGCATCTCTCGTGACAAATTTTGCTGAATGCTTTTTCTATTTTAATGTAATACCTATGACTACATCCAAGTATGTTTCCTTTTTTTCTGCAGCTTTTCTTCCAAATAGACACACAATGCAATTGTCATACTAGCAGCTGCAGTGCATAATAACAAGTTGTTATCCACCATCTTGAAATCTGACAAAAATCTGCCGAATATTTTATCATATTTCTTTGCCAAAGAAGCTATCTTTCTCGGATCACTACTTTTGTTGTACTGAATCAGTGTGGATGTCATGCGCATGTCCTATTAGAACTGCACAGGTGTGTCTGCACCACTTTACCAGTCAGATCAACCTGATACCTGCTGAACATGCTTAAGATTCATCTGCATATCAGTTTATTGATTTATTGTAGCAGCAACAGATGACACTCCAGTGATACTTGATTTAGGTCCAACAAGAGTTACGGCTGTTTTATATGCAGAAAAAAGTGTCACATGGCCTAAGGAATTGCTAAAAAAAGGGGAATGCAGATTTGCATGCCAGATTGTTGCAAATAAACAATTGTGTTTTACATGCCTCAATTCCAGTTCAGGTACTCTTGTTATTAGTTTTGATATATGAATATGAGTTTTGTGTAATATCTTGATCATTTATGAAACTCATCAATTAGAATTACCATAGATTTGGTTAATGTGTTTCAAGTGAACCACTTCCTGATTTCCAACATTATGTCACTTATAACAATAAATAAGAAATCCACCTATATTACATGGATTTCATTATGAGGGTTTAGCTATCAAAAGAGAGTGTCCCATAGCAATTTCCAAGCCTGAAAGGTTCTCTGTGAATGAAAGTGTTAATTTGTAAGAGGCTTTGTAACATTTGAAACGTTTTACATCGGAGAGAAATTAAGAGTTACGTTGTAATCCCCACTATGCTCCTCCTCCTCAAATACCGAAGCCGAAAACATAGGACAGTGCGAAAACCATGGACAAGCATCTTGTGAATGTAGAGAACAAATGTGTGTAAATAGTAAGGCTACTGTCAGAATCCATGCAAGGCTTCACAAAAATTGGCGCAATGAGCGTGAGATTGTCAGAATCCACGCAAGGGTTCATAAAAATAGATGCATTCGGAGTAAGACTGCAAAGTACAAAAACAGGAGTGTATGTAAGTCAACATCTCTCATTAAATTTTTTGACTGCCAAAATACAGCATTGTGGAAATGTATGTGACTTATTATCTGATTCATTTCATCCATTCTTATCCATAAAAAGTATCATATTACATACAGAGCATCAGTAGCTACCACCAACATTGTATCATACTCCCTTTCAATCCTCTCTAACAACTTTTTCCTAACAACCCTCTTTCTTTCATGGTTGTATATCTGTGGAATAAATTGACAAGGATTGGTACCAATAATTTAAACATGTTTCACTTGCAAATTTTGATGTGTTAATCTCATAACAAGCATAGACTAAAGCATTTGATTTAGGTTCAGAAAACAGGTCAAAAATCTATAGTAAAATTTCACCACAGAGAGCTGATGCTAATAACAATTTTCCAATAATAATACAATTTTGTTGTAGAAAAAAATCTAAGAGCAAGTTATGCTTAGCTCAATTTATCGGTTTATCTTCCATCAATCATTCGACCAAATAGTAATACTTCTCCCACAGAATATTCTGCAGCCTATTTTTAGATGACCTGGTTTCAAATTAAGTACGTTTTTGCCTATTAAATTTAGCTTTTAGACATAATTTGTAAGGTTTCCAAATTGTTTGTTATGTTGTTAATGGTGTAGCCTGATTCCAGAGAATGAGCTGGAGTAGCACGTTTCATTAAATGCTCTTCTTCTGATTGGTGTGATGTGGCCAATATTTCAGTTCAGAGTACCACTTGCACTCTAAATCCTCAGTTACTTGTTGGATGTGTTCCAATATGTATCTTCTCTGACAGTGTTTGCCATCCCCAACTCCCTCTAATATCGTGGAAGTTATTTGCTCATGTCTTAGCACATATTCCATCATCCTCCCTGTTGAGGGGAATGTAGGATTATTGTAGGGAGAGTTCCCCCACCTGCACGATAGTCATTATTCTTTACTGAATTAGCCCCTTCCCCTGTTCCCGTTCCAGCACTACACAGCCCTCTATTCCACTGATGCACCCACATTCTTTTTATCCCCCCCCCCTCCCCCCCCCCCCCCCCCCCCCCACACACACACACACACACACACCAGCCTGCCCTCCATCTAACTTCCCTGCTGCACCTACAGGGCGTGATCAATAACTAGTAGGACTGAGTTGATTTAATTTTTTTTATTGACCTAACTGGTACAAATGCTTTGAACCTGGGAAAGAGGAAGAAATCCGCTGGTGACAGATCTGGACTGTAGGGAGAGTGAAGCAACATGGCAACTCTGTGCTTGGCCAGGTGTTCCAAAACCTGCAGCTCGCAGTGCCTTGGCTCTTAGTCGTGGTGCAGCTTCCAACAAGCAGCGCTGTCTGGCTGCACTCAGAGGACACGTTTGTGCAACCTTTCAAGTACTTCCACATAAAATTTCTCATTCACAGTATGTCCGGGGGCACAAACTCCCAGTGAACCATGCCATGACTGTCAAAAAAGCAGATGAGCATAGTTTTGACCCTTGACTTGCTCATTTTGGCTTTCTTCGGACGTGGGGAATTGTGCCACTCAGTGCTCTGGTGTTAGATCTTTGGGTCGTACTCAAAACACCATGATTTGTCACCAATAATCACATTGTGAAGAGAATGTGGGTTTTCTTGGAGACAGTTCAGAATTTCCTGCGAAATTTGCATATGATCAGTTTTTGTTTGTCACTCAGGATTTTTGGCACAAACTTGGCACACACCTTTCCCATGGCCAAATCCTCGGTAACAAATTTTTGGATGGTACTGTATGAAATCCTTATCGCATCAACCATCATACGAATGTTTAAGCACCAGTTGGAGATCAGTAGCACCTTCACCTTGGCCACATTTTCATCAGTCCTTGAAGTTGATGGGCGACTAGTGCACTGGTCGTCTTTGATGAGCTCTCGCCCCTCTCGGAATAGCTTGTGCCACTCAAACATTGTTGAGCGGCTCAGGGTAGCATCGCCGCAGGCGTCTTTAATCATTCCGAGGATCTCCGTCAAGGTTTTCCCGAGTTTCACGCAGAATTTGATGGTGTAGCGCTGTTCGAGATTTTTTCTCCATCTTGAAACGTGACCGCACTACTGAACAGAGGACCAAAAAAATTGACGTGCTCACTCTACACTTTCCTGCAGGTGACTGGAAAAAATATTGGTCTCTCCAAAACGCTCCCCACTACATACTCAGGTGGTCTGACCCCCTCCACCGCTCCATTTGCGCTGAAGAAATTCAGTTTTTCCCACTTCGTTTCTGTATGCTCCCACAAGCAGCACTTCACTGTCCCTGTCCCCCCCCCCCCCCCCCCCCCCCCCCCCCCCCTACTGTACATCCCTTCCCCTCCCCGCCTCAGCCTCCTCCTTACCTCCACCATCTAGTTTGCTGCTTGCAGTCTGGCCTTGTGTGTGTGTGTGTGTGTGTGTGTGGGGAGGGGGGGGGGGGCACGCATGTGCATTATAAAATTAGAGAGATTTAGATTTGACCACACACGAGGTACAGGCAGTTAAATTTACCCATGCAACATCTGTTAATGGAATTGCAAAGAGGTGCCAGTGTATGAGTACAAGTGTAGTAGGTATATAATTTTCAAACATTTATCACAAGAGCTTTGAGGGAGAGACAAAAAGCATAGAAAAATGTCCTCAGTAAATGTGAGTGGCTACAAATACACTTTTACATTGCTTTGTGCCTTTTCTTTATCTGTAATTAAGTCAACTAGCATTATTTTTAAAAGGAACTTTGGACCGTGCCTGTCTTTCTCACTGTTATTACATTTCCATAATAGTTTTGTCTGTGCTACTTATTATACTCAGTCTTGTCCTGTGTTTTCCTCTGCTGCCTGCAAATGTATGATTTAGGGTACTGAAACTTTGATCTGTTTTGAACATTTGCTAATCATGCTATGTTTCTCTAATAGTGCTCTTACATTATATTTTCTGTTTTACATCCTACAGGAGGCTAAGAATACTGATAAGAAATCTTGCCAAAGATCTGAAGAGTCTCCATCGGTTCCCGCAATGAGAGATTTAGTTACTGATGAAGATGAAATTTTGTTAGAAGAGTATGAGGAAAGTAAATGTGAAGATGGCACTACTGACGTCACTGAGGATGAAGAAGATGAAGAGAACCAGCTGGATGAGCCAAAGCCAACCCAAGTACTTTCACTAACATAATGTGACTTATTGTAGAGTAGCTTTAAAAGTGCGTGTAAAATATGTCCGTGTGTCAAGATATTGATGTATCTGAAGAACAAGTGAGCAGGCAGTTATGTGTCAGTTGAATGAAATGTTTGTCAACTGGAAGGGTTCTGCGAGTAAATAATAAAGAAAAGTGTAGTATAAGTAGAAACACTGTAAAATATTGAATCTGTCCTTTCATTTGTTATGCCAGAAAATGCACTAACATAATGTGTTTAGCTGAAGATTACGGTTATGTGCGAGGGTTGTGTAGTTTCACAAAGGAAGTACAGAATTCTGAAGAAAAATTGAAATCGTGAAAATGTTCTTTTCTAGTACTTTAGAAAGATTATCTACGTATACATACATACAAGCCGTTGTTCAGTGCACTTTGTACCATTGCTACTCATTCCTTTTCCTGTTACACTCAGAAATTGAGTGAAGGGAAAATGATTTCCTCTGTATGAACTCCAGTCTTTCATGTGCTTATTTCTTTTCAGAATATGACTTTCATTAGTTATAGCCCCACATGAATGGTGTTCACTTCTAAACACTTTTTTAAATGTTGCACCAGCTTCTTGCCCTGCAGAGAAATTCTTCGCTTGGGGACTGCACTAGTTGACAAAAGGGTACATTGTATTCCTCCTCACCTTCACACCATTGTTTCAAATTCAGGAAGAGGTAATAGTGGCTGGCTGTGAGATCAAGACTTTAAGGTGTGTGGTTGAAAAGTTGCTAATGAAAATAATGAATCTTATCCTTGGTACAGGTAGCAGTGTGTGGACGTATGTTGACATGCAAAAGGGCTACCTCAGATAGCATTTTCCCCCAACAATGATTCTGGATGGCGGGTATCAGTTTGGTGAGCATTATTCGGTAGATTTAAGATATAACTGGTTACCCCCATTTGATGAAATCAACCAGAAGAATGTCCTTTTCTCCCCAGGAAATGATGGCCATCGTTTTAAGACCTGAGTAAGGGGACTGCTTGTTTTTTCCCTCCAGTTTTGGCATGATCGAATGGTGCCACTGCATTGACTATTGGTTGATTCTGTGGCGCTGAAAGATATCCATGTCTCATCGCCCATAACAGTTTGAGAAAAGAAATCATCCTCATCCTGTCGACATCAGTCCAAAAACACTCATTTGTTTGACACTCTTTGCTCTTTATGTCAAATGGTAAACATTTTTGGAACCAACAGTTCATACCAAAATATATTATATCTATTTTGTGACAGTTATGTAAATAGTGGTAGAGGAAATTCATCAACCAGTAAATGAGTTGCCAGCTTTTGGAACACCTGCTGCACGATCTCTTTGAACTGGATGTCAGGTTTATGACTCCACGTTTATTTCACACATCTGTGCACAGCCAGTTTTGAATACTCAGCCCATTACTCATTACTGTGGGCTCATAAATTAAGTACACCTCCTGATAAATTTGTATAGCTGTAGATCCTTTTGCATATAAAAATCAAATGCAACTGTGCAACTGGCAACTGGCAGTAGCAGTGATATTTGAAGGCATTTCACCCAGTTTAAAAGACTACAGAATCAAAGCAGTTCCTTCTACAGCTTTGTTAACAATTGACATGGTTCTGCCTTTGTGAAACTCTGTTCTGAGATGCCAGCGTTTAAATATAATCAAATAGCCCTTACTTTTTAAATATGCTTCATACCTATATAATGTCAGTTGCACTCCAAAACATTTCTACAGTCTTGCTCAGTATTTCAGTTAATAAGTACAGTAGACCAGACTAAGGTACAAACTGTAATTCGCCCTGTGCTGTTTGTCTGTAAATTTAAAGTTAAAACAATTTCAGATCATGTCATATCCATGGCATTTGGGAATTGCAGAATAAGTTGCTTTTTAAATGTTTCTCCAAACTGCCATCATCAGTTCATATGATAGTGAATTATGAAACTTTGATAATGTGACAAATGGACTATTTGTTGTAAATGTGTCTTCTTCTAACCCTGAAAATGTGATCTGTACCAAATATTGTGGTTATGAATTTCCCTTTTTATACTGATTTGGCAGATAGTGCCCCATATTACAAAATATAGGATAGAGCAGGATATACTGTGCCATAGTGCACCTTAGTGGTTGAGTATTAAAGTTTAGAGTCAATTTTCTTCAGAAATAAAGCTTTAGTGTTACAAATGAACATGTAATAAACTTGCCATTCCAGTGAAAGCCTGTCATCTTCTTATACACCTAAAACTTACACAATGAAAAGTTTGATGTGGGCATATCTGCAGTCACATAAGTTTGTTTATTTTGTGCAGCAGGTTGAAAGAAAATGGCTTTTCTTTGAGTGAGATTACCGCTTGAATGGTCTTTATCAAAATGATTTTCTTTTCCTTCTGTAGAGTTCTGTATTGTCTCCCAAGCAGGTCAATATGTGTCACTGGCATACCCTGTAATGATGACCAATTCTGTAGAGCACCTGGGAAATCATTGACATAACATGCAAATAGGAATGGGCTCAAGAGGAACCTTGAGGAACCCCAAAGTTTGCTTACTATCATGGATATTATCTTTTCCATTGATTTCTGAGTACTGTTTCCTGTTGTCTAAATGCGATTGTTCTAACAGCTTCAGTTTTCAAGTGATACATAATTTTTCTGTACTGAATTACAGTGGTAATGGTAATATTCTATAGTCTTTGGGAAAAGACGTAATTTGAATCAAAATAATTGTTCTTAAATTTATTTACAGTGATTTAAATTTTTTTCTATGTAACTGTGTTGTTGTATATTATTAAAAAGGTAACCTGTTAGCAGGAATAATACGAGGGTTATTCCAAAAGTAAGGTCCGGTTATAAAAAAAAAATCAAAACTAAAATGTTTTTTCAAAACAATTGTTTTATTTACATTCCTTACATCTTTATCTATTTTTCTACATAACTTCCATACTTATTTAAACATTTGTCACATCGTTCAATAAGCTTTTGAATGCCCATGTTATAGAAATCGGCCGCCTGTGACGATAACCAGTCCTTAACTGCTTCTTTCACTTCATCATCTGTGTCGAAGCGCTTGCCGCCGAGAAACTCCTTTAAGTAACGGAACAGGTGGAAATCACTTGGCGCCAGGTCCGGACTGTAAGGAGGATGGTCCATCTGTTCCCATCCAAATTTCTTGATCAGAGCTTGCGTTTCATTTGCAGTGTGGGGTCTGGCATTGTCTTGCAACAACAAGATTCCAGACGACAAAAGACCACGTCGCTTATTCTGGATTGCACGTCGAAGTTTAGTCAGGGTAGTGCAGTAGGCGGCTTTATTAATCGTTGTTCCTCTCTCCATAAAGTCGACTAACAATACTCCACGTCTATCCCAGAACACAGTCGCCATAACCTTACGTGTTGAGATTGTCTGCTTTGCCTTGACCTTGACTGGCGATGACGTGTGACGCCATTGCATTGAATGACGTTTAGACTCTGGAGTGATGTGAGAAACCCATGTCTCATCCCCTGTGACAACATTGTCTAAAAGACTGTCACCTTCCTTATGATATCGCTCCAAAAAATCAAGAGCAAAAGCCATTCTTTTCATTCGTTGGGGCTCAGTAAGCAGCCTGGGAACCCAACGGGCACACAATTTGTGAAACTTCAAATGTTCAGACACAATTCTGTACAAAGTTGTTCTACTCACATTCGGAAAATGCATGTCTACGTCTGTAATAGTGAATCGGCGATCTTCACGAATTTTTTTGTCAACCGCATTGACCAAATCGTCTGAAATCACTGATGGTCGGCCACACCGTGGTTCATCGTGCACATTATCCCGTCCTTCATTAAAAGCTCGCACCCACTTGCGCACTTTACTGTCGCTCATTATGTTAGGACCGTACACTTCAGTAATCTGCCAATGGATTTCCGCCGCTGAATTGTTTCTTGCAGACAAAAACCGTATCACTGCCCTTACTTCACAATCGGCGGGCTGATCAATTGTCTTAAACATTGTAAAGTGACACTGTGAACTACACTCAGCAACAGTAACAAAGCGAATGGCGGCGTTTGACGCGCAAGGCTTGCCGGGAGTCGGCGCGCATGCGTGTTTTGTCATTGGCGCCAAATTTCAATAGTTACGGCGAATCGGACCTTACTTTTGGAATAACCCTCGTATATTACATTGTGGAAACAGTAAAGGGCTTCACTCTTTGTTGCAGATTTATTTCTGCAGCCGAACCCATTCTCAGCTGGCGCAAGTGGTGGGTGAAATCCGGCGTAGCCCCTATGGGGCTGATATCCGTGCTGTTCCCCTTGCGTCTCGTTCTAATTGCTGTATCAATGAGAGTGTTCGCCGTCTTGGTAACAATACTCTTATAAATGAAAGGTAAGGAGTGCAGCTGGAATTTTATCTGGGTGGGCATTGTGCTGCATGTGTAAACTTAAACTCTGATACTGGATGTGTGTGTGTGTGTGTGTGTGTGTGTGTGTGTGTGTGTGTGTGTGTGTGTATATATATATATATATATTTCTAACTCGTAGCAAATACTTTGTCATAATTCTATCAAGTATAACAAGAGTGGTGCTGGACTTTGGATACTCCATTTTTGCAGAGTAATCTGGCTGGGCTCTCAGTTGATGAAACTTTCATTCAGCTGTTTTTTATTTGAGGTACTCATGTTACATTATTGATTTCAGGATTATATTCCAACACTCATATCCTATTTGAGGTTCTCATGTTACATTATTGATTTCAGGATTATATTTCCACATTCTTATCCTAGAAGATACCAGATGCACACAGTACAATATGGCACTGTTTTAAATGCAATCAGAAACTGCATTGAATGTCATGATGTAAAAACAATGCAAACAACAAGGGTCTCAAATTGCTTGTCGGCTCATACCTGAAATTACTTCTTCAGTTGGTGACTATACCCATAATAACCTCCTGTGTCCTGCCTAAGAGGAAATCCTCCACCCAGTCACAAATTCTGGGTGATACTCCATATGATCATACATTTTTTTAAAAATAGACGTTGATGTGGTACGAAGTCAAATACTTTCAAGAAATACTGCATCAATCTGATTGCTACAATCCATGGCTTTCATGATGTTATGTGAGAAGAGTGTCAGTTGAGTTTTTCAGGATCAGTGTTTTTGGAATCCATGTTGGTTAGCATGGAGGAGATCACTCTGTTCGAGGTACCTCATTATGTTTGAGCCCAGAATATGTTCTAGGATTCTACTACAGATGAATGTTTGCTAAATTGTATGGTAGTTTTGTGGATCACTTGTGTTTCTCTCTGTGTAGATGTGTGTGACCTGTGCATTTTTCCAGTCATTGAGTATAGTGGATTCTGTGTGTGTGTGTGTGTGTGTGTGTGTGTGTGTGTGTGTGTGTGTGTGTGTGTTAAAGGGATTTACAGAATATTATAATTACAATGGGAGCTAACTTAGGTGCGTACTCTGTATGAAATATGACAGGGATACTATCAGGGCACATAGCCTTATTTAATATTAGCGATATTAGTCATTTTGAGTGTATAATAATTATGTATTATTTATGCTTGTTCAAAGCAGAAAGACTTATAGGTTAAGTGAACATTTTAGAGACTTTGACACATTAAGCTACAATATGACATTGGTAACATTTCTGCCCAACGTGAGAAGGCCAATGACCAGGGGAGTTTGTGCAGCAGCGTTCAGCACTTTAACAGATCAACGACCGAGCAGATGGGCAGTGCTTCCAAGAGAACAATGACCAGCACTGTTCGCACATCAGTGGTCAATGCTCCAGGAACTGTCAGCATACTGAACTTATGTGTGTGACGTATCTGGTGATGTGGATGGGGATGACAGAGCAATGTACAACCACACCAGTACAGTGGAAAGCCGGCACGTGTCTGAGCATTGGTAACATTTTGGCCCAACATTAGAAGCATACATCAATGACCGAAGAGTCAGTCGCCATCCTAGAAACTTAGTGACATTGGCAAAAACACCGAATAAATACCTCCGACAGATGGGCGTGAGGGGGTCTTTTGAGGGGTCCTTTGAGGTGGTCCTTTGGAAGGCCCTTCGAGGGGAGAAAGGAGACATGAAGAAACATCACCTGGACGGACGGACCGATGGTTAGTCAGCAGATGTCGTGCTTCGCTACATTGACTTAGCTGCTACACTGCTCGACAGAAGATGATGTCGGTACTGCGTCAGTCCATAGGTCAATGCAGAAGCCACCATTCCAGATGTTACCAGAAAGAAGTTCATGTGGTAATTACCCAGGTGGCTGGTGAGTAAGAAGGGGCTGCGATCTCACCGAATGGGTCACCTGTGAACTTAGATGCTGATGAACTCTGCCAGAAGGTGCCAAACCTGAGGGCTGCTGGTTCGATTCCGGGACGGAGCACTCCACGTATTGCCGTAGCTGCTTGTTAGTATGCAATGAGCGAATTCCAAGAAGGAGACCGCACCACCGCTGCAGAGAGTCACGGGCACGGTACTGAGGGAAGAATACGTTGTCGGTGCGCCGCTGCAACATGAGCTGTCACTGTATCAGCTGTCACCGGAATCTGCATGCTATGACTCTGCCGTTTCGCAGCCATGAAGGATTGAGCCAGTTAAAAGACAATGTATTAGTCTGTTTGTTTAGAGTCTTATGTCTCAATAAATGATTGTTAGTGGAACCACCAATGTTTCACTCACACCTCACCCACTGTGTCAAGAGCCCATTCCACCACCCACAAAGTGTCGCTTCCTTCCCGCCACTGATGCTCAATATCAGGAGTCACTAAACCCTGACCCACTACAGTTGCTTCTCAATGCCATTGACAATAATACCTATCTCACTTCTCTTTGCAGTAGTGAGAGAAGCAAACTCGGCAAGTACACCAGTATGTTCCTTAGTAAAGGAACATGTGAAAACTGATTTCAGCATTATTTGTGTTGCTTTGCTACCCCTGATTTCAGTTCCTGTGTCATCTCTAAGTGCATAGGACACTAATTTTGGTACAGCTGACAGCCTTTACATATCGCCTGAAGCTCTTTAGGTTATGTGAGTGAATTTTCAGTAAGAAACATTGCAGTTCCCTTTTCATTCACACATGGAGATCTGTAACTCTGGCTGTTAAGGAGTGCCTTGAGGGATGTGGAATGAGTCAAATTAAGCATTAACATGCAGAAGCAGCCCCAGGCTACTTCTGGAAGACTTGCAGTATTCAGAGTGTATATGGCCACTGCCACTCAACTTAGCCTTGATTTGAGACCGGCCATTCCTGTCATTGCCTGCCATGTTTCCATTATTACCCCACCCCCTGTGCAAACTCTGTTTATCTTATTTTCAAATTTATTTATTTTCTACATTTACATGTGCATCTATACTCTGCAAGCCACATCATGGTGTGTGCTGTAAGGAAAGCATGTATCACTTGTTAACTCCCCTCCCCCCTCGCATTGCAAGTCATTAATAGTGTGTAGGAAGAATGATTGTTAGTAAGCTTTTATGAGTTCTGGGATATAACTGCCAAGTTAGGAGAGCTACATTATGAAATACGATTGTTGGATTACTCAAAACTTGATGTTTTTATTAGTTTTATCTGTGTTCTTATTAATTTTTATTACTTTCACACACATTAAATACTATTTGAAATCATTTAAAGTAATTTAAGGTCTTGTAGACAGCAAAGCTCTTCATCTCATTTTAAAATGTCTTAAATTATGAAAATGTGGAAATAAAAACATCACGTAATGATCTTTGAATTGAGTTTATTCATTTTAGCTCAATCCAAATCCTTATACAATCTTTTGGCTAAAATTTGCATTATAAAACTTTATAGAAAATAATGTAAAACAATATGGTTTCTTAACCAATATATAAAAACTTAAAGTATTTATAATTTTGAACATTCCTAAAAAACATTTCTGCCTGCGTATTTGTAATGCATCAGTCTTAGAATATCTTTAAATGAGGCAGTTGGAAATAATATTTTGTGTCTAATATTAATATTTCATATTTCATTGTTCAGAACCGAAATTTTACAAGTGTTTGAGCAGAAAAAGATAATGCCTAACCAGAATTATCACCTCAAATTTTTTCTTTGTTTATAAATAATATGTAAACATACAGAGAATTATCTGTATGTGTTTAATTTTCCTTTGGAAATATATCAATGTGCTGATGGTAATAATGTGTATAATAACTGTGATTGTTATTAAGTTGTTCCAGGGCCAGTGCCAAAGACATTTTGTCTATAATGTTTTTGATGAACAGTCAGTGTCAGTCATCACTGAAAATACATCGTAATGTGACACAAAAGTTAATAACCTAGGTGAAAAAGTAACAAATCACTGAACACTAGAGGCATTAAGTTGTTTATTGGTACATAATAAGGACCGGGCAGAGGAGTGGGGTTGAGGGGTGTACTCTAGCCCGAAAAAGGATGCATGCCTGTTTACAACTCAATGCCTCTACTATTCAGTGAGTTGTTATCTTTACTCCTAAATTATTTACCTTCTGGAAAACTTTCCAAACCATATTGACACAAAAGTCTCTGTTTTGTCCTGTAGTTTGAATAAGTACCCACTTCTCTCAACAAAATATAACATTGAGCAAATTATATGAGATAATTATTTAAAATTTGTGCAAACTTCTGCTGTTGTTACATTGTGAGCTACTTAATAGTTTTGTTCAGCTATATATTTTACTGTAGATGAGAGGGAATGGTAGAGCTCGAATCTAACTGATTTGACCTTAATGGCCTTTTCGCAAGATGTATTTTGGAGGAAGTAAAAAGTTAAACGGCTCTTCACTGAGTTTGATGAACATATCTGTGATACTTTCGTGATTACTAAATGAACTTGCTACAAAATGTACTGCACTTCTTTGGATATTCTCTATTTCTGCTAACAGTCCTATTTGGTACAGATCCTAGACCGACAAACAATATACAGAAATTGGTTAAATGAGGGTTTTGTAAGCTCTAGCTCCTTTGTGGGTGGACTACTACTACTGAGGATTCTTCCAATTAATCTGTGTGGTATCTTTCTTTCCTTCTATTAGCTTTATGTGGACATTCCACTTTAAATCACTTCATTCGCATGCTCATAGATATTTAATGGATGTTACTGCTTCTAGTGGCTTTTCCAATAACAGGTCTTTCCGTGTACGGTACTTGTGCACAATACAATTAATTTGGATTCAAATTAATGATATCAATATAATGGAAGGAAACATTCCACGTGGGAAAAATTATATATAAAAACAAAGATGAGGTGACTTACCGAACAAAAGCGCTGGCAGGTCGATAGACACACAAACAAACACAAACATACACACAAAATTCAAGCTATCAGGAAAGAGGGAAGGAGAGGGGAAGACGAAAGGAAGTGGGTTTTAAGGGAGAGGGTAAGGAGTCATTCCAATCCCGGGAGCGGAAAGACTTACCTTAGGGGGAAAAAAGGACAGGTATACACTCGCACACACGCACATATCCATCCACACATACAGACACAAGCAGACATATTTAAAGACAAAGAGTTTGGGCAGAGATGTCAGTCGAGGCAGAAGTGTAGAGGCAAAGAAGTTGTTGAAAGACAGGTGAGGTATGAGTGGCGGCAACTTGAAATTAGCGGAGATTGAGGCCTGGCGGATGACGAGAAGAGAGGATATACTGAAGGGCAAGTTCCCATCTCCGGAGTTCGGATAGGTTTGTGTTGGTGGGAAGTATCCAGATAACCCGGACGGTGTAACACTGAGCCAAGATGTGCTGGCTGTGCACCAAGGCATGTTTAGCCACAGGGTGATCCTCATTACCAACAAACACTGTCTGCCTGTGTCCATTCATGCGAATGGACAGTTTGTTGCTGGCCATTCCCACATAGAATGCATCACAGTGTAGGCAGGTCAGTTGGTAAATCACGTGGGTGCTTTCACACGTGGCTCTGCCTCTGATCGTGTACACCTTCCGGGTTACAGGACTGGAGTAGGTGGTGGTGGGAGGGTGCATGGGACAGGTTTTGCATCGGGGGCGGTTACAAGGATAGGAGCCAGAGGGTAGGGAAGATGGTTTGGGGATTTCATAGGGATGAACTAACAGGTTACGAAGGTTAGGTGGACTGCGGAATGACACTCTTGGCGGAGTGGGGAGGATTTCATGAAGGATGGATCTCATTTCAGGGCAGGATTTGAGGAAATCGTATCCCTGCTGGAGAGCCACATTCAGAGTCTGGTCCAGTCCCGGAAAGTATCCTGTCACAAGTGGGGCACTTTTGTGGTTCTTCTGTGGGGGATTCTGGGTTTGAGGGGATGAGGAAGTGGCTCTGGTTATTTGCTTCTGTACCAGATCGGGAGGGTAGTTGCGGGATGCGAAAGCTGTTTTCAGGTTGTTGGTGTAATGATTCAGGGATTCCGGACTGGAGCAGATTCGTTTGCCACGAAGACCTAGGCTGTAGGGAAGGGACCGTTTGATGTGGAATGGGTGGCAGCTGTCATAATGGAGATACTGTTGCTTGTTGGTGGGTTTGATGTGGACGGACGTGTGAAGTTGGCCATTGGACAGGTGGAGGTCAACGTCAAGGAAAGTGGCATGGGATTTGGAGTAGGACCAGGTGAAACTGATGGAACCAAAGGAGTTGAGGTTGGAGAGGAAATTCTGGAGTTCTTCTTCACTGTGAGTCCAGATCATGAAGGTGTCATCAATAAATCTGTACCAAACTTTGGGTTGGCAGACTTGGGTAACCAAGAAGGCTTCCTCTAAGCAACCCATGAATAGGTTGGCGTACGAGGGGGCCATCCTGGTGCCCATGGCTGTTCCCTTTAATTGTTGGTATGTCTGGCCCTCAAAAGTGAAGAAGTTGTGGGTCAGGATGAAGCTGGCTAAGGTGATGAGGAAAGAGGTTTTAGGTAGGGTGGCAGGTGATCGGCGTGAAAGGAAATGCTCCATCGCAGCGAGGCCCTGGACGTGCGGAATATTTGTGTATAAGGACGTGGCATCAATGGTTACAAGGATGGTTTCCGGGGGTAACAGATTGGGTAAGGATTCCAGGCGTTCAAGGAAGTGGTTGGTGTCCTTGATGAAGGATGGGAGACTGCATGTAATGGGTTGAAGGTGTTGATCTACGTAGGCAGAGATACGTTCTGTGGGGGCTTGGTAACCAGCTACAATGGGGCGGCCGGGATGATTGGGTTTGTGGATTTTAGGAAGAAGGTAGAAGGTAGGGGTGCGGGGTGTCGCTGGGGTCAGGAGGTTGATGGAGTCAGGTGAAAGGTTTTGCAGGGGGCCTAAGGTTCTGAGGATTCCTTGAAGCTCCGCCTGGACATCGGGAGTGGGGTTACCTTGGCAAACTTTGTATGTGGTGTTGTCTGAAAGCTGACGCAGTCCCTCAGCCACATACTCCCGACGATCAAGTACCACGGTCGTGGAACCCTTGTCCGCCGGAAGAATGACGATGGATCGGTCAGCCTTCAGATCACGGATAGCTTGGGCTTCAGCAGTGGTGATGTTGGGTGTAGGATTAAGGTTTTTTAAGAAGGATTGAGATGCAAGGCTGGAAGTCAGAAATTCCTGGAAGGTTTGGAGAGGGTGATTTTGAGGAAGAGGAGGTGGGTCCCGCTGTGACGGAGGACGGACCTGTTCCAGGCAGGGACACCATCCAAATTGAACCCTGCCTGGAACAGTTCCGTCCTCCGTCACAGCGGGACCCACCTCCTCTTCCTCAAAATCACCCTCTCCAAACCTTCCAGGAATTTCTGACTTCCAGCCTTGCATCTCAATCCTTCTTAAAAAACCTTAATCCTACACCCAACATCACCACTGCTGAAGCCCAGGCTATCCGTGATCTGAAGGCTGACCGATCCATCGTCATTCTTCCGGCGGACAAGGGTTCCACGACCGTGGTACTTGATCGTCGGGAGTATGTGGCTGAGGGACTGCGTCAGCTTTCAGACAACACCACATACAAAGTTTGCCATGGTAACCCCATTCCCGATGTTCAGGCGGAGCTTCAAGGAATCCTCAGAACCTTAGGCCCCCTGCAAAACCTTTCACCTGACTCCATCAACCTCCTGACCCCACCGACACCCCGCACCCCTACCTTCTACCTTCTTCCTAAAATCCACAAACCCAATCATCCCGGCCGCCCCATTGTAGCTGGTTACCAAGCCCCCACAGAACGTATCTCTGCCTACGTAGATCAACACCTTCAACCCATTACATGCAGTCTCCCATCCTTCATCAAGGTCACCAACCACTTCCTTGAACGCCTGGAATCCTTACTCAATCTGTTACCCCCGGAAACCATCCTTGTAACCATTGATGCCACGTCCTTATACACAAATATTCCGCACGTCCAGGGCCTCGCCGCGATGGAGCATTTCCTTTCACGCCGATCACCTGCCACCCTACCTAAAACCTCTTTCCTCATCACCTTAGCCAGCTTCATCCTGACCCACAACTTCTTCACTTTTGAGGGCCAGACATACCAACAATTAAAGGGAACAGCCATGGGCACCAGGATGGCCCCCTCGTACGCCAACCTATTCATGGGTCGCTTAGAGGAAGCCTTCTTGGTTACCCAAGTCTGCCAACCCAAAGTTTGGTACAGATTTATTGATGACATCTTCATGATCTGGACTCACAGTGAAGAAGAACTCCAGAATTTCCTCTCCAACCTCAACTCCTTTGGTTCCATCAGTTTCACCTGGTCCTACTCCAAATCCCATGCCACTTTCCTTGACGTTGACCTCCACCTGTCCAACGGCCAACTTCACACGTCCGTCCACATCAAACCCACCAACAAGCAACAGTATCTCCATTATGACAGCTGCCACCCATTCCACATCAAACGGTCCCTTCCCTACAGCCTAGGTCTTCGTGGCAAACGAATCTGCTCCAGTCCGGAATCCCTGAATCATTACACCAACAACCTGAAAACAGCTTTCGCATCCCGCAACTACCCTCCCGATCTGGTACAGAAGCAAATAACCAGAGCCACTTCCTCATCCCCTCAAACCCAGAATCCCCCAAAGAAGAACCACAAAAGTGCCCCACTTTTGACAGGATACTTTCCGGGACTGGACCAGACTCTGAATGTGGCTCCCCAGCAGGGATACGATTTCCTCAAATCCTGCCCTGAAATGAGATCCATCCTTCATGAAATCCTCCCCACTCCGCCAAGAGTGTCTTTCCGCCGTCCACCTAACCTTCGTAACCTGTTAGTTCATCCCTATGAAATCCCCAAACCACCTTCCCTACCCTCTGGCTCCTATCCTTGTAACCGCCCCCGATGCAAAACCTGTCCCATGCACCCTCCCACCACCACCTACTCCAGTCCTGTAACCCGGAAGGTGTACACGATCAGAGGCAGAGCCACGTGTGAAAGCACCCACATGATTTACCAACTGACCTGCCTACACTGTGATGCGTTCTACGTGGGAATGACCAGCAACAAACTGTCCATTCGCATGAATGGACACAGGCAGACAGTGTTTGTTGGTAATGAGGATCACCCTGTGGCTAAACATGCCTTGGTGCACAGCCAGCACATCTTGGCACAGTGTTACACCGTCCGGGTTATCTGGATACTTCCCACCAACACCAACCTATCCGAACTCCGGAGATGGGAACTTGCCCTTCAGTATATCCTCTCTTCTCGTCATCCGCCAGGCCTCAATCTCCGCTAATTTCAAGTTGCCGCCACTCATACCTCACCTGTCTTTCAACAACTTCTTTGCCTCTGCACTTCTGCCTCGACTGACATCTCTGCCCAAACTCTTTGTCTTTAAATATGTCTGCTTGTGTCTGTATGTGTGGATGGATATGTGCGTGTGTGCGAGTGTATACCTGTCCTTTTTTCCCCCTAAGGTAAGTCTTTCCGCTCCCGGGATTGGAGTGACTCCTTACCCTCTCCCATAAAACCCACTTCCTTTCGTCTTCCCCTCTCCTTCCCTCTTTCCTGATGAGGCAACGGTTTGTTGCGAAAGCTTGAATTTTGTGTGTATGTTTGTGTTTGTTTGTGTGTCTATCGACCTGCCAGCGCTTTTGTTCGGTAAGTCACCTCATCTTTGTTTTTATATATAATACAATTAATTTGTTTACTTTGAAGGTCAGTTGCCAATCCTTGCACTGTCAGTCCTCCATAGATCTTTCTGAATGTCGCTACAGTTTTCTAGCATTCAGAATTCTCTGTATACACCAGCATTATTTGTAAACGACTATCATTGCACTATGCCTGTTCTCCACAGGTCGTTGGTATATACTGTGAACATTAGTGGTCCTATAGTACTCCATTTGGGTATGTCCAAAGCCACTTTGACATCGGAAATTTTTTTTGTGTTGCAGACAACATGTGTTTTATTTGCTAGGAACTCTTCAATTCAGTCACAGGATTAGTGTGTAATATTCTGTGCACACATATATTATAACTTTGTCAAACACTTCTGGAAGTCAAGGTACATGGCATGAATCTGAGTGTTTGTTTTTACTGCCTTCTGTGTGTCACAGATGAAAAGGGCAAGCTGACTTTCACACAAGCACTGTTTGTGCAAACTTACTTTGATTTGCTACAGGAGAGATTTTTGACCTTCAGAAACATCACAGATCTCCAAACTTTTTAATGATTATCTTTCAATTCTATCTGTCACTGTTTCATTTGCCCTCATTCTAATTCTTACTTCTTCAGTAGTTTTTTTTTCCTCGATTATTAATATTCTGGTGCTCCTTTGTAAATAATCCATTTCCACAGCTGTTGATTGTCTTTTGGGGTCAGCATTTAAAATCCACAGTTCTAATCCCTATCATAGGACAGATTCACCCATTAGCTTAAATGTTCTTTCTCTTACTGTTGTTAGAAATGTTCTTGTCCCACCAAAAAGAATTTATACACGATATAACTTCTCTGCTTTGTTGTATTCTGTTATTTACTTCTGTATTACCCAATCCACTTCTGTCATTATATGCCCCTATATATTTAAATTTTTATACCTGTCTCATAGCTGCTCTGTCATTGAAGTGTATTTCAAATCCATTGTCACTATTCACTGCCAGGATATTCTGTTTTTATTAGACTCATTGGTAGTCCCCATTTGTCATGTTCCTGATATAAATGTTGTATCATGAACTCCAGATCATATTCATCTTGTGCTAGAATTGTTTGAACATAAAGAAAACTTAATGAAAACACATGCACATAATTAACAGTGTAGCTTTTCTGTTTTGGAGAGCCACTTCTACGTATAAACTGAACAAGATGGGTGACATACTGCAACCTTGTCTGAGTCCTTTTGTAAACAGACTCCAATAACTTCGACCCTATTTTAGACTGTACCTTATTTTCTCTGTACATTTCAATAATAATCTGCAAAGGTTGGTCATTCACATCTATATCTTTCGTAGCTTCTCGCAGTTTTGTTCTAGGAACAGTGTCATAAACTTTTGCTAAATCTAAAAAGGCAATGTATAACTCTACAACTTCGTTTTAGGTTCTCAAGCCGTAGGAAGATTTAATAATAATGGGGTGCTGGTCCATTGACCCAGCCCTCAACCTATAGGACCAGAATTTGACGTCAGCATTTACTCCTCTAAGAAAATTGGCATTCCTATGTCTAAAACTATCTCCTTTCCCTTTGTCTGGCTCCTCCACTGGACCTGCCCTGGTTTGAATGGCACTGCTGGTAGCTACACTACCACCGGCATAGCCCTCAACTTAATTGACAAGTGCAAACTCGTGTTCATGCCACTGAAGGTGCCTTTGATAATGCAGCGTCCCCTGTGAGGGATCATGAGCTTTATTGGGTCTATTCTTTGATTTTAGATTGAATTTGGTTTTGAGTTAGTTCCACTAATACTTACTTCCATCTCTCTCTTTTTATTTTGTCTCTTTGTTTTTTGTCTGTGGTTGCTACTCTTCAATAATTTTTGTGTGTGTGTCTAGTTTCGTGTCATCCATGTTCCTGTGGTTGTTTCCTCCCCCCTTTCTTTATCACTGTTTTATCCAGTTTTCTTTCCGATGAATATAAATTTCCAGATATTCAAATCGCTTTGATTTCCCTTTCTGCTGTATCTTCTTTGGCGTAAGAAACTTTCTACTTAATCCTTGAATTGACCCACTCCCTTCAAACCTTTCCTCTCTTTCGCCGAATGTAAAAGGGTCGGGTACTGAAATCTAAAATTTTCATCACATTTTCTGTGTCCCTGTTTGTGCTGCCACTTGCTGAGTAAAATCTTTTTTTCTGACGTTGTTGGATTTGATTTCAGTTTGAAGATCTGAATACATATTGTAACAATAATGGAAATTTCTGTATGGAACAAAATGTAAAATAAGGGAAAGGCAACCACTCACCTACCACAGACTGATATATGGAGTGTAAAAACACGTAACTGAAAGCAGTATTCACACTAGCTTTCAAGCTCTTACTCTTTTTCTAGTAAAATGTAACACGCAACACGCAAATATACACTCCCGTGGCCACGAGAGACTAAGTCTTGGTTGTTATATTAGCACAATAATAGTTTTATTGAAAGATGTCAGTTATTTCGTTATAAACTACGTCTGGTAATCATTTTAAATTCAGGTGTCTTGAGCTCCAGAGCAAGACCAAATCCAAACCCATAGATAAAGAGAACGCACCTAAGCGACAGAAGACTGTAGGCGGGGGCAGCTGTCCATTCCGGCAGCGTGAGAGAGTGCAACAGCTGAGGGATACGGCTCTGTCATCTGTCCATGATGTTGAGGAGCTCGTGACTGCTGGGAAAATGCTGAAAGCATGCCCGTACTATGCTGCCAGGGATGCAGTCCCTCTTGCTCAAGTAAGTGGTGCATCTCAGTTCTTGTAGCAGAGAGCCAGGTGGTAGAAGGGACTCGCTTGATGTGTTAGAGGCACGTGCTTGGAAGTTCAGTAATGCTCAAGGGTGCAGGAATTACAACTTTGCCTTCATTTCGAGTGACATGAAGTCTTTTTCTTGATGACTTTCGTGTTGTTGGTTTGTTAAACTTCAAAGGAAAGGAAGTATTCTTGACACACAAAAAGTTTTAAAATGTGGCAGCATTTGACCTGCTCTCAACTGAAAATAGTTCCTCAAAATCTGCAAGTATGTAGCCAATGTGTACTGTCCATTGAGAGTTATTTCAAAACTGTCAAAAGTAAACATGGAACATTAACTTATGAGGAATTGACAGGTGATGATGTGAAGGTGTCGTACACTTTCACTCCACAAAGTGATGCAGATAGTGGTACTTGGTGGTCTAGTGGTAAAGTGCGTGGTTGGAAACAGAAAGATTATGGGATCAAGTCCTGATCAGATCTTGAAATTTTTCAGTCTCTAGCCCTTGCCTTTCCATAAGAAACAGTTTAATATAACTGTAATTCTGAAAAGGCAAAATTATAAATTCCTTAAAAGTTTCCTGTGCGCTTACCCATTGGCAGCCCCTTTCATTATCCTAATTGCTAGTGCCTTTGTGTTTGCTGGTGTGTGTGTGTGTGTGTGTGTGTGTGTGTGTGTGTGTGTGTGTGTGTGTGTGCGTGCTCTTTTTTTTTTTACACTTACATTGCCCTAGAACATTATATTTTGTGTTGGTAATTAGCTTTGTTGTTTGCTTTAATAACATTTTAATATCATCTATTAACAACTTTGGCCCTACTGCTGATAGGAGATATAGCCACCATGTGACCCATGTCTACATTTCGTGATTTTGTCTTCTTTTTTCTTTTGATTTACAGCTATCAGGTCAAATGAAAACAAAATGAATTTCCGTGGTTGGGAGCTCTTTGCTGAATTAAAATACATTCACGTAACTACTGTAGTGCCCTACGGTCGGTAGGAAAGAACTAAAGATCAAGTTTGAACACATTTTATGTAACTGAAACGCCTTCCTGGCTTGCACTAATTTTCAAACTCGAGAACACCAGGAAATACAATAATTCTTGTGGTGGCAAAAGCCAGATAAAAATTACAAGACAATGAAAAGAAATAACAACACCACTACACAAGATACGAATTTTTACAAAAGACTATGGCGAGTGTCTACTCAGGAGTATTTTTGAGTGACATTGGCCAGAGCTGCCCTAGCTGTACGTACACACTGCCGGTCTAACTCTGCTGTTGTGCTCATAACACCAATTCTGCAGAGTGCTACACTTAGTTACATTAGTTCCAATTGGTGCACCTCTGTCATACGGCTTTCCATGAATTAGTGTCGTGTTTATGCAGAAAGTCTGTTGATGTATACATTCACTGGCGATGTTTTTGATATGAGCTCTTGAAGGGAGGTCGGCATCCCACCTTGCTTGTTTGTTGTGCGGGCACTCTAACAGGTAAGGGGCCGCTACGACAATTACTAAAGACTAAAATGTGTTATTAATATGTTTTGCTATTTTATTCTATACCCACATTATTGTCAGTCGAGCATTAATTGTCTTGCAGAACAATGAACTTATTTTTGTCGATTTTCTAAAGAAATTTGGCTTTTATTAATCTTTTCCACAGAGGTAGCCAATTTATTTCAAACAAAATGTTTCATTCCACACAATTGTTTAGTTCCAACTCGACACTGAATTTCAAGTATACTTTTTTGTCTTGTGGCACATAAAGCAGAATGCCAAAATGAAGAACCAAACAAGGAGGAGTACAGTACTGTTACTTCAAGAAAATTGGCATCCCGAATACCACACTGGAAAGCTTAATTTTTCTTTATTGTGAATGTGAACATGCAAATGTGCACTTTAAGCCTAATTATGTATTTTAGTGTGGTTTACAAAATTCCAGTACTCGTGGAGTATTCTGATGTGTTTTTTATAGTGTAATGTATGAACTCTTAATGCTATATATGTACAAACATACATAAATGTTTACTTAAAAATGGCTAAAAATGCAAATTTGGTCAGTAGTATTAAATAAAATGTTCTTTTTCAAATGTATTGACTGACTTAGCAGAATTTTACAATCTGCCATCTGTGAAAACACAATGTTTTTTGATCACAAGAAATGTTTCAACTCTTGTCTAGTACCTCCTTTAGCACAGCACTCCGTCTTCAGGCCACAAGTGGCCCATCGGGACCAACCGACCGCCGTGTCAACCTCAGTTGAGGATGTGGATAGGAGGGGCTTGTGGTCAGCACACCGCTCTCCCGGTCATTATGATGGTTTTCTGTGACTGGAGCCACTACTATTCTTGTCAAGTAGCTCCTCAATTAGCTTCACGAGGCTGAGTGCACCCCGAAAAATGGCAACAGCGCATGGCGGTCTGGATGGTCACCCATCCAACTGCCAGCCACGCCCGACAGCGCTTAACTTCGGTGATTTCACGGGAACCGGTGTATCCACTGCGGCAAGGCCATTGCCCACCTCCTTTAGACTTGACATTATTTCTTCATTTGTGCTGTTAATGTCTTGAATGTATGGAATGCCACTCTTCAGTAGACTGGCAGCACATTGTGTTTTATCACTGTAACTCCCCAAAAGGCCTTGTATTTACTCCTAAAGTAGAATATAAATTGCCAGTTATAGTGTTCCTCGGCGTCACAGATATATTGTTAATTTTTTATAATATTTGAAAAAGTCATGAAAAACTTATTGTCCTTACTTCTGGCATATACAAACAACCTTCTTTTCTTTTCTTTTTTCTTGCTGCAAGAAGTTTGTATTCCTTCTTACCACCTTTTCGCAGTGCTGTGTGGATGTAAACATGATTGGAAATGCTGTATACCAGTATTGCAGAGAACAAATAAAATAGTCTATGTTAAAGTCACAACATAGCAAAATTTTACTAAATATTATGGTACTTTGAGTTGTAGAGACTAGTTTTGAAATAAATATTATTCCAAGGACTGCTTTCTTATTTTGCATTCCTTATCTGGAAAGAATATGTTAAAACAATTGTCCAAAGTACAGTAAACCTGTATGTTCCCTCTGGGCAGCATGCTGCAGTGCTGCATATAGACATGTGATGCCCCTCAAACCATGAAATTCCAAACAGAGCTAACACCAAGCAAGGGCTTCCAATTTCATCATAGCTGCGCATGCACAGTAATGCCCACGTTCTGGCACTCTCTGACTGCTGTTCAAACGTACCTACTTATAACAGGTCATGGGAAAATATTGTGAATGGTGGTTTGACAAGCATTACTTCCAAAGTAAATTATCTTTTATGCTAGAAGAGCCACGTTACGTGTGAGAATGTGCTATGAATTTCTTAAACCACAGAGTGTTTGAGTCTAATTCAAAATGTAACAGTTTGAGGGCCAGCCACTTAGGAAAATTTCGGGCCCAGAAGACCAGCCATTTATGTCATTACTTAAAATTTTATTTTAATATTTGGGTTTGATGTCTGTGAAAGGGTAACATATGCAAAAAGGACCAATTTATATGTGAAAGCTTTGCTTTGTTTCTAGCTATACTACATGTATATTAATTTAAGCCATTAACTTTCCCTGTTTGTGTGTTTGTTATTTAAGTGATGTTGCCATTGGCTGACTATATCACTCCACTCGAGCTATGATTGGCTGACAAAAGCACTTTGCAATCTTAATTTCAGTGCTTCAGAAACTAATGTGCTGTTTTTGGTGGAATTTGTATTTATACTTTTGGAAGGGTTGATAAGTTTTACAGCTGCGAGGGTAAGTATACAGCCACTTGACAAGGAAAAGTGTATTTTTAGCTGGGAAGTCCAGCAAAAAATCCGGAATTTTTTTTCTTGCCAGAATATAGACCCTAGTTTTGTTTTGAAATGCAAAATAAATAGTTCAAACTTGTATGTTAAGTCACAGGTTACTAGTTAATGAAATGTTATTGCCAGTCTTATCACTGCAGTTTCCGTAAAGTCTAAAATCTCACTATGACCTATTTCTCAAATTTGTAAATGAAATTGTGTTGTCTCTTTGTACTTCTTGTACCTCTGTTATTTAGCTACTTTTTTATCTAGAGTCACTTTTGTGTTTCTTTTTCTGTTGCCTTTCATCACAATAAATGCCCTGCAAGCTCCAAAGCAAGGAAAGGCCATAGCCGACTGCTTGTGCAATGAGGCAATGTGTGGACACAAGAACACCCTTGCATATACACACTCTTTCCACAAATTTTTATGGGTGTCCGTTTATTCCTGCGCTTCTGTGATTTTACACGAGAAAAGAGGTATCATGTTGACATGCCTTGCTGATAGCAAAAGTGTTCAGTTGTTGATGGGCATAAAAAAAGGATAAAAACTTTGCTAGCTTTCAGACAAATCCTTTAAAGGTGTGTGTGTGTGTGTGTGTGTGTGTGTGTGTGTGTGTGTGTGTGTTGTGTGTGTGGCGCACGCGGTTTGTCCAAAGTAGCAGTTCATGATTGATCAGATCAAAGGCTTTAGACATGTTAGAAACAGGCCACAATTTAATTCATTTTATTCTATAGCATTCATGACCTCTGTCAAGAAATTAAGCACAGCTATATCAGTTTTTTTAACTCTTCCCTTTCTAAACATTAAAATAATGTGCTGCATTTGGTATTCAAAACTTTTCCTGTGTAACTCTTTGAATTAAAATACAGAAGCTAAATAATAGTGAGATTGTTTTGTGTGTCTTGTGCATCATCCTTGTTTGAAGTGGCTTTACTATTGGTGTGCTAAATCATCTATTGATTAGTTGGTTTTTAATTTTGTGCTATATTTGCAAAATATTTGTTAAATATGTTATTAATCCATGTATCTTCAACAATTCTTCCTTCACATTGTGTGATGAATTTATTGTGTTTTACTATATTTCTGTCCACTATTAACAACTTTATGAGGTTAATAATTTCATTTCATTATTTTCTTATTTGATAGTTGAGTCATTTACTAACTTTTTGCAGCTACTGTAACTTTCCTGTATACATTGCCGTCATTTCTCACATAGGGTTAGAAAGGTGCATTTTGTTTTTCTGGTTTATTAAACTGTATAAGAGTTCCTGATGATTTCTTTATGTTTTGCGTTATCCATGTCTTTGACTTTACCTCAACTTCTGTTTGCTTCACTGAAATGCAGCATCAAAGCAATACTTATAATTACAGGTTGTTGTTGTTGTGATCTTCAGTCCTGAGACTGGTTTGATGCAGCTCTCCATGCTACTGTATCCTGTGCCAGCTTCTTCATCTCCCAATAATTACAGGAAACTGAGTCAAATGCTGGGTTGACATTATCTCGAGACACCTTTTTTTAAGTTGTTTTTTTTATAGAATGCAGTTGAAAATCCTAGTGTTGTTTTCGGCTTTTCTTATGATATCTGTTTGAACCTACTTAGTCTATTGAAGTCTGGTTTCTCTCAATAATTACACTCTCCCCCCATGCACATGCACATGTCCCACCATTATGAAATTGATAATTCCTTGATGTCTTAGAATGTTCAGCACATCATCATTAGCTATTAGATCTACCTGTCAGCATTTTTCTGACTCCTACATTTAAAAAGCTTTTATTCTCTTAATCTCAGTATTTTTTATCATTCACGTTTCACTTTGATACAAGGCTACAGTCGAGACAAATACCTTCAGAAAACAGTTTCTAGCATTTGTATATGCTGTCTACTTCGTCCATTGTCAGTTATTTTGCTGCCCAAACACCAATACTCACCTGTAAGTATCAGTGTTTCATTTACTAAAAGAATGCCATCGGCATTGCCTTATTTAACTTGATTACATTCTGTTATGGTGTCTTGAAGGGAGGATATAAGATGAACATCAACAAAAGCAAAACGAAGATAATGGAATGTAGTCGAATTAAGTCGGGTGATGTTGAGGGTATTAGATTAGGAAATGAGACACTTAAAGTAGTAAAGGAGTTTTGCTATTTGGGGAGCAAAATAACTGATGATGGTAGAAGTAGAGAGGATATAAAATGTAGGCTGGCAATGGCAAGGAAAGCGTTTCTGAAGAAGAGAAATTTGTTAACATCCAGTATAGATTTAAGTGTCAGGAAGTCATTTCTGAAAGTATTCGTATGGAGTGTAGCCATGTATGGAAGTGAAACATGGACGATAAATAGTTTGGACAAGAAGAGAATAGAAGCTTTCGAAATGTGGTGCTACAGAAGAATGCTGAAGATTAGATGGGTAGATCACATAACTAATGGGGAAGTATTGAATAGGATTGTGGAGAAGAGAAGTTTGTGGCACAACTTGACCAGAAGAAGGGATCGGTTGGTAGGACATGTTCTGAGGCATCAAGGGATCACCAATTTAGTATTGGAGGGCAGCGTGGAGGGTAAAAATCGTAGAGGGAGACCAAGAGATGAATACACTAAGCAGATTCAGAAGGATGTAGGTTGCAGTAGGTACTGGGAGATGAAAAAGCTTGCACAGGATAGAGTAGCATGGAGAGCTGCATCAAACCAGTCTCAGGACTGAAGACCACAACAACAACAACAACAACATTCTGTTACCCTTGTTCTTCTTTTGTTGATGTTCATCTTGTTTGTATGCTGCTACTTGTACTGATGGTTGTCTTTGAATGCTTTTTGTGTGACAAGTTTGTTATGACTTCATAAATGAAAATATGCTAAAGATTTATTTACTTATTCCACATCCATGAGATCACTTCACATAGGATCTGTGGAAGCTACTTTAATCCTTTTTCCTTTTTCGGTAAATACGTATTATGTAGTCTTTTTTTTATGACCTGTTCTGCATCCTTGAGGTTTCCCTATTTATAGTTCTATGTAACCAAAAAGTATATCTAGTCTAATCCTCATGCTGGTTCGTTTCACATGTTGTTATCTATGATGCTGCTGTTCTGTTTTTAAACTAGATGAAGCTCTGGCTTTCCTGGGCAAATGTTCCTTAGTTTTCTTGCTGCACTAGGTACTCAACTCCTCAGTGATTTCCTCTGTCATTATTGTCAGGCCATGTGGTACTTTGATATGTTGTTGTTGTTGTTGTTGTTGTTGTTGTTGTGGTATTCAGTCCAGAGACTGGTTTGATGCAGCTCTCCATGCTACTCTATCCTGTGCAAGCTTCTTCATCTCCCAGTACTTACTGCAACCTACATCCTTCTGAATCTGCTTACCGTATTCCTCTCTTGGTCTCTCTCTACGATTTTTACCCTCCACGCTGCCCTGCAATACTAAACTGGTGATCCCTTGATGCCTCAGAACATGTCCTACCAACCGATCCCTTCTTCTTGTCAAGTTGTGCCACAACTCCTCTTCTCCCCAATTCTATTCAATACCTGTCCTCTTTAGTTATGTGATCTACCCATCTAATCTTCAGCATTCTTCTATAGCACCACATTTCAAAAGCTTCTATTCTCTTCTTGTCTAAACTGTCTATCATCCACGTTTCACTTCCATACATGGCTACACTCCATACAAATACTTTCAGAAACGACTTTCTAACACTTCAGTCTATACTCGATGGTAACAAATTTTTCTTCTTCAGAAACGGTTTCCTTGCCATTGCCAGTCTGCATTTTAGATCCTCTCTACTTCGACCATCATCAGTTATTTTGCTCTCCAAATTGCAAAACTACTTTAAGTGTCTCATTTCCTAATCTAATTCCCTCCGCATCACCCGACTTAATTCGACTACATTCCATTATCCTCAGTTTGCTTTTGTTGATGTTCATCTTATATCCTCCTTTCAAGACAGTGTCCATTCCGTTCAACTGCTCTTCCAAGTCCTTTGCTGTCTCTGACAGAATTGCAATGTCATTGGCGAACCTCGAAGTTTTTATTTCTTCTCCATGATTTTTAATACCTACTCCGAATTTTTCTTTTGTTTCCTTTACTACTTGCTCAATATACAGATTGAATAACATCGGGGAGAGGCTACAACCCTGTCTCACTTCCTTCCCAACCACTGCTTCACTTTCATGTCCCTCGACTCTTATAACTGCCATCTGGTTTCTGTACAAATTGTAAATAGCCTTTCGCTCCCTGTATTTGACTCCTTTGATATGTAGTTCACAAAATTGTATGATGGAGATATCACGAAGTCCAAAACTTCCATATACTACAACAGCTTTCTGTCGATGTCTGTGATGAAGGAATATGATTGGCAATGCTGGTGCAGGTAGATGGTAGATATCTGAGTTTACTTCTCTGTAACTTTTCAGTGCTGAGTGCTCTGTAGTGATCAGATTTGTAAAGACGTTATTGGAGGTGGGATAACTGTTTTGGCTGTTGATCATGATGGGATGGCATCTCCCAACCCAAGCATTTTAGATTTCCAGCCGTGAAGTTCAGGGTCTACCGGCAGTATGACAGCAAACTGTATCAAATTCTTTTATTAACAACATGCCATTCAGTACATTCTTAGTGATAAAGAGGTGTTGAACGCTGGACCTTCTGAAAGACAGTGGTGATGGTGTTTTAATGGCTACAATACAGTTGAGGTCCCCCTCCAGGCAGTAAAGCTAGGCAGGCGACATCTTGTGCAACAGACGCTAATTCGTCAACAGCTGGCTGCCATGGCCAGTGCTCAGCCCCATACGACAATGTAGTTTGCAATGGTATCGCTAGGGAAAGTGGTGAATTATAGCAGCACCAAACTGGAGCTTGATGTGTACAGGTGGAAGTAGCTGAGTATAACAGGTAATGGCAACCCAGCAAAAGCCAAATGTGTGAATGGAGCCATATGGATACACCGGCTATGCAGCATGATCCTGAACAACTGATGCAACCTTGGGTCACACTGGGGCCAGATCGTTTCAGTGGCCTGGCAGCTTGATCAAATGACGTGTTCCCTTGTGGCTGTATCAACATGTATAAACAGTATCTTGTTGTGCTACTGTAGGTGTGGTGGTGTCACATAGTGGTGGTTACTGTGGCACTGATTCAGTACCCTGCTGCAACACTATTGTAGTACTGGTCATGATCAATGCACAGCTGATGTCATCAGCCACGAGGAAACTCCAGTTATAAAAATGTAAAGTGTGTTGTACTTTCGCTCTGTTACTCAACATTTCCAGCCACCTGTAAGGGTATGAACACGTGGTTTCATGACAGAATCCTTGCAGGTAGATGCAGGGGATAATATTTATTTTCATTTTGTCAAATTTAATTGTTTTTTGTTTTTTAGAATGTGTTCGACAATAGCAGATTTGTCAAAATTGCAGTATGTAATGTGGCGGCTGTGCTATGTGCAGCGTTCTGAAATCGTATGTATACAGTGATCAATGTAAGTGCTACTGCCTTCACAAGGAGTTTGTAAATTCCAGGTTGATTTAGACTAAGGCTGCCTTTTACTGGGTAAAGCATCTCTCTAATTTTCTTGGCTGGTCAGAAAATTGGTTGATTGTAATGTCTTTGGAGGCTGAACATTTTGTGATGATTGTCTGTGTGTTTTCGTTTCTGAGAGATGGTGAATTAATATATTGTTGAGTACATGGTTAATTAATATATTGTTCATGATAGCCGTTTGTCCAGACTACCTTCTTCAGATATTTGATGGTAGAATCCACATAGTCTTTGTCAGAAACAAAGTTAGTTCTGTGTACCAGTGTTTATAAAAATGGTACTCTTTTGGGCTGGATGATGAAAGCTTTGTGGATGGATGTATAAGTCACGATGTTTTGACTTGGGGTAAACAGTGAGATCAAACATATGAACTTTGATCCCTTGTGTGCAGATCATGTATGTGTCATAAACACAACGAAAAAAGCAAGATTGACAGATAGAGCTGAATTTAATGTCATTTGAATGCTCATTATACAAAAAGTAGGTACTCTTCAAAGTATGGCAAAATGATTTACTAGTCTTGAGAGGAAGCTGGTCTGCTAATAACTTAAATTACCTTCCACAGGAAGAGGAAGAGTCCAAAGTTTCATCTGGATTAATTCTGATTTACTTCATTATGTCAGTGAACATTTGGGAGATTTTAATGCAATTTTTTCAACAACTAATAATTTGGTTAGATATTTTGCAAATCTGTTGATTGGAGAATCAATAGCATTAATAATAGGTCACAGTGGAATGCCTTTGTTGTGGATTTTAGGCAAGCTGTGAAGCCTGGGTAAACTGGGAGATTGTCTAGTAGATCAGAATTCATAGCTTTGCTGTTTTTTCTCTTAAGTGATAAAGTAGGATCATGTTTAGTAGGTACTACCTTTGAAGGGAGCAACACTAAATAATGTTCACTGAATTATCTACAATGTAATGGACTTGGCACAAACAGCATTAAGGAGTATAGTGATAGTTTATTCATGTACAGTGTGCAGATTAAGTTTCTATAATTTTCTTGTGGTCGTTAATGTGTATCTTGGTCTGTTCCACAACCCTGAAGGTTCTTCTTCTTGATCGACTCTATGGAACGTAAAGGATGATGGATCTATGTCTGTTTCGTCCAAGCTGTGAGAAGTTTTCCATAGATGCTAGCAAAGAGTTCTAAGAACATTTACAAACCATTGTACATCATTTCCAATATTATATATTGTAAAAAAGTTACTATACTGACAAATTATTAACAATAATTAAAGATAAGTAATGCCTGAGTCACCGACATTGTTGTACACTTATGAAACAAACAAAGGTATGATCCAGTGAACCTTATAGGAATTTTCATGAGACTAGATCTTGGTACTTGTCAACGTGGTGATATAGTTTAAGATTGTACACAGGTTCTTATTCTGATGTGACACTCTGCCATGATACCCATGTGTTGTCTTACAGCTGTGTACTTCTGCCTGGAAAGCGTCATAGCGTTAACGTTTTGAATGAAGAAAGTGGTATTAACAATGTTATATATTATAAAGCAATAAATTATCATTGTGCCTCCACTTCTCTGTGTCAGCAGTCGTGGCTATAATGTACAATAATTGATTCTTCAAATTTTTTCTGCATCTCTCTGTGTTTTGTTAATGTTTCTTGCTTGCATTTTCCTTTCACATTTTAAAGGAAAATGCTGTCTCACTTAACCATGTCTTTTTCAGTTGGCTTTTTTTAAAAAAATATTTGCTTCAAACAAGTTTAAAGTAGTATTCATGAGATATTGGTTTCCAGGTTGTCCTTATCCCCTACAATACTTTACTGCACAAGTCAACACGTGAAGCAAGTGGAATACGACTGAAAGATAGCATTGTGATAATTGATGAAGCACACAATCTATTGGAGAGTGTTAACAGCATTCATAGCTGTGAAGTTACGGGACACCAGGTAATCTTGCCTTTGGCAGCATAAGATTTGAAATCACATTTAAAGCTCAGAATGTTCAGACTTCACTTTTGCTTGACTTTCTTCCCTGAAATATTAAGAGCCTTCCATCTCCACCCTCCCCCCCCCCCCCCCATTTTCTCCCCCCCCCCCCCCCCTCTCTCTCTCTCTCTCTCTCTCTCTCTCTCTCTCTCTCTCTCTCTGTGTGTGTGTGTGTGTGTGTGTGTGTGTGTGTGTGTGTGTGTGTAAATTCATGTTGTTCATTGCAGTTGAATTACAATAATTTTATCACATTTTGAATGATCAAAATAAGACAAATTGGTGGAAATCACTGTGTACTGAATCATAAACGAAAAACTGGAAACAAAAAAAAGTATGTGTAATTATTGCATACGCAGAAGATGAATATAAACATGATAATAGAAAATTTCTTTTGTAACATTATAGAAGTAATGTTCAGTTCCACTTCACACTATAGAACAAGAGATCTGAACCAGCAAAGATATGTATGAAGTGAAAAGAAGAAAAAATACACTCACAGTAAGCAGTATCTTCACATGTGCTGCCCCCACCCTCCCCCCATGTTATCATCAGATGTTTCCTGCTACATCTTATGATAAAATGTCATTGTTGCATATGAAACACATGACTGTAAAACTAATTAGTGTTTGAATACACTAATTTGTAACCTTGAGATACAGCATTCATAGCATTAAACAGCAGTTATTAAATATATCACAGAATAATATGAAATTCAACGTAACAGTAAAACAATTACATAAAAAAATTCATACAGAGTAATGATACTCAAGAAACCAGTTAATAATGGAAAAAAAGAAAAGAAAAAAAAAGAGGGTTAAAGTCACGCGCTCGGAAATAGAAACAAGAAATATGTGTAGCATTACAGTACACAGTCAAACAGAAAATGATTATAAAAATGAATTTATACCATGGCATTGAAGATGTATAATGTCAGTTTTCTTTTTAAAGCTATTGTTCTATGATCTTCCTTCTCCTCATCCCCAAAGTTCTGCAACAGTTCTAGGCCAATGGCATACAACTCAAATGTATCCTTAAACAAAATGGCTGGCTGTGGTCAGGAGGGTGTAAGATACTCTCCTTCTTCAGAGCCTCATAAGGTTCATTGACAGCTTCTTTACATTAGTCCGTCAAAATAAAAACTTTTTTAGGGCTTAATAAGTTAATTGAACATGTGTTATTCAAGACTTGGCCAGGCATAAAGTGTCTATAAATTGCACAAACCTAAAAAAGTCCTAAATTGCTTCCTGTTTTTGGGATACAGACATTCTATTATTGCCTTTATCTTTTCAGGATTAGCTTCCATGCCAGCCATGGATAAGATAACTCAAAAATTTTCTCGTTCTTAACGAATTCATGTTCTTTTAAGCCTAATGATTGTGTTCTCTTTTCTTAAAGCATGCAATACCCCACGCAACAGGTTACAATGTTCTTCCTAAGATTCAGTGGTAATTAGACCATCTGCATATAAGGCTATTTTGGGGCTCAGCTCCAGTCCTAAAACTTGGTCTAATGCTCATGTAAATACAGATTTACTAATTTTCAATCAAAATGGGACAAGAGTATATACTGATAACATCTCTTATTACTGAAAAGCTGAATATTTTCAGTGTTCTTAAGCAAGTGGCACTTGACAATAACGAACTCTTAAATCAAGACTTGTCATATAGTTCACTTTGTAGTCGTTCCATACTTTCTGGACGATGAGTCTCTTGCCTCACTATTGTGTCCAACATTATTCCATCTGTGACAACTTTTACACAACTATCCTTTTTACTTACAACAATCAAAGGGCTGTTGTATTCTCTCTTACTTCTTTCTGTAACTACACATTCCATCATCCTTTCAGTTTCTTTGTGCCAACAGTAGGATAAGGTTTTACTGAAAAACTCTCATGCAGCTTAACACCCTTTTTTGACCCTTCACCACTCTCCATATTAACAAAACTGTCCCCAGAATTAATGTCTGCTGTGTATTTTGTTAACTAATCCAGACCTAGAATGATACCTACACTTAGCCCCGGAACTAGAAAATAAAGAAAATTACACACCAGATTTATGCCCCCAATTTCAAATTTCAGAAGTATTTGATTTTTAGTTGAGGTACTAGCATTCCCAGTTCATCAGCATTTTCCATTACATAATTAAAAAAAAAACTTTGGGTAATTTCACTGTGTCTTCAGAAGGCCTTTCTCTTCTATACAATGATTGCTAATTTTCACACATTGCCAGACCTTCATCTTTGCCAACGATAAGAAACATTAACTTCATTCTCAACATCTACATCTATTTTATCATTCACAGAATTTCTGGTATTCATCTCCTGGGTAATTTAAAAAAGTTTTCCTTCCTTTTACCTCATATACCTCCTTCAAACTATTATGTTAAAGAAATACATCCCCTTGTTTTCTTCCTCGTCTCTACTTCAACTCCTATCACTATTATCTTCCTTACTACTATCATCACTTTTTCTCTGTAACCTCCCTTTTTTCCCTTCCCCATCACCTAGCTGCTCCTCATGTACTTGACACCATTACACATTTGAGAATACATTTCCATACAAGACCCCAATGATTCCACAATACTTCCGTAAGTAACTTCAGACATATTATCTTCAATCAAGAGATTCTGATGTCACACATTCCACTACCAAAATTAAGGTTACAACTACTGCTACCATGACTGCAAATTCTGTTTTCTTTTTCATGAAGGCAGCTTGTAATATTTGTGAGCCCGAAAGTTTGACCTACTTCAGAATGGGCAATTGCTGTTGCGGGAGTTCGTTTCTACTTGGGGCCCCTCCCTTTTGGAATGATCTCTATTATTATCCCTAAAAGTTCACTTGACCACTTTCTTGTGCACCTCACACATTTATTTATTTCATTCTGTTTGTCTGATCCCTGTCTCATGACAACATTCAGAATTTCTTTTTTTGTGAAGTGAAGAATTTGTTTACCACCTGTCTACATCCCTCACTCGACTTAGGAAATCTTTAATTGTATGATTGTATTCTGTTAACACACATCTCTTATTAGAAGGCAGCTTCTCCATTAGTACCTCCATAGTATCCCTTTCACTCAATGGGCCATCCAGATATGTTAATTTACTCATCAGCCTTTCATAGTACTCTTTGATAATCCAGTTTCCTACAATACCATGATGCTTTTTAATAATATTCAAGGACTTTGCTTTGTTTTTCTTTTCTAGAAATCCTGAAGCAAAATCCTCAAACAGCTCATATTTATCTGGTGCATCTGCCTTCCCAATCCAAATTCCCCCCAAGCAGCCTAAATTTTCAATTGTAATATCTCAAATTTTCCTTGTCTTACAGATATCCCAAATTTAAATACTTTGACTATCTCTGAAACTTAATTGTCAACTTTTCCAAAATTTTAATTTTAATATTTTTTTAAAATTTTAATAATCAGAAAATTTCTTTTCTGACTCAGATTCCTACTCTTGTTTTTATTCCTTCAGTTTTTGCTCAAACGTCTTATCTAGCTTTCCTATCTTCTTACCCACTTCTTTTTGTGATTCTCTAATAGCTTCTACCTTTTTCCCCACTTCTTCCATTTTCATTAACAGCAATTGAAACTTACTCACTGTTCCACCTTTTCCATTTACTTCTGTTTTAAGACCCAGTGCTGATTTAAGAAATAAGCCTTCATCCATATTTTCCATAACAGTTACCACTTCCTTTTCTTCCACTTGTTCATTTCCCCAAACTTGGAATCTCACTACACGCTCTTCCCCTTTGATTGCCATATTGTAGACTCATAACAAACCATAATAAATGGGCCACCACTAAATTTCGAAATTGAGAGCCAAGGACTGTAAGATTTCAATAAGACAGCACTGGGGGAGGGGGAATTGTCTTGCCACAAAATGACACCATATCTAATGAAACTTCCACTCTGAAGATTTAAATAGTGAATTTTGATTATGAATATCCCTAAATATTTAACTTGGAAATGTAATGAAGTACAGTTTTGTGGCTTTTTTTTCCTCTCCAGAAGAACTTGTTTTACGATTGGAGTTACTGTAAAGGTCATTTACAGATTTAGTAAGCAAAAGGGATCCAAAGGGATATAAATTATAAAAATCCCATGAATACCTTTGAAAAATATAGTCACCCCAGTTGTTCAATCGCCCAAAGGCAACTACAAAAACAAGCTCACCCACGACTATGAGATTGCTGCATGTGACCAGTGCCAGAATAAGCCACAGTCATTAGACAGCTCTGAAATTTAAAACACCCATTGTGTTTATACTTTGCAACAATGTGAGATTCTGATCGGTCAGAGCCTGGAAACTAATGGCAGATGTAACAGCTTGCACATTTTACAAAATGCAACATTTAAATACGTAAAATTACCCAGCAAAAACGCTTTACACATATGTCAAAGCACATCCCCCAAAAGATATGTACAATGATAATTAAAGTAAATAAGAGAGAAAAGAAATTAACAAACAGTAATGTTAGGAAAGTAATAATGTGGCAGACAAAGACAACATGAAATTTGGAATCCAGTCACTATTAAACAACGTTTATTCAAAGAAGCATGTAAATGCAATTACATTAAAACAATGTGAGACTACTTTCCAAATCTTTGCTGAGAGAGCTCCATTCAATGCTTATCTGTACGTGGGATGTGACTTGTGACCTTGTTGGCAGCCAGACGGTGGTAGGTCCATCAGTGGTAAACTGCAACTGTTGTCTCCTCTTGAATGGTATATAATCCACTTGGCGGTAATATTATTCCTTGGTCGACTTCCTTTAGGTACAGGCTGGTTGTAGGCAACTGCTGCTATATAGCTCAAAGTTTGTGTGTATACGATGCTAACATTTCAGGCAAACGATAGTCATTAATGTCAAGTACACAGTTATTGAAAAAATACAATATTCACATCAACTCACAGATAGTGAAGCTGCAGTTCATTCAATTTTCTACATGCACCACATTCACAAATTCACACCTGATGAATAACTTTTAATGCAGAAATATGCTTAACTGTTTTTATAGCTACTGTTAACGTTTAACATATGTGAAACATTATTAAGTTGTAAATGAAAGATCTTGGAACACATTAGTTTTTGGTAGCTCATGCCACAGCAAACAGCTTAGTCCAGCAGACAATAATCGCTTCTAAATTACATTTGCATTCTGGGTCATTCCATGTCAAATGAAAACATTTTAAATAAAAATTTGACCTCACCCTCTTAGATTTTGCTGAAAGTTGGCATACTTATAGTGGGTGCTGAAACTAAGAAAAATACCAAATTTCAATTTTTTACCTCAAACCATTCCTGAAATATGGTCATGTAAACTTTCCAAAAACTGGCCAAAGATGTGTGAACGGACTTTTTTTAAATTGTCCTTGGAGCTGCCCTAATTGAGATAGAGACCTGGGAAAGGTGTCATTTTGCAGCATTTTTCGTGCTCTTACCAAAGTGATATACAACAAAACATAGCTTCTAATTAATAACATTTTTCCAAATACTAATTAATATTTTGATTTAATTTTTTTTTTTTTTTTTTTTTTTTTTTTTTTTTTTACAAAAAGTACATATTTGAAAATTTTCAAAATATTTCCATAGCTACTTCATACTGTTGTAAATCACATGGCAAAATATAAATGTGGGATGAATGGGTTCATTGTTAAAAAAAATTATTCCAGACTATTGTTTTTCACTAACAGCCGTAGTTGGACCAAACTGACCTTTAACAAACAGGAATTTCATTAAAAAATACTGAAAGGTAAGTAAAAAAGTACTAAAAATATCAAAATATCACCTTCTTGAAACAAAATCAAACAACATTTTCTATAATTGATTGCTTATTTTCTTAGTTTCTTACAGTTTAAACTAATAGTCTATTAACTGGCAAAATGAAATGTTGAGTGTGGGACCTATAGCTAAGATTTAAATAAGGTGTGAAAAACTTGTAAATAGACTATTGATATAATACTTCTAGTCCAAAAATGCACATTTCATTAGCACAGACTTTAGCCACTGTATGAAGGCTGAGCATGCTTGTGTATCTGTCCATGTATGCAGCGGGCTGTGAACAAGTTGAAGCAAGCACAGTGCTTGATGTCTGTACAATCATTCAGAGACGGGAGCCATTGTTCAGAGGATACAAGACTGTTACCTTCTAAGGCTTAGTGTGCCTACAGCATTATTGTGCACTTTGGTTTTAGTCCAGATCAATTGTTTCCTCTGTGTTGACCAGTTTGTATCTAGTATATTTAATAGTTCAGTTACAAGTAAGTATATAAATTGAAGGAGAGTTTATAAGTGGTTTTTGTGTCAATATGGAACCAAGTAAAATTGCAGTGCTGTAAGAGTGCAGTATTCTAATCCATTGAAGAAGTCAAATCATTTTATTAGATACAGAAAAAAAAACAACTGAGAAATGTCTCAGCATGGATGCCCAAATTATTTCCACAAATACCTAGCGGTGGCAGGATTTGCGTTAAATGTAGGAAAGATGTAACCATCAGTGATAAAAGTGTTGAAGAAGATTCTTCTGGATCAGAGATATTCATCCCAGACCAAGACCCTGACTTCGCTGCAACTTCAGTGGTTGTTCAAACACTTAACACATCACTTCAAGAACTAGGAGAGTCCCCAATTGATAAGAAAAAAGTAACATCTAGGCATTGCCAAATCAAAAGTGAAAAAAATCTCCTCATCAGTGACACGTAAACTTTTTATTGCTGCTGAAACTTATTTCTTCAAAATCTCAATACAAACTTTAATAATTCTGTAAGTGGAGCAAAAAAACTAATGAGTCTTCCAAGTTTACCTGAAAAGTGGAGTGTCAGGAAAATAATGAGGGAATTTAATGCTCCTAATTACATTGTTCGGCAGTCCAAAACAATTTTGAAAGAGAAAGGATTCACGGAAGGTCCAAACCCAAAACCAGGGAACTGTTTACCAACAGAAACTGTCAAAACTGTACATTCATTTTATGAAAATGATGAAGTTAGCCGGGCAATGCCAGGTATTAAAGATTGTGTGACAATTACAGAAACAAGCGGAAGTAAAACAAAAATATCAAAAAGACTTATTTTGTGTAACCTTAAAGAAGCTTACAAACATTTTAAAGACAAGTTTCCTAACATAAAAATAGGTTTCTCTAAATTTGCTAAGTTGAGACTGAAACATTGTGTATTTGCTGGCTGGAGTGGCACGCACACACTGTCTGTGTGTGCACAACTCACCAAAACATAAAATTAATGATAGAAAATGCCAAACTAAATACTGTAACAAACAGCAGCTTAAACAATTATAAGCAGTGCATTGCAAAAATGCATTGCAACCCATCATCAGTTGATTGCTAATGGGAAACTATGAATATTGCCCTGGAGAAACTGTCATACGTAAAATTTTACAAGATTCTTTTGATGGAAAATTTAATTGAACGAGTTCAGTTACGATAGTGGATGTCAGTTGACTGCTGTAATCTGGAAATTGTTCAGAAAAGTTCTGAAGAATTCATAGATTTATTTTGTAGTTAGATGTCTACTTTGATTCGGCATGACTTCATTGCCAAACAACAACGAACATTCCTTAACTCCACAATAGAAGACCTTATGGAATCTGAATTTGTTGTCATATGTGATTTTTTAGGAAAATTATAGTACAGTTCTACAGGACGAAGCTCAGAGTTACCACTGGACAAGACAAAAGATTACCATTCATCCTTTTGTTATATATTACAAACAGGAAGACAAAATTGAGCGTTTGAGCTTTGTCATTGTTTCTGATTGCCTGGAGCACAATACGGTTGCGGTTTACACCTTCCAAAAGAAGCTTATTTCTTATCTAACAAATAAATTTCAAATGCTTCCAAAAAAGTATACTATTATTCTGACGGTTCTGCTGCTCAGTACAAAAATAAATCTTCCTGAACCTTTGCCTTCATGAGGAAGACTTCAAGATAAAAGCGGAGTGGCACTTTTCAGCCACAGCACATGGGAAAGGGCCTTGTGATGGAGTAGGGGGTTCAGTTATCTGACTGGCAGCATGTGCAAGTTTGCAAAGGCCATACTAAAATCAGATTGAAACCCCACGAGATCTATTTGAGTAGGCAGTAGATAATATAACAAATGTTGATTTTGCGTATTCCACTCAAGAAGACTATGCTGCTTCAGAAATATTATTAAAAAGCCGGCTTGAAGAGGCATTGACAATCAAAGGAACACAGCAATTTCATTCCCAACAGTACATCAAAATTAATAGTCAAATAATTATCAGGTGATATGCACCGCTGGGAGAGGGAAGTAACTACATCACCAGACAAATTGAAGTAACAAGATGTAGCAGGCTGTGTCACACTGTGTATGGCAGAAACTGGTGGCTTGGGTACATCAAAAAACAAAGAACTTGATGAAGTGAAAATAACTTTTCTTTATCCATGTGGACCAGCTAAGTCATTCTCCTATTCTGCACATGCATATGTCCTGTGGGTGTCAGTTGTGAATGTTCTCACAAAAGTAAATCCATTTACTCCGACAGGGAGAACATATATTCTTAATGAAAGTTATGTAAACCAAACCCAGTCGGATTTATTAAAATGTAATCTGCGAAATTCCAAGACAGTTTATTGGGAAACTGCTTTCAACTCAAAACTTAATTTTTGTCTCAGGTTAGTGTTAATGTATATTATATAGAAAGTTGTTTCAAAATTACTATTAGAACCTATTGCATTAAATTTAGCTATGTATAGATACCTGTTACTCAAAAACAAGCATTATGTATTTAATTTTTTTAATAGTTTCATTCCAAACCTCGTGGACCAGAACTATTATGTTAATACTTTTGCTTTTTCATACTTTTTTTCAGTTTGTAGTTAAATGCTTAAACTTTTTTGTTTTATCAGTAAATATACTGTTAGTTAAGTTGTATGAAATTAAAATAGGCAATCAATTATAAAAATGCTGATTAGTTTTGCTTTAATAAAGTCATGTTTTGATATTTCGAATACCTTTTTTACTTACCTTTCAGTATATTTTAATGAAGTTTCTGTTTGTTAAAGGTCAGTTTGGTCAAACTATGGCTGTTAGTGAAAAACTAGAGTCCGGAATAATTTTTTTTGACAATGAACCCATCATCATTCCACATCTATATTTTGCCATGTGATTTACAACAGTATGAAGTAGTTGTGGAAATATTTTGAAGATTTTCAATTATGTACTTTTTGTAAAAAGAAATAAATCAAAATATTGATTAGTATTTTGAAAAAGGTGATTAATTTGAAGCTATGTTTTGTTGTATATTCCTGGAAAGAGCATGCAAAATGCTGCAAAATGACACCTTTCCCAGCTCTAGCTCAATTAGAGCAGCTCCTAGTGCAATTTAAAAAAAGTCCATTCACTCATTTTTGGCTGGTTTTTGAAAAGTTTACATAGTCATATTTCAAGAATGGTTTGAGATAAAAAAATTGAAATTTAGAATTTTTCTTAGTTTCAGCACCCACTATAAGTATGCCAACTTTCAGCAAAATCTAAGAGGGTGAGGTCAAATTTTTGTTTAAAATGTGTTGATTTGACATAGAATGACCCAGAATGCAAATGCAATTGAGCAGCAATTGTTGTCTGCTGGACTAAGCTCAGTGGTCACTGTCACAGGACGTCCAACTCTTTGTTTGTCATGCAGGCCAGATGTTCCCGCCTCAACATCTTTAAAATTACTTGCCCAACGACACGCAGCACTCACATCAACACAATCTCCATAAACTGCTTTCATTCTCTGATGAATCTCATTTGATGTGACACCTTCTGCTGTCAAGAATTCATTGACTGACTGTTTGCGCAGAGTTCCATACTTCACACTGTAACAACACAACTGTTCAATGCTAAGGCTTCCTGCCAACTGGAGCTGTAGCGAAGAGACTATGGAACAAGCCAGTACCTGCTGCACACCAATACTGCCAACTGTTGATGAGTTACGAAGGTGGAGGCATTACTTTTCAGTCAACTCTCCTAGATATGAAAATGTGAAACTACCTAGTAGGTGCTATTACATAGTGAATTGTATCCAAAAGAACTAATTTATCATAGATGGTTTAAAATAGCTTTATTTTCTGCATATAGATACAGAAAATATAACCAGTTTTCAGTTACTATTATTGGGCATTACCTAGTGATCCCCAATTTAGAAAGATGATGTACATAAGAATGCATTTGCAAAATAAAAATTACACAGAGACAATAAAATGTCTGTGCTTTGATGCCCTGGTGCCATATCAGTTGTGGGCAGTTGAATGGTCTCTTTAAGATGCATAATGCAGTATAGGAATCGGCTGTGGGGCATCAATCATATTATTAAAGTTTGAGATACCAAAAAATAAATAATGAAAATAAACATGTTAATAGGAAATTCATGTTGTAACAAAATAAAAGTAAAGTATGGTTACACTTTACAGTATAAAACAAGATATCTGGAATGTATAAATTGAAAAGAAGAAAATATATGACTGCCCTTAGCAGGGTCTTCACATACTTTATCAGGTACAACTACAGAAAGCAGAAGGTGAGGGCATTGGGAAGACTAAGGTTTGACACTTAAGTCAAAATATCATTTAATCAGAAAAAAAGGGAGGGAAAAAGTAGTGCTCTTAATACCAGTAAAACAGTAGTATTTACATGCTGGTTTGAAGATTTTAAGGAAGCAAACTTTTCTAGAGCATTGGGACGGAGAAGAAGAGGGTGAAAATGGAATGCTTTGCATTTGCAGGTGATATAGCCCCGATGAAAAAGGCTTTTGAAGCTCCACACAGCAAATTGACACACTGGAAGAAGTGCTAGAGTGAAATGGCTGTAAAATGACGTCTTAAAAATGTGGAACTACTGTCAAACATCAAAGATAAAAATAGAACAATAAATCAAGTGACTAAATTTAAATATTCTGCTGAATAGATCCAGTCAGGCTTTAGCAGCTACAGCTAAGAGAACGGAAATAACTTTCCAGACCACTAAAAATGTGCCATATAAAGTTCTTTTCATAAGATGTCAAGACACTGTTATAAAAGCTAACATTTCTGAAAGCTTGCAGATTTCTTGCTTTACACAGAAGATATTTGCTAGCTTACCTATGACAAAAACACGCACAACATATATGTTGCAATCTGTGTTTGGATTGTCGTATATAGGTCCCATTATTAATCATTTCACATTGTGAATGTTGGTACAGTCTTCAGCTTTCATTACCATTTTGGAAAGATCAGAATATTAGATGTATAAAAAATAAAGTAAATGAGTTGTTGATGTGATTGCATGATACCAATAGTTGGAAAGAAATTGATTTATTTTGTCTGAACACCATATAAGCACAGGGATAGAAATCCTAATGTAAGAGGTTATAAATTGGCTGCATATTGATGTAGTCCCAATATGGATAAAGGGGTTGTCAGTCATATAAAAGGAATATAAATAAAAAATAGATCAGGATAGATCAGGATATAGAAGCATGTGCTTATGAGTTAATATTGGGAGAATGTGATACTTGTGACTGTTACAGCATACAGTTCTCCATTGGGTAATTTGGAATTTTTCATAAAAGAATTTGATGAATTATTATGCTATCAGATAAAAGCTAGGTGTTATTAATTTGAGTTGATTTTTAATATAAATTTCTTTAAGGGATATGGCAGGAAAAGTGGTCTAGAGTTGCTGTTAGCTGCTTATAATTTACTATCAATCATCAATTTCCCTACTAGAATTACCTAACACAGTAGATCCCGTGTAGGTAATTTATTCATACAACCAGCAGAAGTTAGAGAGAAGTGTCCATCCTTTTGTAAACAGATAGTCAGATCAAGATATACAATTAGTCACATTACTTAGTTCAGAAACACCCTAAGAAAAGTGTGAGGCTGATTAATGGCTAAACTACTGAAATTTTTAAAGGAAGCTTAAAAATATTGATTGAGGGTGACATTTAAAATGAACCTAATGCTAGCCTAAATTCAAGGTCTTTCTTACTGAGTTTGGATCCATTTTGGGAAGTATGACGGCATGCTGAAAAAGTAGGGCCTCTGAATTTTTTATTCTGCTCTCAAAATCAGCTGAGGTATTAAATGTCATGCATATTACTCAGTTGACTCCCCTGCTTCATTGACACAAGTTGCAACCATGTGCTACTAGTGGACTCTTGAGGAGGGGGAGGAGGAGGAGGAGGAGGAGGAGGAGAAGATAAGTGTTTAACGTGCCATCGACAACAAGGTCATTAGAGACAGACTAGAGGACTCTGAATTTCAGAGTTGAACAAGGTGGTGTGTAAACATAACTATGTCAGTGCTTGAGAAACAGTGTATTTTAATCAAGTTTCTAACCAAAGAAAATATTATGCCAATTGTAATCCGCAGAGAAATGGAAGCTGTGTGTGGTGATGATTATATTGATGTAAATAATGTGCGAAGTTCAATTGCTTGTGCTTGTAATGAAGGAGATGGTGGTGCTAACCTCAATGTGTGGTCACACTGGATGACCGCTTACGGCAACTGACGAGACTCGTAGGAATCGGGTTGATGAACTCATCAGAGAAAATCATCGGATAAAGACACAACTCTCAAGTAATTGTGGCATATTGTGAGTGTGTGTACAGGCCATTAGTGCAGAACTGTAGTATAGAAAGCTTGAGTGCATGTTGGATGTCTTAAATGCTCACTCCTGACATGAAACAGATGAGATTGGACATCTGTCAACAATTTCTTTTGTTTTTTGAGCATGAGGCTGATGGGTTCCTGAATTATATTGTGACATGATGATGAAAGCTAGGTTTATCATTTTGACCAAGAACAAGAGAGCGTTGGTGGAGTTCCACCACAATCACTGGTGCCCACGAAGTTAAAGACCTGCCCATCAGCAGGCAGTAAAGCTCACAGTGTTCTGGGATGTTCAAGGTGAGGTGCATTTGGAATTCATGCCAGAAGGCACCACCTTAAACTCTGCTAGGTACCGTGAGATTCTTAGAAAACTGAAAGCATGAATTCGAAGATTTTGTCCACAACTCGGGCGACCTCTCGTTCAGCACAACAGTGCGAGACCTTACAAGAGCGCTGTGACACCTGCAACAATCCAGCATGTTTGGTTCACTGACATTGGTCATACTTCGTGTAGTTCCATTTTTGATCTGTTTCCAAAACTCAGATAACATCTACGAAGACTTCACTTTGATAGCAATGAAGCAGTGCAGACAGGGTTGATGTTATGGCTCTGTCAATGAAGTCAAACTGATATACAGTGAAGGTATCAACAAACTGATCTCTCACTGGAAGAAATGTGTTTGTCACCAGGGTGATTATTTTGAGAAATAAATACGTAGACATGAAGAATAAAGGTGTGGAATGCTAATAATGTCTGTTTTATTAAAAACCTTTAATTGTTTTCATGTAAAAAATTCAGAGGTATTACTGTTCAGCACCCCCTTGTAGGTTTCAAAAAAAAAAAAAAATCAAATGTAATAATAGGAAGTCATTAAAGAAACCGTGGATTATTGCGGGTATGAAAGTCTCTCCACAACAACAAAAGGGCTTACATAATCAGAACAATTTAATGATCTGGAAGTACTTTTATAGTATAAAAAGTAGTTTAACATACGATGAAAAGTTGTGAAAATAAAATCAAGCAGTTTGCACATCTCATCTGAAATTGACAGATCGCACAGCGAAATGAAATCAATGTGGAATAATGTTAAAAGAAAGACAAGGAAAGAAGCCATAGAAAGTGACATTATTTCTGTTGAAGAGAACTGTAAACAACAGTTCCTGCATAGCAGATACTTTTAATAAATACTCCAAAAAGCAGGTGGGGAGGGGGGGGGGGGGGGGAGGGGGAGCTGAGGGGGAGAGAGAATGTGTGTGTTATGTGTGTTTCAGTTTACCAGGTAAGCAGTAAATGAACAGTGCAGAAGGTAGTCATTACCAATATTTTATTTGGTAGTTAATGTAATCAGAGGTGCTAATCTTGGAAAACAAAAATGTGTGAATAAAATACTTCTGCGTATTGGGTCACATCTTTATGAAATACTATAAAACTGATGTTTTGACTGGCTTTGCTGTGGTCTTCTTCAGGCTGATTAAACTGATGAAGACTGCTGCAAAGACAATTGAAACTTTGGTTTTGTTGTATTTAATAATATTGTGGTCCAGTTAACTAAAGAATTTTATTAAATTCACACTGGTTGAGGAATTCAATGCACTTTAAAAACGGCATTGTTCACTTACTGCTAGGACAGAAAGTGAAACAGATATAACACTCAAAAATGTCTAATCCTTGAAAATGGTGAAGTAACTCCAAAACTTATAAACATAAAAATAGAGCATGGCGAGTGAAGAACTGTAATACTGGTAAAACTATATCCAACCTTAAATGCTTTTCTCCACTAGAATCTGAACTGGGCACTTACGAGTTGAGTACCACCTCACAGACATGCACTAGCACCTTTGGCGATGGATGCATCTCGGTACATCCATCCTTCTGCGTACTTGTAATCTCATGTCTGCCTATTGTCTAAAAACAAAGGAAAAATACAATTCATAAAAGAAATTATGGACTACCGACAGATAAACAATGCTATTTCTATTGCAGCAGTAGTAGCTGTTCTTGTCTTGGCACTAGGTACTAACATATTTTTCATTATTTCTTCTCAAATTCCAAGGTTATTGCATTTTGAAATAGTATTATTAACATACAAGAGCTTAGAGTGGATATCATTATTAGTGGATAATAATCTAATAAATAAAGACTATGAACAAACAGCCATTACAACAGATGACCTAACTTACATAATTAAGCTCTCCAAAACTGGTTATCATACTTTGAGTTCTTTTCTTGTTCAAAAGACATTTGGGAGGAAATAGAAGGGATGTGAAAATCAGTTAACTAAGAACTATGAGATAAAAAATCATACAAGGATCAAATGTGAATTATTTCAGTACTTATAACTGTAACTTAAGGGTTTAGCTGATATATCTTTCATTATCTTATCCTTACCTTGGTTGGTTTCTCATTTGAACAGCTTTGTATAATTTTAGTATTTCTCTCATTGTAAACTATGAGCTGCAACATTTTTGTCCTTTTGTTTTTGTTTCTTAATGATTAATGTATGCCCTTTGGTTTATTTGTCTCATGGTGTTTTTTGTACATTTTCATTGCAGCTGAGCTTTGCCCATAGTCAGCTTTCTCAATACAGGCAGCGATTCCTACGGCAGTTCAGTCCTGTTAATTTGCTACGCCTCGAACAGCTTATTTTTGTAATTAGCAAGCTTCTACGTCTGCTTGGTAAGCTTGATCTTTCAACTAATTAGTTCTTTTTACAATATGACATGAGTTTTGTTTCTGATAAGTTTCTTTCTGTGAAACACATCTGATTATATCTCGTATTTTACCTTTTTCTCTCATAGTAAGTTGGTTGTAGTAGTATATATAGATATATAGTTTTTTTCCCCTGAAGAATTCAGCTTGCAATTTTGTAGAGTTATTATCCTAACTTGTTCATGGTGTGTATTCAAATGAGTTAAATGACTTAAAAAGTTGGGACTGTGGTAAATTTTTAGAAAAATGACATTTTAATAAATAAACAGAAGCTCCAGCAGTTTTTATATTTGCCCAAATTATTTTAGAATGAAATTTATGCTACAGACAATGAAACTATTGCCGTAGTACAGTAATGTCCCCACTCACCAGCAAGATGTGCTTTCTATCAAGACTTTTCTTGTACCAAAGGCAAAATTAATATGAGGAAACTATTAAATTATGAGACAGAATTGCTGGTCAGTACTTGCCTCCAGTACTGACATTATCTAGTCTGCCTCTGTAGCTGAGCGGTAAATGTGACTGACTGCCATGCAGAGGACCTGGGTTCAGTTTCCAGTACTGCCAGGGATTTTCTCCTTTTTGGGAGAACTCAGCCTCATGATACGAATTGAGGAGCTACTTCAAAGAGAAGTACTGGGTAAAAGATCTGCAAAGCCGACAACCGCAGGCAGAGCAGATTGCCGATGCCTCGCCCCTCCATACTGCGTCCATATTATCCTGTTGGCAGATGATGACATTGTCCAGCTCTGTGCCAAGAGTTCCTCCATTCCGTTGTGTTTTAATTACTGCACTGAAACTTCACACTTCCACATCAATGAAAAATAAGGCAAGAACGTATGACTCCGAATTTATTTTTGGAAGTACAGTTCTTTATGTACTGCATGTCTTGCTGCCTATTTCATGAATGATGGCTGTCTGCACAGATCAATGCACAGATGGGGACTGCAGCATTGACTGTTCGAAGCGACAGTTGTGGTACACAAATACAGGTGCTTCGCACTGGAAGAAGACTTTTTTCTTGCAAATTACCTCTTTCACTTGCGCAAGTAGAAATTGTCACTTACCACCATCATCAGCCATGACAATTTGCAACAAAAGGAATGAAAGTTTACTAAATAACTTGCTACAATCATGTTTAATTCTTGCAGTGCCTACAACATTCATGGCAGAGAACTCAGAACGCTATTGAATGCCCATTGGCTGTTGAAAAATGTGTGACGTCAAGTGTGTAAAATGAGCCTAAACTCTACCACCATTGTTCATGACTCCAACAATAATGTATGTTATTTCAAGCTTGTATATATAATGCTCTCTCTCTCTCTCTCTCTCTCTCTCTCTCTCTCTCTCTCTCACACACACACACACACACACACACACACACACACACACACACACACACACACACACACGTGCATGCAAAGGCCCCCCCCCCCCCCCCCCCCACACACACACACACACAAAAACTTCTGTTTCCTATTGAGGGAAGCAAAACTGTGTTGCATACAAAAATCAGATGGAATTGATGTTACATATTGTTCTTCAGCAACACGGATTTTATTAAGCACAAACCATTTACAAACAAATCACAGACAGCAATAGTTTCTGACACAAGTGGAAATACACAAAAGAAAAAACTTCCTCCAGGTGGATACCTCTTAGCTAACACAGTACTCTGGAAGTCTGGTGAATGACTCGTACATGGCTGCAGGAGAAAACAGTTTGTCGGTTCAACTGGGAAGCACTTGATTGCACACCGTGCTCTCAGTGCACCCACATGCCATCGGTTCACCACTGAAAACACAGCTATTGGCTGAACAGCAAGTGAAGAGATTACCAAATTATACGCCCCCCGTGGTGTATGCCTTGGCCGAAACTATGGCTGGACCTTTCGCGCTTCCATAAGGACTCTGTTTCTCCTGAGGCACTCTGCAGTCACTTCTTATCGATCCTTGATGCGTCCCAAGGTTCTGAAGTCATCTATACCGACGGCTCGCTGGTTGATGGTCGCGTAGGCTTTGCCTATGCTCACTCAGCGCATAGCATATCGAACAGCGCTCCTTGTCAGATGGCTGCAGTATCTTCACTGCCGAGCTGGTGGCCATCTTTTGTGCTCTTGAGCATATTTGTTCCTGCCCTGGTGTGTCCTACCTGTCTCCAGTGATTCGTTGAGTGGTTTACAGGCCATTGATCAGTGCTACCCACGCCATCCTCTGGTAGCAACTATCCAGGAGTCAGTTAATGCCCTCGAACGATCTGGTCGTTCAGTGGTCTTTGTACGGACCCCGGGGCATGTTGGAATCCCAGGAAATGAGCTTGTTGACAAGCTGGCAAAACAGGCCACTTGTAAGCCACTTCTGGAGATTGGTATACCTGAACGTGACCTCCGATCAGTGTTACGCCGCAAAGTTCTCGGGATTTGGGATGCTGAATGGCGCAGCTTAGTTACGCCCAATAAACTCTGTGCCATCAAGGAGCACACAAATGAACGGAAGTCTTTTCTGCGGGCTTGTCGCAGGGACTCTGTGGTCCTCTGCCGCCTTCACATTGGCCACACTTGGCTGGCACGTGGCTATCTTCTCCGGCGTGAGGCCCCACCATGTTGTCGCTGCGGTTTCCGTTTGCCAGTGGTCCACCTTTTGGTGGACTGTCCACATTTAGCCTCTCTGAGATGGAATTTTAATCTCCCTGACTCCCTTCCTTTGATGTTAGGAGACAATGCCTCCACGGCTAACTTGGTTTTACCTTTTCTACGTGACGCCAGTTTTTATTCTTTAGTTTAAGTTTTAGTTCCTGTTCTTCGTCACCATGTGCTTTGTACCCTAGTACTTTTAGGTTAGTGATTTTGATTTTAATGTGTTTCAGAGTGGCTGGCTCATCCTTTTTTATCCTCATGATGAGCCAGCCCAGGACATCTGCTCTACTGTCTTAAGCTCTTCTGTCTGTTTCTTGCATGTCTGTGCTTTTCTTGTCTTCTGTTGTCTCTAGTGTGTTCAGCTTGCTCTCCTTCTTCTTCTTCTTCTTCTTCTCCTCTCTCTCTCTCTCTCTCTCTCTCTCTCTCTCTCTCTCTCTCTCTCTCTCTCTCTCTCTCCCTCTCTCTCCCCCCCCCCCCCCCTCTTTTTTGTGATCTAGAACTCCTGTGGTGTGTACCGTTTTATCCCAGGGACTTGGTTCAATGGAACAAGGGAACAATGACCACGTAGTTTGATCTGTTTGCAAATCAAACCAACCAACCAGTACCACATTGGGCAGACAGGGAAGTCTGTGTGCTAGCCAAATATCAACAGTAGGTAACAACCAAGTCCAAATTATAGTCCAGGAGAAAACCACAACGAACAGGCTCATCATCAGTAAATATACCAGAGAGCTTGCTGTAAACATTGGCTAGTTGCAGCAAGTGGGGCTGTGGCAGTCCATTTTATTGAGTATTGATTAGTGTTTGTGCAACAGTGTACATACAACCACAATTTTGATTTCATTCCTTCATACATTTATTATCCGTTAAAGTTCTGTTGTTGGGACGATGATCAACTTTCCAGCTTGATAAGATTAAAAGCTAAATAAATTAGATCGGTACTCACAAATAACCAAGAGTTCCGTGGCAGAATTCTTTGAATAAATTATAAAGTCATTGAAGCACAAGTTAATAAAACTCTGTCTAAGAACCAATGGTAGCTCTAACAAGTCACTAAACAAAGTAATTAATGTGGCATAGAACACAGTTAATAGTTACACTAAACTTCACAGTTCACATACACTACTGTCTTGCAGTAACCCACCAGATAGAAGTGTACTGCAATAGTTCACTCAGTCCTGAATGAAAGTCACCACTCTCAAAAATCACTTATTCTAATGACGATGATAGTCCAAATGTCCTACCAACAACAGCACTCCCAGGGCACTCATAGCGCTTTTGTGAGTTTGTGCATGGCTCACATGTGGCCCCGAACTATTGCGCCTTTTTCGTCGTTCCTGGGCTGCACTCCCAGCCTTGTGCCCCTGCCTCCTTATCCTTGCTTCTTTGCCTCTACCTCTGTCTTCCCCTCTCTTGTTCTTGCTTACGTCAGTCCAACTATCCTCCTGGTTTCTGCTATCTCTGAAGGTTTTGTTCCTCTTCTTTTTTTCTTCACCTTTCGTTTTTGGGGTTTCACCTCTCATTCTTAATTTTGTCTCTGTGTAGTGTGAGCCAGCTGGGAAAGAACAGGCTGTAGACACACCAGGACAACTGGGAAATCCAGGAAAACCAAAGAATTTTTTTTGTCCAGGAAATATCTGGGGAATTTTTTTAGGATTCGGGTAATTTTTCATTATCTTAGTTTTCAGTTAAATTTATGTGACTTTGACTGGTAAGAACTGATACTCTAAAGAATTTCACTTTAGCCAACTACTGTGGAATAAGACTGCAGCAGTGAAACATAAACAAGAGAACAACCCCAACATAAAGCGTTGCAAAGAAAATGTGCTATTTGCAACAGCAAAACACAGTGCACATGCAAGCATCTGTGGACAGCGAAAGGTATTAAATACTTTATGACGAAGACTATGCAATATTTTGTAACAGTAGACTGCTTTCGATGTGCGTAACGTCACAACTGTTTATGTTTCTAACAGTTCATGGGAAAATATTGTGAATGGTGGTTTTAGAAGTGTTTCTTTCAAAGTAAATTTCCTTTTATTGCAAGACAAATTATGTTATGTGTGAGAATGTGCAATGAATTTCGTAAATCATGGAGTGTTTGACACTTTATAACACCTTGAGGTCCGGTCACTCAGAAAAATTTCAGGCCCTTGACCAGCTATTTATGCTATCATTTAAAATTTTACTGGCAAATTTGTGTTTGATGTATCTTAAAGGATAACACATGCTAAAAAATACCAGGCTTCAAGGTTAGGTTTTCTTATTTGTTTTAGTTCTTTCATAGATTACAAATTATACAATAACAATGGCAAAAAGTACAATTATCCATAAGAAAAGTGCAGGTTGAGTTCTTGAGCAACTTCACACGTGATTGGCTTTTCTATGGAAAAGTCAAAGTGCTCGATGGAATGTGTATTCAGCCTGGTAACCCACAAATGTTCAGTGCACAGCAGTGAAATCGTACTTCTCAGAAATATTCAGCTGCTGTAATTTACACTGTGCTCAAAGGAACCTGCCTTAACCAAATGCTCAGAAAAAACTGCAAAAAATTTTTGATGGAGTGTCTTTGGCGTGTGGCCTTACTGCCTCTTTGATCATTTCCTCAACGCTGTTGTCATTTAATTTGTATAGCCAGCATGGTAGCCAGTCCGTATAGTGGGCTAATTAGGTACCTTTTCGGCTGAGCCCCTGACAATGCAGGCATCACACTTCTGATACCTGAGCTGCTATCTCAGGGGTCGTTGCTTATCATCCTGGAGCATTGGAACTACCAGCAATGGCTGCCATTCCAGATGGCCCCTGCTGTGGATGGATGGTGCCCACAGGGAGAGCCTCTGGTCATAGTGAGTGGTATCAGGGCGGATGCTTTGCGTAAGAAACACATTAGGCTGCAAAACAGTGGCTGTTCTTCTACGTCAATCTCCTTAATTGGGAATGGATCCTTTAATGCTTTGTCTTGTGCTCATGCCCCCTTCCCTTCCCTGACTACCCCCTGGAAGAGGGCCAGTCTCACTGGCTTGGGGTGAAACCCTTTCCATGCTACCTGGTCTGCAGCAGGACTGACAGGGACACTTCCACCTGGTCATTATTTTTCGTGGAAAATATTGGAGACAAGTTTGGCGAAGTGGACTGTCTTAGTAACATATGGTTGAGTTCGCTGTTGATCAAACTTCTTCTGGTGCCCAGTCTGAGGCCCTTCACGCCTGTGACCATCTTGGTGACATCCTTGTCTCCATTACTCTTCACCAGTTTTTGAATGTAGTTCAGGGTGCCATTTTTCATAGGGACCTCATCCTTCAAACTGATGAGGAGCTTAGAACCAATCTGGAACAGCAGAGCCTTCATTTTGTGCAGCATGTTCAGAAAGGCCATATGGGCAGTTGCATAGGTACCAGTGCCTTTATTCTGGCACTCGGTGTTTTGAGTGTTAGGCCTGTCCTCTTGCTGTATAGTGGACACACTGTGGTGAAAGTGGACACCTACTCCATGAGGGGAGCCCGTGTTCCGCCGCCTGTGGGTGTTAATTGTCACGGCCATCACTTTCTACATTTGCCAGATTCTCCAGTTTATAAGAAGGTACAGGAATAGAAGTCCCTTGATCGTACGTATACCCTGCAGTGAGTCTTGTCAGAAATATGACCTTCTTAACCCTGTGTCTGTGACATCCAACTTTGCCTCTGTTACATCTTTTTCCCATCCTCCCTTCTCCTTATCCCAGTCCTTTCAGGACCTCTTTCCCCAGTGTCTCCCCAACTGGAGGCCTGATGCCACAAGTCAGCCACAGGAGCCTCAGTTCCATGTGCCCCAAGGTCGCACCCCACTCTTTCAGTTTCAGGTCTCTCTGAAGCCTGCTTTTTCTCTGAGCTCTGCCCTCCTCAACCTATGAATGAGGAGGGGGGAAGGAGGAGGAGGAGGAGGAGGAGGAACATAAGTCCTGGAACAAAGCCCCCCCCCCCCCCCCTGCCCCCTCAGTGTGCCCATCCCCCTTCCAACCTGATTCTGACCTCTTATTTATGGACGTCATCCCATCCATGTTGGTGACACTCGGCACACTACAAGGCTGCCAATGTCAGTTTTCCATCCTGGATGTTATCCTCCCAGTTGACCGTTGTACGGATCCATATGTTCTACTACAACACATTGCGACCCATTTTGCATTCACATTGTGAGGTAATGGGCGAGTTGTGGCGCCCTGGAAATATTCTAAGTTCAGAGTTGACGGCGACCACGTGGGCCGCGCGGCGGGGTCGAGCTCATTAGCAAACATGTGGTGCCAAACGTTAGCCGGACGAGAGGGGTAGCCCGAGCGCATGGTCCAGCCATGTGGCCGGGAATTCCACTGTGACGAGGATGATGCTTTATGTCGATGAAGGAGATGTCTATGTGCCAAAGATGGCGGACTTTGTGAAACCTTAATGGCAGACATTTCACAGTTTGTATAGAAATTAATAGTAGCCAGATCAATCATGATACCTCAAAAGGAAACATGTACATTTCTATTATTTGCTCTATGATTCTGATGGTGTAATCAGATTTTCCATACATTTATTAAATGTCTGCTTGTGTCTGTGTATGTGCGGATGGATATGTGTGTGTATGCGAGTGTATACCTGTCCTTTTTTCCCCCTAAGGTAAGTCTTTCCGCTCCCGGGATTGGAATGACTCCTTACCCTCTCCCTTAAAACCCACATCCTTTCGTCTTTCCATCTCCTTCCCTATTTCCTGACGAAGCAGCCGATGGTTGCGAAAGCTAGAATTTTGTGTGTGTGTTTATGCTTGTTTGTGTGCCTATCAACCTGCCAGCGCTTTCGTTTGGTAAGTCACATCTTCTTTGTTTTTAGATATATTTATTTAATAATGTGTATTAGAGTGTGTTTATGGTCCAGCTGTAGAAATATTTATTTAATTTCAAGTATTTAAATGTAAATCCATTATTTTGTATGTGCTTAAATATGTGTGTGGGTGCGTTGGTTCGAAAATATGGCGGGAGCACTCTAGCCAATCACAGCGCTCGTGCATGGGGAGACTGAATGGGAGGGAATTCTAGCAGTGCGGCAGTTCTGGACAGTACGGCACAGGATATGAGTGCTGGATGCAGACAATACAGCGCGTTGGATGCACAGTCGGCGGAAATACTTGGACAGTGGAGCAGTTTGCGCATGGTCGCAGAGAATAGAAATATTTCGGAGTGCTGACCTGTGTTCTTGTGTGATTTCCGTAGCTTCTGCAGTGAAGGTGTAGTGTGCATTTAAAAGTGAATATCTTGCGAGCTATGTTGTTATTCATAACTAACTACATGCAGTAGGAATCTATTGTTTCCTTGTTATTCAACTTATATTTTATTTAATTGCTGGACCATCGACACCATTAAGTGTTTTGCAGAAATATACCGCATTCTCAAAAGTACTTATACTATCGTACTCGTCATTTAAAGTCGTTAAGATAGTACCTGCAGATTTTATTTAATTGTGATCTTTCATTTATAAATTTATGTGTTATTTTCATAATTAGCAATTGCCGAGTGATAGAAACCTTCGACCATTCGATTCATGTGTGTATTCTTATCGTATACTGTATACTCAGCAGTATTTGGCCTGTAATGTGGCAACTGCATATCCCAGCCCCTAGACAACGAAACCAGCCAAAACTTTTAATGTTACAACTCTGAGTCGGAGGGTATATAGTTAAGGGTCACCACCACATCTTTCATTTTAATTTGAAAGCCCGCAGCCTCCTATCCGACTACCTTCCTCCTCTGGAACCAGTGGTATGAAGCTTCCCACCTATGTTTTACCCCTTTCAGCCAGAATCCTACAGTGAACCTTTTACTGAAAGGGAACTTCTTCTGGCCTTCTCCTTTTCCCATGCTTCAGCCCATGGGCCCAGTTCCACCCATAACCAATTGCTTTAATGCTTCGGTCCTCCACAACAGCAATAGCTCCTCTGAGTGTTGAACTGCATTTGGCTCCTAGATGCCTTCCCCTCTGTGGTTACCGTCCTTAAGCCTGGTAAGGATCTGGTGGAAACCACAGTTCGACCGGTCTTTTCTCAGCACTGCCATTTTGTTGCAGTTTTCTGTGATCTGTGTAAGGCCTACAGCACGGCTTGGTGCCATCACATCTTATTTACACTCCATGAGTGGGGTATCCAGGATCCTCTCCCGATATTTATTCGCCAGATCCTGTCTCACTGGTCATTCTGAGTGGGGTTGGCACCATTCTCAGCTTTCTGTGGATCCAGGGGAATGGCATTTCACAGATTTCCATGTAAGTGTTCTTTTTTCCTCGTTGATATTAATGGGCTCGTGGCCTCTGTCGGATCATTGGTCACCCCTGTTTTGTCTGAGGATGATCTCTATATTTGGACTAGTTCCCACTCTGTGACCTCTACAGGGCAACAGCTCCAGATTGCCATCTGGCGCACTTCTGTGTGGACACTCTCTCATGGTTTTCTGTTATCCCCCTTAGAATGTGGATGGGGCATTTCTGTTGCTGCACTATGGTCCATCCCTATCTGCAGCTTTACGTCGATGCCCAACACCAGACAGTGGTTCCCCAGTTCCGTTTCTTGGGACTTCTTTTTGATAACAAGCTTACTTGGTTGCCCCAAATCTGCCTTCTGAAGATTGGCTGTTTCTGTAAACACTATTCATTTGCTTCCTTGCCCACACATCTTGGGGCACAGATCGTTAGACTCTTCTCCACCTTTATTGGGCCTTAGTTCTGTCCTAGCCAAACTATAGTAGTCAAGATTATGGCTCAGCTTCCCCTTCCACACTGCTCCTCTTGGACCTGATCCACCTTTGTGGTATCTGTTTGGCCACTGGTGCCTTACGCACTAACTCTGTTGATAGGCTCATGTTTGATGTTAGGACGGGGTTCAATGGTCCCAGCTCCTGGTTTTCTATACAATCACTCTCTGTACTTTCCCTGCTCACCTTTGCTGTTCTATTCTTTTTTTGTGGCTTCAGGATTTCGCCTGCCCGTTGCCCATCTGCGGGTGGGTTTACCATTGGGCTGTGCCTCACTTCTCTCTGCCATGATTTCCGTCTTCCCTCTGTGTTGTGTTCCCCACTTTCTCTCCTGAACAGACTCTCGCCTCGAATTCTCATTAGTTCCTCAGCCCCCATTTTGGATGGATACTTATGGGGTTTTAAAGCCTTCATTGCTCTGATGGTGTTCTGTTGTTTTTTTCCACCTGCTCATATGAGGGTTTCAGGATGCTATTGTTTTTTACGCTGATGGCTTTAAACGTGGAATCACACTAGATATGCCTTCATGTCTTCTTTTGGCACAGATCATCTCTTGCCTCCCGAGTGTGGGGTATTTACCATGGAACTGATAGCCATTTACAGGTCCCTCTACTTTATTAAACTGCCCTTTCTCACCCAAGTTTTGTTACACAAGTACTTGATGAGCGGCCTTCATGCTATCGTATGGTGTTTTTCCCGCTGCCTCTTGGTCCCTGAGCCATCCGCAACATTCTTGCTATCTTGACCGTGCTGCTTATTCAGTTGATTTCCTTTGGCTTCCTGGCCATGAGGATACCCCAGCTTCTCGATCTTCCAGCTGGGGGAGGGTCATGGCATCATTTACCTTCATTTTCCATGACCTCTGCAGGGATGGATTTGTGACTTCACTTCAAATTCCTTTTCCTGCAGTTGTGGGCTGTCCCTGGTAGGGTTGTGTGATTAAGGGGATTCCTGCCATGTGGCATTCTTCTCCCCACCCCTACCAGTGAGAATCTAGTGTCCTCTGTGCCATCTTCATATCAGCCATACCAGGTTGACCCTTGTTTATTTACACCAAAATGAGCCTCCCCCCACCATTTTGTAGTTAAGGGGCCCCCTTCACAGTGATCCATATTTTGCTGGACAGTCCCTTCGTTTTGGCCCTTCACACTAAATATGCCCTCCTCCTCTCCTTGTCTCAGGTGTTAGCAGATGAACCTTGCATGGTTACATCCGTCCTCAGCTTTCTTTATGAAAGTGGTTTGTCCTCCGAGATTTAAGTACTTGAATTTCCTTCCAGAAATGGAGTACCTTGGTTAATGTTGGCGCTGGTTTGGGAGGCCTTCATCTTTGTCTCTGTGCTGGCCACAAATTCCCCCCTTATTTCCTTATGTTCTGTCTGGGCTTTTGTGCCATTTTGTTTCCCCCTTTTCTTGTGTATTCTTCCCCTGGGTGGCAGTAATGGTGTCCCAGTGTGTATAGTGCCTCTAGGGTGCCCCCTTCTCTTGCCCCTTCTCATCTCCAACACTCCCCCCTCCTGTTCTTTACTCTTCCTGTCATCCCAATGTTCCTTCTGCCTCTTCATTTGGCTTTTTTGTTTCTCGTTGACTAGACTGGACTGTGCTGCTGATGTTGATCCCCCCTTAGTTTCTGCCACCTTAGATCTTGGGACTGATGACCTCGCTGTTTGTCACACTGACCGACCGACTGACCCGACCGACCCAACTGGGACATCGACATTACTGATTTTTTTCAGATGCTGATACATATATTTTTGTAAACAGATTGCGCACAGTGGTTGAGTGAGTGAACACCAGGAGCGTGCTCGACATAGGTGTTAAACGTTCGTTAGCTCAATCGAGACTGGGCATAGACTGTAGATTTTGAGTGATGTCCAAATGTTTAAAGATTGAAAAATGGCTATGTCAGATTCAGGCAAAAAAGTATTGGCAAAAGTTCGGTTAGTGAAAAATGTGATGGTTTTGAACGTTTCTAGAGTTGTTTTGTGCATATGTGTGAGGAATACCTGACTTACAAATACAAATGCCATATTAAAAATTACTATAAATTATGCAAAAATCTTAATTAAGTGCTTATTTTTTAATGAAGTATGCCATTTTGTGCACAAAATTCAAGTCTGCAAATATATAATGGCAAAGGTTGGATTGTAATGAGCATAGAAGCAAAATCTACAGTGGAAAATGAAGCTAGTTCTGAACTGAATATTAGTTATCTCGTAAATTATTAGCTTTGCAGAATTTTAGATGTGTTCTTTGAAATATGAACTGCCAGTCTTTATGTGTCACTATGCCCAGAAACACATACTAACCCTCAAGGCTTTTCTTATTCCTTAATGAGATGGGATTTTCAGTTAGATCCAGCTTTTAATTAAATGGTTTCGCAGTAAAACTAAGTGCAGCATTAGAATCAGCACATCAGAAATGTTATGTTGAATAATGAATCTGATTGGGAAGTAGTTTAGTGTTTTGGAATATTCGAACACTGCCACATGTATACTACTTGGAAAATGTACAAGATTTAAGAAATAAGCAAGTAGAAAAAAGAAAATTATTTGTTAACAGCAGTTGAAGTCATAAACAGATCGAATAATTCTAATTGACTATGTCACTTTGGGAAGGTTTACTGCTGAAATTCTGAGAACAAGGCAGTATTATCACCAAGTGTTCCTTATGCACACTGAACAGTTGTTCCTTCTGCTTGCTGTTCATGTATGGTACAGGAAAGGGGGAAATGTAGAGGTATCCAAAGTTCCCATCACCATGCACTGTAATGTGACTAATGGAATACAGGTGTAGTCATAATTTACTTACTGTGGATGTCCTATGTATCTTGCTAAATTCTTTTTTTTAATGTGAAATGAAACAAATCTTGTGAACTTGCTTTAGTAGTATAAAATGTGTTGGACTTTATGAGCATACATTATTTACTGGTCACTTGCTAGGTGGCGCAACCACAACTGTAGTAATCCATTTCAGCTAATCAAACCACGGCAGCTGCTGGCAAATAGGTGCAGAACAGGTGAACCTAAAGAATGTACAAAGTTTACAATGACAAATAACCTTATCTTGACTGTATCAAAGTGCTGCAGCATCAATTACTAGAACACGAGGAAAGATGAAACCATAAGATGAAAATGATGGTAATCAAACGAAATGGATAGAATCCCCAAATACATCCAGCTTACCAGCAAGTGCGGTTAGCCAACCACAGAAGCGACCAGGACACAAACACAGCTCATACGTAGTGCACAGATCACATCCACGGAAGACCGCCCAAGCTCGCATGTGCAGAACTGGAGGTCCAACACAGGAGCCCAGTTGTTCCGAAGCTGCGTTAGCACTGGCAGGAACAAAACGAAACTGTGAAATAACTCCATGATGCACACGAAGAGAGAACATCTGTGCAAAACCAAAATCCGGTTTTGTACAGATGTTCCACTAAATTTCTTGGTTGGGTTTGATTCCTTCCATTGCTAATGTGTCTTTGGAACCATTTGACTCCTATGTTGGACCTCTGGTTCCACACATACTCCTAGACAGTCTTTTGTGAACATAACCTACACACCACACCTGTGTTGTGTTGGTGTCCTGGCCACTTCACCTGTTGTTTGCACATGACACTTGCTGATAACCTGGATATGCTGGGGGATTCTTGTCCATTTCCTTTGATTGCCGTCATTTTATTCTTACAGTTTCATCTTACCTTGTGTCTTCTCTCATTTTACAGATGAAGGGTATGTTTTTATACGCCAGTTTCAAGCAGGAAAATGGGGAACATATATTATTTACCCTCATGGGGATGTAATCACAATGTAATTGGCACTGCAGCACTTTGATACAGACAAGCTAAGGTTAGTTCTAATTGTAAACTTTGTCCTCCTTAGGTTCACTTGCTTCTCACCTGAACATGCAACTTTTTGGTTACAAAACTAGTTGTAACTGAGTGAATAATAAATGAATTCCCAGCAGCTATTGCGTTAATAGTGACCTTTCAGCACTGCACAAGGTGTAAAATTCCTTGTGGTCCAGCTGTATAACAAGCTAAAATGGAGCAAAGGAAAAATAAATTAATAAAGAAGTAAACAAAATGAAACTTCCTGGCAGGTTAAAACTGTGTGCCCGACCGAGACTCGAACTCGGGACCTTTGCCTTTCGCGGGCAAGTGCTCTACCAACTGAGCTACCGAAGCACGACTCACGTCCGGTACTCACAGCTTTACTTCTGCCAGTACCTCGTCTCCTACCTTCCAAACTTTACAGAAGCTCTCCTGCGAACCTTGCAGAACTAACACTCCTGAAAGAAAGGATATTGCGGAGACATGGCTTAGCCACAGCCTGGGGGATGTTTCCAGAATGAGATTTTCACTCTGCAGCGGAGTGTGCGCTGATATGAAACTTCCTGGCAGATTAAAACAGTGTGCCCGACCGAGACTCGAACTCGGGACCTTTGCCTTTCGCGGGCAAGTGCTCTACCAACTGAGCTACCGAAGCACGACTCACGTCCGGTACTCACAGCTTTACTTCTGCCAGTACCTCGTCTCCTACCTTCCAAACTTTACAGAAGCTCTCCTGCGAACCTTGCCGAACTAGCACTCCTGAAAGAAAGGATATTGCGGAGACATGGCTTAGCCACAGCCTGGGGTATGTTTCCAGAATGAGATTTTCACTCTGCAGCGGAGTGTGCGCTGATATGAAACTTCCTGGCAGATTAAAACTGTGTGCCCGACCGAGACTCGAACTCGGGACCTTTGCCTTTCACGGGCAAGTGCTCTACCAACTGAGCTACCGAAGCACGACTCACGTCCGGTACTCACAGCTTTACTTCTGCCAGTACCTCATCTCCTACCTTCCAAACTTTACAGAAGCTCTCCTGCGAACCTTGCAGAACTAGCACTCCTGAAAGAAAGGATATTGTGGAGACATGGCTTAGCCACAGCCTGGGGGATGTTTCCAGGAGTGCTAGTTCTGCAAGGTTCGCAGGGGAGCTTCTGTAAAGTTTGGAAGGTAGGAGACGAGGTACTGGCAGAAGTAAAGCTGTGAGTACCGGACGTGAGTCGTGCTTCGGTAGCTCAGTTGGTAGAGCACTTGCCCGCGAAAGGCAAAGGTCCCGAGTTCGAGTCTCGGTTGGGCACACAGTTTTAATCTGCCAGGAAGTTTCATATCAGCGCACACTCCGCTGCAGAGTGAAAATCTCATTCTGGAAGTAAACAAAATGTTTCTTCAGCAGAAGCAAGTAGTAAGAATAATATGTTAAGTTGATATTTGTGCATCTCGCAGAAGCCATTTCAAGGATCATGAAATTTTTACACCAACTTCCCAATACATTTACTCCTTAACGGTATTTGTTGCTTATAATAAAAATCAATTCCAACGGAACTGTAACTTACACATTTGCAATACAAAATGCAGAAATAACTTTCTTGTGGATTATCCTTCTTGCCCAGGACTCATATCTAGCAGATAGGAGCTTGTTGAATACTTTACCACCAGAGTACATAACTCCATTATGAGTCCTGTATGTGTTACAAAATGATAATGTACTACAAGTTGTAAAAACATTTTCTTTGAAAAATGACTCTGTAATCAAGCAAATATTAAGCTATTAATATGAGATAAGTAGCAGGTATACAATAAAACTGAGGAAGCAACAGGTTTTTCAAAGTAGCAGTTTCCTTACTAATTTACTCAATTACATTTAGGTGACACAAGTGTGAATAGCATTTGGCAGTATGGTGGTAATTAACTGATAATACAAGGTACAGATTAAATTTCTATGCTGCCCTTGTCTCATGTTAATAAGTACCTTGATTTGTTCCATGTTCCTGAAAGTTCTTGATGAATCTACGGTACATGAATGAATGAATGAATGGAGGTAGTCAGAATTTTGAGGAATGGTATTACATGGATTATTAAAGAATATTAAATGTTAGATTAATGTAAATGATTATAAAGCAGGGAAAATGTGATGAGAGAGAGAGAGAGAGAATATTAACTAGTAACACAGATGAAAATATGGTGATAAGGAGCAATTACAGAAGTGTTGTTTTAGTTTAAAGTTTATGAAGTGTTTCAAGTTAACAACTGCAGGTGAATGATACACAGTAATTGCCATAAATGCTGTTTCATCTAAATTTTTGTGTTTTTAATGACAGACGATCCAGAATGACACTGACCATAGTGAAAATACGTGTTTGTAACTGTAACTGTTAGCATTTAAATGCTTCTCGAATAAGCGTTATGTGTTAGGTTCATTATGAATTGTTGAATATTAACTACTGCATAGTATTATCTAATTAAATTGAAATTAATAATCAAGCTGTGTTTAAATGGAACATATACATTGTGTGGGTACTGTGCTCAGGGTCACAGCTCTTAACATTCCAGTGTTTACCTGCAAATGATCTGCCTCCCAACTAAATACATTCTGACTGCCTAAATTAAACTTGAGACATCTAATGTCCACAGACTTTAGCTTGAAGTGGATGTGGAAGCTTACAACATATCACATTACATTCGCCTGTAAAATTATAAATAATGTAAAATGAAACAAAAATTACTTGACTGCTGAGAGTAATGTCAATTAAGCTTTAATATTTGATTAACGCTGGTAAACTATGTATAAAATTTGTGGGGAAACAGCTACAATAATATAAAATAAATGTCGCTGTTGGTATTAAAAAGCCAGACCGAGAGTATGATCTTTGAAGAAATTATCATTATTCATCATATGAAGGTTGTTAACTATCTCTAATTATTATTTGGTTAAGGCTCTGTAATTGTATGCCAATGTTAGAAACATCCTATAGGATAGGATAAAGTAACTTATATAGTGTTCTGTGAATTCATTGTATGGCGTTTCTTTTTGCTAGTTAATTGAGTTACCGTAACAAATGGACATGCTCCATCATCACACAAGGAGTTCTAGTCAGAAAAATCACTAGGTGCTGTCAGCTATTAGCAGGACATATTAAATAACTGGAACTGAAAGAAGGGGTGAAGCCATATTACAAGCTAGATGTGCAGACAGAAGTGTGTATAAGAAGAAAATTGCATGGCACAGTGATGGACAGATTCAGAAGGTGTAAGAATAGAAATGGCCACACTGATTGGGCATACTTTCGTGAAAGGAAAAGAGAAAGAACAACTAAAGACAAAATAAGCTGGAACAGGATGAAATAGAGTGGATGATTAGTTCACTTTTATAGTTTACGTCTCACGGGAATATTAATGGTATGGCCACCATTAACAGAGCTGAAACATTCTCATACATAAGGCTACTTATGAATTCATCTCTGGAAACTTCCCTTTGACACATTGTACAGTCACATAATATACAATGCCTGTTTTGTAAATGGTTCTGTTCCTCACCATCAGTCTGTCCCTAGTCAGTTTCTCTCTTTTTCCCACCACCAGTCTGTCTAAGGAATTTATACCCAACATAAGATCACCCCCTAGATGGACTACAAAAGCAACTAACAATATGCGACCTCTGATTACGCAGCTTTACAGCTTCTAGCAACAGTATCATTGGTTGACATGTTTGGTGTCCCATGTACGAGCAACAAATCGCTGCTACAAGTTCAGCTTATAAGCTGACTGATAACTTACACTGAGGCACAAATGATATTGCTTGAGAGCACGGCTTAAAAATTGGCCTTAAACAGGAAAATTGAGTGACAGGGGAATACTATATGAAAAATATACCACAATGGGCACATTTATATCCGCAGTAGTGATGATGACTATTTAAATTCTTAAAGTGCTCTGTAATGGCTCTGCATAAATTCAGCTATTCAGTAAACGGTTTACAGAACTGTTTTCTTATGTGGCCACAAACTTTCAGCAGCCAGTCTGTGTTATTATTATTATTGTTATTATTATTACAGCTGCAAAATCCAAACAGCAACAAAATTCCTCAGATGAGTTTAAATAAGTGAAGATAAATGAAAGATGAGTGTGTTTTAGAAATAAAACCCAACCTTCATCATATGCAGGAATGCCTTTGATCTTAATATTCTTATTTAAAAAGAGAGAAAATAAATAAAAGCGATACTTGTAGTTGTTTGTCCACTAACTTGGTCATAACCATGCACTATTGATTAGGCATAAATTAGTTATGGTAAATTTTATGCCTCTTGTCCCACAAAAGTTGAGCTGTACTAATACAAATGTTTGGGAAAAATCTTTTAGCAAATTCTTGCTTAGAACTAGCTCAAAGTTTTCTCATCATTGCCTGTTGTGTGGGGTATAGTGACAATACTCAGACGGATTTGAATCTAAATGCTGCCCATTATAATGGAAGGCAGGAAGCAACACAAATGTCACCCACATAGGCCACTAACGTAACTGTACACGTGCTATTTTGTCACCTGAAAGTGTTGTGTACTGTCAGTTGTTTATGTAACTTACACAGAATGCAGCCTAAATCAGACCCTGCCCAATGTATTTTTTTCTTTCTGGTGGAATAATTTCTTGCCAGTGTTTTCAGTGTGTTCTGTCTTTGAAATGGTTATGAAAATGGTTTTACGATATTCCAGAGGGTCTACCTTGTGTAAGAAAGTATTTTCAGCTTGTGAATTTTAATACCATTTTTCAGGTGGTAGGCCTGGTCACCATCCTGATGTCAGTACTGGTTTGCGAGCTGCAGAAGAGAAGATGTATACACTAACAGATTTTCTGTTATTTGCAGAAATTGATAATATCAATCCATACGTGTTACTGCAATTTTGCAAGAAGAGTAAGCTGGCACATAAGGTAATACCATGCTGATTTGTGACATTTTGATTAGGATATTTTGATTAAAACAAATTGGTTTGCCTGGGTTCAAATTTCGCCTGTGCTTCTTATTATTCTTCAAGTTGGCAATATTATGAGAAGGATACTTGCTACTCACCATATAGTGGAGATGCTGAATCACAGATATATTGTTTAATTGTAGAAGTTGGTATAGATATGATTGACAAGCTTTACTGTTGTGAAATTTGGAACACTTTCTTACTAGAAATCTTATAAATACATCCCAAGATTTTTGTTAATACTGACCAGTACTGCACTAAATTCATATTGTTTTGTAAAAATACTTGTAACAAATGTCTATTTTGCATTTGAAGGATGCCTAGGCTTGATGCGGTTTAAAGGTTTATAGCCAATATTTATTGAGGACTAAACTAAAAAGCATTTGCACTTAAAGGGAGACAGAAAAATAAAATTCGGAAATATTTATTTCTATGATATGAAAAATTGTGTGCCGCAGTGGATAAGAGCCAGATCCGAGGTTTGGTCCTCTGTTAGTACTAAGGTTTTGCTGCCATTTTAGTTTCTTTCCTCTCTGGGGTAATGATTTGATAATGTGAAAAATACCAAGGTGTACTATGGATCAGAACCCACATTAATCTGTAGGACCCACGACAAAAGGCCAGGCAAGTCAGTTCAAAGGTTGAAGGAAGGCAAGGGTGAACCACCTCCTGTAGGACTGTGCCTACTAAAGCATCTATGTAGAGTAAATAAAGACTGGCGACCACCAGTATAATTAATAATCCAGAAATTAGCTTTACATAGTGATGAATTGTAAAACAGATTAATGCATTAACTATGCAGAATGAAAAATAATCTTTTCTGACACAGGCACTCTAATTGATAAACCTAAATCTTAAATGTGGAAACATGGATCCCTTCTTCTGAGCGTAAAGTGACCAAGGAGTGGATGGTAGAGCCCCTAGTGTTTCACCAGTGGGATGGCAGAAGTACCATAAACACTCTTGTTAATGAGAACTGTCTTCTGAGCTCTCTAGAGTTCATGTATGTGACTGATTTCTTGCTTCACCCATTCATTCTGTGGTACATGATCTGTAAATCCTATCAGGAAAGAAAATTTTTAGGAATGTCTTATGAGTCAAGGTGTAAATTTAAGGTCGAAAGTAACTACCAGAGTACATCTGTATGCTGGGATTAGTCTGCTGTGTGTGTTTTAGCTGCATAAAGCTATAGTTGGACTAAATACAGTTCTTAGAAAAAAGATTATTGCTTTGGTAAAAAGGATGTAAAATGAACAGAAACTTGCTTCTGTCCTACTTAGACTAAATAGCTGCTCTTTATTTATTGCTTCTTCAGAACAATTATCTGCACATTAATGTCATGAAATGCAACTATTTGACTGCAAACAAAGGTGGGTGGGGCACAAACAAGTGTGGGAGATACTTCACTTGTCTACCTCATGGTGTAGGAGGTATAACTAATCTCAATCTCTTCCTTTCTGTAGCAGCAGTTACTGCCTTTGCTCACTCCTGCATTGTGTCTACTACTACGTACTTCCACATCTTTCCTGGCTGTCCTCATCTCTCCCTTTACCATCACATACTTTATTTACCTTGGCAGGTGATGTCCAAACCATTTCAGCTGATATGCTTCTCCCGAGGCTTTATTTATAAATCCCAAATTGCTCTGTTTGGGATCCTGTCGTGCCTACTTTTATTTTCTGGTGTCTCATTTCTGCTGCATGTATCAGACTTTCTGATCAGCTACTCACAATCCGTGATTCCCAGTCATAGTTCAGCTAATTTTGTTTCTTTCAATATCTGTCTCTTGTGAGGAAGTTCCATTTGACTACTTTAGACAGTTGGCCGGTTGCCCCATCTCTTTGCCTAATTTTGTCTTTCATCTTCTTATCTGCTCTGAAGATAGAGCCCAAGTACTCAAATTTACAAACCTGTTCTTACGCCTTTGCTTCAAATGTGCTCTTTCTCCATTTTGTTTGTAATCATGGTTTCGATTTTTCCAGCAAAATGCATTCATTCCTTTCTTCTTAAGCTCTTCCACCCAGACATTAATGTTGCATTGGAAGTTTTTATCAAAGAGGGCAATGTTGCCAGGTCACCTGAAAAAGCCAAGTGGTCAGTTGAATGGCTTACATCTGGTGATTTCCAGCAGTCAGATTTTTAATATTCTACATCTACACCTACATCAATACTCCGCAAGCCACCTGGCAGTGTGTGGCGGAGGGCACTTTACGTGCCACGGTCATTACCTCCCTTTTCTGTTCCAGTCGCGTATGGTTCGCAGGAAGAACGACTGTCTGAAAGCCTCCGTAGGCGCTCTAATCTCTCTAATTTTACATTTGTGATCTCCTCGGGAGGTATAAGTAGGGGGAAGCAATATATTCGATACCTCATCCAGCAACGCACCCTCTCGAAACCTGGCGAGCAAGCTACACCGCGATGCAGAGCACCTCTCTTGCAGAGTCTGCCACTTGAGTTTGCTAAACATCTCCGTAACGCTATCACGGTTACCAAATAACCCTGTGACAAAATGTGCCACTCTTCTTTGGATCTTCTCTATCTCCTCCGTCAACCCGATCTGGTACGGATCCCACACTGATGAGCAATACTCAAGTATAGGTCAAACGAGTGTTTTGTAAGCCACCTCCTTTGTTGATGGACTACATTTTCTAAGCACTCTCCCAATGAATCTCAACCTGGCACCCGCCTTACCAACAATTAATTTTATATGATCATTCCACTTCAAATCGTTCCGCACGCATACTGCCAGATATTTTACGGAAGTAACTGCTACCAGTGTTTGTTCCGCTATCATATAATCATACAATAAAGGATCCTTCTTTCTATGTATTCGCAATACATTACATTTGTCTATGTTAAGGGTTAGTTGCCACTCCCTGCACCAAGTGCCTATCCGCTGCAGATCTTCCTGCATTTCGCTACAATTTTCTAATGCTGCAACTTCTCTGTATCCTACAGCATCATCCGCGAGAAGCCGCATGGAACTTCCGACACTATCTACTAGGTCATTTATATATATTGTGAAAAGCAATGGTCCCATAACACTCCCCTGTGGCATGCCAGAGGTTACTTTAACGTCTGTAGATGTCTCGCCATTGATAACAACATGCTGTGTTCTGTTTGCTAAAAACTCTTCAATCCAGCCACACAGCTGGTCTGATATTCCGTAGGCTCTTACTTTGTTTATCAGGCGACAGTGCGGAACTGTATCGAATGCCTTCCGGAAGTCAAGGAAAATAGCATCTACCTGGGAGCCTGTATCTAATATTTTCTGGGTCTCATGAACAAATAAAGCGAGTTGGGTCTCACATGATCGCTGTTTCCGGAATCCATGTTGATTCCTACAGAGTAGATTCTGGGTTTGCTGCTACATGTGTTCATTATGTGGTAAAGGCATAAGCAAGGGACTGTGGTCTTGCTTGGACGTCTTGCTTGTAGTGAAGTCAGCAGATCTCTGATTTTGTGTTCTCATAGAGTTATTTTTGAAAACATTACTGGAGATATCAGTGATCAAAATACAGTCTTCAAAATTAATTATAGTAGTCTAGAGGTTTACTAAAAGATGACCGGTTTCAATCATCACAGGCTCGAAACCGGTCACCTTTTAATAAACATGCCTCGTTATCCAGACTATTATAATTAATCTCATCTAGTTCTTGAAGATTGCATAGGGGATCCTGGTGGCTCAACATATAGCTTTGCTAACTGTCGCATTCCTATATGGACTTCCAGAGACAAGTCCTTGAACTCTGTCTGTTGCTTCCTGCAGGTCTAGAAATATAGCATAGAAGAACTTGTTTCCTCCAGAAGTTTTTGACCAGCCATCCTAAGTGTGAAAATGGGATGTTGAGTGTGTCGATCTAGGTCAAAAGAGTGAACGTGATGAGACTATCCAGTGGTGTGCCTGAAGCCATCCTCAACTCCATATTTCAAGTTGTTGTCCAAATTATTTCTTGGATCCACAATAATTAAAACACATCACTGGTCACATTATTGAGCACTTGCCTTAAAAAAATAATAGTTACCTGTCATCTGTCACCAAGGAGCTCTACACTTGCTCCAACAGTACCCTCCTGTGTCTACTGCCTGTCTGTAAGACTCTCTTGGTTTTCCTATTTGTTTTACTTTGTAGAATTTATTTTCTTGTAATGTCCAATATTGTTGACTGCTTTTGATCTCACTGTGTTGCTTGGATCTTTTATTTCATTGTGTTTTTTTTTTGTTTTTTTTTTTTTAAAAAAGTGTCCATAGCTCTCTATTGCACATACACTATGTGACCAAAAGTATCCAGACATGTGGCTGAGCATGACTTATAATTTTGTGGCGCCCTCCATCGGTAATGCTGGAATTCAATATGGTGTTGGCCCACCCTTAACCTTGATGACAGCTTCCACTCTCACAGGCATACAATCAGGTGCTGGAAGGTTTGTTGGGGAATGGCAACCCATTCTTCACGGAGTGCTGCACAGAGAAGTATCGATGTTGGTCAGTGAGGCCTGGTATGAAGTCAGTGTTCCAAAACATCCCAGAGGTATTCAATAGGATTCAGGTCAGGACTCTGTGCAGGCCAGTCCATTACAGGGATGTTACTGTCGTGCACTATGCCACAAGCCCTACATTATGAACAGGTGCTTGATCATGTTGAAAGATGCAATTGCCATCCTCAAGTTGCTCTTCAACAGTAGGAAGCCAGAAAGCACTTAAAACATCAATGCAGGCCTTTGACGTGATGGTCCCATGCAAAACAACAAGGGGTGCAAGCCCCCTTCATAAAAAACATGACCCCACCATAACACCAGTGCCTCTGAATTTCACTGTTGGCACTACACATGCTAGCAGTTGACATTCACAGGGCATTCGCCATACCCACATCCTGCCATTGGATCGCCACATTGTATACTGTGATTCGTCACTCCATACAATGTTTTTCCACTGTTCAATCGTCCAGTATTTATCCTCCTTACAGCAAGCAAGACATCGTTTGGCATTTACCGGCGTGGTGTGTGGCTTATGACCAGCCGCTCGACCAGGAAATCAAAGTTTTTTCACCATGAGCCTAACTGTCATAGTATTTGCAGCGGAACCTGTTGCAGTTTGGAATTACTGTTTGATGGTCTGGGTAAATGTCTGCCTATTACACATTACGACCCTCTTCAACTGTCGGCAGTCTCTGTCAGTCAACAGACGAGGTCAGCTTGTATGCTTTTGTGTTGTACTGTCCCATCACATTACCACTTCACTGTCACTTCTGTAACAGTGGATCTAGGGGATGTTTAGGAGTGTGGAAATCTAGCGTACAGGCTTATGGCACAAGTGACACCCAATCACCTGACCACGTTCAAAGTCCATGAGTTCTGCAGAGCACCCAGTTCTGCTCTCTCAAAATGTCTAATGACTACTGAGGTCGCTGACATGGAGTGCCTGGCAATAGTTGGCAGCACAATGCACCTAATACGAAAAACATATGCTTTTGAGGTTGTCCAGATACTTTTGATAACATAGTGTATAAAGACAGAAGCTATCAGACATACATTGTATCCTGAATTTTTTTGCTGATTTGGAATGTTTGACCTGATTTAAGATGCATTTTCACTTTTCTCACCACAGTTTTGAGGATAACGACACTCAAGCCACAATTTTGTTTTGTCTTTAATAATGCACAAGTTATTTTTTAATTTACCCTATAGGGTTTCTTCTTCTTCTTCTTCTTCTTCTGTGTGGCTCCACGTCTTAAAGCTATTCATGGATCAAAGTGAAACCACTAAGGGCAGTATGATTAGAAAACTAATGGTCAATGGAGGTCAGACTGTATTCACCTCATTTGTCTTTGTAAGTTTTACTGTGGCGAGTAAGCGAAAAATAAATCCAGATAGATATCTGGGTGTCATGAGCTAATACCAAATGACATAAAACCAGCATCAAAATCCATATGTCCGTTTCTTCAAAATCATGTCAATATTTTTGCCACACGCTTAATTTAATCCATTAGGTTTTGTAGGATCATGTAAGTCAAAGCTACCAGTCATGAAATGAGTCATTACTTCAGTAATGGTAAGCTGGTAACTCGTAAAATCGATAACTTTCATTTTATCAGCATGAATGTCTTGTATGGTTTCACATTCATTAAATCAAATGTCTGAATGTGTAAAAGCCACTGTAATTAGTTATTTGCCCATGTATGTGACGTTATTCTGCAGTAAATTATGTGTTGTGTGTGGGTGCAAAACATTGACAGTAGGTGTTACAGGAGGCTATTGTAGATTAGATGACTTGATCAGGACACTTGGCAACAAGTCAGTGAGAAAAAGTCTAATATCTAACGTAATGAAAGAAAGGAAGAGACAGGGAGAGAATGCTTACCACACATTAAAAAATGAATTACATTATTTAATTGGATAGATAAAAAATCTACTCACCAAGTGGGGGCGGAACACACACACATAAAAGACTGTTGTTGTTGGCAAGTTTTTGGAGACAGTGTCTCCTTCTTCAGGCAGAAGCATTGAAAGGAAAGGAAGAAGGGTGAAGAAAAAGGACTGGAGAGGTCTAGGAAAAGAGGTAGATTTTGGGAAAGTCACTCAGAACCATGGGTCAGGGGAGACTTACCGTACAGGATGAGAAGGAAAGACTGATTGTTGGGGACTGCATCGGACGGATTTTCAAACTTCAGGTGTCATCCAATGCAGTCCCCAACAATCAGTCTTTCCTTCTCATCCTGTACGGCAAGTCTCCCCTGACTCACAGTTCTGAGCGACTTTCCCAAAATCTACCTCTTTTCCTAGACCTCTCCAATCCTTTTTCTTCACCCTTCTTCCTTCCCCTTCAACCCTTCTGCCTGAAGAAGGAGCCACTGCCTCCAAAAGCTTGTGTATCACAATAGTCTTTTATGTGTGTGTGTTCTGCCACCGCGTGGTGAGTAGATTTTTTATTTATCCAATTAAATAATTTTATCAATAATTAAAATGAATTACATGTCATTCTGAAGTGATGGTAGCTTTCGAGCAACAGGAGTGGAAAAGTGAATCTAACCAAACTTACGGTTGATGGCCAAAACAACAGCAACAACAACAACCATTATTTGAGAAACATGTACGCTAGTAATAGCATATGAAAACCCTGCAGCAGTATATAAAATGATCTGTATAGATATTGACTGGTCAAATTAGATGAAGGCTTCCAATAGTTAGGTATACAAGAAACCTTTTTCAGCTGTATTCATCTGAAAATCATGGAGCATATTTTTATTATTCTTTATTTTTGTTTTTGATACATTTTCAATAGATCACTAAGCAGGTGTAAACACAAGGATGTGGAATGAGTCAAAACATCTCCAAAAATATGACATGTTGAGTGGTCAGTAGTTAGCTCACTCTGTAGGACAGTGTTCAAAAGGTGAAAAAGGTTCTCATTCTTGTTTGTGAGCCTAATAACTGCTCAGTGCTTCAAATATATATAACTGATCACCCTTTCACCTCTCATTATTTGTATTCAACCTAGGACTTTTCATTACCCTGGTGTAAAAGTATGTTTTATTTTCTTTTTAACCTTTATCATTCCTGTCTCTCCATGCCACAACTTGTATTATCATCAATTATTTCTCTAATCACAGACATGTTTGCACAGTTCATTAAATGTTTGAATTACAGAGATAAACACCAGCTTCTAATCTGGTATTTCGCAACAGTTCAAAATCTGAGTCATTTTAGTGTCAGTATTGCCAGCTCATTTGAGACTGCAACTGGCAACTGGGTGTTGTTTCTCATGCAATCTTGACAACTTTTCCTTAAATGTGATTTATCTTTATAATTTTTACAACACCACAAGAAAATTTACATATGACTTTGGATACTTCAGATTCGGCGTTATGGAGAGCTTTATGAATCAACTGTGAAAATACACCCAGAGAAAAAAGGTGGTCTGAAAGCTCTTCTAAGTGAAATGGTCCATGCCAGTTCCAAAAATGGAATTAAAGGAAAAGTTGCAGCAGGTACAGTAGTACAGTTTCATAAGTATTTGTCGAGAATATTGGAACGGCGCTGTTTACAACTGTTATGTAAGGAAAAGAAATTACAAAATAAATATATGAATGCATGTAGCAACAGGTTCAGTATAACATGTGAACAATGCAGTCATTTGGAAACTATTCATTTGAAAATATGTTATGTAACTAGTCAGTACAATGCCTTTAAGTGACTTATTTCTTTGTTAATTTTTTGTGTCAGCATTATTTACAAAAACAGACACTATTCATAGAATACAGGAACTTACAAAAATGTGAAGAACCTTAAATGGTAATAGAGGTTTCTTTGGCAGAACAAAGCATAAATTTGAGACAGGTTTGGATGAAGCAAGGTGGTGAAGGAAAAAGGCAGCAAATCACATAGAAATCTGAGTGAAAAAAAATGTACAAGAAACACCCAAATATATAAAGTTTGACATTTTTATCTTAGATGATCATAAATGTGTGACTGGCAGCATTACAAATAAATGAGCATGTAGTTGAAACAGAGCACATTGTAAATGCTTATATTCAGCAAACATGGACATCTGTAATATCTTAATGTAGTTCTCTTGTAGTTTGGCCCCACAGAAACTTCAGGTAGGTGATATTTAAAGTATTTTGAGTTGAAAGATGCAATAAATTGGAACAGATAATGAAGGGAAGAACGACATTGTCATAAGCTCAAGTTAAAGAAAGGCTTACACAATAGGTGGGCAGAATAATATATCAGCTTATTAACCTAACTTCTTCCCATGTATTATGGATTACCTGAGGGAGTATAATTATATTCTCATGCTTCAGTATTTTTTCTTTGTTATCTGGTAATAAAGTGTGATGATCATATGTACATGTACACCTGAAACCGTCCATCAATGATGCTCCCCCCACCTCCCCCCCCTCACACACACACACACACACACACACACACACACACACACACACACACACTACTGGATCCTTCTGCAGACACGATTCAGTGTCACTTAAACGGTTATAATGATCACAGAGATTGGCTTATATTGGGAAGGTTCGCACAGCATTGCGTGAAGCCAAATTGTAGAAGATCGCAATTCATCTTTCGAGTCATAAATACAACTACCTTATGCAGTGTAGTGGCAAAGTGCAATGGTTAGTGTATAAACTTGGTGTGCAGAAGGTCATACATTCAAATCTCATCAAATGTACTGAAATTGTTTTTGTTTCTAAATCTAATCAAAAGACTGTATAATTTTTAATCAATTAATTGGTATAAATGGTTTTTTTTTTTTTTTTTTTTTTTTTAATTTCTAATACTTTGCTGCATTGTTTTCATCATAGTATTGCCTCTTTTATTTGCTCTTATTTTTCTTCCTAACACTTTGTTTTCATTTGGAATCTGCCTGTGTCACTTATAATCTGCAGCCAAGTGCCAACCAGAATTGCTCATCAGTTGATAAAGTGGCAGCTCATGTAGCCAGTGTGAGGATAGTTTCAGGTAACCAGGGACATCAAGAAATTACAGTTTAGCACTGAAACTGAAATGTGTCTGTCTTGAATTTGCTTGTAGAGTTTAGCTTTAATTGCCGTGAACAAAGTGATTGTGATTTTGGTTCTGCTGCATATTTTTTACTGCTGATTTCAAAGATACATTGCACATCATGAGGTTGTGATTAGGTTGGGACATAGGTTTAAATTTAGGGAAAACATGTTATCTGCACAATTCAGTCATTGGTCACTTAAAATCAGCTTTCAACAGAGCATCTCACATTTCTGTCATACCTCGCGGCGGCCGCTTCCAACATTGCTGTCCATTACACATTAGCAGCATTTGTGACCTGTGGTGTTTGTGTGTTGCCTACAGTTGAGTGTTAGCCGGCAGCCAATGTGTTAACACTGTAGTGGCAAATGACACATCAACTTCCAAGTAATTTTAATATTATGAAAAAAATGGATTGCTACTTGTCATATAGAAGAGATGTTGAGTCGCAGACAGGCACAACAAAAAGACTGCTGCACATGTGAGCATTCAACCAAAGGCTTTATTCTACAGTAGAGAACACACACACATTAACACAAGCACAACTCACACGTCTCTGGTCAGTGAGGCCATACTGTGAGCAACTGCGCATGATAAGAGAAGCAATCTGGGTGGTGGGGGTACAGAGGAGGCATAGGGCAGGGATAGGGTTGGATAGCGGGGTAGGGGTGGAGGACAGTAAAGTGCTGCTTGTGGAAGCAATTCAGGGACAGGGTGGGATACCTAGGTGCGGTGGGGGGGGGGGGGGGGGGGGGTTGGGGGGTTGGGTTGGGGGAGAGCGTGGAAAAAGAGGCCAGTAGAGGAGGGGAAAAAGGAGATTGGATGCATTAATGGGATAGGGAAAGGTGAAGGACAAGGACTAACTGAGCTTGAGGCCGGGGGGAGGGGGGGGGGGGGGATGTTACAGGAACATATATATAGCAAGGAGAGATTCCACCTGCGCATTTCAGGAAAGCTGGTGTTGGTAGGAAGGATTCAGATGGTGTAGGCTCCAAAGTGGTCATTGAAGTGAAGAATGTTGGGCAGCATGTTCAGCAACTGCGTGGTCTAGCTGTCTTGGTTCCAGTTTATCAGTGGCCATTCATGTGGACGGACAGCTTGTTGGTTGTCATGCCGACGTAGTGTGTGGCACATGGTTGCTGCTTAGCTTGTGTATCATGAGATGGCTTTCACAGGTAACCCTGCCTTGGATTGAACAGATGGTGCTTGTGACCCGACTGGAGTAGGTGATGGTTGGTAGGATGTACGGGATGCATCTAGCATCTAGGTCTATTATAGCAATATGAGCCATGAGGCAATGGGATGGGAGTAGGGTGAAGAAGGGATGGACGAGGATCTTGCGTAAATTCAGTGGGAACCGGAATGCCTTTGTGGAAGGGGTATGATGAGTAGTAATCAAATGGTGGAGAATGTGATTTAGTTCCTCCAGTCCTTGATGGTACTGAGCCATGGGTGGAAAGCTCCTTTGTGGCTGGACAGTGGGACTCTGGGAGGTTGTGGGTTACTGGAGAGACAATGCCCAGGAGATCTGTCCTTACAATATTGAGAGGGTTATTTCTGTCTGTGAAGGCCTCTGTGAGGCCCTTGGTATATTTGGAGAGGGATTGCTCGTCACTACAGATGCAATAGCTATGGGTGGCTAGCCTATATGGAAGGGACTTCTTGGTATGGAATGGGTGGCAACTATCGAAGTGGAGGTATTGCTGGTGGTTGGTAGGTTTATACAGTCAGAGAAGTACTGATGTGGCCATCTCTGAGGTGGAGGTCAACACTGGGGAAAGTGGCTTGTTGGGTTGAGGAGGACCAGGCGAAGCAAATGGCAGAGAATGTGTTGAGGTTCTGGAGGAATGTGGATAGGGTGTCCTTTCTATTGATCCAGATCACAAAGACATCATCAATGTATGGCGCATGAACAGGTTGGCATAGGATGGTGCCATGTGGATGCCCATTGTTGTATGACGGATTTGTTTGTAGGAGATGCCTTCAGAGGTGAAGTAATTGTGGGTGAGGATATATTTGGTCATGGTGACCAGGGAGAAGGTTTTAGGTGTGAAATCAGTCAGGCATTGCGAAAGGTAGTGCTCAATAGTGACAAGGCCTTGGGCTTTAGGGATATTAGTGTAAAGGGAGACGGCATCAATAGCGATGAGCAGGGTGCCGTATAGTAAAGAAACGGGTACTGTGGAGAAAGGGAAAATGGTTGGTGTGTTATATATACAGGGTGTTTCAAAAATGACCGGTATATTTGAAACGGCAATAAAAACTGAACGAGCAGCGATAGAAATACACCGTTTGTTGCAATATGCTTGGGACAACAGTACATTTTCAGGCGGACAAACTTTCGAAATTACAGTAGTTACAATTTTCAACAACAGATGGCGCTGCAAGTGATGTGAAAGATATAGAAGACAACGCAGTCTGTGGGTGCGCCATTCTTTACGTCGTCTTTCTGCTGTAAGCATGTGCTGTTCACAACATGCAAGTGTGCTGTAGACAACATGGTTTATTCCTTAGAACAGAGAATTTTTCTGGTGTTGGAATTCCACCGCCTAGAACACAGTGTTGTTGCAACAAGACGAAGTTTTCAACGGGGGTTTAATGTAACCAAAGGACCGAAAAGCGATACAATAAAGGATCTGTTTGAAAAATTTCAACGGACTGGGAACGTGACGGATGAACGTGCTGGAAAGGTAGGGCGACCGCGTACGGCAACCACAGAGGGCAACGCGCAGCTAGTGCAGCAGGTGATCCAACAGCGGCCTCGGGTTTCCGTTCGCCGTGTTGCAGCTGCGGTCCAAATGACGTCAACGTCCACGTATCGTCTCATGGGCCAGAGTTTACACCTCTATCCATACAAAATTCAAACGCGGCAACCCCTCAGCACCACTACCATTGCTGCACGAGAGACATTCGCTAACGATATAGTGCACAGGATTGATGACGGCGATATGCATGTGGGCAGCATTTGGTTTACTGACGAAGCTTATTTTTACCTGGACGGCTTCGTCAATAAACAGAACTGGCGCATATGGGGAACCGAAAAGCCCCATGTTGCAGTCCCATCGTCCCTGCATCCTCAAAAAGTACTGGTCTGGGCCGCCATTTCTTCCAAAGGAATCATTGGCCCATTTTTCAGATCCGAAACGATTACTGCATTACGCTATCTGGACATTCTTCATGAATTTGTGGTGGTACAAACTGCCTTAGACGACACTGCGAACACCTCGTGGTTTATGCAAGATGGTGCCCGGCCACATCGCACGGCCGACGTCTTTAATTTCCTGAATGAATATTTCGATGATCGTGTGATTGCTTTGGGCTATCCGAAACATACAGGAGGCGGCGTGGATTGGCCTCCCTATTCGCCAGACGTGAACCCCTGTGACTTCTTTTTGTGGGGACACTTGAAAGACCAGGTGTACTGCCAGAATCCAGAAACAATTGAACAGCTGAAGCAGTACATCTCATCTGCATGTGAAGCCATTCCGCCAGACACGTTGTCAAAGGTTTCGGGTAATTTCATTCAGAGACTACGCCATATTATTGCTATGCATGGTGGATACATGGAAAATATCGTACTATAGAGTTTCCCAGACCGCAGCGCCATCTGTTGTTGAAAATTGTAACTACTGTAATTTCCAAAGTTTGTCTGCCTGAAAATGTACTGTTGTCCCAAGTATATTGCAACAAACGGTGTATTTCTATCGCTGCTCGTTTAGTTTTTATTGTCGTTTCAAATATACCGGTCATTTTTGAAACACCCTGTAGAAGGGTAGGTTACAGATAATGGGCTGAAGGTGTTAGTCTATGGCAGCAGAGTGAGTCTCAGTGGGATCACAGTAACTGGCTACAATGGGGTGTCCTGGGTGGTTGGGTTTATGGACTTAAAAAGCATGTAGAAGGCAGAGTGTGGGGATTGGCAGGGATAAGGAATGAGATTCACTCAAGTGAGAGGTTCTGGGATGGGCCTAAGGATCTGAGGAGAGACTGGAGATCCTGTTGGACTGGAGTCCTTTTGCCAGGTAATCCTTGTGATTCAAGACCACTGTGGTGGAGCCTTTGTATGCAAGTATGATTATAAGGTCAGGATCAGTTTTTAGGTGGTGGATTGTGGTTCTTTCTGCAGATATAAAGCTAGTTTCCATGTTGAGGGATTTGAGGAATTATGGTGAGGCAAGGTTTGAGGTTAAGAAATTCTGCGATGTTAACAAGGAGAGATTTTGAGGCAGTGGATGGATCATGGTTGGGTGGAGGAGTGAACTGAGCCAGGTACAGCTCACCATTGGTTGTGGGTTGAGTCTTATTTTTAGGGTTGGTGGCATAAAAGTGTTTTCACTTTAGGGATCAGGAGACAGAGAGAAGCAGCACAGCCGGACTGAATCTGGGTGTGGGACAAAAGGTAAGCCCTCTGTCAAAGAGAGAGGGGGGGGGGGGGGGGGGAGAGAGAGAGAGAGAGAGAGAGAGAGAGAGAGAGAGAGACTAAGGCTTTTAGAGGAAAGTTTCATGACTGTGTTTGGGGTCTGTTTAGGTTCTGAGTTCTGTATTCTGTATTGCGGTGGGAGGGAGTTACTGAGGGTGTGGTAAATGTAGTAGGTTTGTGAGGCAGGCTTTGTCAGCTATGAGAGGATGTGGGGGAGGCCTCAAGCTTCATTAGTCCCTGTCCTGCACCCCCTACCCTTCTCTGCTCCCACTCCAGTACTACACAGCCTTCTGTCTCGCCCGAACCCACAGTCTCCTTATTCTCCTGTTCTGTTTGTCTCCTTTTCTGACCCCCCACCCAGCCTCACAACTGCACCCCTCTACCATACCAGTGTGTATAAGCAGACAAGGAAAAAAAAATTCCCGGATTTTACCCGGATTTCCCGGTTAAAATACACTTTCTCCTGGATGAAAATACACTTTTTAAGTGTTAAGTGACAGTATATTTTCCCTCGGAATTGTAAAACTTACTACTCTTTTGAAGGGTTAAGGTTTTATGCACCAGCTTAAACTTTCCGGCACATCAGTAAACAACCGCGAGCGAAAAAGAAAAAAAGAAAAATATTTTATGTGCAGCAACAAGTATGCTGTGTATTTTAATATTACAAAAGTATAAATTCGAATGCCACCAAACACAGCACGTTACTTTCCAAAGTGTTGAAATCGAGATTGCGATGCGCTTTTGTCAGTCAGTCATAGTTTATGTCACGTGATCTCGCCAGCCAATGAAAGCAGATATTCAGAGTATAGAACAAGGCCTATGAGAAAAGCAGGCCATGGCAGGTACATCACAAAGGTAGGCCTGGACTGTTCACAAACACACAAATAGGAAAAGTTAATGGTTTAAATTAATATACAAGTGTGGCTACAAGAAAAGCTACGCTTTCACATATAATACAGGTCTTGGGGGTCAATAAGCTACCAGAAAAGCTTAACTTTCACTTACAAATTGGTCTTTTTTTACACTTTAAGATACATCACACAAATATGCCAGAAAAACTTTTAAATAATGACATAAATGTCTGGTCTTCTTGGCTTGAAGTTGTTCTAAGTGGCTGCTCCTCAAATGGGTCCTCAAATGGTTAAGTTTTAAATGAGAGTCAACACAATGTGATTTAAGAAATTCATTGCACATTCTCAGATGCAACATAATTCATCTTGTGTAAAAGGTAATTTACACTGAAAGTGACGCATTTCAAACCACCATTTGCAATATTTTCCCGCAGCTATTAGAAACAGGTTCATTTCAGCAATTGCCATTGACCACCAGAAAACAGTCATTACTGTGTGTGCGCAGCTACGATGACGTAGGAAGCCTGTATGTTCATACATTTAAAGCATTAAGAAATATTACATTACATCATAAAAGAAACAGGGCATCAGATGATACACCAAGAGTATCGGAATTTTGTAAACCATAATAAAATACATAATTCTGCTTACTGTGCACATTCGTGTGTCCTGAATCACAATGAAGTAGGCCCCAACCTGGTGTTAAGCTTTTCAACATGGTTTTCGGGATATAAATTTTATTAGAGTACCAGTACTGCACTATCTCATGTTTGGTTCTTTATTATGGCATAATGCCATATGTGCCAGAAGATGAAAACTTGCACTTGAAATCCAGCAAACAGTTGAAACTAACCAATAGTCTGGAATGAAATAATTTGTTTCAAATAAATTGACTGCCTCAGTGCAAAAGATTAATAACAGCCAAATTTCTTTAGCAAGCCAACGAAAATAAATTCATCGTTCTGCAAGGCAATTAATGCTTCACTGTCAAAAGCCTGGAAATAAAATAATAATAATAAAAACAAACCTCAATGTATTGTAGTCTTCCATAATTATGTGAATATATTTTAATTCAATTGATGGCTCCCGGCCTCAGAAATCCGTTTTGCTTTCATTTGACTTGAGAGCTCTAATCAAAGAGGAAACAGCAAAATCACTAAATGTAAACACTGTGTGCCACAAAAATTTTTCTGGCTAGCATCTGGCTGCTTCCTACAGCCGATACATCCAACAGACTTACTTCAAGTAGCCAGAAGTGGGAAAATGTACTGTTCATGCGCGACTCAACTGCACAGGTGCATGAGCTCTCTGGCAACTACTCTAACGAAGCTAATATAAACAGTTGTGATGTCGTGCTCATTGCAAGTGGTTGTTTTGAAGTATTGCATAGTCTTTCGTCCTAATGCCTTTAACAGATTTTGCTGTTGGCAGATGCTTGCATGTGCAGTGTGTTTTGTTGTAAATAGCGCATTTCCTTTACAACTTAAGTTTTACGCATTTTTTTTTTTTTCTTTTAGTGGTGCAGCATAATTCTGCAGTAGTGGAATACAGTAGTATTCTTTGTTGGACTATCAGTTCTTAGCAGTCAAAATTCCAAAAAATTAACTGAGAACTAAAACACTGAAAAATTCCCAGAATTCTAAAAAAATTCCGGTGTTTTTCTCGGATTTCCATGTTGTACCAGGGTGTATACACCCTGCCTGCCTTGTCACCACCACATCCCTGTATGCTGCCACAAACATCACTTTACTGCCCTGCGTCCCAACTGTGCTATCCCTTCTCCCCTCCCTGCCCAAACCTCATCCTTACCCCCACCAACCAGATTGCTTCTCCAATCATGCACAGATGCTCATAGTGTGGCCTCAGTGGCCACAGTGAACATCTCCTCTATATGGTGAGTAGCAATCTATCCTGTTCATAATATTGTCTTTATTCCATCCTAGATTTTCCATTGTTCATCAAATAATTTTAATAGAACTATACTGAACTATTTGCTTAACAGCTGACCACTACTAAACTAAACTATTCTCCCCTAACATTGAATGTAAAGTGTGCTTTTCTACAATATTGTCATAATAATAACTTTTTGTGATATATAATGGATAGAAATGTGTACAAATAAATTTACATGTGACAACATACGTGGCAGAATAAATTGTTGTAAAAACCTCATAGCTGTTCTATGCTAATTTTTTTAAAGTTAATATTTTTAAAAATTGCTATTGAAATATGTAAATTTCGTTAAGAAGAAATGAATATTTTAATTCCCTACTGCATTACCATATTCTAACGTTAAAGCTTTATCATTTTACTTTCTACTGTGTATAATTGTGTGTTCCCCACTCACCGCAATATTTTCAGAATTGTGAATGCTTTCATGTTTTTTGTGTGTTGCAGAGCAAACACCCTTGCAAAATACTGTGAGGAAGGAAACCTCTTTCGGGAATCCACTACCATCTATAGTGTCATTCCTTGAAGCCTTGACAACAAAGAGTGATGATGGGCGAGTACTGGTGTCCATAAATACGGTGCTTGGGAAGGGTAGACTGCGCTTCATGCTACTCAACCCTGCTGCACACATAGAGCCCATCATCAAGTTGCCAAGGTCTGTCACACTGCCACAAGGTGGATTTTGCACATATTATACCAAATATAAACCTACCTCAACTGAGATTGATATTTTTATTATTTTTTTGTTGAATTTCCTGTATAAAACAGTTCTATCATGATTATCTAAATTTGAATATAATTGAAAAAGAGTAATTAATTTTTGTTAAGAGTGGAAAAAAACACCTGATATTTTGATAAGCAGTATAGGCTTTATATATTTTTGAGATGTGTGATTTGTTTGCTCAGTAGGTAAATGTCATACTATAAACCAAAGGCCCAGGTTTCAATTCACAATTGATCCAAGGATTTTTTTTCTGTTACTTATGTCTACTTTTACCCTCTGGCAGTGTTTGTTAATGTGAAAAATATTATGGTATGGAGTTCTAATTTTTAACTGTAGGTCCTTTTATAATTGGCTGCCTGCCCATTCAAAACTCAAGAGAAGGCAAAGACATCCTACCACCAGTGGGCCCTTTCTGCCACTGGAGTTTGTTGAGCACCTCGGTAATGTTCCCACACTGACTGAACGATCCCGTGATGAAATGCGTTGCTCTTTGTTGGATCTTCTCTATCTCTTCGATCAGTCCTACTTGGTAAGGAACTCCGATTGATGAACAATATTTAAGAATCATTCAAACAAATGCCTTGTAAGCCACTTCTCTTGTGAATGTGTCACATTTTCTTCAGATTCTTCCAGTGAATGTCGGTCTGGCATCCTCTCTTTCTTTTGTTTTTTCATGTGGTCCTTCCACTCAAGGTCGCCACGGATAGCTGCTCCTAGGTATTTTACGTAGATACTATTTTCAGGAATTTGTCATCAATAGTGTATTTCACAGTAGCAGATTCATTTTTCTATGTATGCACAATCTGTTAACTTTATTTACATGCAAGACCAGCTGCCAGAGCCCGCACCATTCATGAATCCTCTGTAGGTCATTCTGCAACTTGATTTTGTCTTCTGGCATTACTACTTTCTTACAGACAACTGCATCATCTGTGAACAGCTTCCGATTCTTTCTACTGGATCATTTATGTACAATAATCAGGGACAAATTATTTAGTTTCACCTGAGTGCTTCGGTAGATAGGTTTTTGAATCTCTGCGTATTACTAGACACAGTTCGTGTGTTTTCCTCAGGGTCTACAGTTGAGTTGCGCAGTATGTGCCGATAGTCCGTTTATCTGCATAGTTTAGTTTTCCACGGCCTTTAGTATGGACAGGGACTGCGATTGTTGTGTGCGGATGCGAGCCGAGTTGCTGACACTTCGCTCTCAGCTTGAGGCTGTGATGGCTTCGGTTACACAGCTTGAGGCTGCAGTGGATGGGCACCACTGTTGTGGGCTGGCCGTGGGGATCCAACAGACGTCCAGCATGTCGGAGTCCTCCAATCGGTCCTCACCAGTTTCCAACCCAGTTACTGCTGGCACTGAGGCTGACACCTCACCTGTGGTCAAGTGGGAGGTCGCCCTGGGGAGAAGCAGGCGGCGAAAGACTTCCCAGGCGGCCGCACATAAGGCCTCCCCGATGTGTCTGACAAACAGGTTCCAGGTGCTGTCTGTGGCTGACACTGTCACTGAGCCAGGTGTTGTTGCCTGTCCTGTTTCAGAGGAAACCACTCAGCCTGCAAGATCCGGGCAATCGCAGAGGGTGGGATTATTGGTAGTTGGGAGCTCCAACGTTAGGCACATTATGGGGCCCCTTAGGGACTTGGACGACATGGAGGGTAAGAAAACCAATGTGCACTCAGTGTGCATACCTGGTGGAGTCTTTCCAGATGTGGAAAGGGTCCTCCCGGATGCCATGAAGAGCACAGGGTGTAGCCAACTGTAGGTGGTGGCTCATATCGGTACGAATGATGTGTGTCACTTTGGATCAGAAGAGATTCTCTCTGGTTTCGAGCAGCTAACAGAAGTGGTAAAGGCTGCCAGTCTTTCTTGCAAGATGAAAACAGAGCTGACCATTTGCAGCATAGTTGACAGGACCGATTGCGGACCTCTGGTACAGAGCCGAGTGGAGGGTCTGAATCAGAGGCTCAGACGGTTGTGCAACCGTGTAGGCTGCAGATTTCTCTTCTTGTGCCAAACGGTGTTTGGGTTTCGGGTTCCGCTGAATAGGTCAGGTGTCCACTATACGCAGGCGGCGACTACATGGGTAGCAGGGGCTGTGTGGCGTGGACTGGGCGGTTTTTTAGGTTAGAGGGTCTCGGGAAAACAAAAGAAGGGCCTTAGTCACAAAGGGTGCAGGCTGAACACAGGAAAAACGTAGATACAGTTGTAAATTGTCGTAGCTGTGTTGGGAAAGTACCAGAGCTCCAAGCACTAATAGAAAGCACTGATGCTCAAATCATTATAGGCACTGTGAGCTGGCCAAAGCCGGATATAAGTTCAGCCAAAATTTTTGTGAAGAACCTAACGATGTTCCGAAAGGATGGTGGTGGCATGTTTGCTGCTGTCAGAAGTAGTTTAACTTGTGGTGAAATTGAAGTAGATACTTCCTCTGAGTTAGTATGGGCAGGGGTCATTGTTGGCAACCGGAATAAAATAATAGTTGGATCCTTTCACTGACCTCCCAATTCAGATGATACAGTTGCTGAAAGGTTCATAGAAAACTTCAGTCTGATTTCAAACGCGTACCCGACTCATACAGTAATAGTTGGTGGTGACTTTAATTTACCCTTGATATGTTGGCGGAAATACATGTTTAATTCTAGAGGTACACATGTAATATCATCCGAAATTATGCTAAACGCATTCTCTGAAAATTATTTCGAGCAGTTAGTTCATGAGCCCACCCGAATAGTAAACGGTTGTGGAAACACATTTGACCTCTTAGCAACAAACAATCCTGAGTTAATAACGAGCATCAAAACCGATTCAGGGATTAGTGAACACAGGGTTGTCGTAACGAGATTGAATACTGTAATCCCCAAATCCTCGAAAAATAAGTGAAAAATATACCTATTCAGAAAAGCAGATAAAAATTCAATTGACACTTTCCTGAGAGACAATCTCCACTCATTCCAAATTAATAATATAAGTATAGTCCAGATGTGGCATAAATTCAAAGAAATAGTATTGGCAGCAATTGAGAGATTTATACCAAATAAATTAACAAACGATGGAGCTGATCCTCCTTGGTACACAAAACTCGTTAGAACACTGTTGCAGAAACAACTAAACAAGCATGCCAAATTTAAACAGACGCAAAATCCCCAAGATCGACGATCTTTTACAGAAGCTCGAAATGTAGCACGGACTTCAATGCGAGATGCCTATAACAGTTTCCACAATGAAACTTTGTCTTGAAACCTGGCAGAAAATCCAAAGAGATTCTGGTCTTATGTGAAGTAGCGGCAAGAAACAATTACTGCCTTCTCTGCATGATAGCAATGGAGATAATATTGAAGGCAGTGCTGCCAAGGCAGAGTTACTAAACACAGCCTTCCGAAATGCCTTCACAAAAGAATACGAAGTAAATATTCCAGAATTCGAATCGAGAACAGCTGCCAACATGAGTAATGTAGAAGTAAATATCCTCGGAGTAGTGAAGCAACTTAAATCACTTAATAAAAGCAAGTCTTCTGGTCCAGACTGTATACCATTTATGTTCCTTTTGGAGTATGCTGATGCATTAGCTCCATACTTAACAATCATATACATCCGTTCGTTCGACGAAAGATCCATACCCAAAGACTGGAAAGTTGCACAGGTCACACCAAGAAAGGTAGTAGGAGTAATCCACTAAATTACAGACCCATATCGTTAACGTCGAAATGCAGCAGGATTTTAGAACATAAATTGTGTTCGAACATTATGAATCGCCTCGAAGAAACCGGTCTATTGACACACAGTCAACATGGGTGTAGAAAACATCGTTCCTGTGAAACACATCTAGCTGTTTATTCACATGAAGTGTTGAGTGCTACTGACAAGGGATTTGAGATTGATTCCGTATTTCCGGAATGCTCTTGACACTGTACCACACAAGCGGCTCATAGTGAAACTGTGCTTATGGAACATCGTTGCAGTTATCTGACTGGATTTGTGATTTCCTGTCTGAGAGGTCACAGTTCGTTGTAATTGACAGAAAGTCATCGAGTAAAACAGAAGTGATTTCTGGTGTTCCCCAAAGTAGTGTTATAGGCCCTTTGCTGTTCCTTATCTATATTAACGATTTTGGGGACAATCTGAGCAGCCGTCTTCGGTTGTTTGCAGATGACTCTGTCGTTTATCGACTAATAAAGTCATCAGAAAATGAAAACAAATTGCAAAAAGATTTAGACAAGATATCTGAATGGTGCGAAAATTGGCAGTTGACCCTAAATAACGAAAAGTGTGAGGTCATCCACATGAGTGCTAAAAGGAATTCATTACACTTCGGTTACACGATAAATCAGTCTACTCTGAAAGCCGTAAATTCAACTAAATACTGAGGTATTACAATTATGAACAACTTAAATTGGAAGGAACACATAGAAAATGTTGTGGGGAAGGCTAACCAAAGACTGCGTTTTATTGGCAGGACACTTAGAAAATGTAACAGACCTACTAGGGAGACTGCCTACACTACGCTTGTCCGTCCTCTTTTAGAATACTACTGCACAGTGTGGGATCCTTACCAGATAGGACTGACAGAGTACATTGAAAAAGTTCAAATGAAGGCAGCATGTTTTGTATTATCGCGAAATATGGTAGAGAGTGTCACTGAAATGATACAGGATTCGGGCTGGAAATCATTAAAAGAAAGGTGTTTTTCATTGCGACGGAATCTTCTCACGAAATTCCAATCACCAACTTTCTCCTCTGAATGTGAAAATATTTTGTTGACTCCGACTTACATAGGATGAACGATCACCAAGATAAAATAAGGTAAATCAGAGCTTAAATGGAAAGATATAGGTGTTTATTCTTTCCGTGCTCTATACAAGATTGGAATAATAGAGAATTGTGAAGGTGGTTCGATGAACCCTCTGCCAGCCACTTAAATGTGATTTGCAGAGTATACATGTAGATGTAGATTGTAAACAATAATGGTAGAGCACTTACTCTCGAAAGGCAAAGGTCCCGAGTTCAAGTCTCAGTCCGGCACACAGTTTTAATCTGCCAGGAAGTTTCATATCAGCGTGCACTCCACTGCAGAGTGAAAAATCTCATTCTGGAATAATGGTCCTATAGCATTTACCTTTACATCTGTCAGTTTTGTTCCATTAAGACCGACATGTTGAGTTCTGTCTCAAAGGAGGTGTTGAATCCAGTCACAAGTCTGGTCCGATACTCAGTAAGCTTTTATTTTTTTCACTAAACAGCGGTGCGGGACATTGTCAAATGCCTTCCTGAAGTCAAGGAACTCTGCATCAACCTGAGCCCGTTGTCAACAGCGCTATGGATCTGATAGAGGAATAGAGCAAGCTGAGTTCTGAAAGACTTCAGTTCTCCAGTAATGTCATAATTCTTGAGCATAAAAGATGGCCCTCAATTCTGTAACAGATCGACAACAACAAAATACGCCTATGATCACGCGCATCTGTCCTACAACCCTTCTTGAAAACAAGAATGAACAAAATGGTGAAACGCACCATTGACTTTAAATAATTTCGCAACAGAGACTGTTTTTGTTCTGAAACACTTTTAAACTGGTTGCTGTAACAGCCTGCAGAGATGGAGCAGTAGATTTTGGACAGTGGATTTTGTAGACAATGCAGTTGTCTGCTACTGTTTTCGAACAACCAGAGACAGCAACAACACAGACAGGCATTGAAATGATTTTAATCGTGGCAGGGAAAATATGCTAAAGCAAACACGACATCAATGAGAATGAAATTTTATAGTAACTTGACTTTACAAAAATTACAAATGACACATTTTAGTAAAGTATACCTGGAGCAGCCAAGATAGGCAATTGTGTAAAAAAAGAAAAGCCCTATTGATCAGTATGTAATAACACTGAAGTATGTATGAGCGAAAATATAAACGAAGTACTACTACAAAGTATTACTCAACAGTGACATTAATGTAACATATGTTGAAATAATGCTAACTGTTGATCATGAACTTGAAGGTCAACCCTATGAACTACTCGTGTAGCTAATCTTGTACTTGCCGAGTTTGTCAAATCATAACAAGATGAGAAATGACTGATTTTGTGAAATATGAGAAATTATTTCTGTGTACCCTTATGAGAGCTACTAGCAATCACTGCTTGCCTCTACACAAATAAAATATAAAACTGCATAATCGTTATTTCAAAGATGGGCTCATAACTATTAATAACCTGTAGTGCAACCACAGATTCAACTGCCACACATAGAATGTGATGATGAATTTAGTGCTCACCAACTTCAAGCCAATAAATTGACATCTTCTTCACTGTTGGACTGCAATGAATCTGACTCATAGAGGTCCATTATTAAAGGCTCCATAATACAGTCCCTACCAATTTCTTGTTTGTAGTCCTAACCCTGTAATTTTTTTGCATACCTTACACAGTCTGCCCACGGAGAAATCATATTGCTCTGAAATTTTAAAGGTATTGTTCTTTTCTGCAGTGTAAGCTTCCAACTGCGCCCATAACATCTCTTGACAGGATTGTAATGGCAGTGATACAGTGGTAATGTCTTGTTGCCCATCTTGTTTAGCGATCTCATCTGTCTCATAGCTAGCTTATTTGCAATGACAAACAGCAACAGTTCTGCTCTGGTTCATGATGATAACCAGTTAATAATATCTGACTTCCTGGTGTGGGTTTAAGGAACCTTGTTGAGTCGCACTGAATGGATACTGCATTCTCCATCACAATAACTGAATTTGGGCAGAGGTATGGCAATCATTGTTTTGTAAACCATTATTTAAATACTCTGTATGTCATCTCATTATGGTAATCCTCAGAGCTCTTACATATTAGTTTACTCTCAGGAATGAACCATTTGTCTGCTGATCCTGCATGTACAATAAGTCGACTATATTTACCTACTGGAACTTCAAGATCACCAATCCCATTGCTCATTTTCCAGCACAATGACTTTATGTGTTTTTTTTTGTCACATATGTTTCATCGATATAATAAATGGAAGATGTTCCACTGTCTTGATACTCTTGCAATCCTACTAAAACTACAGTCGTGCAGCTACAATATCACTTCTCTCCATAACAAATTTTCTCCCATCATTTATCTTAAGACAATGAAACCCCATGTCCTTTAATATTCACGACATTGTCTGTTGACTGCCGTTGAAATCCAGATTCTCTATCCTTTGTGAAACTAATTTGTCTGCAGTCGGATATTCGCCTCTCTAATACATATCAAATATTGTCAGACATAAAACATTCTTAGAGAAATTGTCCAGATCGCTTACTTCCTTCTTACGATTGCATCGCTTCCCTGATGATTTAAAAGATGCTGATCGACTGGATTTAATACATACATTTGCTTCAGTGGAGATATGCTGCACAGTTCACAGTCCCACACTGCACACCTCAGCTGTTTTCACCTGGCTGTTAACAACATTAGGGTGAGCACCATGTGGTGGCAAGTCGTCTGCTTCGGCTCCTCCTTTGAAGAAGTGGTACACCTCGGAATGCTATATCTCTTGGTTGCTTGTGTAGCATTTGGTGCTTGTATGATCTGTCAGCCGCAATGAACACTTTGCAAACAATATAATTGTCTGCACTACATGTTCAAAGCACTTACAGCAACTTGTGAGACAGACTGAAGCAGCGAAATGATGCTATTGGCTGGAGTGTCACGTGGAACACTGTCCCTTGCTACTGCACATCACCCAACCACCCGCAGTCTTAGCTGCATGCAGCTGTATGTGGTCTAGGAATTTACCTTTTTGAGTTGGTTCTCTTACTATCTGTCCAAAGTAATTTTTGGACAAGACATTCAGAACAATTTCACACAAATCCCTGTCTTTGGCACTGGTTTTGATAGCGTGACTCTCCCAGTCGTTGCCTGGGAGTTACAGATGGCCCCCTGTTACAACAGCATGATGGAGAAAGTTATTAATTATATTCTACAAATTGTCTCTGAAGTGCTCTATCACTACAGCTTCTGACCCAGGCAGTCTATAAAAGCATCTGATTACCATTTCTGACTGACCTTTGATGCTTAACTTCAACCAGGTTAACTCACATTCAGAATCCATGATAACGTCAGAAGTTATTGTGGAATTCGTTAGTGGAATAAATGTACTGCCACCATTGGTGACTAACACATCACTAAGATAAATATTCCAATCTTATCTAAGATTTTGTTGCCATTCACGTGCAGATTCAACCAACTTTTAGTTACTGATGCTACTTGGGCATTATAACCTTCAATAAATGATACTAATTCTGGGACCTTTCCTTAGATGCCCCTGAGTTTATCAATATCATATTAATCTGTTCTATAACTGATCTGCGAAGGCGAGCATTGTCTGAGAATATGTGACTGACATATTTTCAATTTTGGCAGCAGTTCGTCTCTGGTCACAAGTGGGAAGGGGGGGGGGGGGGGTCCTCTGGCCTAAAAAAACCCATGCGCATGCCACACATATTCTTACACTACCCTAGTGGCTGCTTCCTGTATATAGTGCACACAGGACCTATTAAGGGGAAACCTACAATTCTCCATCCAGTATTGTTGCAGAATAGTCTGTGCCCCTGGTTTAGACCTCCCACCTTGCTCCAGACTTGGGTACTGTGATCGACACTAAGTATGATGCTACAAATAATGAGTTTAGCCTCCGTCCAGTCTGCAGTGCTAGTTGCCTTCACCAAATCAATCATATGCCGAAAGGAACTAAGGATGGCCTCAGAACCCAAGCTGCAGGTGTCATTTGTGCTGACATGTGCCAGTTGCACCAAGTGCACTTAATGGCTGCCAGCAGGGACTCCTCCACGTTCCGGACAATACCCTCTGGCAAACATAACAAGTGCACACTGGCATTCTTTCCCACCCCGCCTGTTGTTTCCCTGAGGGGCTTCATTACCCATGTAATATTGGAGCACCTAATGACTATCACGCCCATACTCTGCACTTGTCTGGTCTGGACAGGAAAACTGGACACTGGGCCAAGAGGAGAGGTGCCTTGTGCTGACTCAGAAGCATTAGCAACACTAGGTAGCATCTTGTACATGTTGGTATGGTATAAGAAGCCAGCTGTGCAGTGTATTCCCCCTTTTGCCTTCCATCCAGTGACACGCGAAGCCACAGTTGTCTGCCACTCACTCTAGACTGAAGACAGACCAATGACTTAACTGAAGATGCGGCAACAACGAGGTCACTGGGAGATTCCAATGCCACTGATCGTTTCGCAGAGCTTGGTACCGGCGCCCAGATGTTGCTGCAGCCTCGAGTAGTAGCAAGAAGCCTGGCGACTGTGGCCAATGCAGCTTCCAACCATTTGTGGACAGCACTCAGTTTTTCCTTGTTTCTTCTCACAAGAAGCACAGCCCTTGTCCTTATTGTACTGTGTAAAGATAAGGTCTCAAAAAACACAAACAAAGCAGTCAAGAGTAACTGAGAAAGTACAAACAGGCCTCCCAAAAGAGAAAATTACTACAACTGTGTGACACTACTGAGGTTGGAATATGCACAAAATATGAACAAGGGGAATCAACAAACACTTAAGTCTGCTCTGCAGGTTTCTCACTGTATCTTAAAAACGGAAGATCCAAAATGTCTTAAAAAAGAATAAATTTCTCTATGGAAAATGTGTCAACAGTCCCATTTCAGTAGAAGCTACTGCACAAAATAATAAGCAAGCTCTGAAGTATTGATCTAAACTACACGCTATGTACTAACATGAGATTTCAGTGGAGTCATGTAACATGCTTCTGTTCATAGGAAGCTATCCTACAAAGTTGCCTTGCACAAAGATATGCCTAAAATTTATCCCAAAATTGTAGAGTAAGTTCTACACCTAAATCTACATCAATACTTTGCAGTCCACCTTATGGCATGTGGCAGAGGGTACCCCATACCACAAGTCACTTCTTTTCCTGTTCCACTCACAGATAAAATGAGGGAAAAGCGACATTCTATATTGCTCCGAATGAGCCCTAATTTATCATATCTTATATTTTTGGTCCTTGTGCACAGTGTATGTTGGAGGCAAAAGAAACATTCTGCTATCAGCTTCAAGTGCCTTTCCTCCAAATAGTGTTCCTTGAAAAGTCCCTTTCCCTCAAGAGATTCCCATTTCAGTTCCTGAAGCAACACTTACGTCTTGTTTTAACCTACCATTGACAAATCTAGCACCCCACCTCTGAATTGTTTCAATGTCTTCCTTTAACCTGACCTGGTATGGATCCCAAACACTTGAGCATTACTCAAGAACAAGTCACACTAGCGTCCTATATGTGCTCTCCTTTACAGATGAACCGTACTTCCATAGATTTGTCCCAATAAACCAGAGTCGATCATTTGCCTTTCCTACTACAAGCCTCACATGCTCGTTCCCTTTCGTATCACTTTGCAACGTTATGCCCAGATATTTAAACGAAGTGTCTTTTTTCAAGCAGGACACTACTAACACCGTATCCAAAAATTACAGGTTTGTTTTTCCTACTCATCTGTATTAACTTACATTTTTCTACATATAGAGCTAGCTGTAGTCATCACACCAACTAGAAATTTTTCTACGACATTCAGTGATGACACCATCGGCAAACAACCATAGACTGCTCCCCACCCTGTTTGCCAAATTATTTACGTATATAGAGAATAACACGGTCCTATGACACTTCCCTGGGGCACTGCTGTCGATACCCTCATCTCTGATGAACACTTGCCGGCGAGGAAGACATACTGGGTTCTATTACTTAAGAAATCTTCAAGCCATTCACATATTTGTGGACCTATTCCATATTCTTGTATTGGCTTTAACAGCCTGCGATGGGGCAGCATGTCAAACACTTTCTGGAAATCTAGAAATATGGGATCTTCCTATTGGCCTTCATCCATAGTTAATGGTATATCGTCTGAGAGAGGGGCAAGCTGAGTTTCATACGAACAGTGCTTTTGGAAACCATGCTGATTCATGGATATAAGCTTCTTGCTCTCAAGAAAATTTACTGTATTGGTACTGAGAATATATTCAAGGGGTCTGCAACAAATTAAAGTTAGTAAACACTATTCTGCGAAGAAGTAAGTTAGAATACCACTAACCTATATGATGTATACAAACTGTGTACGACCGATAAGCTGCTGCTTCTGATCAGCGCTCTGTTAGGAGGCTGGAACTCTAAGTATCGTATTTACCTGATTATAAGATGAGGTTATTTCCCAAATTTATCATTCGAAAAATGCAAGGTTGTCTTATATTTGCAGATTAAACTATTGCTGCTGAGGTTAACAATTTTACGTTGTTTAATAGAGCATATAGGGGTCTTCTTTCATTTGTATATGAAGCTTTGGATATTAAAGTTACATGCAGATTTATTTTGAAGAAATCGGAGGAGCAGGGCTGGGCAAACGATACGTTCAAATAGGTACAAGTTTTCCCAATGCGCCAAAGCTCTCGATACAGTATTGAGATTGTTCAAACAACTGCATGACATGTGACTCTTGCAGTGCTAGTGCAAGGGATATATGGGAAACTATGAACTAGTCACTACAACAATCTGTAGCTCCCCTTAAAATTTGACAGTTTTGTGAAACACTAAATTCCGTCATCTTAGAAACTGTTGTAATATTTGAACAAGTTTGCTGTAAAAGTTCTCATACATTTGTGGATACCATATAGAAACATTAATGCTGCTTTTTAAGGGAAGGTAGCATTCAGAAGTGGAAATGTTGTCCTTCAAAAAGCACTACTTCATTTTGAACCCAGATCAATATTTTATTTGATTATGTGGAGATTATAATGATTTACTAAATGGGTTGCATATGAGAAATTCGGTTGTTGTTCACGTATTAGAATACCAGGTAAAAATGTTATCAGATTTTATTCAGCTTTAGGGCATGATGGTGACATTCACATGAAACAAGGAGGAAAATGAATCTAGAATGAAATCTCCAACAGAAGAAATCATTACTATTAAACTGACTGTAATTGTTAAGAAAATAAATTACAGTGGCAAAATGTGTTGTGGAGATAGTACCAACAGACATCAGTAGATCACGGGCCGAGCAAAAGTTCGAGAATCGGACTGAATCGTGATTGCTATATTTTATTTATGTATTAGTTGCTGTTCTGATGTATGACTTGCATCCTAGGAGATATTGCAGTTCATGTTTCACAGTTGCTTAAGCACAGCACTGTGGAAGGGTTGGATGGGGAACAAGGACACCACCTTGGTTGAGAATTAGATGAGTGAGCAGGCAGAACATTACATCGTGTTACCAGCTACGAGAATGTATATCGCATATTTCAGTTTTTTTAGAACATCTACCATGTTTAAACTGCAGTTTGCCTGAATCCAGTTGTAGTCGAGATTGAACTGACTGTAAAATTGAACAAGTACTCAACAATAGTATTAATTTCTGCAGGAGATGGTAAAACTCTAGATAGGGTCCAGTGGCATACCTATGTGTTTTGTTCTAAAATGCTGTCAATGTTAACTATGATGATGTATGATGGGAACAAGAGGGTGTGTCTTTGGAAGCAAGTGACATTATAACATTCTCACATCAGTATAGAAGTGAAATCCAATAGGTATTCGGATAAAAACAGTTGTGTTCTCAGGTCCCACCACAACCTCAGAAATCGCAACATATTCAGAAGAATCAGCCAAATCTTTGTGACAATAAAGATATAAATTTCACAGTTGTGCTACTAGGATGATGATTGAAAATAGTGGCATCACAATGGTAGAGTTAGTAAGTAAAAAAGGAGGAAAGAAAGCACTTCACAAGTTAATGTAAACCATTTCTTTTTGTTCATTTTATTTCTCCGTATTTTATCAAAATGTAGACAAACAATAAATGGCACAAATTTACAGCAGATATAATGTTAACATTTTAATCAGATACTTGGTCAGTAAAACAATTTGTAACTTTGATTAGTCAAAATATGTTAAAAATAATTTTTTCTCAAGAAGTCCCTTGAAGAAAAAAAAGGGGGGGGGGGGTCATCTTATACTCGGATAAATGTGGTACATATTCCAGTATTGTCTCTCTCTATAATCCATTTGCTAGTTACTTAATTGCAATGGTAGGCTGTAGAAATGACTGTTGACTGCAGAATGTGACTCTTGAAATGCAATTGTGTCTGCAGCCTTTGGATTACAGGTTATAACACTGTGCAGATGGCTATCCGCATGATTGGCTGTCACTGCCAGAGATAAAGAATTCATAGCCTGTTGGCCCTACTAGCTGGATGATGTCATTGTTGTCCCTGATTGGTGTCTGCAGGAGGTGTGGCAAAGCAGTTCCTTTGCCGAAGATGATCGCTGAACAGCTGCGGAGACTTGTACTGCTCATTGTCTTGCCTCTCAAGCAGGCAAGCCGAAACAAAGCAATGTGGGAAGGGATGTATCTGGCAAGAGTAGCTGGAGAATCAACCACGAAAAAATGTCATTGAAGTTGCTATACTTACAGACTTAGCCCTTAAAAACAATAAAAAACAAAAACAAGAGAGTCTTTTCTTATTCATAATCTATATGATTTGTTATATTTTTAAGTTTAGCATCCTCATTGTGAATGAAGGTTAAACGAGGAGCCGAATTTTGCATCCTAACACAATTCCAAGGGATGCCCCAGATTAGGACGTTTATCTAATTCCCGTAAGTAGTTAGCATCTGCGAAACATGGCCTGGTTCACTAGTATCATATATAACAAATCTATGTAAAATACTAAATAAACATTTATTTATTGATCAGATCCTCATTTTGTATTTTGAAATTCAGGGCCTGGAATTTGCGGAACAATTTCATCCAGATATATGGCAAGTTTGTTAAAAGATAACTTTGGTTCTGGGATAGCTCAAGATATGGATAGATGCATTTTAAAAGCAAATATTATGTAAAAGTAGTGTGTTTTATTGGATAAATCACAAAAATCAAAAGCAAAGAATAACAAAACTTAAATTTTGAGAGGAAAACATTCACACTTTTCCAAATTAATAATAAATATAGTTCATTAAAAATTTAACAGTTACTACAAAGATCAAAATAATTTCTCTCAGGCAGCCATTAACATCAGACTTAAAGAAAAGAATTTAATTTTAGTTTGCTGTAGAATCCTCTTTTACCCAGCAGTATAGGACTGTATCATCCCCTATGCATTCTAAAGAATCTTCTGTGGCAAGTCATTTCCAGTTGTTCCCATACAACTAACACATAGGTTCTTTCTTGTCATCAGCATGAAGTTTTTGAAAAATCCTTGCGGTCTTTACTCTGCGTAACTAACAGCTAAAAGGTCATCGTTTTTCAACTCTTTTTATCTTGTGTAATGTCAAACAAATTATTTATGAATGAATTTTTCAGTTTTTACATCACTGAGAGTTTCTCTAAAGTTGTCACATCCTAGTTCTGTTTCCAGTTCAGTTGAATCAACATTATTAGTCAAGACTACAGCTTTATTTGGATGTCCAAGTTGTGTCTTTAGCTTTCCTTCCTCAGACCCATTGCTCTACACGTCAACACTTTCTGCTCTGCTCAGCTTAGCTACACATTGTTTAACCCTCATATTATCAAGTGGGGTATTCTGACTACCCCAGGTTGATTTTTTCCCTATAATACTGTTATCTGAAGGGTCACATGCCTGTGGTTTCATAACTTTGTTCTAAAATGATTGACATTGAATTCACACTCACAACTGTCTAATTTTTTTGGCTTTATCATTGTTATTCAAGTCATTTATTGGTGGGATTGTGAGACTACCCTGCTCAGTATGAAACGTCTTATTTTCTTATATGTAGAAAAAGAAGATTTTGGGAAACATATCTGTCATTCATCTTCTTTGTTGAGTTTTGCCATAGATCCAATATTTGGTATTGTTTCTGGTTACTATTGTTGAGTTGAATTTGACGTTCACTATTGAGCTGACATTACACGAGTCAGTATGTCATCTGCAAGTAAGGATGTCCAAAGGACTTTCTAGCAAAAAGATCATGGAAATGCTATACAATTCTGATGTCAGTGACGATGAAAATGAATGGGACATTGATAATGAACTGAATGAATATATGTAACCTCTGGACAAAGACCATATCATTAGCATCAGATGAAGCTGATGATGAAATATCAGAAGACACTACACATTCACATGAACAAGTAGAAGAAGAAGAAGAAGAAGAAGAAGAAGAAGAAGACACTGGAGATTTGTTTGTTTCTAGAAGTGGACTACAATTTTCTAGTGGACCACCAAAAGGTGGGCGGCGTCAACGTCGCAACATTTTGAACTTAACACCTGGCCCAGTGAATGATGGAAAAACAAACAAAACAATAACAGAGTCATTCTTATTATTTACCTCATCGGAAATCATGAGCATCATTGTAGAAGAAACGAACATGGAAGCCAAACGAGTAATTTCTTTGTGGAATGCAGCTCATTCTTCGAACAAAACGACATGGAGAGATATAAATGCAACTGAAGTGTATGCTGTATTAGCAATTCTAATAGGAGCTGGTCGAACTTATGGACATTACACAAGTGCTTCCGATCTGTGGGAAGGTAATGTTGCCTTTTGGCAATCATTCTTTTCTGCTGCCATGTCAAGAAACCGATTTTTGTCTATACTGAAATTCTTGCGATTTGACAATAGAGACATAAGAGCACAGAGAATTGAAGAAACCAAGGACAAGCTACAAGCCATCAGAGTAGTGTTTGACAAATTTCAATCTAACTAGTGCAAGAACTTCTATCCTTATGAATACGTGACCATTGATGAACGATTAGCAACGTACCGAGGAAAATGCCCTTTTAGGTTTTATATGAAGAGCAAGCCTGGCAAGTATGGCATTAAAATTTAGGTTTGTGCTGATGTGAAGACATCTTACTTATTACAGATCCAAATTTACACAAGAATGGTGGACAATACTCGGGAAGTGAATCAAGGACAGAGAGTTGTTTTGGATCTGATGGAACCATTTCTGAATAATGGTCAGGGTGTAACAACTGATAATTTTTTTACCAGTTTTCCATTGGCTGCTGAACTACGAAAACGAAACACGATGTTGGTTGGTACCTTGCGTTCCAATAACGGCGCAAACTCTTCACGACTGATCTGGCATTTGGACTCGGCAATGGCAATATGGAAGAAAGAGCCAAAAATATCAGCGGTCTTCATAAAGATGTACAAGATGCACTGAAAGATTGTGGTATTGCAATTCCTACAGCAGTGATCCAGACCCAGTGTTCCAAGTTACCAACGCCACAACGATGTCAAGATTGCAAGAGAAATGAAGATCGGAAGACAAGATTCTGTTGTGTAACGTGCAAGAAACCTGTTTGTAATATACACAGAGAAGAAACTGTTACTGTGAAGTGCATGCAGTGCAAAAACGTACTTGACTGAAAAGTTTTAAAAAATCTTGTGTTATTTTACTGCAGTGTCTGTTGAGGTACATAGATTATTAATTTTCTGTTTGTTGAGTACTGAATTTAGTGAAAGATATAAAAAATGTTTTGTACTTTGTATCTGTGATCTGATTAAATACTTCTAATAACCTGAAAAGCTGTTTTTCAATACTAAATAAACCCATTCGGTGGAAATAACGAAATCTGAGAACAAATATTACAATAAAACACAAAACTCTTTTGGGGTAGTCCAAATACCCCGCTTGGTAAAATAGAGGTGTGAAAAAGCTTGGTAATGGGAGGGTTAACTTACTGTAACCTTAATTACTTCAACATCTTTACGTTTTTCTTTGACATGTCGGTCAGTTTCTTCATATCTCTGAAATTTGCTCAGAAGCTCATATTTATTCCGTGGATTCAGGAGGACTGAAGTCCAAATCGCTGTCCAAATAACCACATTCATTTTTTCTATTGTTTTCTTAAATTCCACACTGCGGCTTAGTTCTCTTCAAAACCGTGTCACCAGCTCCTTCTCCAATCCGAGCATGTGCTCTGTGTCTAATGGCTTTGTTGCCAGTGGGGTATTAAAACTTAATTTTCTTTGTTTTCTCCATCTTCAAAACTTGAAATATTTTTGTTGATATCCTAATCGAATGCCGAGTAAACTTATTAGTATCCTATTTTGCTGAAATGAATTTGTAATATATTTGTACCATGGGAATGAAGTTTCTCAAGGTGAGATCCTGGTATGAAGGTTTCTTGATCTTTTTGCTGCACCAAATTAGAATGAAACCTTAAGCTTTCAGCAATAACCTGTCACCACCACCACCACCACCACCACCATTGTTCATCATGAAAAGTTCAAGTTTACACTCTAGTTTGACACAGTGTATCTCTGTATGTGAAAATCCTGAATTTTACTCATTTGTCCTGGATATTTTATGCAACATTTTGAAAAGTTTGAATTTTCTTTGAATATAATATGGGAAGCGTAAACACAAAGAATGAATGAATTTATAAAAACACACACCCATTGTTGTTAATTCCAGGTGTGTAATAGTCGCAGGGGGCACAATGCAGCCTATTTCTGAATTCAGGAACCGCCTATTTCTGGCAGCAGGTGGTTCTCCAGAACGAGTGATGCAGTTTTCTTGTGGTCACATAATCCCACAAGAATCTATTTTGCCTATAGCTGTGACTTGTGGACCATCCGGTGCTGAGCTGGACTTTTCCTATCAGCATCGTGAAAAGCATGATCTGGTCAGTAATTTGAGTGTTTCAGTTGCTTTTGTAAGTGGTGTAACTTTCTCTACACTTAACCTTACTCCTCTTTTTTCCATCAGATGCAGGATCTAGGCCGTATCCTTGTGAATGTTTGCAATATAGTTCCAGCAGGTGTTGTCTGCTTTTTTCCCTCTTACGATTATGAAAGCAAAATATATGCATTTCTGAAAGAAAATGGATTTATTGAAAAAATACAGCAGCGGAAACAGGTATGTGCTGCATATAGTTTGTTTACTATGAATATTGTTATTAGCTGAATGAAAAATTGTAAAGAATTATGTCCTGACTTAGGTGTTTCGTGAGCCCAAGACTTCTGGTGCTATAGATAAAGTTCTAGATGACTACGCACTCTGCATAAAAAAAGCTTCCACAGGTGGTGGCAGGGGAGGAGCACTGATGTTAAGTGTTGTTGGTAAGTTCTTAACGCAGAGCAGTGCTTTAAATGTTTTTTTGACCGCGTGGCAATGACTGCTGGAATTCTATGTCTTTTGTAGCTTAAATTGGTTGGTCTTTGCCTACTATAAATTTATTGAACAAGCAAATTATCTGTATATGTGCAATTTGTGGTGTGCTTATTTTCTGAATGTTTATTGGAAAATAGTTGTGTAGTTGGCAACTGCGGCCTTGCTCTGTGGTGATTGTGGACAATTTTTAAAATCTGCCCTTTGAATAACCAACTTGCCACTATGACATTAAAAGCTGATTGTATAAAGATTACTGACTGAGAGGTCAATTTTGACCATAGTTCAGGAACTGAACTCTATTAAGGACTCCACTGTATTGTACAACACAAATCTTGATCCCCCAAAGGACGTTCACTGTTGATCTAAATTAGCACGACACATGCATGGTAACTCCACTAAAATCAGCTGTCAACTTGATTATCACACTTCGACCGCAGGTAAAGGAAAGGAAAGCACAGAAAGAAGTTGCTGTTGACTTTAATTCACCGGACAAATAGAATGGAAATATTTGAAAATGTAAGACTGTTATGAAAAGGGACAAGAAAGCATTCATTCATAACAGGGTATAATTTTAAGATGCACTTTACAATTATTACATTTAATCTCTCTGCAATTACATGTGCTGTGTAGACTGGAGCAAAACAGTGTCAAAACTTTTTAATGTTGAAATACATAAAACTGGAATATGTAATTTTGTCTGCCACAATATATTCTTGTTTCCAACCCATACAATAACAATGCAGATTTTCATCTCTTAAGTTATATGCATTGTGTATACATTTTAATACACTCTGATAAATTTATTGGCATAAATTTGCTGTGCAATGGGTAGTTTATAATATTATTTGTTACGTTCTATTTCAATACTTCTTCCAGGTAACTCCTATTCTGTTGAGGAGTCCCTTGAAAAGTTAAGCTGATTCCTGTGTTATATTGTTGATTGCATTTACATAAACTTATTGTTTGGGTTCATAAACGTTTTATTTTATCTGTTGTTATGTTTATGTTGTAATTTCCTGAGATTTGCTCTTCAATTTGGTCCTACGAAACTAGACGTGTAAAATAAAAGTAAAATAAAATAATACAGATTTAAATAACATTGAAGATTGCATTTCATTCACAACATCAATAAACGAATTTACAGTTATAACTTCAAATAAAAATATTGTTCTCTTTGTTGATAACAATGAAAATGAAGACAAAAGAGAAGATGTTTATGTTGTCTGGTAAGAATGTTTGTGTAAGTTAAGTGGCCGCAGCACATTGCGTATTTTGAGCTAAAAATAACCTCTAATTACAGGAAGATGCGCCACATGCAAAATAGGGTTCTGTTATAGAACTGTAGTATCAGAACTTTGTCTCAATAAAAAATAAAAATAAAATCTTCATTGGAATTCCAATTTTACAGAAGAAGATTACAATGACTCACACTCGAACATTAAATAAAAGTTCAGTCTTGCTTGGGAAACATGAAATAAGAACGGTAACATCGAAAATAGGTAGAGAAATTAAAGAAGTGGAGCTAAAATAAATGAAAAAAAAACAGGCTTTGCAGCTAACATTTTATTAATTTATTCCAAGTTTCTGCCTGTTTTTCTGTGGGATTGAGTTTTTGAGGTCATCAGGGTTCAATATGAAGCAGGACTCATCAGTCAACACAATTCTACTCCAGTCAATGAGATTCCAGGCTGAGGATGTGTCTGGAGACACCCCGGGCAGTGGTGGCATACCAACCTGACTGTCGCTTGCCATATGGCTGACAACCGGTAGTGATTGTCTGGGGTGCCATTTGTTTTCATAGGAGGACCCCTTTTCTTGTCATCCACAACACCCTTACAGCACAGCAGTATGTTGATATTCTACACTGTGTTTTATTACCCTTCATGGCAAGCTATGCTGAGCTTACATCATTTCAGCAAGATAATGCCCACTTGCACAGGGCAAGAGTTTCTACTGCTTGTCTTTGTGCATTACAAACCCTACCTTGGCCAGCAAGAGCACCAGATTCCCCCCCCCTCCCCCCCCTCCCTCCCCCAAGTTGAGAAAATTTGGGGCATTAAGGCATTGTGGGCAGGACTCTCCAACCAGCTTGCATAGAATTTGGATGATATCCCTGAGGAGGACATGCAGCATCTCTATTGATCAATGCCAAGCCAAAAACTGCTTGCTTAAGGGCAAAAAATGAACTGGTGCAGTAATATAAGGTATGACATATTTGAATCTTCTTCAAATTGTGAAAGGCATAATAACCTAGCATTTTATTTGAATTTGTAGCTAGAATTAGTCAGTTTTGCAGATGACGCAAGCATTAATGTGAAGGCAACCGAAGAAGCATCAACAAGGGAAGTAGTGAATGTCTTAAATTATTTAATTATACAAATGTGCAATCTTTCAACTTGAAAATTCAAGGAGTGAAAGTAACTGCACGTTACTTAGTTGGAGAGGAAAATTGTGACTGTAGATTAATGTAGAGCAGTGGATAGCAAGAGGACAGGACTGGGGGTGGTTGTTGGAGAAGAACTTTTGGTGACTGAGGCCTGGAGAGTTGTGTTATCGAAGGGACAGTTCGCATAAATGTAATTAAGAAAGGCTAGCTGTTTTTTTTTTTTATTTATTTTTAAAGAGGGGTTGGCAGATCCAAAGAGCACGGGTTGTGAAGCAGCCATTGGTTGTTCGTCTTGGCAATGTTATAGGCCATGCAAAAGATTGAGCTCTGTTTGTAAACAACTTGGCTGTTTTCACAGGTGGCCTGCCAAGCACAAAATGCTCGTTTTCAGTGTCTGCTTCACAACCTGTGCCATTTGGATCCTTCAACCCAACAGCAGCTTCTCTGAATTCAATAGATAGAATTCTTCCTTAAAACATGTCCTTCTGTGCCCCTTATAATGAATCCTAAACTTTGTGTGCTACACTCAGTTTCCACTGCATGCACCGTTGGAGGCTTGGCGGTGCCATATTTCTGTCTCATTACCTTCTGGCTGTCAGCTCCCCATTCTCTTACCCCTTCCTCCTCTTCCTATTAATTTCTTGCTCCTCTCAGCCACTCCACTTGACGCAATCCACACCTCAGACAGCCTGAAATGCTGGACCATTGTAGCCAGGCATATGTTTGTGTTGTATTAGTTAGCTTTGTTAGTCATTGTCCAAAGCTCAGTAGCATTTTCAGTCTAGTTAAAGTGACTGTTGACATCTCAATGATGCTACTATATGGTACAGAGTTACCTTAACTCATTGCATTATTTGTATACAGCAAAAATATTGTTGTTCTTGGGTTTGGATGTTGATGAAAAGTTAAACTGAAAAAGGTGTATTTATTACCCCGCCTTTGTTTTTTTTGCCATGAGAGTAATTGCAAACTGTGGGGTTGTAGACATCAATAAGGTAACACAATTTTAATCACAGATTTCCTATGGGATAACACCATGGGTAACTCCTCACTTAACCAAAAAGTGCTGACTGTACAAAAGAAAGCTTGTAGAATTGTATATACAGTTTTTACCCTTAACACGTTGTAGACATCTGTTTATTGGGAATACTAACCACAGCTTCACAGTACCTTTATTCACTAATGAAATTAGTTTTCAATGATCAGTTGCATTATGAGAATAATAGAGATATCAGAGGTGCCACAAATTCTGGAAATCGGGGAATATCAGGGAATTTTAAACATGTCAGGGAAAGCAGGAAAATATCAGGAAAATTGGAAAAAAACATAGGAAAATCTCATTTTTGTCTCAGTAGATGAAATGGTTTGCTTACTGAGATGTCATATGTTGTCGCTGGCTGGATGCAGTTGAGTATGTACACTGCTTCCCTAATCCCTCATTCCTACTGCTTCTCCACTTCCTACCATTCCCCTCAACTTGCAGTCGGTGCTGCCACCACTTATTGCCTCTTGCCTAGCAGCTGCCGACGAGAGGCAGTGAGGCGTGAGGAGTGGTATGTTTGGATCTGATTCTCAAGGACTGTAGACGCAATGGCCGGAGATGGCGAGCGTGTGTGCATGAGTTGTGTCTGAGTGATTATGTGAAAGTGTGTGTTCTCTCATTTTCTGATAAAGGCTGCGACTGAAAATTTAGTTGTGAGAGTATTGAAAATTTAGTTGTGAGAGTGTGATTGTCTTTTCTACATGCCTGTCTGTGGCTGAAAGATCATTCTCATGGTGAGTCGCTACCTGCCCTCATTAATATTGATTCTCAGAGGATTCTCACAAGTTATCTGTTGCATGGCTTGATCACTGCAGTCTCATTTCATCAACATACTGTCTGTGACTCGCGATTAGCTGGTCACATGAGTGGACTTCCACAACAGGCCAAAACCGCAGATCATTTCTCTAATGGATCAGGCCGCTGATCTGAAGCCCACCATTTCCCACCAGTGTGTAGATGCTGCCCATTGTATTTAGTCTCACCAGTCTGGCTGTAGGCTGGGCCTGTTTGTGTGTGATGTAATGCGGCAGATTTTCATCCTGGGCACAGGATTGCAGTGCTTCGTGGCAGGCCAGAGGCCACGGGCAATAGATTTCAGGAATTGCGACTGTCTCACTGCAATTACATTATACAATGTAGCGTTTTATAGACAGTTTATTTATTCTAGTACATTCTGGCAACAAAACACCCAGTCCACAAGCAGAGAAAACCTCCAACCAGGCCGGGAATCAAACCCGGACCCACTGCATGGTAGGCAAACATATTACCGCTGAGCTATGCAGGCAGACATACAATATCACTAAAATAATAGACATAACACAGTGTGTAATAACTATCAATAACAAACATAGTAGAACCAACATTTTATTGGCAGTCACCTGTAATGTTGATTTATACAAACTCTTCCCCACCTTATACAGTTCTTTCAAGAGACCTACTTTTCTCTGAGGTTATTTCTGCAATCAGTGAAGGTATTTTAAATCTGTCTTGTGACTCCAAGGAAATGCATATTTTTGTCACCAAATGTGTTTTGTTTTATTGAAATAAAAGAACAACAGTGGTCTTACTGAAACACATATACCAGTTGGCGTGCTTTCTCCAACTAAATACAGTTCATTACAAAATATGTCGATGTTAGTATGTGATACAGTGCATCTTGGAACACCGAACACTTTGACTCCCATGGTTATGGAAGCACCCACCATACGAGCAGCAGTAATTTGCTGACATTCAAATTCACTCATAATGCACTCACAACACAGAACACTGTTCTGCACTCCCCCACCCAAAAAAAAAAGTAATAAGGACATTGCACAGGTGCCATTTGTGGTCAAATACAACAACCCAACCTGCAGACTGGTGTAGCATGCTTGCATTCCTTGCGGTGTTTTCATATTTTGATCCACCCCCTTTTACTTCTCCTGTTACTCATAGATAAATCTTCATATATTTCACATATAAAAGAATTTTAGATTTTTGAGTGGTAATAGGGAAGATTCTGTTTGTTTCATAAACATGGACTGACTGTATGTGCAATTATCAAGATGGCTGTACTCATGGTCAAAACTGTTGTTGTCAAGAGTGCAAGAGTACAGTGCTTGATGCATGGTCACATAAGCCTTATCTCAGGCATACAATGATGTCTGCTATCAAGGCTTGCCTACATAAGTTACAGAAAAAGAATGAGTTTCTTCATATAATGGCATAATGTAGGGCATTTTGATTACAGTTCTTTTAAGTTATTTGGCAGTGTTTTAGTCTAAAGGACTGTGCAGAGTAAAAACCAAATATGATTTCAGGATGTAATAGTAAGATGCTAAGTAAAATCCTCATACTATTGTCATCAAATAATGGAAGGAGTTAAAGTAACCACTCACCACATAGTTGAGCTGCTGGGTGGTTGACAGGCACATAAACAAGATTGAAAATTTTGTTGAGCTTTTGAACTATGATGTTATTTAGAGGTAACTGAAGTGTGACACCCCCCTCCCCAGTGGCACGCGCGCAGCGCGCACGCGCGCGCACACACACACACACACACACACACACACACACACACACACACACACACACACACACACAGACAGACAGACAGACAGACAGACAGACAGAGAGAGAGAGAGAGAGAGAATTTTGTGGTTTTATTTATTTGATCAATAACTGGAACTTCCTCGCTTCATTTGCATAAACTGTGTTTAACTTGAATTCAAACTGAAATACAAATATCTCATTGTACCTCTCTGAAAAATATAAACGTATCAGAGGTACCTGCCCAAATACTGTGGAATGATGTTTCAAAGACTTATCACCTTATTTCATGCAATTACCTGTATAATGGGTAATGAGTATTTTTCTCGTGGCTGATGTGCAAGCCACTGTAAATTGAGTAAGAAACCACCTCAACTGTATTTATACATGTCTGTGATGTGTCTATCAGTTTTGTTTGAAAAGGAAATGTCAGGATACAATGCCAACAACATTCATAAGAAATCCCCCCAGAGGTGTGCCCGTGTCACAGCTTAAGAACTGGTTCCTTACGTAAAATTAAAGGCAAATTCTGGACGCTGACAGTCATAGAAGCCCTATGTCAACCGCCTGGCATAAGTGTACGATCAGCAATGAACTGTTTGTATGATTATAATTTTTGAGAATCTGCTTTTAACTTTGCGTAAGATAACTAGACACCTAAGTCGTGGTATGGGTACACCTCTATGGAGATTTCTAATGAAGACTGCTGGCAGTGTAACCTGATGATGATCTTTGGAATGAAACTGATTGTGGCATAATAAATGTATATCAGTACAGTGTATTGATATAGCCTAAACACAAATTAGATGTGAAACTCAAGGTAATCGAGATCATTTGCGAATCACTGTGATTCTGAACATACTGATCATTATATATCATATATGCTTCTTGTCCAACAGGGATTAAAGCCTCTTTGTTTCTTCAGATGATAAATCTAGAAAGATTCAAAGGATGTCTCACATACATTATTTATGATAGTTGATCTCTTTCAGGTGGAAAATTGAGTGAAGGGCTGAATTTTAATGATGATTTGGGACGCTGCGTCATTGTTGTTGGTCTGCCCTACCCAAACATCAAATCGCCTGAAATGCAAGAGAAAATGATTTACCTTGACACTAATGAGGTATGCCTTTATTTTTTTCTACAGATTATTTACAATATTTCATTTAATACTGTTGTTTTACATCACAATAAAAATTTTAATTTGTATGTAGAGCTGTATCGTCTCACTATGTTGCCTGTAAGTGTAGAAACTACTGTTATTTTTATGTATAAAGAAAGGAAAAAATAGCTTGGGTAATTGATACATTGACATACATTGCTATTTACTTAGCTTTTGATTAATCTTGCCAAAAGCACGGGGAAAAAAAATGAAAATGAAGATGAAATTTATGAATAGTTGTTGCAGATTTTTTAAATATCTGACACAAAAATATAGAACGCCTCTACAATCTATGGTACAATTTAGAAGGTCATCATTTTTACAATGATTCTTATAAAATATTTCACTACTGGAATAAACAGGCATCATGAAACTTCTTCACACACTAAAACAGAATGCTAGATGACTGGAATTTTATTTTTCCTGTATAGTCCTCTTACCATTGACCTATTCCAGTCTGCGTTATGACCTGCACTCCCAGCTTCACTTCAGTAATACTTCTTTTCTACTGTGCAAACTTCAGAGAAGTTCTCCTGCATATTTTGTGGGATTAACACTCCTGGAAGAAAGGGCATTGTAGAGAGAGATTAAATGTAGTACAGGGGAATTTCATTTCCCGCACAATTGGAATGGTTGTGGCCATGACTGTGAATGACACTCCAGTGTACACTCACTGTAAACAATCTACTCGATCAGTTTCCACAACTGATTTAACAACAGTAATTAACAAGTTTTAAAATAATAGTAATATCACATCTCAATAGTGCCAATGTTTGTAAGAACTTAAAGGGAGAATCTTTTATTTCAGAAAATATTTGTTGCAAATTGTGATTGCCACTAACACACTGAACTCCTTCCGAATCAGGGCAAGGGTGCTGGTCGGGAGTACTATGAGAGCCTGTGCATGAAGGCTGTCAACCAGAGTGTGGGGCGGTCAGTACGGCACCGTGGTGACTATGCAGCTGTGCTATTGCTGGACCGACGCTATGGCAGTGGCCATGTGCAGGGTGGGCTGCCGGCCTGGGTGAAGGTGGTGCTGCAGACTAGTGACCGATTTGGCCATGTGCTCTCACAGCTATGTAAGGTGAGTTGTAGTGGATCCTTCAAGAAGAGCCTTATTTCTGAGGCCTAAATAGTTGAAGTGAGACAAAAAGCTTGTGGTTTACAAGTAGTAGGGAGGTGTGAAAGTGGACCACTGTGCACTTGTTATTCATGCTGAGATGTCTTATTTGAAATGTGGAAGAGGCACTGCTGCCACTAGTGAATATACTGGGTGAAACCAGCTGTAATTTGTAGCTTGTGTCACACGAATGATGCCTGCCGCCTGGTTTCTAGCACATCCTCAGTTCCTTTAGAGAGATAGATCGATCGTTGAAGATAGCTAACCACACATACGAGGTGGAAGCACTTCTTCTGTTTGCTGTGTTGTACCCAGAATCAACTGAAGTCCTCTGGTTTGGAGCTGAGAGGTGATACTGCTACAATCCCATGTGCATATTTCTTTACCTTTGGTCTTGCGTGGAGAATTGTAGGATGCCCCATCAATAGGTGAGGTGTGCACTGCACAAAAGCAGCAGCTACTCGCTACATGGGTAGCAGAGAGCAAGCGACGTCCACAAGAACTTTCTTTTTACCCCTCAGTGTTTAATTACCTGCAGTAATCAGAGAAAAATATGCACTTCGCTCTTGGAGGAGACCTTATGTCTTTGAATGACCAGAAAGAACAAAATACTAATGTCTTCTGATGCCCTGCAGATTCCAAACCCACCACTTCATTCCTTGTACACCTGCCCAACTACATCCTAACCTATAACTGCTTCACCTTCAGAGGGAAGGTACACAGGCAAATTCATAGCACAGCCATGGGCCACCTAGAGGAAACATTCCTATCTTCCCAAAACCCTAAACCCCTCGTCTGGTTCAGGTTTATTGATGACATCTTTATAATCTGGACCCAAGACCAGAATACCTTATCCTCATTCCTCCACAATCCCAAAATTCTCTCCCATCCACTTCACCTGGTCCTCCTCCACCCGTCGTGCCAGTTTCCTAGATGTTGATCTCCTCTGATTGCTCCATCCACACCTCAGTTCATATCGAACCCACCAATCACCAACATTATGTGCACTTTTACAGCTGCCACTCCTTCCACACAAAAAAATCCCTACCATACAGTCTGTCCACCTTTGGTAGATGCATCTTCAGTGATGAGAACTCCCTCGCCCACTATGCTGAAGGCCTCACAAAACCTCCGCAGGCGGCAGTACCCCTCAGACCTAATACACAAACAGATCTCCTGGGCCATATCCCCACACACCTGATCCTCACATCCATCCCAAGAACTAACCACAAAGAAGTACCCCCTTGTAGCCCAATACCACCTGGGACAGGAATGACTGAACCATGTCCTTCGTCAGGGCTTTGATTATCTATTATCATGCCCTGAAATGAGGGACATCCTACCCAAGATACATCCATCCCCTCCCAAAGTGGTGTTCCACGACCACTCAACATCCACAACATCCTAGTCCATCCCCATGCCTCTCCCACCTCCAGTCCCCTGCCACAACGATCATACCCTTGTGGAAGACCCAAATGCAAGACCTGCCCTATCCATCCACCCAGCACCTCCTACTCCAGTCCTGTCACAGGCTGATCCTACCGTGTCAAAGGCCTGGCCACCTGTGAAAGCAGCCATGTTATGCTTGAGAAAAGAATTTCATTCTGAAAGCTAGCAAAGCGAAGCTCTGTACCTTTTGTATGTGTACCTGTTAACGACGCAGTGCTTCTGCCTTTCAGAGTGTCGTCTCCTTTATTCTCAACCAGAACTTTCTGTACATTAAAATAGTAATGTAGTATTAGTAAACTGCAGGAGTATCTGTGCTAAGGTTCCAAAATTACCATATTTACCTGAGCGTAAGACGACTCTGGATATAAGAAAACCCCCCTTTTTTAGAGGCTCCTTGAGAAAAATTTATTTTTTAAGATGTTCTGACTAGTCAACATTAAAATATTTTTATTGTTGTAACGTATCTGCCTAAAAAGTTAACACTGCGTCTATTTTAAACTTACGCCATTTATTCATCGTCCGCATTTTGATAATACGAGGTGAAATACAATAAACAAAAAGAAATGATTTACATTATCTTCACTGCCTTTTTCTTTCTACTGGCATCTGTGGCATAACTATTTTTAATAATAATAATAATAATAATAATAATAATAATAATAATAATAATCGACATCATCCTAACAGGACAGTTGTGGAACTTATGTCTTCGTTACAAATATTTGGCTATTTCTTCTGAATATGTTGCTATTTCTGAGGTTATGATTACAGTGTGACTTGAAAAGAGAGCTGCTTGTTTTCTGAACACACAGCAGATTTTGCTTCTATACGGATGTGAGAATGTTGCAGTGTCCCTTGCTTCCTAGCATATCATTTGCCTGCCATTATCTCGTTGGCTGTGTAGAACCAGCAGCTAACACATCCCCTATAGTTCCTGTCATACCTCACGATGAGCATCGACAACATTGCTGCATGAAATACATAAGTGTGACACTGCAAGCAATCTAGACTTTTAGCATCTCCTCAGAAATGTATGCTGTTGTTGGCTATCTGTTGAATTTTAAAGTTAGTTCGATTTAGAGTACAAATGGATACAGGCAAACTGAAGTTTAAACACAGTACATGCTCATAAAAAGGTAGAGTATGCAGTATACACAGTACTCAGTATAATTTCCCAGGATTGGCAGCATGACGAAATTTGCTGCCTGCTCACCACTCCTCTCCCCCCACTCGTATTTCTCAGCCAAGCTGATGTCACTGTTGCCACTCCAACCCTTCTGTAGTTCTGTGCTTGTGCAATAGGGAAACACGGTTGACAATATTTTCTAGGGTACAGGTCACACGCAGCCATTGCAACTAGTACATAAATAAAAGATTGCAATCACAATTCAGTCCAGTTCTTGAACTTTCACTTATTCTGAGAGCTAGTCGACAACATTGCTGTTGGTACTACCTCCACAATCTGTCTTTCTGCTGTAAATTGTTCTTGCGATAACAATTGCAGTCAGTTTAATGTGATTTATTTTGTTTGTTAGACATTCAGTTCTGGATTAATTTTCTTTTTTGTTTGATCTGAATGTCATCATCTTGTTCTGATTAAAAGCTGGTGATGTTTTCCCCTGGTATTCTAATAAGTGAACAATGACAGAATTTCTCATTTGCAACCCACCTGGTCAATCATTAGAGTTTCTCATTACAATAAAATATTGACTTGGGTTCACAATCAAGTAATGGTTCTTGAAGAACAAGATTTTTGCCTTTGGAGGTTACCTTTACTTAAAGACCAGCATAAATGTATGTTTATGGTATCCATACATGCATGAGAACTTTTATTGCAAACCTGATCAAATACAACAAAAGTTTGTAAGTTGGCAGAATTAATGCTGTTTCCTCCTGAGTTTCACAAAACTGTCAATTTTTTAAGCAGAGCATTAGGTTGTCATAATGGCTAGTTCATAGTTTCTCGTGTATCCCTGCACTATGGCTGCGCATCAGATTTCACGTGATAGTTCGATTAAGGTTGATACTGTATTGAGTGCTTCAGCGTATTGGAAAATTTTGAGCCTATTCAGAAGAAAAACATTGTTTCTTAAGCTCTGCCGTTTGGAATTCTTCAAAATAAATTTGCACAAAACCTCAGTAGCCAAAGCTTCATTTGTAAGTGTAAGATCGGCCCTATATTAATGTATTAAACACTCTAAAAATGTTGACTTCAGCAGCAATAGTTTAATTTGTGAATATAAGACGATCACATATTTTTCAAATTACGAACCTGGAGAAACAAATCTCTTGTAATCGGGTAAATACAATAGTCTTGCTTATTGAAGGTAATAGTAGCTTCATATTATCAGGAAAAGAAAGCTGGACAAAACTGGAAAAGAAAAGCAGCAAAATCTAAATTCCAATTGTATAGCAAAGATATGCGGCATATTTATTGCTGCAGAGGATTCGATAATATCTAGTGAGGTGATTATGGATTCCAAATGTAAAATAATTTGGGTGAAGTTAAGCATCCAATGTATTTGAAATGTGATGCCCAGATGGATTTATATCCCACCAGTGTCACAAGCTGCAGCACCAGAGCACTTCAGAGCAAACTTGCAGAATATTGCTTGTAAGTTTCCTGATCATGCTATTGTAATAAGAGGAGATTTCAGTTTGACAGCTATTGCCTAGGTGAGTCATGTGATTAAAGTTGTTGCCAAAGATGACTCTGATTGTTTCATCTTTATAGTACTTCAGCAGATAGGAAGAAAAACAACTTGTGAGTGGTCCTCATATGGATTGAAAAGTTTATGGGCTTAAGAGTTAGCATTAACAGTTTGGTGAAAGAATTGTGTTACAATGTGGACAGCAGACGTTGTGCACAAAACACCAATCTTGAGCTTGTGCAATTGCTCTTCAAAATACTGATGGGAATTTTCTGATGCATAATGGTGCGCGTTCTGTGACTTCACATATCTTACAGGCTGAACCAGGCTTCATCTGAAGAAATAAGAAACTGAGGATCCATAAGTCAGGAACCACAGACAGAACTTAACATGTGAAAGTTTATCTGGACGCTAACTTGCGCGCAAGTGAATTTATAAAGATACAGATGCAGGTCCTCTCTCATAATGTTTCGACACACAAATTTTGTCAGATTGTTCCAAGCTTTTATTCACTCAAGCAGCATTTTCTGACATTCTAACTCCTTTTGGATAGCTAATGTTTTTATTCGCTACAGACCCCATTTTGTGCCACTTTGCCACTAAGTTTTGGATTGTAGACTTTACTGGAGGTTTTGCCAAAACAGTTCAAGTTTTAATATCTTGCACTGTCAGTTCCGCACATGTTTTCCATGAATTGTGCCTTGCGTAACATTTGACAATGTACACACACTGTTTTGTTGTGAGCACTATTTCTTATTGCATTTAACCGGTCACAAAGCACATCTGCTTCTCTCACTCACTCAAACGTAATGACACAGTGAAGTACTCTGCACAGAGTGTGTGCGAGATATGCATGTGTGACATGAGGCAGCAACTGATAGTGTATTGAAATCACAATTTCCAGCATGTTCTGTGATGGTATTTCTCTTTTTCATTAACAATGCAGTAGTGTGCATTTCGTGCAACTGTTTCAGTGTCCTGATCGGCCTCATCTTAATGCAGCTGTTAGGCATGTTAACATGGGGATGGAGAAGACACTGATGGCAGAGGGCATGGGCCACATTGTGGTGGTGCCAGTTGAGTCTGTCAGTAGATCGGGTTTCACTACGGATACCTCAATAGGTATGGGAAGGGGAGGCAGGCAAAGCTTGTAGGTGACAGTGTAGTGGGTGGTGGTGGATCGTTTGTGGGAAAAATTCCTGTAGTAGTTGGTGTTAGAGCTGCACCTTTTTTAGATTGGTATACCTGCTTAACTCTCTAACTAAGGAATCACCTGCAGAGGATGTCATGTTTCCAAGCAGAGAAGGAATTAGCATATTTCATCAAAATATAAGAGGTATTAGAGATAAAGTTAGTGAACTGAACTGCTTATAGATTTTGACTCTGAATTTATTGGTCTATTGGAGCACCACTTAAATAATTTGACAATTCAGAGGCTTCCTTTACCAGGATACAGATTAGCAGGCTGTTTTTCAAAGAGTTCCTTGTAGAGTGGGGGAGTGTACATATACGTAAAAAATAATATTCCATTTGAGTCCATAGATGTATCACGACACTGCACTGAACAGATATTTGAATATTGTGCAGGGGCAGTTTAATTTAGTGAAACTAAATGTTTAATTTTTGTTGTTTATAGGTCCCCTAACTCTGACTTCAGAGCATTTCTGCTCAAGCTTGAGAGGGTTCTTGATTCACTTCATAGGAAGTACCAGAAATAAGTTATATGTGTTGACTTCAATATTAATTTTGTATACGATTGTGCAAGAAAAAGGATGTTAGTAGCTCTCCTAAATTCATATGATCTCCAACTAGGGTGCAGGGGAACAGTAGCACAGCCATAGACAATATTTTTATTCATTCTTCATTACTTGATGGGCATTCTGTTAGTAAAAGTGTGAATGGCCTTTCAGACCATGATGTACCAATTTTAACACTAAAAGGCTTTTGTACTCAAACAAATGTCACATATAATTACAATTTAGGTAGGAAAGTTAATTCAACGGCAATAGAGAGTTTTTTAAACCTTGTCAAGGAACAAGAGTGGCAGGATGTTTATATTGCTATTAACATAGATGACAAGTATAATGCTTTCCCTAACACACTTCTAATGCTCTTTGAGAGTTACTTTCCATTAGAATGTTCTAAATGGGGTACTAGCAGTAAAAGTTAGCCTGGGTGGCTGACTAGTGGGATTAGGATATCATGTAGAACAAAGTGGGAATTATGTCAAAATGTTAGAAGTCATTACAATCACACTACAGTAGCCCATTACAAACTGTATTGTAAGGTACTTAAAAATATTATTAGGAAGGCAAAGAGTATGTGGTATGCAAATAGATTAGCTGCTTCACAGAATACAATTAAAACCATATTCAGATGTGAAGGAAGTGTGTGGTCAGCAGCACAAGGTTGACAATATAAAGTCAGTTTGCAGTAAAAATATTTCTGTTACTGATAAGTCAGATATGTGTACAGTATTTAACAATTATTTTTCTGAGCATTTCTGGTGAATTAAATAAAAATTTAGTGTCTACAGGGAATCGTATAACTCTCTTGGCAAATGCCTTTCCGAGATCGATGTCTGAAATACTCCTCTGATACTGACAAGCATGAGATTGAGTCAATAATTAAATCAGTGAAGGCTAAAGACTCTTGTGGATATGATGGAGTGTCTAGCAGAAAATTAAAGTACTGTGCTGCACATGTTAGCCTTGTATTTTGCCATATTTGTGATTTTTCCTTTAGGAATGGTCAGTTTCCTGAACAATTAAATTACTCAGTAGTAAAGCCACTTTATAAAAAGGGTGATAGGGATAACGTGAACATTTTTAGACCTTTTTCTATGCCATCAGTGTTTGCAAAAGTTATTGAAAAGGCTGTGTATGTAAGGATAATTGATCATTTTATATCACATAATTTGCTATCAAATGTACAGTTTGGCTTTATAAGTTATTTAACAACTGAAAATGCTATATTCCCTTTTCTCTGTGAGGTATTGAATGGGTTAAACAAAGGTTTTGAATGCTAGGCATATTTTTTGATTTAACTAAGACGTTTGATTGTGTTGATCATGAAATATTGCTCCAGAAATTGGACCATTATGGAATATGGGGAGTAGCTCACAATTGGTTGACCTCTTACTTTAACACCAGACAGCAAAAAGGGGGGGGGGTCAAATGGGGGGTGCCCCAGGGATCAGTGTTGGGCCACTCCTGTTCCTTATTTATGTAAATAACATGCCCTCTAGTATTACGGGTAACTCTAATATTTCTGTTTGTTGATGACACTAGCTTGGTAGTAAAGGATGTTGTCTGCAACATTGTATCGGTTTCAAACAGTGCAGTTCATGACGTAAGTTCATGGCTTGTAGAAATTAAACTAATGCTAAAGCACCATAAGACTCAGTTTGTACAGTTTCTAACACACAACTCAACAAAACCCGACATTTTAATTTCACAGAACGGGCGTGTGATTAGTGAAACTGAAAAGTGCAAATTTCTAGATATTCAGATAGATAGTAAACTGTCATAGGAAGCCCACGTTTAGGATCTTGTTCAAAGACTTAATGCTGCCATTTTTAGTATTCGAACGGTATCTGAAGTAAGTGATTGTTCAACATGACAATTAGTCTACTTTGCTTATTTTCATTCGCTTATGTTGTATGGTATTACTTTTTGGTGTAACCCTGCCCATTCTCATAGGATATTTTTTGGCTCGGAAACGGGCAGTTCGGGCAATAAGTGGTGAAAGTTCACGAACCTCTTGTCGACCCCTGTTCACGAGTCTGGGTATTTTGACATTGGCCTCTAAATATATATATTCCTTACTGTCATTTATTGTTAAGAATATTAGCTTATTCACGAGAATAAGCAGCTTTCACTCGGTTAATACTCGGCAGAAATCAAACCTGCATTTGGATCCAACTTCCTTAACTCTTGTGCAAAAAGGTGTGCAGTATACTGCTGCATCCATTTTCGATAAGCTACCACTTGAATTCAAAAATCTTAGCAGTAATCCATGCGCTTTCAAATCGAAACTGAAGAGTTTCCTCATGGTTCACTCCTTCTATACTGTCTAGGAGTTCCTTGAAAAATTTATCTTATTTTATGTTATATTGTTGATTGCATCTACTTAAACTTATGGCTTGACTTTTTTTGGGTTCATAAACATTTTATTTTTATCTGTACTACTTTTATGTTGCAATTTCATGAAGTGACAAGTTCCATGACCTTGGAGATTTGCTCCTCAATTTGGTCCTATGGAACTTTACGTGTTGTTGTTGTTGTGGTCTTCAGTCCAGAGACTGGTTTGATGCAGCTCTTCATGCTACTCTATCCTGTGAAAGCTTCTTCATCGCCCAGTACCTATTGCAACCTACATCCTTCTGAATCTGTTTAGTGTATTCATCTCTTGGTCTCCCTCTACGATTTTTACCCTCCACACTGCCCTCCAATGCTAAATTTGTGATCCCTTGATGCCTCAGAATATGCCCTACCAGCCGATCCCTTCTTCTAGTCAAGTTGTGCCACTGATTTCTCTTCTCTCCAATTCTATTCAATACCTCCTCATTAGTTGTGTGATCTACCCATCTAATCTTCAGCATTCTTCTGTAGCACCACATTTCGAAAGCTTCTATTCTCTTCTTGTCTTAACTATTTATCGTCCATGTTTCCTTCCATACATGGCTACACTCCATACAAATACTTTCAGAAATGACTTCCTGACACTTAAATCTACTCGATGTTAACAAATTTCTCTTCTTGAGAAACGCTTTCCTTGCCATTGCCAGTCTACATTTTATATCCTCTCTACTTTGACCATCATCAGTTATTTTGCTCCCCAAAGTCTTACAAATAATTTTTGAGCCAGTTTCATTTTGCTCACCTCATACTTATCGTATTTTAATTGCTTCAACCATCCTGTGTAATCTCACTTTATAGATAGGAGAGTTCTTTCACTTCTTCAAAAGACCACCGAGTCTGATGTTAGGTAAATCATCATTCTCCTTTCCGCCACTCTTCATCACCTTTGTATTATTCTGTTTATCCTTAAGACACATTATGTTCTAAGTACATTGTTCGCTTCTTTCAAGAAATTTTTTGATTGTTCTGTACATTTGACCAGAAGGGTTATGTTATCTACAAACCTTGGAAGTAGTACATGTCCCCCTTGAACATTTATTCAGCTTACAAAAATTTTTTTCTCTTCTTTCATTACTTCTTTGACAGACAAGTGAATAGCAATGGTGATAAGCTGTCTTACACTTTTCTTAAAATGAACTTCTCTCTCTTGATCTTCCACTTTTATTAGGTCTTCTTGGTTTTTGTAGATGTTGTAAATTATACATCAGTCTCTGTACTTAAGCCCCAATTTTCTAAGGGTTGTGAACATTTTATTCCATTTTCATTGCCATGAACTTTCTATGGGTCCACAAATACTAAGAAGATATGCTGATTATTCTTCAGTCTATTTTCCATTACCCAGCACTATCCCAGGATTGCTTCTCTGCTACCTTTTCACCTGTGGAAACCAATCTCATTACCATCTATTGCAGCTTTAACTTTTCTTTCCGTCCTTCTGCATATTGTTGTGGTCAATAGTTTGGAGGCCTGATTTGTCAGACTAGTTATTGTGTTGTTGTTGTGGTCTTTAGTCCTGAGACTGGTTTGATGCAGCTCTCCATGCTACTCTATCCTGTGCAAGTTTCTTCATCTCCCAGTACCTACTGCAGCCTACATCCTTCTGAATCTGCTTATTGTATTCATCTCTTGGTCTCCCTTTACGATTTTTACCCTCCACGCTGCCCTCCAGTACCAAATTGGTGATCCCTTGATGCCTCAGAACATGTCCTACCAACCGATCCCGATATTCCTACTTGGACATGTTGCAGCAATGGCTGATGCCTCAAATGCAATCGGACTCTCCGTTCATCTTTCAGTAGGATGGGGCTCCACCCCATTTTCATCATGAAGTTCATGAGTACCTGAACACGGAGCTGCTGCATTGATGGATCGGGTGTGCTACAGAAGGGGACAGCTGTTTCCTGAAATGGCCTCCCTGATCACCAGACCTCACTCCGTTATTGTGTATTTTTTGTATTTGTCACTCATGCCTTCTTTGTTAATTTGATGATGATTTTTTTCTGGAAACCCAATGGTAACTCTCCCAGTTCGCAGAACCTTTTAGGGTTTCTCTTCAAAATGACATATGTAGGATATCTGTACAATGTTTGGTTCTTGTGCAATAAATAATTGAAAGTGTTCCCGGACTTTATGTACACCCTGTGTTAATTGAGCGAACGACTAACACTTTTTACAAAGTTATCAACTAGCACTTCCAGAAGGTTCAGCTCCCTGCATTACACATTACTTTCAAATATATATGTTTATCTGTTTAATTATTGACTGGCCCTCATAAACACCTAGGAATTTAGAATATTTAATTTATTAAGTTTTCCCTCAGACACAATTTCTCTCAGTGCAACCAGGCCACTAACAGTGAGGTGAAGAAATGTGGAGCACATGACATGGTCAACTCTTTTAACTCTGTGTATTACATAAGGACTGAAAGCTGATAATGAAAGAACTAGATGACATTTGAAGTTTCTTGTGCCTTTGACTGTTTAGATAATATTTCAGTTCTGACCATGACTTAGTCTTACAATAAAAGTATTATAATATTCGATGCCTGATTCATGTAATTTCATTCAGGATGTTCAATGTTTAAACTTTAATTTGCTGTTTCTTATGTTTACAGTTTTTCGTGGCCCAAGCAGCAAAAGCTGAAAGACTGTAACAGTAGTGTCACCATAGTCAGAAGCAGAGCCTATTTATTAAAATACTCAAAGAAAAGACTGAAAACTAGGTGTAGAGTTATCTCAAGTGATCTACTTTTGAAATATAGTTCTTTTGAGGCTTAATTAAATATATTTTCTTTCCTTGTTCTTCTTCTGTTACTGTCCGAATATGTACTGTTTCATAGATATATTGTAACTTGTGTATTGTTTCATAAAGATATTGTAACTTTAAAAGTGTTCTCTTTCATAAATATATTGCAACTTACAAATGAAAATAAAATAAAAATAAATGTGTTTTTTGTACATGAATAGTCACCAGAGCTTTTTAACATATGGTACCCTTTTGAGCCCTTTGCTGGGCACTTAAGTGTAAATTGCAAAGTACTGTATTGACTGCTTCTCTAGTCAAATTACAGTTTGTTCCGTCGTGGGAGGATGGTGGAACGAAGTTATAAAGAAATATGTTATTATTCTCTTAATGACATGAGCATGACAACAGAGCAATAATCAAAACAGGAAACTAAATGCAACATTGTTTCAACTCTTACAATAGGGAAATCCTTTATTGTCCACTTCAGGCTATTTAGTCATTATGAAGTGGAAATTGTGAAAGTCAGATGTTAATTACAAATGCATTCAGATGAAAACAGACCATGGTTGTACCACTCCAGTGAATTTTTAAAACTTCCTGGAAATTTATGAGCACAAATCAAAGTTCACTTGGCCATGAGGATATGACAGGCAATTGTAAACATACATGACAAATAGTTGTGCATAAGCAGATGTATTGCATTCTTTTGTGATTATTTTAATTGTCTGTATGTAAATAAGGTCTGTGTTCTGCACCTACCATTTGATAATGGCTGTATATTTGAAACTGACCAATAGTGGAATAATAAACATTATTTACAGTGAAAAATAGATAACACTTTGCTGTGCAGCTAGTCTATATTCAGTATTATTGTTGATGCTAGGGTACACAGCTGCATGAAACATCACAATAGAAGTTATTTTCCTCTCTCAGTCTGCTGATTTTTAAATGCAAGACAAGCCTTTTATTTTATACAATCACAGGAGTGAGATTTTATATTTAAAACCAAAAAGTGCAACACACATGCAGGCTTAGTTGCCACACATACATAAGTAAAAACGCCATCATGCCTTATAGGTGGTTTCCTGTACAAGTGTACCCTTTTCTTGAACGCCCCGGCAGACTAATTGCCCGACTCCCACTCAGTTGCCTGCCACAGAATCCACGGACCCCAAATGGGAGCTGAAAAATGTTTGAAAGTATAACTTTATTCCATAGAAAATGCACTGAATAGGAAGAACAGTGCTCATCACAGTGTTACGGGAAAGATCATCATTTGTGATTAATACGGATTGAAGTCATGTTGGCTACATGTCCTGTGGCAGGTGCTCTGATGTCTTCTCTTTCAGTTCCACTGAAATGCATTTGAAGGCACAAGTCTGCAGAACAGACCAAAGTGTAAATTCTGAATCATTCCAGTTTCAGTGGAATGTGTTACAACTAAAAGGGGCATAGTAGTGTGGCCAAAGGTCTACATCATTTGCATTAGTGGAGACCGAGTGAGGTGGCGCAGTGGTAAGACACTGGACTCGCATTCGGGAGGACGACGGTTCAATCCCGCGTCCGGCCATCCTGATTTAGGTTTTCCGTGATTTCCCTAAATCACTCCAGGCAAATGCCGGGATGGTTCCTATGAAAGGGCACGGCCAACTTCCTTCCCTAATCCGATGAGACCGATGACCACGCTGTCTGGTCTCCTTCCCCAAAACCAACCAACCAACCATTAGTGGAGGATTTCACACTTTTGTGCCATGAGCTTATAGATGCTGATTTGCAATTTGTCTCATTCCACAGTAGTTGGTTTCTGTTCACCTTTGAACTCGCACACTGTTGATCATACGTGGAAACCATAAAAGTATTGGATTCCAAGTTTCTTTATGCAGTTCAGTAAAGTGTTTTGATCATTACAATCATTATCAGACTGATCTGTCTTTTTAAACCTGATAAAAGAAGCAAATAATATTTTAGTCGTCATGGGTATTGTCAAAGAATATGAAAAGATGATAAAATTGTGATGAACTCTCATGGACTTTGATTTAAGGCCACAGTGTGGTAATGGCAGTTCTATATCACAGGTCATTGGTGAAAATATGCCCATCATTCTCTAGGTCATGGGTGTGATTACCTGTTGATGTGCAGCAGATGTGTGGCATGACCAATATTTAAAAACAAGTTGCATCTCTTCACAAGCACATGGTTTTGTTTACTATGATTGGACACTGTTGGTGAGAACTGACTTCCTGGAGGGGGAGGGGGGGGGGGGAAGGGGGGGGGGACAACCTGGGAATTTGTTAAGAAATCGTTTTGTGAAACATTTTTCGATTTATGAGTAAATCCCTGGCATATTGACAAGGTTGCGACTGTCACTGACTGAGGTGCTAGTGTATGCAAGGACTACCTGTAATTTTTTTAACGAAAGCTATAAAAGGAAAATATATTTTTATGAATCATTTTATTGTTTCTTGAAATATTTGCCTTTAAATTGTACCTGTATTTAGCATGTGTTTTGAACCCATGCTGTAAACTTTTTTCCACTTTTATGATACTTCAAATACATTGTATTTGAAAGCTCAACTGCTTCTTGGGTGATCAAAAATCACTGTCCAAGCACTTTTAATTCAACATAAGGGAACAAAAAGAAGTCACTATGTGATAAATCAGGTGACAAGGGCAATGAGACACTAATTTTATGTTCTCCATCAAATGAACAATGGTTTGGCGAGTTGTGTGTCATGAAGCATTGGCGTGATGAAGAGTGATGCAAGGTTTTCAGTTGTTTTCCTGATTTTATTGATGACTTGCAGCAAAGAAATTGTTGTAACCATCCAGCATTAACTATTCTTCATTTCTCTAAAACAACAGCTGTGATATTTTCAGTGTAACCAAAAAACAAGCAATTATATTATGGGAAATGTTTTGTGAACCAACCACTTTTGTTGGTTTTTCACATTTGAACTCACAAACTGTTGATTATACGTGGAAACAAAAACAGTATTCGATTGTAAGTTTCTTTATTCAGTTCAGTAAAGGGTTTTGATCATTACAATGATTGCCAGACTGATCCATCTTTTTAAACTTGATAAAAGAAGCCAATAACATTTTAGTCATCATTGGCATTGTCAAAGAATATGAAAAGCTGATAAAACTGTGATGAACTCTCATAACCTTTGATATAAGGCCACCGTTAGTACAGTGTGGTAATGGCAGTTGTATATCGCAGGCCATGAGTGTCAGTCGCAGTTCTATCATATTTTTATATTTTGTGACAGTGCCAGTCACGGGTAAAAATTTTATTTGCTTCTTTTACTAAGTTTAAAAAGACAGACCAGTCTGCTGATGATCACAGCGATCAAAACCAAATACTGAACTTAATGAACAAATTTGTTCATTAAGACTGTTTTGGTTTCCATGCATTCTCAAACAATGGGCCTGTGTCACCTTCAGGTTGAACATTTGATTGCTGCTTAGTTTATGGCTTTTATAGATAAATGCAAGTCTTATCTCCTGCTATGGTGATGTATATGGATTGTACATTTCCTTAGAATTTAGTAAGCATTTCCTTCCATCAGTTTAAATGATCCTGTTTTTGATATTTGATTTAGTCTATCAGGGGAAAAAAAATAAATGTATTTTTTCATGGTTTAATGTGCATGCACAATCGAACTTAGTTATGCCTAAGGATGCCTCTGTTTCGTGGTAAGTCAACTATAGATTCCTCTTCATTCATTTTATGTACAATATCAGTGGTTTTTGGAACAGTACCAGTTCTGGTTAATTTTCACAAAATTAATCAAGAAAATGGTTCAAATTGCTCTAAGCAATATGGGACTTAACATCTGAGGTCATCAGTCCCCTGGACTGAACTACTTAAACCTAACTAACCTAAGGACATGACACACACCCATGCCCAAGGCAGGATTTGAACCGTAGCAGCAGCACGGTTCTGGACTGAAGTGCCTAGAACCACTTGGCCACAGCAGCTGGCACAAAATTAATCACTGGCGAAAACATGACCACGACGAAATTCTGCAAACCAATTACAAACAGTCTTTTTCTGAAAGAGATTGATTACCAAAAGTTGAACAAAGCTATTTGAGGCACTGTTGTTGAGTTAGGCCAATAACCTGAAAAAACAGGAGAACCTTCACCTGAAATTTAAATTTTTTCACACCGCTGCTCATAAATGGTCACTCTAAATGAAGAATTTAGCGCATTTTTTAGCTACAGTTGTTTTGTCAGTGAAGATGACAGATTTTAAAATAATAGTAAATTCACATCTCATCTCAGTGGTGCCATTTAGTGAGCTCAAAGTGACCTTCTTATTAGATTTTGCAGTTTTTTGATGTTATGCAATCATGTTTGTATTACAATCTTTAAATATGTTTTTATAATAATTGTCTGACAAACAAAGAAACACTGATTTGTTCCACAAATTTGTGCTGCTATAGACAGTGAGTGTTTCATGAAAAACACTGTTGACAAGAATTTGTTAGAGACAAGCTTGAAATGAGAACTGGAAACTAAATTGGAAAGCATTAGACCAGTTTGACAGGAAACTGATAGACCTCACAGTGTGCAAACTGTTTAGTTTGAGGTAGCTCTATTACTGCGAATTAAGATCAATCCCAGCACCAACATATGATCCATTGTCAAGGTACTAAATACAGTAAAACCCTGTTAACTGAACTCAGGTCAGCCGATACCTAGGTTATCCAAAACATGTCTGAAAGTTGCAAATAAGAAATAGTAAATAAAAAAAATAAAATTAGAGGCACCTGTACTGCAAGGAAAGAATCTGAAGCGACAGTGTAGTTTGGCTGTGGTTAGAGGAGAGAGGTGAGTACCTGACTTTGAGTTGCTACCCCACCCACTGACTCACCTGCCTCAACAAAACTACACTGCCAACAATAGTGAATTTGAGTGATTGTTTCTTTCCATTGCATGCGTATTCTTGTGTTGTGGTGACTAAGTGGAAGCATATTGTGATTACTTTTTCCGATAAGTTGGCTGCTATCAATGAATATGAAAAAGGAAGTTGTGCAATGTAAGGAAAAGATAGATCGCTACTTACCTTGAAAATGACACATTAAGTTGCAGACAGGCACAATTAAAAGGCGCTTACGGATTAGGCTTTGGCCACGCCTTTATCAGAAAAAGAAAGAGAAACATACATCATTCATTCACACAAGCAATATCCATGGGCATGCAGAGTTAGTTTCACCGTCACCACTATGTGCATGCATGGGCAAGGAAACATCATCTCAGATTGGACCACCATGTAGGTGGCGAAAACGTACAGGTAAGGGAGTGAAAATGTTTTGCAAAAGACCAAGACTGGAATAGCATACAGGCAAAGAACATAACTAGGGGACAGATGCATGTACTGTAAAAGATTGCACCTCACCACAGGATTGTGAAAGGACTGAAGATCCAGGTAATCCTAAACAGGAACAGGGAGTATTACAGGCAATGTCTGCTGAGGGTTTGACTAACATTGACTATACTGAACCTCTGAGAATGGCTAGTATCAAATGTGCCACGGGCACACATTCTGACCCTCAGGATAAGGAAAGAGAAAGAAAATCACAATATACATGCAAATGTAGCAGTGCCATAAGCAACCAGGATGGGGGAAAGGACATCAAAGTCACCAAGAATGATTTGTAGATACAAAACAAGGAGAAACAGAATCATCCCATCAGCAAAGGAGCAGAACTTGAACAAGCACAAGATTTATCATGGTCACAATTCAAACTGGGTTGACAACATTCGATAAAAGATCAAGTAAAGGCATGCATCAAAGTTACACCTTTGCGCTGAAAAAACTAAACAGAATCGAATCGGCGACTAAAATAATTTTCCAACAAATATTCCTGTTGGGAAGGCAGACATCATTCTAATACAAGAAATTACTACTGCAAAACTAGTAGGCATGTCAGGATATGAAGCAATACTGAATGTCGGCAGAGAAACTGGCACAGCTGCAGTGTTTTGAGGACTACAATGCATGCCAATGCCCATTATTGAATCAGGCTGTAGCATCACAATTTACTTCTTAGGCGTCCAAATTATTAATATTTATGCACCTTTGGGGACAAACGCCACCAAACATGAACGCAAAGAATTTTTCACCATAGCAATAGCTAGACTTGTAAATAGCATCTGCACCCTGATGATTTTAACTGTGTAGTTAGTCACACAGATCAAATTGCTTATGTGAATTTTAACACTGAGCTACAGAGTTTAATCACTGGCTTCCAGTTATCTGGCACCTGTAGGATAATGTATTCATAAGGAACCCTTTGAGTGTGAGGTCACAAAAGACCAATGACATTTACGGCAGTCGATGCCCCACACATTGTCTAGCATGCTGCCACAATATCTGCTGCTAATGGCAACAGGGGACGGTACTGTAGGTATCCAGTGGTGAGCACAGCATGAGGCTATGGAGAGTAGTTGAACTGCTTAGTCCACAAGTTACTCATAACAGTGCTACAGTGCTGGTAGTGTTGATACAAAGCAGAGCAATGGCAATGATAAACAAAGCAAACAAATTCATTATATCTACAACTGCAGTTGCTGCAGTTGAGATTTCGTTGGAAAGGAATTGAAGGAATTTTGCAGAGTGAAAAAGAAGTGGCAGTTAAAATATTAGCACTTCTACAAGAAGAGCCAGTGAAGTATGTAGTGTCGTATATGCTCAACTGTGTGGACAATGTACATAAAGTGTACAATGATGACGATACGTGCTTAACAAGTGGAATTGATTTTGAAACAGTTGTTGAGCCATATTGTTCATCATCCTTGTCGAACAGGGAGTCATAATCCCGTATTCAGTGAAACATAATGAAGTTCAATTGATGTCCAGGGAGCAGATACTAAACATAATTATGTACATGGATGATCATTCACAGCATAATAAAAATTCGAATAAGTCTGCAGTAATATGACCGTGTAGTGCATAAGAAAATGACAGATATTCAAGGGAGGGCAAGGTGCACTTGTTACAAAAACTGATGTTTGTGTGTTTCAAGGGTGCTCGATACAATTTGCAGGATGTGGGTGATAGCGACCTACTACGTTATGCGCATCAAATTTCGCATGACGTAGATTACAATGATTTCAAGGGCAGCAGTGGATGGTTACATAACTTCCAATAGTGATACAGAATTGGAAGACATAAGATTACAAAATTTCAAACAAAGCATCAACTTGAAAATGCACAACAAACTGCAGATTCGGTCCAAAAATTTATAGATGAGGTAAATAAACTTATCCCATTGTACAGCAAGGAATTTGTGTTCAACTACAAACAATCAGGACTTGAAGAGGAAATGCATATGGAAGGAACCCCAGAAATTAGAGGTACCAAGAAAGTTGTATTAAGATCAGCTATCATCATTGCCTTAATGCATTTGTACACAGTTATGCCGACTATTAATCTGGTTGGTAAATTGGCTGGAAAGTTATTTATTGTGCTGCGAGAAGATGGAGGTGCTCTGTCCCCTACGATTCTTTCTTGCGTGCATGATCTTGCAAGGGCAGTAGGGAATATTTACGTCACAACAAGCAAAGTGGGAAAATGCGCATAAGAGAACTACAACTATGGTATGAGCACTATTTTTGGCCAATAGCTGGTGAAAATTTCTTGCTTTTGCTTGATTCGTGGTCTGTGAATAAAAAGCATATTCCTTTAGAGCAAACTATCCATCCCGAAAAGTGTGTAAAATTGCAGTTCTTACCACCTGTAAACACAGGACAAATTCAGCCTCTGGATATATTTTTTTCCGTGCCTATAAAACATATTGTACTATCTGCAGCTATGCCTTAAAGGATAGCCAATTCCACGATGAGCTTCATGACAGACTGTTTCACATTCGGTTGCATGCCATCACATTCCTTCAATTCTCCTTGTCACCCCGTTACACCAATATGATTCTATATGAATTCTTTAAGATGGATACCTAGCCGAAAGTCCTGGATAGTTTGTAACCCCAAGGAGTTCACCTACACCTGCGATCTTGATGGGAACCAATGTGATCACTGTGGCATGCCGTTTTTCATTCGGTGTTCAAGGTGCAAGTTAATGGTTTACTTTGAAGATTTCTTGAATGTTGATGATTTCCATTTTGTGAAGTGTAATATGTACATCCCACAAAAGGTTGATCTCTGCACCCCCTGGACACACATTTTCCGTCGCCCTCCTGATTCAGTTGGTGAGTCATTAGTAGCTAATATTTTTCCTGTCATAATTGTTAACACAAAATTTTCAAATGAGCCCACTAAAGATTGAATTTGTGACCTCACACTCATGGAGTTCTGTGTCAGTAAGGCCTATTCACATATCACAGCTAATGCAACAAGTTGGTTAGACAACATGTATGTATCACAACTCAAAAACAAAATATATGTCTCGGAATTTTGGCTCACAGCCTTTTCAGATCATTCCGCATATCACATCAACATTGCTCATACATCACAAAAAAATCTACAGGAGTAGAGAATTATGGCAGCTTAACTGTAGTTTACATCTTGATTCGGTATTAGAGTACAAAATAACCCAGACCTGGAACAGATTGACAGTATGGTAAGAGCACAACATACCTGAAATCCAATGGTGGGTAGTAATAGCTAAGCCCACATTAATCAACTGTGTGAAAGAAAAAACAAAGGAAAAGGCTACCGGTATCAGGCAAAAATTAATGCAGGAATATTACTTTTTGGCATTGTGACATTACACTGTATGAGGTAGGTGCTCAAATGTATTAAGCTAAAATTATTAGTTTTACAAAGAAGCATACGACAGGTTGTCACATCGGCCTGGGACGGAAGTGATCTATGGCAACAATTAACAACCTCACCCCATCAGGTTCAAGCACTCGAAACAATGTGCAGGCATTTTCAGAAAATTTTCAGACTAATGAAGCAGTTGTTTGTGAGACACAGCAGAGCATCAAACGGGCTGTTCTGGCACACTTCGCCTTCATGTATTCTATAGAAAGTGCATTTTTTGAAGATTGGTAAAACAACCTTGGATCCTTGTCTAAGATTAGTGAAGAGGTGATGGGAATCTTCTAGCTTAAGTTGCTGTGGATGAGATTTATGTTTCACTTTGAAAGGTCCCAGTGCTGAAATCGGTGGGTCCAGACTGTTTGTCAGTGGAATTTTACAGCAAATTCTGGCATTTCATATGTGGGGACAATAAAAAACAATCTGCAGTGAGATCCAGCAAGGTATATAGTACCACTGGCAGCTGCAGGCGATAACATGCAACCAGTTGCCTACACCAATGTTGAATACAAAGTATTTGCTAGTGTCACTAACATTGAATAAAACTGAATTGCATGGAGGCTTCACACACCACCAAAAATTCGTGGTCCCAGGACTTAGAACGACTGACATATTGGCACACTATCGAGACGTCATCCATCTTACTTGGGAAGGGCCAGCATCTCTTCGTTTTGCATACCTCGATATCCAAAAAGCAAATGACTGAGTGGAATTTGACTATCTTGAAATAGTCGTGGATGAAATGAGATTTCTTACGTAATTTATCAAAATACCAGTGTATGTGTACAAAATGGGCACACCTGAATCAACATTAATGGTAATCTTTCAAAAAGATACAGCTGCAGAGGGCCATCTGTCAAGGGTGTCCTTCTCTGTGTGCAACAGCAATGGAACCTTTTCTCCAAAGATGACAGACTGCATTGAGCTGATACCGTATACACGGAGTGAAGATCATTACAGTAAACGCTCACGCAGGTGACCTGAGTCTAATTTTAAATGATTGGAAAGATGAAATCAGCATAACTGGCATGGCACTCAACAAATATGAAAGACCCAGAAGAACCAGAATCAACACGGATAAATTAGTTTGTATTGACCTGGGACCCAATTATCTATATCGATGACATTCATAGTTGCATAGAATTGACAAAAAACATTTTGGGCATGATCATCACAGCGAATCCCAAGCATGTGTTACAACTCAGTACTGTTATCATCGGCATCATCATTATCAGAACTCAACTGGCAAGAGAAGGTTCAGTCAGTCAACACAAAATTAAGGAGCCAAATCCTTCAGAGTGTAGATAGAGTACAAGTGACTTGCTCCATCAGTGCTCATGAATTATCCAAGCTACGCCACGTAGCTGCATTTCTACCTACATCTGGAAAATATGCGAGACAAATACTTTCCAGTGTGGCATGGTATGTCTGGAGGCTCAGTTTGTTCTAACTACTACTACTCAGCACAGCTAACCCATGTATAAATGGCAGAGTTGGGTTGAGAAATCCGTACCAGCATTGCATGACAATATTCTTAAAATTGGGTACAAGGAAAATACCCGGGAACGATGCAGGAAACATCGCAGAAAAGATCTTCCAAATGTTCGGCCCTCAGAATTGAGGTTGCCGATTTATAATGATCCAGAAAGAAAAATTTACAGATATGTGTACATCTACTACATAAGAATAAGCTACTTAGGAGAGGACATACTGAAGCAATCCTCAGTAAGGGTCTACCAACAATTTATCCAAGGCACTTTATGGCAATGAAATATCTTCACAAAAATTCGTCACAAGTTTGGGAAAATGTTCTGGCAAGATTATACCTGCAAATATAGAGCTCTGTGGCTTGATTCCATCACCGAAACCTGCTGAAGTCATACTAAGAAATGAAAATCAAATTGGTCCTCCCAGCCTTTGCAAAGTGTGTAGTCTTGAAGCGAACATGTAACACATATACCTGTGCAAGAAAATGAATAGTATTCGGAGCGGGGTGGGAAAAAACACTCTTTATCATGAGAACTGCCATAAATATGATAAACATTGATCAAATTTTGTGACCAGATTGGAAATTTTTCCATTGTACTAAACACTGCATTTGCCTGGTTGGTTGGACCCTTGACAATTTTTCTCACCAATCTCTAGGATATTGATATACAGGCATTTACTGATTATTTGCCATTGCAATACTGGAGCCTTAAATCTCATGTAGGAACCTGATGCAGACCAGCAGTGCACAATTACATGTGTGTGATTCTCGAGATTGGTGAACAAAGGAAAATAACGGTGAAGAGTATTCAATTATTCATTAACATGATCATCTGATGGAACAAGGAAGTTGGGAGGAGTCATCTGGACAAATAACTGATTGGTGTATCTCTGTCTTTTAAAAAATCTTAGGTTTTATATATAAGAGAAGGAATTGATATGTTTTGCATCTCGCATATAAATTCGTATGGATACAGTTTTAATTAACAAAACTTGGACAGGTGTCTTTCATCTACAAAAAATTTGAGAAAATCATTCATATCATTAACATAACTATCACTTGTTCATTTTCTTGTAATGCACGTGAAATTCTTATTTCAGGAAAAAACTTAAATCTTGTAGTACATGTTGCACATCTGCTGCTTAATTTCTGTAATTTACATTTAAAAGTGGTTGAAGCATAAATAAAATGTTCTGCAGGAAGAACTAAAAACAAAGCATTTTCCTGAAGTTACAAAATATTTTTATCACTATCCTCATTGTTACTATAATAATAATAATAATAATTATTATTATTATTATTATAGTAACAACGAGGATAATTATTATTATTAATTCCTTGTTTAATGACAATAATTTGAAGGATATTCTGATTATGGTTAATCTATGCATCAACATTTGCAAAACCTTGTAATTCTCGTAATTCAGTTCCATAAAAGATTTTTGGGGGAAAATGTGGTCTGTGGTTAGCATATAATATACAAATTTTGCTGGTTGTAATGATTAACGGCATGCAGATGCAGGTGGGAATCGAAACCACTGCATTAAAGACACATGATGCGTATCAAAAGGACATGTGTCTGCAACTGAAAAAGTGTCTTGATGATCTCTCCAGTGGTAAAAGATTCCAGACTAACCCTCATTCAGTTCTCTGGGAGGGACTGCCATGAGAAAAAGACTGAATAACCAATGAAAGGGTGACATTCTATGGCTCGGAGTGTAGAATGTCAAAAGTTCGATTGTGGTAGGGCAGCTACAAAATCTGAATACAGAGGCTCAATTTAGATACAATGGTAGTCAGTGAAGTGAAATGGAAAGACAATAAGCGGTTCTGGACGCTCAAATATAAGGTAAGATCAAAAGCACTACAATATGGAATAACAGGAGTAAGATTTCTTATGAATAAGAAGGTAGGAAAGAGAGCGAGTCACTGTGAACAGTTCAGTGTCAAGATTGTTCTCATAAGAATCAAAAGCAAAAAACCAATAGAGCAGGTACGCATAATTGCCGATGTCACAAGGAGCAGACAAGGAGAAGAGAGAGAAAGTTTATGAGAACTTTGAAGGGGCAATTCAGTACGTAAAGGGAGATGTAAATCTAATAATTATTAGTTTCTCCATGTGCTGATGACCTCACCATTGACTGCCCGTCAATTACCCCACCCTCCTCCCCACCTCTCTACCCCCGGTTTATACATGTTTATAGAGTGCTGTTGTTCTACACATGTATACTCAATTAATGAAAGGGTGCTCCAGTTGCTGATATATTCTTTATTAAATGCAACTACTGGTTTAGGCCATCACATGCATGCTTTTTTCAAGTGGATATGAAACAGCTATTGTTAATTTATAACGTAATTGTTTCATAAATATTTCACATAATAGGATATATAAAACGAGAGTACAAAAAATGTAAATATCACACATTGTGCACTAGATATACATATTTTTTTTACTATAGATGTGGAAACTTCACAGAATACCAAAGATAACAAGAGCAAGGGAGTATGAGAACTATCGCACAATCAGCTTAACTACTCGTGCATCCAAGCTGCTGACCATAATAACATATAGAAGAATGGAAGAGAAGATTGAGGATATATTAGATGACGATCAGTTTGGCTTTCGGGAAGGTAAGGGCTCCAGAGAGGCAGTTCTGATGTTGTGACTGATAATGGAATCAAGTCCTAAGAAGAATCAGACACATTCATAGGATTTGTCAACCCAGAAAAAGCTTTTGACAGTGTAAAATAGTCCAAAATGTTCAAAATTCTGGGAATAATAATATACAATATTTACCAAGGACGAGGTCTTGATTTAGTAATGGTGTAAGACAGCGATGCAGTCTTTTGCCCCTATGCATCGTAGAAGCAATTATGAGAATAAAAGTTCAATAGTGGGATTAACATTCAGGGTGAAGGGATATCAGTAAAAAGATTTGCTGATGACACTGCTATCCACCATGAAAGTGGAGAAGAATTACAGTACCTGTACAGTGGAATCAACAATTTAATGAATAAAGAATGTGGATTGAGAGTAAACCAAAGAAATATGAGAAAATGAGATCAGGAATAAACTTAACATGAAAACTGGGTGATCATGGAGTAGAATTCTGCTACCTTGGAAACAAAATAACCCATGATGGATGAAGCAAGGAGGGCATAAAAAGCAGAATAATACAGACAAAGAGGGCATTCATGGCCAAAAGAAATTTACTAATATCAAACTCAGAACTTAATTTGAGTAAGAGATGTCTGAGAATGTACACTTGGAGCTCAGGACTTCATGACAGTGACTCATGGGCCATGAAAAACTCTGAAAGAAAAGGATTGAAGAGTTTGAGATGTAGTTCTCTAGAAGGATGTTGAAAATTATGTGGACTGATGAAATAAGTAACGAGTAGGTTTTCCGCAGAATTGGTGAAGAAAGGAATGAATACATGGAAAACACTGACAAGAAGAAAGGGCAAGATGATAGGATGTGTTAAGACATCAGAGAATATGTTCCATAGTACTAGAGGCAGCTGTAGGGAGCAAAAACTGTAGAAAAATGGTGTTTTCTGTAAAAATGACTAATTACTTCTATTCAAGAATTCCTCTATGTTATATAGAAGGGATTTTTAAGGAGAAACATCTTTATTCTATATTTGAAAACACTTCTGCTACCGCTCAGACAATTTATTATCGTGGTTTTTATTGTTTATTTATTTGCAACATACACCAATACAAAATGTGTAGCACTACATGTATGTATTGCATGTGTGTTGTGTAATGTTTGTGTTGTATGATGATTATGAGAGAAGGAAGAGGTTGAAACTTGGTGTCAGCACATAGCCTATACGTTGTGAATAACAGCAAGGGGGGGCCACCAAGTTTAACGTCTCCATCCGATGGATGTATCACCATCAACAGTGTCACACGCCCTCACTTCACGAGAAAGTGTGGAGAGGTTTGGTATTTAAACCAGGACAATGGGGCAAAGTCTGGTGATCAGGAACTTTATGCCACCATTTCTCCACCCTTTGCACAGCCAAATACTGTTGGTGAAAATATGTTCCACATCCAACATTCAAACCGGCTTACCCTCAGGTCGAGCACCACCGCACAAGTGTGATTCAAGTAAAATGGCAGATCATTAACATGAAACAACAACACTAATGGCCTAATGATCAAACCCTGTGGGACATTCACTGTAAATTTTCTGCATGCAGATGATGTTGTGTTCCTCTTTGCATTATTCGAGCAGCCTGGGGTAACTTTCTACACTCTGTTAAGTAAGAACTAAAGCAGGGATGTGCTACACTATGTATTCCACAAAAACTTAACTTCTCTTACAGAATACTATGATTGACGCAATTAAAGGCCACTGATAAGTCACAGAAGATGCCAAATGATGATGTTTTACCATTTAAGTTTTTATACGTGCTCATTAAATGCATAAATAGTGGCCCTTTTGAAATCCAGTCTGCAATCAGTTCTGCATCCCATGACTATGTAGGAGGTGACAATCCTGGAGCACATTACCCTCTAAAAAAAGGAAAAAAACTCATACTGTCTTATTTGGAGATATGTTTCGCCCCATATGAACTTTTTACGTCAGTATGATCTCATTTCAGATGGAGTAGTGGCGTTAATTTTTATTTTAAAATGTCCTCTGTATTACTTCTTCAATATACTGGTTTGCTTTCTCTTTTGAACTATTTGCACCAATTTTCTCTTCTATTTTTAAAAAGTATTTATTAAAAGTGTCTTCTAAATGTGAACTGTATTTTTCAATCCTCCCATTCCCTTTAACAAAAGTAATGTTATCTTCTATGGTTTTTCCCTGTCACTCTTTTAACACTTTTTCATATTGATTTGGTTTTACTGTCTGATCTGTCAGGTTGAAACAATAGCTTCATACTCATGGATTATTTTACAACTTATCTTGGTATATTGCAGCACTGTGCATGAAATGATATTATTTCTGGATACAAAGTCATTAAGAAATACGAGGTCTGTTCAAAAAATTCCGGAACATTCGTAATTTCGCGCCAATGATGTGTTGGAGCGAAATGCGGTAGGAATCCATGCACACTCCTGTGTTTAATGTGTAACTGCCGGAAGTCTCTTTGTTGTATGTCTGTTAGTTATTGTTCGGTGCTGTATTGAGTAGAACGTTGTGTTGCACAGTTGGCGAATTTCGATATGGCTGAGTTAGAGGAGTAACGGTCTGCATTACATTTTGCGTAAAACTCAAGAAAACCTTTACAAAGACACACCAAATGATTCAGGAAGCCTACGGTGATGATTGCTTAAGACGCACTCGGTGTTACGAATAGTTTACAGGGCTTAAAAATAGCCGGGCGGAAGTTAGAGATGGCCCTCGTTCATCGGTGACGCTCATGTTAGGAACATTATCGAAATTGTGCGTTCCAATCGAAGACTGACTGTACAAGAGATTGCAGAAGAATGTAACATTTCAGTTGGATCATGTCATGAAATCCTGACACAGCATCTTGGAATCCGTCATGTTGCCGCCAAGTTCGTCCCACGGCTTGTAGGTCTAGACTAGAAAGACCTTCGCCTCGCAATCTGTGAACAGCTTTTGGATCTCGCAAATGAGAACGAGATGTTCCTTTAGAGAATCCTAGCTGGTAATGAGACGTGGGTCGACGTGTATGATGTTGAGACCAAGGTTCAATCTTCACAATGGGTCGGGAAAGGTTTTGCAGGACCGAAAAAAGCTCGTCAGGTCAGGTCAAATGTCAAAATCATGCAATTTTTTTTTATTTTTTATTTTTTTTTATTGACGGATTAGTTCATCATGAATTCGTGCGACAGGGGCAAACTGTTGCCTGAAATTTTGCGAGACAACTCATGGGTCTTACATCACGATAACGTATCCGCACGTTCATTCCTGTTGGTGCGTGACTTGCACAAAAAACGAAATCCTCCGTACTCTCCCTTGTGACTTTTTTTATTTCCAAAATTATAAACCCCGTTGAAAGAACGAAGATTTACAACGATAGACGAGATAAAAGAAAATTCGCGCGGTCCAGCAAGAGGCGTACAAAGATTGCTCACGAAAGTGGAAACGGCGTTGGGAGCGGTGTATCAATTATTGTGGAGGAGCGTATTTTGAAGGAGACCATGCACAATAAGTAAAAGATAAGCGCAGAAAAATTTTGTCGACAAAATTCCGGAATTTTTTGAACACACCTCATACACCTCCGTACGAGTCCAAATTTCCGTTAACCTGCGTCGTGCTTAAGCGAAATGTACGATGGACGCCGTAAAATCGTTGTGCAACCAGGCTCAAATGCCGGTTCTCAAATATTTTTCAATAGTACCTCGGAAAAAGAAGGACGTCTCGCCTCTAGGGATTCCCCTTTGAATTCACGAAGCATCTTCTTAATACTTGCATGCTGATCAAAATCACCGATAACAAGTCTAACAGCACGGCTTTGAAATGCTTCGATTTTGCCCTTAATCCGACCTAATGGGTATCCCACACACCCGAGCGGTACTCAAAGACGGGTCGCACTGGTGTTCTATATGCCGTTTTCTATGTAGATGAGTTACACTTTCCTAAAATTCTCCCAATAAACCGAAGTTTGACTTTCTGCCTTCCCCACTACCGTCCTTACAAGCTCGTTCCATTTCATATTGCTCTACAATGTTGTGCTTAGATATTTAATCAACGTAAACTGTGTCACGCAGTACACTACTAATGCTGTATTTGAACATTACGGGATTGCTTTTCTCACTCATCTACACTAACTTAGGTTTTTGTACATTTAGTGCAAGCTGTCATTCAACATACCAACTAGAAATTCTGTGTAATTAATCTTGTACTCTCCCAGAGTCGCTCAACGACGCCTCCTCCCCGTACACCACAGCATCATCAGCACATAGCTGCGCATTATTGCTCACAGTGTCCATCAGGTCAATTAAGTGTATAGTGAATAAGAGCAGTCCTCTCATACTTCCCTGGGGACTTCTGACGATACCCTTCTCTGATGAAAACCTCTCATCGAGGTCAGCGTATTGGGTTCTATTAACGTAAAAAGTCTTTGAACCACTTACAATTCTGGGAACCTATTCCTTATGCACATAGCTTTGTTAACAGTCTACAGTGGCGTGCTGTGCCAAACGCTTTCCGGAAATCTAGGAATATGGAATTTGCCTGTTGCTCTTCATCCATGGTTCGAAAGATGTCATGCGAGAAAAGAGGAAGATGAGTTTAACATGAGCGATGCGTTCTAAATCCGTGCTGATTTGTGGACAGGAGCTTTCCTGTCTCAAGGAGATTTCTTATATTAGAACTCAGAATATGTTTAAGGATTCTGCAACACACCGATGTTAAGGATATATTGGTCTGTAATTATGCTGGTCTCTTCTTTTACCCTTCTTATTTGCTGGAGACACAGTCGCTTGGACGTTGCACTGGGTAAGAGATTCACGACAAATCCAAGCTACTGTAATATCCACGCCTATATTTTGTTCAAAATATTATTCACGACGGCGTTTTATGTGGAATGTGACTGAACTTTGATCCTATTCTCGTAATACAAATAAAAAGGACTTCATCGAACTTTGATCCTATTCTCGTAATACAAATAAAAAGTACTTCATCCTTAATAAACTAATAAATAATTATTATCAACGGCATGACTTAATGTTTTGTAAAAAATTGTGTCTCAGACATACCCATGTAAAAAGATAATGAAAATCTTAATCTTTTGTTGTCTATGATTTCGTCGGGGTGCACTCAGCCTCGTGGTACCAATTGAGGAGCTACTCGACCGAATAGTAGCGGCTTCGGTTAAGAATACCATCATAACGACCGGGATAGCGGTGTGCTGATCCCACGCCCCTCCTATCCGCATCCTCCACTGAGGATGACATGGCGGTCGGATGGTTCCGGTAGGCCACTCGTGACCTGAAGACGGAGTGCTTTTTTTTTCCTTCTTCTTGTTTGAACTACTGTACTCATAAGGTGTGATTGATGTCTCGTAACACAGAGGTCTGTAAAAACTGTACTAAAATGTTGTTACCTTGCTAACCGATATTTGAAAATAGAGCCTGTAATTATTATTGAAATGAATCTTCTTTGTTTGGAGTTTTATTTCATTGTAATTCTCGTCGTATATAAATGCTAATTTTTCTGCTCAGCTGATCTACAGCGCAGTTTATTGGTAAATAGCTAATATTAATGTGTATTGTAACATTGAGAAATATTTTCAAATATTAATGAATATAGTGAAGGTGAAAAAAGATGTAATATGTATTTTTTATCACGAGTAAAACACTGCCTGAAGCAGAATCGATAATGATTGTATTATGTTAGCCGCCGCCTTAGTGAAATATTGCAGCGGCAATTTTAAATTGATGTTCTATACAGACTTAAATGTTGTTGGACCGAGGCCGCATCTCGTGGTCGTGCGGTGGCGTTCTCGCTTCCCACGCCCGGGTTCCCGGGTTCGATTCCCGGCGGGGTCAGGGATTTTCTCTGCCTCGTGATGGCTGGGTGTTGTGTGATGTCCTTAGGTTAGTTAGGTTTAAGTAGTTCTAAGTTCTAGGGGACTGATGACCATAGATGTTAAGTCCCACAGTGCTCAGAGCCATTTGAACCATTTTTTTGTTGGACCGTTGCTATTCACATTGTATATAAATGACCTTGTGGATAACATCGGACGTTCACTGAGGCATTTTGCGGATGATGCTGTAGTATGGTGAGAGGTTGTAACAATGGAAAATTGTACTGAAATGCGGGAGGATCCGCAACGGATTGACGCATGGTGCAGGGAATGACAACTGAATCTTAATGTAGACAAGTGTAATGTGCTGCGAATACATAGAAAGAAAGATCCTTTATCATTTGGCTACAATATAGCAGGTCAGCAACCGGAAGCAGTTAATTCCATAAATTACTTGGGAGTAGGCATTAGGACTGATTTGAAATGGAATGACCATATAAAATTAATCGTCGGTAAAGCAGATGCCAGACTGAGATTCATTGGAAGAATCTTAAGGAAATGCAGTCCGAAAACAAAGGAAGTGGGTTACAGTACACTTATTCGCCCACTGCTTGAATACTGCTCACCAGTGTGGGATCCGTACCAGATAGGGTTGATAGAAGAGATAGAGAAGATCCAACGGAAAGCAGCGCGCTTCGTTACAGGATCATTTGGTAATCGCGAAAGCGTTACGGAGATGATAGATAAACTCCAGTGGAAGGCTCTGCAAGAGAGACGCTCAGTAGCTCGGTACGGGCTTTTGTTGAAGTTTCGAGAACATACCTTCACCGAAGAGTCAAGCAGTATATTCCTCCCTCCTACGTATATCTCGCGAAGAGACCATGAGGATAAAATCAGAAAGATTAGAGCCCACACAGAGGCATACCGACAATCTTTCTTTCCACGAACAATACGAGACTGGAATAGAAGGGAGAACCGATAAAGGTACTCAAGGTACCCACCGCCACACACCGTCAGGTGCCTTGCGGAGTATGGATGTAGATGTAGAATAATTGTGTACTAGTGGTCGAGGACCCACTCTGAGGTAATAAATTCCAGTTAGACTGTGAGTACATGGAACTCTTATGAATGCAAACAGCATCTTACGTGGTATAAATTCTTATCCGCTGATGTATGAAGCCTGGTAATTTCGTAACAACTTTCATGAAATGTTTTGACAGGAAAATACATTAGAGTTGTGTACGTGTGGTATTGTGGGACAAAACTGTTCATTTTGCTTAAAGAAAAGTGTTGCTACCTCGAGATAAAAGTAGCGTTAATTTTGATAAACGATGTACAACTAGCAAAGAGTCTTTTAAATAACAGCACTGAAATTACTAAAAATCGTTAATCTTGTTTATTTCAGATTACTTATCATACATTTAGCTTGTTTGTTGGTTATAAATGATTACTTTTGTGAATGAACTTAGTGAGATTTACACTGCTTGACAGACAACATTGCTACTTGTTCCCAGGTGGAGATTTATTTAACAAAATAACGTTCATTAGCCGGGAAAGGCAAAGATTAAATAAAACTTCGTATTACGTTAATAATAAGTAATTAATTTTATTGTATTCTTGCCGAACGTGTATAACACAACACAAGCACAATGACACCACACGTCACACTACGTAATGGGCCAATACCTCAGCGAACTCTCTGTAAACCCAATCTGGTGTTCCATCGGGACCTGGCGACATTTTTGTTTTCAACTCTTTCAGTTGCGTCACCGTATCAGGAATGCCTCCATATTGGAGTCTGTGCGACAGTCAAATGACGGTATTGTTGCACTATCCTCCTGCAAGAATTATTTCTTAAAATCGAAATTTAAAACTCAAGCGTTCCTTTTGCTGTCTTCTCTTGCCACAATAGACTGGTTGACGAGTGACTGTCGATAGTACGGCCATCTGTGTGAATGAGGTACGCGAACTGCCCCACCGGTCTGTCGGAGGACGAAGCTCACAAACAGCTGAGGGTTGCCGTACTCATTGTTGCCTTCCTAGCCGGATGCAAATGGTCTTGCCGGATGTCGGTGCAGCGAGCGAGGCTGAAGCAGAAGCAGACGCAGCTTTCAGTCCCGTCACCCACAGCGGATGACGGACCATCAGGCTCGGAAGACGCAACACTGTCGCTCTGCCAGCAGATACTGATGAGGCATCAGAACTCCGTGTTCAAGTGTTTTTTTCCAAGGTTTCAACAGGTGCTGTTCTTGCTCTGCTCTCCCATGGCTTAACCCTGCATCTGACAAATGATGTTCGCACAGGTTGAGCGTACCATGTTTGGCTTCCACATGCCACGGGAAAGTTCTTTCTACTTCGGCCAGGTTCCCATCGACTCGCGTCTTCAGTGTAACTGTTGTGCTAGACGTTATACCTAGGACTGTGACGTAACACAATTGTTAATCTTAGTCACTGAAACTTTGGGTCCTGTGATGCAGGGGCCCTCATGATCTTAGCGGTCACAAAACTGCTGTGCATAAGGAAATAGTATCAAGTTGGAAACATGTAAATTAATTAAAAATTACCGAAGTGTGTGGCGGAGGGTACTTTGTGTGATATTTCCTCCCTATTCCTTTTTCATTCGGCAACGCTTTGCGGTAAGAATGATTGCTGATAAGCCTCGTTGTGAGCTCGAATCACTCCAGTTTTTATCTTCACTGTTTTTTTTCGTGAGATCCACTTGGGAGGAAGCCACGTGTTGGTTGACAGAGGTGAAGAGAAACTGAAATATACCTGAAATTTACCACATGTCTGCTGTAATCTCATCAAAATATTTCAAATCGAAAGAAAAATGTCACAAATGGTTCAAATGGCTCTGAGCACTATGGACTTAATATCGGAGGTCATCAGTCCCCTAGAACTTAGAACTACTTAAACCTAACTAACCTAAGGACATCACACACATCCATGCCCGAGGCAGGATTGGAACCTGCAAACGTAGCGGTAACGCGGTACCAGACTGAAGCGCCTAGAACCGATCTGCCACACCAGCCGGAAAAAAACCGAGACTAAAATGCAGAAAATAATTATTTAAATAAAGGATTTTCAATATAACACATTTTAAAATAGACTAAAAGTATAAAATAAATTTTCCTACTCCCATACGGATTTCTAACCCCAAACACATAGCCCTGAAAATTTGTGGTTGTGAATTTTTAATTACTGTGACAATACTTTTAAAACTTACAGCGAAAAACTTGGGGCGCTTACAATAGATAACACTAAGGAATCTGTATGGGGTTAGGAATCTGTATGGGACTAGAAGAAATTACTTAATATCAATATGGGATTATACAGCCAACCGGTTGCAAATAACTGTTCGGTACATTGACCAAGATTTAGACACCTAATAAGGGTGTCTTCTCAGAATGAAATTGACAAACTCTACAAAATAATACATAAAAAATTTAGAATGAAAAAAAACCGCGTTGAACAAGATGACAGTTCTCATGACGTACAAATGTTAGTTATGTAAAACTACATTGCGAAAAAGCAAGGGTCAGAAATTAAAGCAGCTATGTTCAAGTCAAAAATAAAATAAAACGTTCCAGCCTGTTCCGTAGCTAGGAACATCAGACTGATCGGCCTAGTGGCTTACATTACCGCCTGGAAAACAATACAAGCTGCGCCGCCTATCGGGCTCACACAGTGGTATGTGCCCATTTGAAACATAATAACAGAAATAACGTATAAAAGGAGAGTTAATTTTAAAGAAATGGAATATAAAGGAAGAGACCTTAAAATATTTTCGAAAATACAAAATAGTCATGTAGATTAAGTATAACTAAGAGCCATATATTAGGCTTTACAGAAATTTTTATTATGTGAAGAACAGAATAATATTGAAAAAATGTTTACAATCTAGACAATATTTGTATGAAGGTAACTTTAGTAGCACATATCTATGAGTTTCGAAGAAAATGATATTTCGGAACCAGAGATAGGAAAATACAGTAAAAATAGTGGAATAAAATTCCGCCAGCAGTGGATCCAAACAATTTTTGTTACATAGTTGTACTCTGTTCACTGAGGATGGGGCAATGAACAGTTTACAACTGCGTAACAAAAATTGTTTCATCGCATTTTTTGTCATATTACATTTTCTATGTATTATTTTATCGGGTTTGTCAGTTTCATTCTGAAGACACCCTTAATAGGTGTCGAAATCTAGGTCAGTGAACCTAACAGTTATTTGCAACCGGTTGGCTGTATAATCCCTATATTGAAACTAGTGTGCCGCGTGGAACGACTGCGCGGTTTGAGGCGCCATGTCACGGATTGCGCGGCCCCTCCCGCCGCAGGTTCGAGTCATCCCTCAAGCATGGATGTGTGTGTTGTTCTTAGCATAAGTTAGTTTAAGTAGTGCGTAAGTCTAGGAAACCGACGACCTCAGCAGTTTGGTCTCTTAGGAATTCACACACATTTGAACATTTCTGAAACTACACTACTGGCCATTAAAATTGCTACACCACGAAGATGACGTGCTACTGAAGCGAAATTTAACCGACAGGAAGAAGATGCTGTGATATGCAAATGATTGGCTTTTCAGAGCATTCACACAAGGTTGGCGCCGGTGGCGACACCTACAACGTGCTGACATGAGGAAAGTTTCCAACCGACTTCTCATACACAAACAGCAGTTGACCGGCGTTGCCTGGTGAAACGTTGTTGAGATGCTTCGTGTAAGGAGGAGAAATGCGTACCATCACGTTTCCGACTTTGATAGAGGTCGGATTGTAGCCTATTGCGATTGCGGTTTAGCGTACCTCGACATTGCTGCTCATGTTGGTCGAGATCGAATGACTGTTAGCAGAATATGGAATCTGTGGGTTCAGGAGGGTAATACGGAACGCCATGCTGGATCCCAACGGCCTCGTATCACTAGCAGTCGAGATGACCGGCATCTTACCCGCATGGCTGTAACGGATCGTGCAGCCATGTCTTGATCCGTGAGTCAACAGATGGAGACGTTTGCAAACACAACAAACATCTCACGAACAGTTCGACGACGTTTGCAGCATCATGGACTATCAGCTCGGAGACCATGGCTGTGGTTACCCTTGACGCTGCATCACAGACATGTGCGCCTGTGATGGTGTACTCAACGACGAACCTGGGTGCACGAATGGCAAAACGTCATTTTTTCGGATGAATCCAGGTTCTGTTTACAGCATCATGATGGTCGCATCCGTGTTTGGCGACATCGCGGTGAATGCACATTGGAAGCGTGTATTCGTCATCGACATAGTGGCGTATCACCCAGCGTGATGGTATGGGGTGCCATTGGTTACACGTCTCGGTCACCTCTTGTTCGCATTGACGGCACTTTGAACAGTGGACGTTACATTTCAGATGTGTTACGACCCGTGGCTGTACCCTTCATTCGATCCCTGCGAAACCCTACATTTCAGCAGGATAATGTACGACCGCATGTTGCAGGTCCTGTACGGGCCTTTCTGGATACAGAAAATGTTCGACTGCAGCCCTGGCCAGCACATTCTCCAGATCTCTCACCAATTGAAAACGTCTGGTCAATGGTGGCCGAGCAAGTGACTCGTCACAACACGCCAGTCACTACTCTTGATGAACTGTGGTATCGTGTTGAAGCTGCATGGGCAGCTGTACCTGTACACGCCTTCCAAGCTCTGTTTGACTCTATGCCCAGGCGTATCAAGGCCGTAATTACGGCCAGAGGTGGTTGTTCTGGGTACTGATTTCCCCGCATCTATGCACCCAACTTGCGTGAAAATGTAATCACATGTCAGTTCTAGTTTAATATATTTGTCCATTGAATACCCGTTTATCATCTGCATTTTTTCTTGGTGTAGCAATTTTAATGGCCAGTAGTGCAGCATACGGTTGCTGAGTAACATCCATGTTTAAAAATGTAATTATTTAATACTTTTTATCCATATCCAGAACGTGTTATATTTGTAAAAATTTCATTTAAATAATTATTCCTGTTCCAGTTACGAATAGTTCGTGGGGAGAACTTTTCTGGCATTCTACATCTACATCTACATTTATACTCCACAAGCCACCCAACGGTATGTGGCGGAGTGCACTTTACGTGCCACTGTCATTACCTCCCTTTTCTGTTCCAGTCGCGTATGATTCGCGGGAAGAACGACTGTCTGAAAGCCTCCATGCGCGCTCGAATCTCTCTAATTTTACATTCGTGATCTCCTCGGGAGGTATAAGTAGAGGGAAGCAATATATTCGATACCTCATCCAGAAAAGCACCCTCTCGAAACCTGGCGAGCAAGCTACACCGCGATGCAGAGCGCCTCTCTTGCAGAGTCTGCCACTTGAGTTTGCTAAAAATCTCCGTAACGCTATTACGGTTACCAAATAACCCTGTGACGAAACGCGCCGCTCTTCTTTGGATCTTCTCTATCTCCTCCGTCAACCCGATCTGGTACGGATCCCACACTGATGAGCAATACTCAAGTATAGGTCGAACGAGTGTTTTGTAAGCCACCTCCTTTGTTGATGGACTACATTTTCTAAGGACTCTCGCAATGAATCTCAAACTGGTACCCGCCTTACCAACAATTAATTTTATATGATCATTCCACTTCAAATCGTTCCGCACGCATACTCCCAGATATTTTACAGAAGCATTGCTGGTGGACGCGAATCTCTCTAATTTCATCTTCATGTTTTTATCTGGAAACACACGTAGGAGGAAGCAATATATTGGTAGACTGTTCCAGCAACGTATGCCGTCGGAAATTTGTCAGCAGACCACACCCTGACGCAGAACACCTCTCTTGCAGCGTCTGCCACTAGAGCCACTTAGCATTCCCGCGACGCTTTCGCGCTTACCGAATGAACCTGTAACAAAACTTGCTACCCTTCTTTGGATCTTCGTTACTTCCTCTACCTATCCTGTCTGGTAGGGATTGAAAACGACGAACAGTATTCAAGTATTGGTCGAACGACTGTTTTGTAAGCTAGTTGGCTTGTTGGTAGACTACATTTCCTGAGGATTTTTCCAGTAAATCTCAGTCTGGCATCTGTCTTACCCGAGATTAATTTAATGTTGTCGTACCACTTAAAATCGCTCCGAACGCGTACACTTAGATATTTTATGGAAGTAACTGCTTCCAGTCATTGTCATGTAATATTGTGTAATCATACAATAAAGGGTATTTTTGTATATTTGTTCACAATAAGCTACACTCGAGGGTCAACTGCCACACCCTGCACGAAGCATCGATCCTTTGCACGTCTTCCTGCATTTCGCTACCGTTTTCTAGCTTTGACTTCTCTGTATACAACAGTGTCATCCGTGTAAAGCCTCATGGAAACTCCGACGCTATCTACTTGCTCATTTGCATTTTTTTTGAGTAATCGGCCTTCTGACAAGTTTGATGTGGCCCGCCATGAATTGCTCTCCTGTGCCGATCTCTTCATCTCAGAGTTGCACTTGCAGCCCACGTCCTCAATTATTTGCTGGTTATGTAGTAATCTCTGTCTTCTTCTATAGTTTTTGCCTTTTATAGCTCTCTCTAGTACCACGGAAGTCATTTCCTGATGTCTTAACAGATATCCTGTCATCCTGTCCCTTCGTCTTGTCAGTGTTTCTTACATATTTATTTCCTCTCCGATTCTGCACAGAACCTCTCATTCCTCACCTTATCAGTCCACCTAATTTTCGACGTTCGTCTGTAGCACCACATCTCAAACGCTTCGATTCTCTACTTTTCCGGTTTTCCCGCAGTCCATATTTCACTACCATACAATGGCTCTGAGCACTATGGGACTTAACTGCTGTGGTCATCAGTCCCCTAGAACTCAGAACTACTTAAACCTAACTAACCTAAGGACATTACACACATCCATGCCCGAAACAGGATTCGAACCTCCGACCGCCGCGGTCGCGCAGTTCCAGGCTGTAGCGCCTAGAACCGCTCGGCCACACCGGTCGGCCTGAAATTAAGGCTATGTTTGATACTAGTAGACTTCTCTTGGCCAGGAACGCCCTTTTTTCCAGTTCAAGTCTGCTTTTGATGTCCTCCTTTCTCCGCCCGTCATTGGTTATTTTGCTGCCCGGGTAGCAGAACTCCTTAACTTCGTGAACTTCAATCCTGATGTTAAGTTTCTCGATGTTCTCATTTCTGATGCTTCCCATTGCTTTCGTCTTTCTTCGATTTACTCTCCATTCATATTCTATACTCATTAGACTGTTTATTCCCTCCAGTAGTTCATGTAAGTCTTCTTGGCTTTCACTCAGGATAGCAATGTCATCAGCGAATCCTATCATTGATATCCTTTCACCTTGAATTTTAATTCCACTCGTGAACCTTCCTTTTATTTCGATCGTTGCTTCTTCGATGTACAGACTGAACAGTAGGGGTGAAAGACTACATCCTTGGTTACACCCATTTTAATCCAAGCACTTCGTTCTTGGTCGTCCACTCTTGTTATTCCCTCTTACCTCTTGCACATATTATATTCGCCTCTCCGTATAGCTTACCCCTATTTTTATCACAATTGCGAACAGCTTGCAACTATTTAGATTGTCTAACACTTTTTCGTCGTGTCGACAAATGCTATGAACGTGTCTTGATTTTTCTTTAGTCTTGCTTCTACACTCCTGGAAATTGAAATAAGAACACCGTGAATTCATTGTCCCAGGAAGGGGAAACTTTATTGACACATTCCTGGGGTCAGATACATCACATGATCACACTGACAGAACGACAGGCACATAGACACAGGCAACAGAGCATGCACAATGTCGGCACTAGTACAGTGTATATCCACCTTTCGCAGCAATGCAGGCTGCTATTCTCCCATGGAGACGATCGTAGAGGTGCTGGATGTAGTCTTGTGGAACGGCTTGCCATGCCATTTCCACCTGGCGCCTCAGTTGGACCAGCGTTCGTGCTGGGCGTGCAGACCGCGTGAGACGACGCTTCATCCAGTCCCAAACATGCTCAATGGGGGACAGATCCGGAGATCTTGCTGGCCAGGGTAGTTGACTTACACCTTCTAGAGCACGTTGGGTGGCACGGGATACATGCGGACGTGCATTGTCCTGTTGGAACAGCAAGTTCCCTTGCCGGTCTAGGAATGGTAGAACGATGGGTTCGATGACGGTTTGGATGTACCGTGCTCTATTCAGCGTCCCCTCGACGATCACCAGTGGTGTACGGCCAGTGTAGGAGATCGCTCCCCACACCATGATGCCGGGTGTTGGTCCTGTGTGCCTCGGTCGTATGCAGTCCTGATTGTGGCGCTCACCTGCACGGCGCCAAACACGCATACGAACATCATTGGCACCAAGGCAGAAGCGACTCTCATCGCTGAAGACGACACGTCTCCATTCGTCCCTCCATTCACGCCTGTCGCGACACCACTGGAGGCGGGCTGCACGATGTTGGGGCGTGAGCGGAAGACGGCCTAACGGTGTGCGGGACCGTAGCCCAGCTTCATGGAGACGGTTGCGAATGGTCCTCGCGGATACCCCAGGAGCAACAGTGTCCCTAATTTGCTGGGAAATGGCGGTGCGGTCCCCTACGGCACTGCGTAGGATCCTACGGTCTTGGCGTGCATCCGTGCGTCGCTGCGGTCCGGTCCCAGGTCGACGGGCACGTGCACCTTCCGCCGACCACTGGCGACAACATCGATGTACTGTGGAGACCTCACGCCCCACGTGTTGAGCAATTCGGCGGTACGTCCACCCGGCCTCCCGCATGCCCACTATACGCCCTCGCTCAAAGTCCGTCAACTGCACATACGGTTCACGTCCACGCTGTCGCGGCATGCTACCAGTGTTAAAGACTGCGATGGAGCTCCGTATGCCACGACAAACTGGCTGACACTGACGGCGGCGGTGCACAAATGCTGCGCAGCTAGCGCCATTCGACGGCCAACACCGCGGTTCCTGGTGTGTCCGCTGTGCCGTGCGTGTGATCATTGCTTGTGCAGCCCTCTCGCAGTGTCCGGAGCAAGTATGGTGGGTCTGACACACCGGTGTCAATGTGTTCTTTTTTCCATTTCCAGGAGTGTATTATCAACCGCAAGGTCATAACTGCATCTCTGATGCCTTTACCTTTCCTAAAGCCAAGCTGACCATCATCTAACAAGTCATCAGTTTTTTTAATTTACGTATATTGGGATAAATAATTGTGTTATAACACTCTCCTGGGCACGCCAAAGTTACTTTTACGTCTGAAGCCTTCTCTACGTTGAGACTGACATGTGTTGTGTTCGCTAGGAACTCGTTACTCCTTACTCCAACCACACATCTGGTCTGGTATTCCGCACACTCGTGTTTTGTTCATTAGGTGCCAGAATGGAACTGCATCGGACGCCTTCTGGAACTCAAGGAACACTCCAACTGCAGGGACGCCTATCTCTACTGCTTTCTGCGTCTCGTGCGCGAACAGAGCGAGCCGGGTTTCACACGACTGGAAAAACTAGATCTCATACACAAGCTTAGTGATCTGCCGTTGCATCATTTGCGAACGGAACAGGGAGAGGGGCAAATAAGAGTTGCAGCAGAAGTTAGACGGCTTGTGGTTCAGAGATATAGGTCTGAATAACTGCCTACTGTTCGCCGTTTAACACAGTAGGACATTCGAACAGAACTGACCCTAATTCTACCACACGGGGCGTCACGTCGGGTCGTGATGTGGAAATCGCCCTAACGCTACAAATGGACGCAGCTAACTCACTCCGCTGGCATTCAAGAAGGCAGGAACTTGACGATTTGGCAATCTGGTAGCCGCTACTCACAAAGCGCCAGTTGAGGAGTGCTTTGGGCGGCCGGTGTGTGTATGCGTGTGGTCCCCACGTCCCCCGTGTAAGTCTCTGTGGCCGCATGAGCAGGGCCTCGCTCTTACCGCCGTGTAGGGAACATCAACAAGAGCAGACGGCATGAAACATTAGTCGCCTCTGCTTATTTATACTGCGTAAGTCACCGTGAGGTGAATGGCGGAAGGTACGGTTAGGTACTTACGCGTTCCATAACCATTTAAACGATTCTTTTGTCGAAATGATTTGGAACGATTCAATTACGGCATATGTATACGTGATTAATGTTAACATTAATGACTATATAATTTTTTGGTCCTAATCATGCAGCTGCTCTTAAAATTTTGTAGCTTTTTACTTTTCTCGGGATACTAGTTTTTAAATAAAAATTCGTTCATGGCACAGAAGTTGTCTGGGAGAAATGATTTTAGGTTCGATTTAAAACTTGCTTTGTTACCTGTCACACATTGTATGGTACTGGGAAATGATCAAAAAATTTTGTTGCTGCATACTGAACTCCTTTCTGAGCCACAAATAGCTTACAAGGGAACCTCCCCATCGCACCCCCCTCAGATTTAGTTATAAGTTGGCACAGTGGATAGGCCTTGAAAAACTGAACACAGATCCATCGAGAAAACAGGAAGAAGTTGTGTGGAACTATGAAAAAACTAAGCAAAATATACAAACTGAGTAGTCCATGTGCAAGATCAGCATTATCTAGGAGAGTTCGAGTTCAGGAGCGCCGTGGTCCCGTGGTTAGCGTGAGCAACTGCGGAGCTACAGGTTCTTGGTTCAAATCTTCCTTTGAGTGAAAAGTTTACTTTCTTTATTTTTGTAGAGTTGTGATCTGTCCGTTCGTTCATTGACGTCTCTGTTCAGTGTAATGAGTTTAGTGTCTGTGTTTTGCGACCGGACCACAAAACCGTGCGATTAGTAGCCGAAAGGACGTGCCTGTCCAATGGAAACCGAAAACATTTGATTGCAAGGTCATAGGTCAACCGATTCCTCCACAGGAAAACACGTCTGATATATTCTATACGACACTGGTGACGGCATGTGCGTCACATGACAGGAATATGTTGTCGACCCACCTAACTTGTACACTTGGTGAATGGGTAAAAAGATTCTTCTACCTTGCCCAATTTAGGTTTTCTTGTGGATGTGATAATCACTTCCAAAAAAGTGTGAAAACATAAGAGTTTGTCACATAAACTGCAACAAATGAATGCAACAGTCGCACAGTTTTGTCTGTGCTCTGTCAAAACATCTTTTTAACATTTTCAAATTTTTCAGTGTGTAGACCGTCAAATCCTGCACATGTCCAAGCAAATCTGAACATGTCCTGGAATTTTGGAGAGCGAAGTTGATTATATGTGAGTGCCTGAACTTTGATAATTGTCTGAAAATAAAAAATTAAAATTTTCTCCCGAGGGAAGACTTGAACCAAGTACCTATCGTTCCGCAGCTGCACACGCTAATCACAGGACCACGGCGCTAATGTGTTTACACTCACATGTATGTTGCCTATCTTACACATGGACTACTCAGTTTGAATATTTTGGTTATTTTTTCATAGCTCCACACAACTTCTTCCTGTTTTCTCGATTGATCTGTGTTCAGTTTTTCAAGGCCTATCCACTGTACCAACTTATGACTAATTCTGAGGGGGGGTGCGATGGGGAGGTTCCCTTGTTAGTAAAATGACTGTATGGTAATTATGGCCGGCAGTCCCCCCACCCGGGGAAGTTCGGCCGCCGGTCAAGTCTTTTCAGCTGATGCCACATTGCGCGACTTCCGTGTCACTAACAGCTCTAATAATGGGCAATAAATGTCTTTTTTCCCTTAGCGTTGTAGAGATGGACATAACTGTTCTTCTCAAATTGCGATGAATTATTTATGACGAGTTTCATTAGCGGTTATATCCATTGCGAAGGTGCATTTAAAATGCCCAGCTCCTTGAAGAAGTGCCTATATGACGACCCCAGGTGAGCACCACATCTTACTCTTATTGCTCGCTTTCTCAATCGATATTTTTTTCTAAGTGATGAGGCACACAATAAAATTATTCCATAAAAATTACTGAAAGCAAATATGCAAAATATGTAAGGAGGTTGACTCCTTTGTTTCCAAGACTAGCAGTTATACAGAGAGCAAAAGTAGCTGAACAAATGTTTGAGCAGCTCACTAATAAGCTTCTTCCATTTCATGTTTTAATCAACATGTACGCTTAGAAATTTGGAGCGTTCTACCCCGTTTGCTGACTCTTCCTCATGTGCTACATCGATTGTTGATACGTCTGTCTGTTGCTCAGAACTGAATGTAGAGCATTTTCCCAAAAGTAAGGGAGAGTTCATTTTCAGAGAACCCTTTCTTGCAGACAGAATTCAACATGTCACTGTTAACGGAACAAATTGGAAGATGTAGATGTAATCGCCGGAGTATCCCAAGGAAGAGCGACGGGACCGTTACTGTTTACAAGTATATAAATTATCTAGTCGAGCGGTTCTAGGCGCTTCAGTCTGGAACCGCGCGACCGCTACGGCCGCAGTTTCAAATCCTGCCTCGGGCATGGATGTGTGTGACGTCCTTAGGTTAGTTGGGTTTAAGTAGTTCTAAGTTCTAGGGGACTGATGACCTCAGCTAGGGGACTGAAGACCTCAGCTGTTAAGTCCCATAGTGCTCAGAGCCATTTGAACGATAAATTACCGAATAGAAAGCATCGGTAGCTCTTTAGGACTGTTTGCAGATGATGCGATGGCTGTATGAAAGTAGCAAAGCCAAAAGACAGTAACGATTTGCAGAATGACGTACCGAGGATTGAGAAATTGTGCAGGCTCTGGCAGTTGACCCTCAACGTCAATAACTGTAACACTTTGCGCATACATAGGAAAAGAAATCCGCTATTGTACAAATACACTACTGATGACAGGTTGATAGAAACGGTAACCACCGTAAAACACCTAGGAGTATCTCCGGAGCGAGCTCAACTGGAATGCCTATGTTGTTGTTGTTGTGGTCTTCAGTCCTGAGACTGGTTTGATGCAGCTCTCCATGCTACTCTATCCTGTGCAAGCTTTTTCATCTCCCAGTACCTACTGCAACCTACATCCTTCTGAATGCCTATATGAAACATTAACGTCGATCGGCCGGCCGGTGTGGCCGTGCGGTTCTAGGCGCTTCAGTCTGGAACCGCGTGACCGCTACGGTCGCAGGTTCGAATCCTGCCTCGGGCATGGATGTGTGTGATGACCTTAGGTTAGTTAGGTTTAAGTAGTTCTAAGTTCTAGGGGACTGATGACCACAGATGTTGAGTCCTATAATGCTCAGAGCCATTTGAACCATTAACGTCGATCGCAGCAGGATTTTGGAACATACTGTATATTGTGTTCGAACATTGTGAATTACCTCGATGAAAACGGTCTATTGACACAGAGTCAACACGGATTTAGAAAATATCGTTCTTGTGAAACACAACTAGATCTTTACTCACACGAAGTGTTGAGTGCTATTAACAAGAGATGTCATATTGATTCCGTATTTCTAGATTTCCGGAAGGCTTTTGACACTGTATTACACAAGGGCCTGATAGTGAGATTGCGTGCTTATGGAATATCGTCTCAGTTATGTGACTTGTTTCGTGATTTCCTGTCAGAAAGGTCACAGTTCTTAGTAACTGACGGAGAGTCGTCGAGTTAAACAGAAGTGAGTTCTGGCTTTCCCCATGGTAGTGTTACAGGCCCTTTGCTGTTGCTTATCTATATAAACGATTTAGGAGACAATCTGAGCAGCCGTCTTAGGTTTGGAGATGAAATATCAAAACAAATTGCATAACGATTTAGGAAAGATATATGTATGGTGCGAAAATTGGCAATTGACCCTAAATAACGAAAAGTATGAGGTCATCCACATGAGTGCTAAAAGGAATCCGTTAAAATTCGGTTACACGATAAATCCGCCAAATTTAAAGGGCGTAAATTCAACTAGATACCTAGGAATTACAATTACGAACAACTTAAATTGGAAGGAACAAATAGAAAATGTTGTGGGGAAGACTAACCAAAGACCGTTTTATTGGCAGGACAATTAGAAAATTTAACAGATCTACTGAACAGACTGCCTACACTACGCTTTTCCGTCCTCTTTTAGAATACTGCTGTGCAGTGTGGGATCCTTACCGGATAGGACTGATGGAGTACATCGAAAGTTTCAAAGATGGGCAGCACGTGTTGTATTATCGTGAAATATGGGAGAGAGTGTCAATGAAATGATACAAGATTTGGGATGGACATCATTGAAAGAAAGGCGCTTTTCGTTGCAGCGGAATGATCTCACAGTATTTCGATCACTGTACTCCTTCCCTAAGTGCGTCTTTTCAGGGGCGCATTCGGCCCTGACTTTATTTTTATGGGTGACCACATCGAACTGCGCAGGTAGAGGAGCTCTTAGTATGAGAGGATGTTAGGTGAATGGACAGGCCTATCAGTTCCCCGACTTAAATCCCATCGAGCACGTATGCGATGCGTTGGGGCATGATTGCAGCACACCCACATGTACCAACGGCCATCTAGAAATTGTCAACGCTCCGGTGGAAGAATGGAACACCTTACCACGAGAACTCCTTACCAAACTTGGGCTAGCATCGGAACACACTGCAGATCATACACTGCCGTTCGCGGTGATCAAACACACTTTTAGGAACCGTGTCTTCAGTGCAATTACTGTCGTTCAATAAAAGTCGTTTATGTTCGTCTCACTGCGTATTTCTTTCATCTAGTTTCTGTACTACAGTGTAGCAGCTCTTTGTATGTGTGGTCCAAGTTCCATCGAGCCATGTTACTTGGCATTGGTACATCATACTAAGTTTTACAGCACGTTGCACACAAGTGTAAATACACTACTGGCCATTAAAATTGCCACACCACGAAGATGACGTGCTACTGAAGCGAAATTTAACCGACAGGAAGAAGATGCTGTGATATGCAAATGATTAGCTTTTCAGAGCATTCACACAAGATTAGCGCCGGTGGCGACACCTACGACGTGCTGACATGAGGAAAGTTTCCAACCGACTTCTCATACACAAACAGCAGTGACCGGCGTTGCCTGGTGAAACGTTGTTGTGATGCATCGTGTAAGGAAGAGAAATGCGTACCATCACGTTTCCGACTTTGACAAAGGTCGGATTGTAGCCTATCGCGATTGCGGTTTATCGTATCGCGACATTGCTGCTCGCGTTGGTCGAGATCCAATGACTTTTAGCAGAACATGGAATCGGTGGGTTCAGGAGGGTAATACGGAAGGCCGTGCTGGATCCCAAAGTTCTCGTATCACTAGTAGTCGAGATGACAGGCATCTTATCCGCATGGCTGTAACGGATCGTGCAGCCACGTCTCTATCCTTGTGTCAAGAGATGGGGACGTTTGCAAGACAACAATCATCTGCACGAACAGTTCGACAACGTTTGCAGTAGCATGGACTATCAGCTCGGAGAGCATGGCTGCGGTCACCCTTGACGCTGCATCACAGACAGGAGCGCCTGCGATAGTGTACTCAACGACGAACCTGGGTGCACGAATGGCAAAACGTCATTTTTTCGGATGAATCCAGGTTCTGTTTACAGCATCATGATGGTCGCATGCGTGTTTGGCGACGTCTCGGTGAACGGACATTGGAAGCGTGTATTCGTCATCGCCATACTGGCGTATCACCTGGCGTGATGGTATGGGGTGCCATTGGTTGCACGTCTCGGTCACCTCTTGTTTGCAATGACGGCACTTTGAACAGTGGACGTTACATTTCAGATGTGTTACGACCCGTGGCTCTACCCTTCATTCGATCCCTGCGAAACCCTACATTTCAGCAGGATAATGCAGGACCGCATGTTGCAGGTCCTGTACGGGCCTTTCTGGGTACAGAAAATGTTCGACTGCTGCCCTGGCCAGCACATTCTCCAGATCTCTCATCAATTGAAAACGTCTGGTCAATGGTGGCCGAGCAGGTGGCTCGTCACAATACGCCAGTCACTACTCTTGATGAACTGTGGTATCGTGTTGAAGCTGCATGGGCAGCTGTAACTGTACACGCCATCCAAGCTCTGTTTGACTCAATGTCCAGTCGTATCGAGGCCGTTATTACGGCCAGGGGTGGTTGTTCTGGGTACTGATTTATCAGGATCTATGCACCCAAATTGTTGAAAATGTAATCACATGTCAGTTCTAGTATAATATATTTGTCCAACGAATACCCGTTTATCATCTGCAATTCTTCTTGGTGTAGTAATTTTAACGGCCAGTAGTGTAAGTGTAACATACTGCACATAAATGGAGGTAGAGGTCTATTACTGTTGGTTTATACTGTTGGCGAGAAACGACTCGAAATAGTAACTGCCGTAAGATACCTAGGAGTGACCGTCCGGAGCGACCTAAAGCGGAATGACCACACGAAACGTCTTATACACCGAGCTGACAAAAGCCGTGGGACAGTTCTTAACATCGTGTCCGAACTCCTTTTTGCACGACGTAATGCAGCAACTCGACGTGGCATGGACCCAACAACTCGGAAGTCCCCTGCAGGAATACTGAGCCATGCTTCCTATGTAGCCGTCCATCATTGCGAAAGTGTTGCCGGTGCAGAATGTTGTGCACGAACTAACCTCTCGATTACGTCCCATAAACATTTGACGGGATTCATGTTGGACAATCTGGGTGGCCAAATTAGTGCCTCTGAGCACTATGGGACTCAACATCTGAGGAAATCACTCCCCTAGACTTAGAACTACTCAAACCTAGCTTAACCTAAGGACATCACACACAGTCATGCCCGAGGCAAGATTCGAACCTGCGACCGTGGCAGCAGCGCGGTTCCGGACTGAAGCGCCTAGAACCGCTCGGCCACAGCGGCCCGCTGGTGGCCAAATCATTAGGTCGAACTGTCCAGGATATTCTTCGAACCAATTGCGAACAGTTGTTGTCTGCGCCACACTCTAACGCTAACATCAGCTCTTGCCAACTGAAATCTGGACTCAGCCGAGGAGGCCACGGTTTCCCAGTCATCTAGGGTCCAACCGATATGGTCACGAGCCCAGGAAAGGCACTGCAGGCGATGTCGTGCTGTAAGCAAAGGCACTCAAATTGGTCGTCTGCTGCCATAGCCTGTCAACGAAAAAAAAGTGAATGCCAGTTTTCACCACACTGTGCCAACGGATACGTTTGTTGTTTGTCCTTTATCACTGACAACTCTATGTACACGCCGCTGCTCTCGGTCGTTAAGTGAAAGCCTTCGGCCACTTCGTCGTCCGTGGTGAGAGGTAATGCCCGAAATCCGGTATTCTCGGCACACTCTTGACACTGTGAATTTCGGAATATTGAATTCTCTATCGATTTCCGAAATGGAATGTCTCGTGCATCTAGCTCCAACTACCATTTCACGTTCAAAGTTTCCGTCGTGAGCCATAACACCACGGAAACCTTTTCTCATGGATCACCTGAGTACGAATAACAGCTCCGCCAATGCACGGCCCTTTTGTACCTAGTGTATGCGATACTTCAGCCATCTGTATATGTGCATATCGCTATCCCTTAGAGCAGGAAAAGTAGACGTCAGCTGAGATCTGATGAGAGAATCTTAGAGAAATGCAGTTCTTTCTCGTAAGAAAAGTGTTACAAGACCCTTATTTGGCCTATTATTGAGTATTTTTCGTCTGCCTGAGACCGTCACCAGATTGGAGTAACAGAAGGGATGGCCAAGATGCAATGAAGAGCGGCACGTTTCGTCCCAGGTCGTTTAACAAGCGACAGAGGATAACGGAGATAACAAACTACAGTGGCAGATGCTACAACGGAACTATTGTGCCTCATGGAGAGGTTAACTGTTGAAATTCCGAGAGACTATGTTCTAAAAAGATCGAGCAACACGTTACTTCGTATCATATACATTTCGAGAGATAATAATAATAATAACTATTATTCTTATTATTCCCTCTGGTCCAATGGCGCGGTGCAAGTCTTTAAATCTTACGACACTTGAGCAACTTGCGTGTCCCTAACCTACCCCAGTAATCCTGTTAGGGAAAGGGGACGCATTGTTCAACCTGGAACCCGAACCACGTGTCGCTCCTGGCGAATCTTCACATCAAGGAGAGAAGAAGCCTAGGTTAAAGACAGATTGCACTGTAACTTTCGGTTTCGGGGCATACGCTTTACCTTCAGCTCACCAGACCTGACGCCCCATGAAATGACTACAACGGCAAGATGAGGGAAATTAGATTTATCGACAGCCATTCTTCGCACTCGTCATTCGCAAAGGGAACATTGGCGGAGGAAACACTAGTGGTACCAGAAGTACCTTCCACCACACACCATCAAGCAGCTTGCAAAGTATGTGAACTTAGAAATCGTTACCAGACTCCGACACCGCTCTTAAGACCTAATGTTGATACACTTAACACAACGGAGATATGCTACCTGAAATTTGGCTCTAATATGAGATCCTAAGTTGGTGAATTGCTATAAAATCTTTTAGTAACTATATTTTAAAAACAATTGATAATGAAAATGAGATAAAAGGGCAGTACCTACTTTAAACGATATTATCAACAAAATAAACTAGTGATTAGTCACAAAAGTTCGTCTTCATAGACAGGAAAACCAACAGATAGACAATACGAATCCAATACGATAGACAATCAGCATACGAGCAAGTATGATGTCCAGGTAAGGATAATGGATTCAAGCTGAACATACCCTCAATGATGTGAATAAACCCCACTAATATTAATTCTACTATGCACCGGTTGGTTGTCCGAACTAAAAGGAAGAGAACCTATCTTCGTAAATGGAATATAACGACACTGTGGCATCGGTATAAACTGCTAAACTCCCACCTAAGGAGCTGGAGCTGCACAATATGCTACCAGTCTCTTGTCATCTCGATGGAATGGAAACGTGGGTCAGCACTATATCTGTAACAGCCATGAATCTGCGGATCCCACTAAAGTTGTTGGGATGTGTCCACCAGCAGCACACCAGAGTGACCACCCTCTCAATGATCGAAAGTCGTCTCTAAGACGACCGACCTCAGAGTGTTCAACATCATGCGTCCCTGCACCCGACTCCTCCGTTTGCCCCAGTATGGCAACAAACACCAATCAGGTAAAATGTTATTTACTTCTGTCCAATGGTGAAACTGCAATGGTGATAATTTCCCACCATGGAATATATCTCCTCTCAAAGTTTGTTGCGGGAATTCCTGTCTGACTTCAAGAGGCGATAGACGAATCACAGCGTTGTTGATACAACTTAGAATTCCCAAAACACCAGGCGAACGTGACATGATCTCCACCAGGTCCCATACCCACGGCTGCAGACCTTGCCTCCTCAAGAATAGTGAGTTCTCTCCAGATGTTATCAGGTGGTGGACCAGCTCTTAAGACTAAAAACCCCTAACTGGGCACGGAACAGTACCATACACCATAACATCAAAAATACTGTCCTCCTTTGTGTGCCATGAGAGTGCTGCAAGCCACACTCGAGTAGCTCTACCACCCTTGTAATCCAGGGACTTTATTCTCTGAGTGGCAACCGGAGTGCCCCATTACTCCCGGTGTTGTATGCTTCAGTCGTTCTCCAACCCCTGGGGAAATGACCTGAAACGTTCCCACGAATTTCCTTTGCTGGAGTGGCATATGTTCGGATAGATAACCCCTGCATGTTTATCAAATACAATACTCAGAATCAAGTACAGTAATAAAAGTTAAATAAAATGATGAGATTCATGCATTCCAAATATTTCCAGTCACGATAGGGAGCAGGCAGTGTTAGCATATTAATGGAAGAAGGCAAGCCAGATGACTTGTAACCTTTCACGAACTACTCTTTCCTATCAAATTTTGAGTGGGAGCTATCCCACTGAAGTAAGATAATGGGGCTACTCAAAGCGAAATTTCCATAACTGGTCAGAACACCTATAGAAATATGTGAAATGTGTAGCAAGGAATGGTATCAAATGTGTTGGGTGCATGAAAAATCTCACACCACACACATTCGCAGGCAATCCATCTCATGCATGTGGTTTAAAGAAAGACAAACTGGCCTAATTTTGAGGGCAAATCAGAGCTGTGACAGTAGATTTAACTGGCAACAAAGGTGACAATATATGAATGAAATGGGCAGCTTGACAGGACAATCACACTAGCTCACTCACAGTCAACATTTATTATAAAGGTATGAGCTTGAGCTCTTGCATTGTTGTATGGGCTCCTATTCTTCAAAACATGACCAAACAACACATAAGTTGACAGAAGGTCCATCACACAAGACTTTTTACTCTCTGATATACTATACAAAAGTAATTATTAATGCCTGCTTCAAACATAAGTATGGAAAAATCCCTTAGTTGAAGTGTTTGAAGATTGTCTACATTAAATTTTTATTTACTGAAAAACGTGACAGAAAATAGTAAATCGTTGAAACAAGACATCCAGACGCAAAATGTGTTTAAACAATTTATAAATATGTTACAGTTCAATTATTTATAGAGCATGATCCCGTTTTTGGATGATCATATGTAAATGAAAAAATTCAGAATAAATTGTGGTATCATTAATCAGATATTAGATAGAAAGGAGGCATAAAGACTTATAGATAGATACATATAAAATTTTACAGTGATCCAAACCATTACGAGCTTACGTTAAACACACAAATAGTCACAAATGTGAGCATGGTAATTCATATTGATACATGTAAGTAACCCGTTTAGATATGAAAATAGTGAATGCTCTTCAATGAATAAGATACACAATTAAATCAAGCGCAAATCAAGAGACATATAAAACACAAGAGAATGGCCACCCCTTATGATTACTTAAGCATTTTGCTTGTTGTCATAATGATCTTAGAATAAAATTAATATTGAGGTAAAAAGATTTAGTGCATTTGGCATTTAGTGCTTCGGGTGTCCTGTATAACTGGTAAGCGTGATCTATGCTAAAATGAACAAGGAATGGATTTGTGGGTCACTGATGACGACTTAGTACTAATACATAATTTATAAAACAAGTTCTTTACAGGGTTGGGAGCAATGTCTTGCTGCAAAGAAAAACAAATGCACCAAGTGTATAATTTAACTTAGTTTTTTCTTTGGGGAATGCACACGAGAAACAGAGGGGCATATCACTGTCACATGGACACACATTAGGGCACTGTTCACTACATCTGAACCTGAACCACCAGGTGGGCGTGACATAGTGTGTGTGACTGTACAGGTGGTGTAGTGAGCCAGTGGAGAGTGTGTTGGTAAGCATGAACCCGGTATGAGGCCCATTGCCTCCATTATCTGTCTCATCAGGTGCTCCGGACTGGTCAGTATCTCCTGGAACACTGCTGTCATGGGCAGTTGCACGTCTGTCTCCATCGCTTCTCAACAGCTGAGACAGACTTCTATTCCCTAGAGCACATGGAGTCTCGTTCAGGCAGGACGCTCTTGTGGTTTAAACTCATTCAACTCAACTGCACCGAGACAGAGAGTTGACTAAGGCTCATACAAGAGTGAAAACTGTTTGAACTTATTATAGTACGATCCACAACAAGTGCACCCTGTCTAAAGGTCTGGGACAGAGAGCAGTTTGGTGATTAGGCCGTGACATATGTGGTCTCTTAGAGACAGAAATGTGGGAATCTGTAACATTGGAAATGGCACAGTTGCAAGACCTCAGGCTCGATGATGGATTGTTCCCCTAGGGAGAAAGAAAGGGTAAATTTCCATCGTCTTGTTGCCATGCAAAGTATCAAACCACTCTGTCCTTGACACCACACAACAGGACAGTGGGATGGATTAAGTGGCTGGTTATCTCTCTGTCAACTCACCAGTATAAACATATCTTCTGGTTGATGAACATGTATGCCTGCACAGGCCATCAGGCCTCATAGCTCTAGTAGGGGCCCTCACGACAGGTAGGAGCTGGTATGGAAAGAGCCCCTTCCTCCGACCTGGATTAGCTTCATCACTAAATGCATGGACTTGGCCTAGCTGCTTGCACAGCCCCACCAAAAGTCACCCCACCCTCATTTAGACCCCCTCACCTGGACGTCTCCGCACATTACTAATGCTGAGAGTCACAAACAAGCTACCCCACACCCACAGTGTTACAGAATTACAAGCAATTTTATCCTGTTCACTGAATAACAGGTCCCCCATAACTGTCATAGAGCAAAATGTCCATCAGTGAATGTAAAAAAGTATATACCGTGATTGCAACCCTTTGGTCCACTGACTGCATAGCCAATGTTCATGATTGCTCATGAAGTTGGATTCTTATGAAATCGTACGTTCAGTGGTCCACCCTTCCTTTCATCTGCGAGTAAACAGCTTTAAGACAATTTTCATTGTGCATATAAACAAATAAATGAACAGGCGCAAAGGATATAAATTATTATTCTACAGTAAATAGGCAGACACGCACCTTTTGGTGGCTGTACACATCTTCTTTTGATCTTTTAACTTCTGTACAATAATGTGTTCCATTCTGTATTGGGGGACTGATGACCTTCGCTGTTTAGTCCCCCTTAAACATCCCAACAACCACCACCACCATTCTGTATTGTGATGGTTATGACTGCTGACCATCCTTCTTATTTTTCTAGTTTGCAACCTAATCATCTAATCTAGTGTCCTGTTCCATTAAGTTACAGGGATGAAATTTCTGTAAAACACAAGTTCAGAACATTATTAATAAGTTCTTAATATAATCAGTCGTGTAAAAGGCTGACTGTTCGTGACAAAAATGCATATATTGATGTTGCTGTCTCGTTTCTCTCGTAGGTCGATTTGCCTCACTTACAATGCTGTACACTCCATCCTCCTAAATTAGAAACAAAACTCCCTACAATAATCTGTGATAGGTGCAAATGCTCCCTGACATCGCACTACAAAAAAGAAGAAAACAAAAAATCTCCATTCTTGAGATATGGGTCCATGCAACAAAGGAGTGGATTAGTCACCAAATAGATAATTCGTCCTCCTAAGAAGGCGTCACTTGTGTAGGCGACAACAACAAGAACAACAATGCCTACATTGCTTAAAAGTCTTCCTATCCACCAGAGACAACGATAACTTCATCAGAGATATAAATTTAAGCCAGGATTCAGATGGTTCTCCGTTTGCCACTGCCAACCAAACGACAGATGTTCCCAAAATTCCCGCAACACCCACAGTAATGAAAATAAAAACATTAGACTGCACGCCTTCTCTCCTCCATCACTCTTTATAGCCTGGCACTTTCTTTCCTTCCAGACCAGTTTTCCTATGGATTAACACGTGAAATCAGGCCCCAACATTTCATCATGCAATACGCAACGCAATATCTATGTATAGAGTTCGAAGGAACGCATATACTAACATTCAATTAAGAGAAAATTCCCAGAATGCAACACGTGACACAATTATTATCTGTGTAACAGAAATATAAACTAAATTTAATTAACTACTATATATATTGTCGCCCTGCGGGCCTAGGGGTTAGAATAGGGACAAGGTATTCCTGCCTGTCGTAAGATGGTTCAAATGGCTCTGAGCACTATGCGACTTAACTTCTGAGGTCATCAGTCGCCTAGAACTTAGAACTAATTAAACCTAACTAACCTAACGACATCACACACATCCATGCCCGAGGCAGGATTCGAACCTGCGACCGTAGCGGTCGCTCGACTCCGGACTGTAGCGCCTAGAATCGCACGGCCACTCCGGCCGGCCCTGTCGTAAGAGGCGACTACAAGGAGTCTCACACGTTTCGGCCTTTATGTGATGATCCCCTGTAGGGTTTGACCTCCATTTTTCAAAATTTTCCCGAAGAGCGAGCCAATTGGGGAAGGGCGCCTTACATGGTACATTGTTACATCATTCGCTGAGACCTATCGCATCCTTCATCGACGTGGATCTGCACATCTGCTCATTCTCCAACTGTTGGGCGAGGTCACCCTCATGGGTGCATACTTTTCCATCGACTGCGCAATATCGTTTTCTACGCTGACGATGATAATGGACTTGGCTTGGTTGCACCTGATATCCAGCACGGTACACAGTCCGTTGTGGTGAGGCCGCCATTTACCCCGTTGGTTGTAGACCCCTGACCACACAGGAATTGCTCTGCTGGTGGAAGCGCTGTTAACTCCCCCCGTATGCTGAGGAGTAGATGCCTGGCACCCTGGGACATTGGGACTCCTGGCAATGGCCATCCTGCCAGGTGGCCCTTGCTGCAGCTGGGTGGCGCCCGTTGGGAGGGCTCCTAGTTGGAGAGGGTGGCATCAGGGTGGATGACACACAATGAAGTGTAGTACACCATCTCTTGCTGGTGGTCAAACACCAGCAGTCTCTAAGTGTTTACGGGCTCAATTGAACGCACAGAAGGATGACCTCAAATCATTCCCATCCCTGGCCACACCATGGGAGTAACGTCAGGCTAAGGATGGCAGCAGCTCTTATTCGCCCTCTCGCGTCCGTCGGCCGTCGTAATTTAATATATATATATATTATTGTTATTATTATTTTTTGATTGTTGCCGACTTACGTGGTGGGCCTTAATAAAAATGATATTTAAGTTGAACAATGTAATAAACTTTTCATATTAATTTCCTCGGCTAGTCAGTTGACTTTAAAGCAAGAAATCTTTAGTTATTAATTACAATTGCGGCCCACACACGCGTGAGTGTATTATTCTTACCTCCATTAACCATTGTATTGTAGTCAGAGTCCTGGCTCTGGGTCTCGGCTATGGTACTGAAAATAAGAATCTTAAAGCTAAGTATTTTCTGCAACGTCGGGCGGCTGTGGAGAAAAATTAATATTATGTTAATAGCGGGCGAGTTTTCCGCTTCCGCTAATTTTTCATAAATTAATATCGCCACGTAATGGCGTCGTTGGCTGCATCGGCCGCTGCGATTGTTGAACTGTAAATTACTTGAATGCAGGTTAATTCAAGGAAGGCGGACATGAAATCGGGATCACCTCTTACAAATTAAAAGTGCACAATAATATTAAATCAGTATATTGTATGCTTAACTCATACAAATATGCTTACATTTGCCAGCACTCGAAAGATGTCCATCGATACACAATAAAGACAAGAGAAGAAGTGAAGTCGACTAAAAAAATTAACAAAAGAGCGTATCTTGTTGTCTCTTTAGATCATTTTGTCATAAATTATTTCTTTGCATTGCATTTCCTTGCATTTCTCGACAGAGAAATTATTGTTTTACGGCTACATGATAAAAATATATTATTCAATTTTTAAGTCTTTTCGTAATATAGCACTGGGGACGCTATATTGCCCCCCGAAATGTTTATGTCATAAAAAATGTTCGTGTTTTTTGACATAAATATTTCCTCTTTCATGTCCACAGTGTCCACACGCAGATTTTTCTTTCACAGTTTACATATGTCACATCGTATGTTGTAATTACTGAGATGCGTTGCACACAAAGTGTAATACAGATGAAGTTATCTACATAACAATATAATATACAATTGGTTACGTATACAGTCATGTAGAAAAGGACATAGAATACAATTGATTTCATTTTGGCTGCTTCTTTTTCGGTTTGCAACTTTTGCAGTGTTCAAAGGTATACAAGCACGAGTTAGTCCGGAATATTTGAAGTCCCAGGGGTGTCAACTGTTCGCTCCCCATTTGGCGTGGCCGTAGGGAAACCTGGGGAAAACCTCGGCGGAGCGACAGACTAACTGCTTGGGTCACTTTCACTTAAACGTTTCTGGGATGTCATTGGAGTACAGGATGTGCATATCTACGCCGCGGCGTTTAGCTCGCGACGGCGTCGGTTGGTATGTTCGGTGCTGGGCGGTCGCGGCGGCTGCGGAGAGGTCAACGCCCGCTCGACGCCAGCGTGTCTCTCGCCGTCGCGGAACGTCAGAATCAGCTGATCGGCCGTACGGTTGACGATGCGCTTCTGTCTCGCCCGGGCGTGGCGGAGTGGGATGATATTGGCCCCCCGCTCTTGTTGGCAGGAGTCAGCTCTGCTACGCATCTCCGACGTAGTACATGAAACATACACACAACCAACGTAATATTTGTTTCCCGCTGCAGATGGTTACGCTAGTGGGAAAGAAGAATTTATTAGTGCGGCAGTTGTTGTTAAGTTTTCGCCAGTTTCCGAGTGTCAAGCTAGCACTGTCCTGCAGAATACATGATATGGATCTTCTCCTGTGAATGCAGTTTTGATGCGCCACTCTTTCCATTACACGTCAGTTTTTGTCTTGACAAAATTATTTATGTTTTCGCCGCACTCGCAGGCACTGGTGAGTGTCCCAATACGAGCTTAGCACAAACCTTCGCTGTTTCTGCGGTCGCTGTTTTGCAACAGTCCACGCATCGCATTCCAATCTCGCATTATTGTACTCACTTAAATTACAGTCTGTCCCAAAAATATTGACTGTGGGTTCACTTCACGTTAACAGTTTACATTTATAAGCAAATTCACAGTTTTTCGTGCGTAATATTGGCGTTTGGCGTCCCTACCGCTGTTGACCCCCCATGAACCATGGACCTTGCTGTTGGTGGGGAGGCTTGCGTGCCTCAGCGATACAGATAGCCGTACCGTAGGTGCAACCACAACGGAGGGGTATCTGTTGAGAGGCCAGACAAACGTGTGGTTCCTGAAGAGGGGCAGCAGCCTTTTCAGTAGTTGCAAGGGCAACAGTCTGGATGATTGACTGATCTGGCCTTGTAACAATAACCAAAACGGCCATGCTGTGCTGGTACTGCGAACGGCTGAAAGCAAGGGGAAACTACAGCCGTAATTTTTCCCGAGGGCATGCAGCTTTACTGTATGATTAAATGATGATGGCGTCCTCTTGGGTAAAATATTCCGGAGGTAAAATAGTCCCCCATTCGGATCTCCGGGCGGGGACTACTCAAGAGGATGTCATTATCAGGAGAAAGAAAACTGGCGTTCTACGGATCGGAGCGTGGAATGTCAGATCCCTTAATCGGGCAGGTAGGTTAGAAAATTTAAAAAGGGAAATGGATAGGTCGAAGTTACATATAGTGGGAATTAGTGAAGTTCGGTGGCAGGAGGAACAAGACTTCTGGTCAGGTGACTACAGGGTTATAAACACAAAATCAAATAGGGGTAATGCAGGAGTAGGTTTAATAATAAATAGGAAAATAGGAATGCGGGTAAGCTACTACAAACAGCATAGTTAACGCATTATTGTGGCCAAGATAGATACGAAGCCCACACCTACTACAGTAGTACAAGTTTATATGCCAACTAGCTCTGCAGATGACGAAGAAATTGAAGAAATGTATGATGAAATAAAAGAAATTATTGAGATTGTGAAGGGAGACGAAAATGTAATAGTCATGGGTGACTGGAATTCGAGTGTAGGAAAAGGGAGAGAAGGAAACATAGTAGGTGAATATGGATTGAGGCTAAGAAATGAAAGAGGAAGCTGCCTGGTAGAATTTTGCACAGAGCACAACATAATCATAGCTAACACTTGGTTTAAGAATCATGAAAGAAGGTTGTATACATGGAAGAACCCTGGAGATACTAAAAGGTATCAGATAGATTATATAATGGTAAGACAGAGATTTAGGAACCAGGTTTTAAATTGTAAGACATTTCCAGGGGCAGATGTGGACTCTGACCACAATCTATTGGTTATGACCTGTAGATTAAAACTGAAGAAACTGCAAAAAGGTGGGAATTTAAGGAGATGGGACCTGGATAAACTGAAAGAACCAGAGGCTGTACAGAGTTTCAGGGAGAGCATAAGGGAACAATTGACAGGAATGGGGGAAAGAAATACTGTAGAAGAAGAATGGGCAGCTTTGAGGGATGAAGTAGCGAAGGCAGCAGAGGATCAAGTAGGTAAAAAGACGAGGGCTAGTAGAAATCCTTGGGTAACAGAAGAAATATTGAATTTAACTGATGAAAGGAGAAAATATAAAAATGCAGTAAATGAAGCAGGCAAAAAGGAATACAAACGTCTCAAAAATGAGATCGACAGGAAGTGCAAAATGGCTAAGCAGGGATGGCTAGAGGACAAATGTAAGGATGTAGAGGCCTATCTCACTAGGGGTAAGATAGATACTGCCTACAGGAAAATTAAAGAGACCTCTGGAGATAAGAGAACGACTTGTATGAATATCAAGAGCTTAGATGGAAACCCAGTTCTAAGCAAAGAAGGGAAAGCAGAAAGGTGGAAGGAGTATATAGAGAGTCTATACAAGGGCGATGTACTTGAGGACAATATTATGGAAATGGAAGAGGATGTAGATGAAGATGAAATGGGAGATATGATACTGCGTGAAGAGTTTGACAGAGCACTGAAAGACCTGAGTCGAAACAAGGCCCCCGGAGTAGACAACATTCCATTGGAACTACTGACGGCCTTGGGAGAGCCAGTCCTGACAAAACTCTACCATCTGGTGAGCAAGATGTATGAGACAGGTGAAATACCCTCAGACTTCAAGAAGAATATAATAATTCCAATCCCAAAGAAAGCAGGTTTTGATAGATGTGAAAATTACCGAACTATCAGTTTAATAAGTCACAGCTGCAAAATACTAACACGAATTCTTTACAGACGAATGGAAAAATTAGTTGAAGCCAACCCCGGGGAAGATCAGTTTGGATTCCGTAGAAACACTGGAACACGTGAGGCAATACTGACCTTACGACTTATCTTAGAAGAAAGATTAAGGAAAGGCAAACCTACGTTTCTAGCATTTGTAGACTTAGAGAAAGCTTTTGACAATGTTGACTGGAATACTCTCTTTCAAATTCTAAAGGTGGCAGGGGTAAAATACAGGGAGCGAAAGGCTATTTACAATTTGTACAGAAACCAGATGGCAGTTATAAGAGTCGAGGGACATGAAAGGGAAGCAGTGGTTGGGAAGGGAGTAAGACAGGGTTGTAGCCTCTCCCCGATGTTATTCAATCTGTATATTGAGCAAGCAGTAAAGGAAACAAAAGAAAAATTCAGAGTAGGTATTAAAATCCATGGAGAAGAAATAAAAACTTTGAGGTTCGCCAATGACATTGCAATTCTGTCAGAGACAGCAAAGGACTTGGAAGAGCAGTTGAATGGAATGGATAGTGTCTTGAAAGGAGGATATAAGATGAACATCAACAAAAGCAAAACGAGGATAATGGAATGTAGTCGAGTTAACTCGGGTGATGCTGAGGGAATTAGATTAGGAAATGAGACACTTAAAGTAATAAAGGAGTTTTGCTATTTGGGGAGCAAAATAAATGATGATGGTCGAAGTCGAGAGGATATAAAATGTAGACTGGCAATGGCAAAGAAAGCGTTTCTGAAGAAGAGAAATTTGTTAACATCGAGTATAGATTTAAGTGTCAGGAAGTCCTTTCTGAAAGTATTTGTATGGAGCGTAGCCATGTATGGAAGTGAAACATGGACGATAAATAGTTTGGTCAGGAAGAGAATAGAAGCTTTCGAAATGTGGTGCTACAGAAGAATGTTGAAGATTAGATGGGTAGATCACATAACTAATGAGGAAGTATTGAATAGGATTGGGGAGAAGAGAAGTTTGTGGCACAACTTGACCAGAAGAAGGGATCGGTTGGTATGACATGTTCTGAGGCATCAAGGGACCACCAATTTAGTGTTGGAGGGCAGCGTGGAGGGTAAAAATCGTAGAGGGAGACCAAGAGATGAATACACTAAGCAGATTCAGAAGGATGTAGGTTGCAGTAGGTACTGGGAGATGAAAAAGCTTGCACAAGATAGAGTAGCATGGAGAGCTGCATCAAACCAGTCTCAGGACTGAAGACCACAACAACAACAAACCACTGTTGAACGTTCAATACTAGCACTTCACTGTCCGTATCACAGTTTCACCTTCACAGTTTTTCACACTGCTTAAAGTAACTGTTTCGATTAGTTCACAAACACTACTGTATTTCATTCAGTCTGAACTGGATTTTGGCTCGTGCTGGATTTTACCAGTCTCTCGCACTAATTATCTCTTTTCATTTTCCACTTAGAATCGTACTTGCCTTCAGATTTTTTGACTATACAATTGTATTTCCGTCTCATCTGAGGTAAGTCCCCATGTCATGTCTGCCCACTCATTGCGTACTTGCCCTCCAGAGCCAGGCTCGACTTTACAAAACTTTGCCTCTCGCATTATCGTACACATTTTATAATCTAGGCCTAGCGTGCAAGTTCCTAGATTAATGTTAGATTTGTGACTTTTGTTTACACTACAAATTCGTGCAATTCTCTGCCTTAGCAGATGGCAATAAATTTTAACAGTGCTTAGCGGTAGTCGCGTTTACTGATTTGCTTTGTACCTTGACCACAACACATGAGGTACCTTGGGTGATGTACACCCTGCACTCATGTTGTTCAGTAAATTATGATTGAGCATATTTCAAGATCGATATAGACATAAATACATGAAACGACATATACACTATAATTTTGAATTTCATAAGTTGCATTACTACTGCAGTTCAAAAATATTCATGACACACTAATGAAAAATTCTTTCATCATTAAATGCTGTTGAATTGTTTTTTTTTTAATATTTTTCAAAGCATTTTTACACATGAAATTTGTAAAATATTCTTAAATCTACGTTCATTTTTTTTCAAAATGCAATTGTTTAAAAATACTATTATTCCTTAACATCTACAAAATTGAATCACACTAATCTTGTGTGCCTCATTGTCTTTAAATGTTACACTAAAATCTTAACATTTACACACAGAAAAAAATACACTCTAAACTTAACCTACTACACACAAATGTAAAAGTTACTCTACTGAGCGAACTTCTTTAAGTCTTTGTAAGTATTTTTCTTGTTTCTTTCGTAATAGCCTCCTTCTTTGACCACGGGATGGTGTAGTTTGCGTGACAGAAAGTATCGTGAGGTATTACTTCGATGTTATAGGTGTAGCCCTCGATAACACCGTGTTTTTCCGAAAACACATTATCATAATCTGTAAGTAGCTGAGTCAATTCGTTTTGTTGTGCTTCAGTCAAATGTTCTGACTCTCTAACTTTCATGGCTATCAGCTTCCTTTTTTCCTCTTTATCTTCAGTAATAAAATCTTTAAAATATGCTTGTCTTGTACTTAAGTCACAATATAAATTCATTACCTGTATTCCTTCGAATCTCGTTTGAAAGCTCCGGAAATATTTACCGTGCACTTCCCGTGTCCTCAACAACGGCAAAACTACACGTGTACCCTCATTCATAAGGCTTACTTCCCCGCACAAGAGGTCGATTTTTGCGTCCCTCTGGCGTAAAAATTCTATCCCCAGGATGCAAGCAACACCTAATCCCTTAACTACTAGAACGAGCTTTTCATTGCTTCATTTCCTACCGTAATCTCGACTTGCACCTGGTACTTTATGATATGAGATTGTGCACCTATTGCACCTGTAACACGACAATTCTTCACTGGCAATACTGGTATTCTGTTATTTTGACTCATGACATTAGTTGACGCGCCGGTATCGACTATTATGTGTATTGGTGCTCCATACATATCTGCTTGCAATATAGCCTGCACAACACTTTTGTCGGTTCGGTTACATTTCTGCGGTATGTCTACAAGTTCCTTTTCTATTTTTGTTCCTTCATTGTATCTCAGCATACAAAGTTTATGGCTGTCATCCGTGAATGTGCCCTCACTACACCATCCTGCAGCCAACAACGGAGAACGTATTGTGGCTGTCTTTAGTTTAACGGATGATCATTAGTGGGTTGACAGTTGTCTGTCACATCCACTAATCTCACATTGTGGTTCTGGTTGTTGTTGTTGCTACTGTTGGGTTGGCCACCCTGCCTCCCCGATGGTGTAATTTGATATTGTGTATGGCTCTGGTTTTGCGGTGGTCGGTTGTAACTTCCTGACATGCTCTGTGATGGGCCTGGGTTGGCGTTCCATTGTGGCGCTGTGTTTTGTTGCCACTGTGGTGTCGGTTCATTACAACCACGCCACTGGTTTCGGTTGTTCCGCCATTGCGGATTGCCGTTACCATTATATCCATTACTCATGCGTCCATCATGATGTCTCTTTCGATTTTGACGATTATAACCGTTGCCGTTATAACCATTGCCATTGTTTGTGCCTCGATTCTGTTGCCGGTGCTCTTGCCTATTCCCGTTACCATTTGGTACTAAGTTACTATCGTTACTGTGGCTGCTATTGTAATCGGCTATTTGTTGATTACAGCCTGCATGGTTCCACCTGTTTTCGATTTTCATATCTTCGATCAATAAGTCAACAGAATCCACTATTTCCATGAATTGTTCTATATCGTATTCCGGTACATTGATGAAATATCTTTTAATTTCACTGGGCAACTTCATTTTTATCAATCTGATTATGTCACGATCGGACATTGGCTCGTCCCAGTACCTGGTTTTGTTTATATACTTTTCGAAATACTTGCGTAACGTTCCCATCTTAGGATTGTACATTTCTGGACTGTACAACTCCTTTCGTAGTCTTTCCTGGACGCTATCGGACCAGAATTTTTGCAAGAATGCGCCTTCAAACTGTTGCATCGTTAGACATTTTTCGGACACGTCGGTGGCCCACAGTGTCGCGTCACCTTGAATAAAGGAGACCACGAACTGTATTCTTTGTCTTTCCGTCCATGTCCTGGGAAACACATTCCTGAAGCTCTTAATAAATACAACAGGGTGGACATTTCGTTTTTCGCTATGGAAGGGTTGGAATGTCCTGTGTTTTATTACATTGTCCTCTTTTTTGCACATCTGATTGCTACATTCTGGGACATTCATCACTTCGTGATGTGCGCTGCACGGTATCGCAGGTTGTTCGTGCTCATAATTCGCACTAGGTTGCGGTTGCGCACTCGCACCCTGCCTACCGTCAGCGTTATTACAGTAATCAGTACGCGGAGTCGGATTCATGATCTGTCCGCCACTGTTTACATTGTTTTCCAACGCAGACAGTCTCCGCGCGACTTCCTGTTGCCAATTTGGCAACTCCGCAGTCACACGGGATTTGATCTGTGTTAATTCGGCACGTAGTGCGGCAGCGCTAGCGTCAATATTTACACTCGCGGCCGCAGTCGCTTGTTCTACAGCTGTTTTTACGTCGCTTTCAATCTTTGCAGATATCTCGCGATCCTTTACTTCTAGCCATTCATTTAATTCTTTTTCTACTTTTTGAGCTTGCACTTCCAAATATGCGTCAATACTTTTCCGTGCATCTATCTCCACATTATCTACGCGGTTGGTTAAAGTCTGGACATTATCTTCAAGCCTAGCCTGCGATATCTGTAATTTTTGCATTTCGCCGGCTAAGCTTTGCACAAGATCGGGTATTTCTTTGCACGCATCCCGCATCTCGGCTAGTTCGCTTTGGATACTGTCGAGTTTTGCTTCACTGCGCTGCTCTTGCTCAATGAGCTTTTGCGTTAATTTTTTCTCCTGCTCATGCAGCTTCTGAGCCAGTTTTTCGTCTCTTTCCCCATCTCTTTCTTCTAACCTGCGCAGAAATTCTCCAAATGGGTCTGCGATCGGTGAGCATACTGGTGCCCCGATTAATCTAGCACTCGATTGGCCCCCCCTGCCCAGGCAGTAGAGTTGTTACTCTATTCCCATTCTGCTGTGGAGCGTCATTCACCGACCACAGATCCTGGCCCCCCGCTCCGGAAATTATGTTATCCGAGGCGGTGGCTTGGGATTCGTTTACGTATTGCAAATGGTCCTCACTTTCCATATTAACAGAATTTTGTTCTTCTGGTACGGATGCTTTAGGTTGTCCTATCTTACCCATACTAAATTCACTTTAAGCCACTGACGAACCTTTAACACTGATACACACACGATTAATTATCCCCTCCAAAAATAAACATATAAATAAACAAAACGAATAATTATCCCCTCCAAAAATAAACACATAAATACACAAAACACCGAAGGTATCTCATGTGCACATGGATTCGATATTCCGCACACAGCTACACAGGATGCTTGCACAATAGGCCTTTTACTTTTTTTTTTTTTCTCGCAATCCTTTTTCTTTTCTACACTTTTTCCTCACCAGATCTCCTCAGGGTGTGGTTTTGTTGTTGTACATGTAAAAGAATTCATACAAGCATTAATATTTTACAACAATTAGACACATACATAATTACATTCAGTACAATAGAATCATATTAATCGGGCCCCAAAGTTGCGGCGCCAATCTCGCGTCCGTCGGCCGTCGTAATTTAATATACAGGGTGATTCAAAAAGAATACCACAACTTTAAAAATGTGTATTTAATGAAAGAAACATAATATAACCTTCTGGTATACATCATTACAAAGAGTATTTAAAAAGGTTTTTTTTCACTCAAAAACAAGTTCAGAGATGTTCAATATGGCCCCCTCCAGACACACGAGCAATATCAACCCGATACTCCAACTCGTTCCACACTCTCTGTAGCATATCAGGCGTAACAGTTTGGATAGCTGCTGTTATTTCTCGTTTCAAATCATCAATGGTGGCTGGGAGAGGTGGCCGAAACACCATATCCTTAACATACCCCCATAAGACAAAATCGCAGGGGGTAAGATCAGGGCTTCTTGGAGGCCAGTGATGACGTGCTCTGTCACGGGCTGCCTGGCGGCCGATCCATCGCCTCGGGTAGTTGACGTTCAGGTAGTTACGGACACATAAGTGCCAATGTGGTGGCGCTCCATCCTGCTGAAATATGAATTGTTGTGCTTCTTGTTCGAGCTGAGGGAACAGCCAATTCTCTAACATCTCCAGATACTGTAGTCCAGTTACAGTAGCACCTTCGAAGAAAAAGGGACCAAAAACTTTATTGGCTGAAATGGCGAACAAATGTACAACTAAATGAAACTTTATAGCTCCCTTGATTCGCCGACAGATAGTGCTTAGCTCTGCCTTTTGTCGTTGAAGAGTTTTAAATTCCTAAAGTTGTGGTATTCTTTTTGAATCACCCTGTATATATTATTGTTATTATTATTTTTTGATTGTTGCCGACTTACGTGGTGGGCCTTAATAAAAATGATATTTAAGTTGAACAATGTAATAAACTTTTCATATTAATTTCCTCGGCTAGTCAGTTGACTTTAAAGCAAGAAATCTTTAGTTATTAATTACAATTGCGGCCCACACACGCGTGAGTGTATTATTCTTACCTCCATTAACCATTGTATTGTAGTCAGAGTCCTGGCTCTGGGTCTCGGCTATGGTACTGAAAATAAGAATCTTAAAGCTAAGTATTTTCTGCAACGTCGGGCGGCTGTGGAGAAAAATTAATATTATGTTAATAGCGGGCGAGTTTTCCGCTTCCGCTAATTTTTCATAAATTAATATCGCCACGTAATGGCGTCGTTGGCTGCATCGGCCGCTGCGATTGTTGAACTGTAAATTACTTGAATGCAGGTTAATTCAAGGAAGGCGGACATGAAATCGGGATCACCTCTTACAAATTAAAAGTGCACAATAATATTAAATCAGTATATTGTATGCTTAACTCATACAAATATGCTTACATTTGCCAGCACTCGAAAGATGTCCATCGATACACAATAAAGACAAGAGAAGAAGTGAAGTCGACTAAAAAAATTAACAAAAGAGCGTATCTTGTTGTCTCTTTAGATCATTTTGTCATAAATTATTTCTTTGCATTGCATTTCCTTGCATTTCTCGACAGAGAAATTATTGTTTTACGGCTACATGATAAAAATATATTATTCAATTTTTAAGTCTTTTCGTAATATAGCACTGGGGACGCTATAGCCCCTTATGGGAAATCTTTCATGACGATGAAGCCTCAGTTTTTTGTTGAGCATTTACAGGACAAGTTTCAGGAGGTGGAGAGCTTGTCCAAAATGAGATCTGGGCCAGCCTTGATCAAAGCAGCATCCTCTGACCAGTCACGGGCGTTACTCGCTTGTGGCAAGCTGGGGGATGTTTCTGTAACCACCATACTCTCCACGGCTATAGGAGATATTACAGGAGCCGTAGCGACTATAATCGAGTGTCAGGTGGAGTTTGCGTTTATGTGCTAAACTTGGTATGTAGTGAAACTGTGCCCCTTAAAACCCCTCTTGAAGCTGTAGGTGTCAGAATAAGGATGACACAGGAAATAACTGCCTGCAGTGTATATCTTCCTCCAGATGGTGCAGTACCGCTGAATGTGTTAGCTGCACTGATTGATCAACTCCCTAAACCTTTCCTACTTTTGGGAGATTTTAACGCCCATAACGCTTTGTGGGGTGGCACCGTGCTTACTGGCTGAGGCAGAGATGTCGAAACTTTACTGTCTCAGTTCGACCTCTGCCTCTTATATACTGGGCCCCCCCACACATTTCAGTGTGGCTTGTGGTAGTTATTCGGCCAGTGATTTATCAATTTGCAGCCCAGGACTTCTCCCGTTTATCCACTGGAGAGCACAAGACGACCTGTGTGGTAGTGACCACTTCCCCATCTTCCTGTCACTGCCCCAGTGTCAGGCCCACGGACGCCTGTCTAGATAGGCTTTAAACAAGGCAGACTGGGAAACTTTCACCTCTGTTGTCACCATTGAATCTCCCCCACACGGGAACATCGATGTGATGGTTGAGCAGGTGACTACAACAATCCTTTCTGCGGCAGAAAACACGATCCCTCGCTCTTTAGGGTGGTCCTGGCGAAAGGCAGTCCCTTGGTGGTCGCCGGAAGTCGCTGAAGCAATTAAAGAGTGTTGGCGAACTCCACGGCGGCATAAGCGGCACCCTTCCCTGAAGCATCTCATAGCCTTTAAACGGCTGCGTGCCCACGTTCGCCAACTTATGAAACGACGGAAGCAGGAGTGTTGGGAGAGATACGTCTCAACCATTGGTTGCCATACGTCACCTTCCCAAGTCTGGTCAAGGATCAAACGAGTTTTTGGGTACCAGACACCAACAGGTGTTCCCAGTGTTAACATAAACGGCATGTTATCCAGCGACGCAATCGCGATTGCCGAGCACTTTGCTGAGTACTATGCTCAAGCCTCTGCGTCGGAGAATTACCCCCCCCCCCCCCCCCCAGCCTTTCGCACTCTCAAATTGCAGCTGGAAGGGAAAGTCCTCTCGTTCACTACACGCCGCAGTGAATCCTATAACGCCCTATTTACCGAGTGGGAGCTCCTCAGTGCCCTTGCACGTTGCCCCGATACTGCTCTTGGGCCAGATCGGATCCACAGTCAGATGATTAAACGTCTCTCATCTGTCTACAAGCGACATCTCCTCGTCATCTTCAACCAGATCTGGTGCGATGGCATCTTTCCATCGCAATGGCGGAAGAGCACCATTATTCCGGTGCTCAAATCTGGTAAAAACCCACTTGATGTGGATAGCTATCGACCCATCAGCCTCACCAACGTTCTTTGTAAGCTGCTAGAACGTGTAGTGTGTCGGCGGCTGGGTTGGCTCCAGGAGTCACGTGGCCTACTGGCTCCATGTCAGGGCGGCTTCCGCCAGCGTCGCTCTACCACTGCTAATCTTGTGTCCCTCGAGTATGCCATCTGAACAGCCTTTTCCAGCGCCCTGACGAAGGATGTCTTGTGACTCTCTAACGTCATGGAAGTTCCTGTGAATGGAGCATCCTGATTGGTTCTTACTGAATTTACCCGCCAAAATGCTGTTGCTGATCTAGAAACACTGTCCGCCACTTTCTACAGAAGGGCAAATTACGAGAATCTCAGCGGAAAGCTACTTTGTACAGATCGAGAAACATACAGTAGTTATATTGCACTAACAGTTAAACCCTGCAAAAATGGTCTACAGATCATGAAACACGGAAACAACAGCTAAAGACACTTAGTCAATTACACTGCTTTGCTGCTGTCGATGAAAGGTTGAATTTTTCGGCGTGAAAGCGATCTCCAACCAGGCTATATCGCCACAAACGATTGTACCACCATACCATTCCGCTATGTCACTGCAGTAAACGGAATTCGTTTCCTACATCATATAAAATCATCACCTCTGCTTCCTGCATACGCAAGATGTCGCTTGCTTTATCATAAATATGTGTCCAAGTGATGCTAAGTGTTATTATATTTACATATAGAAAAGTATTATCCTCTCAACAATCTTCAAATCCTAAGTTACACCCATAATTTTTATATATGAAATTAGTGAATTTACTCATGGCACTTTTGTTACCTTTGTTTGCGGTTACTTTCAGAACTGAAGTTAATCATCAGATTAACTAATTTAATAGGATTGCATTCTGAATTGCTGGTGTATCCATGTATCACCACAATAAAACGAAAACAGTGAATGGCTGGGTGAGTACGAACGACAACAGTGGCGAATTTAAGTTTACAGAAATAATTACAAGTTTTTATTCATCCTTTTGTAACTACAATCGAGCTGATAAATCTTACAAAAAATTGTCAAACATATATCACCTGAAAGGAATAGTCCTTGATTGGTAAAGCATTCATTGGGGTGAAACCTATACAAGTTCTCCCCTGAATTAATCCTTTTTAGAACTCAATCAGACTTCGTTTAAATGAATCCACTGTGAGGCCAAATTCTATTCAAATGGAATCAACTACGACAAGGTACACCACAAACTATGGTTAACTGAGAACAGGGAGTTGTGAATATCGTTTAACAACTCTATGCCGGTGCAGCAATATTTTACCCTATGAGGTTAATTCAGGCGGCAGCAGAAAACAGCAAGCTGTGGGCGGGGGGCGAAGCACGCCGGCTGCTGAAATGCTCTGACGCGTCCACGAAAACTCGCAAACTACGTGGATTGGCGTTGTGATTGTTAGAATATGAGAAACTTCCCTATCAGAGTCCTGAAATCCCAGTAGATTTCATTGTGAGGTTCACTGGTTCGGCCAACCCATTTGACTCACAGGCACAATGGCATGTGCTGGAATTGTCGAACATCAGACAGCCGACTCAGGACGAATAAGTTCACCCTCGTGTCACACAACATGTCTAATATGATATGCAGTTCCACTGCTGGTACAGCTGGAAATTGCCACTGATTCTTAGTCCATCACAAGTCTCACCCACTAGGTGAAGACCTGAAGTTCTCCACCGGGGGAGGACCGGAAGATGAAGAAGGCAGAGAATCACAATCACGTTTCACCAAGCCTCATGCAGATACCGAATTAGCAGAAAAAACCGCCTCCACGTTGTACAAACCAGTTGAACTGTCCTAGACTCGTTGAATCTCCCCTCTTGACTGTTCTGCTGGCCTGGTAGCCAATCCACACACAGCACCGGGGTTCCCACACTAGTGGAGCAAGCCTCTGCTTTACATATCCTGAGGGGAGCAAATTGGCAACTCAAAATCTCTCTTGTCTGAAAAAAGATTTTAGACTTGGGAGGCGTCGTTCTCACGGCTAGCACGGCCATATTTCGGCATAAAACCGTCTTCATAGATGGGACCACAGTCCCTCATTTACAAAGAGATCTAATCTTTCCAGGCTGACCGTTTCGAATTTCTGAAAGAAGGCTGTTAAGCTTCCCAGTCAGTCATGCCTGTGAAAGACGTATATGTTTTTTCTGCTTGCTAAAAGAACCAGGCGACTTCCTGGCGACAGTCTTGTCTCCACTGAACACGTGCACCAGCCACTCTGATCGTATCATGCCAGCTTCTAACATGAGAATGGTTATACGAGGTGCGGCTAGAAAAAAACCGGACTGACGCTGGAAAAAACATTTATTTACAATTATTTACAATTTCATGTTATCTCCTTCAATGTACTCTCCTCCTCGGTCTCTACACCGCTCCATACGAATTTTCCACTGTTCATAGCAATGCTGCAGATCATTTTCGGTAAGTCCATACATTACTTCCGTCGCTTTTTCTTTTACTGCTTCAACAGTCTCAAATCTAGTTCCTTTCAAAGCTGACTTGACTTTATGGAAAAGAAAAAAGTCACAGGGGGCCAAATCAGGTGAGTAGGGTGGATGATCTAAGATGAGAATGTTGTGTTTTGCCAAAAACGTCTTCACTGACAACGCGCTGTGAGCTGGGGCATTGTCTTGATGAAGGATCCATGACTCCACAAATCGTTCCGTTTTCTCCGTACTCGCTCACGTAGGGTAGCCAGGACGCTAATGTAGTAATGCTGATTCACTGTTTGTCCCTCTGGTACCCAATCAATGTGCATAATCCCTTTGATGTCAAAAAAAACAATCATCATTGCCTTGAATTTCGATTTTGACATTCGTGCTTTTTTTTTTGTCGTGGAGAACCAGGAGTTTTCCAATGCATCGATTGGCGTTTAGTTTCGGGATCGTAAGTAAAAAACCACGATTCATCGCAAGTAATAACATTTTGTAAGAAGGTGGGATCACTTTCAATGTTTTCCAGGATCTCAGAACAAATCATTCTTCGGCGTTCCTTCTGTTCAATTGTGAGACACTTTGGAACCATTTTTGAACACACTTTGTTCATGTTGAAACTTTCATGAAGAATCTGCCTAACACTTTCCTTGTCAACTCCTGTTAACTCAGACACTGCTCTGATTGTTAAACGGCGATCTTGTCGAACAAGTTTACCGATTTTTTCAATGTTTGCATCAGTTTTTGCTGACAATGGTCTGCCAGTGCGAGTGTCATCACTGGTGTCTTCGCGGCCATCTTTAAATCGTTTAAACCACTCAAACACTTGTGTTCGCGATAAACAATCATCGCCGTACACTTGTTGTAACATTACAAATGTTTCACTTGCAGATTTTCCTAGTTTGAAACAAAATTTGATGTTAACACGCTGTTCTTTCTGTACACTCAACATTTTCCGACGCACAGTCAAAACGTCAACTACTTAAAACAGACGCCACGGGCAGACTGAGTGCAGGAGGCAGATGAAACTCGAGCAGTAGGCGGAGCGAGAGTCACGTGACAGGCCACGCGACTTTCAGCCTTATTGCATTCGTTTTATTGTTTCACCAGTACTAGTCCGTTTTTTTTCTAGCCACACCTCGTAGTTTTATGACGTCCCACCGTTTGCATAATCTCTCTTAAATGGCCTCCTCCACCCGCTTTCCGCCATCTGGCCGCCCTCGCGCCGGACTGTCGCGGGGTCCAGGTAAAATGTTTTGCGAGCATCAAGTGAGTGCGTGCAGGGGCAGTTGCATCACAACCACTGGCCGCGGTCGATGACAGACCGACCTTGCGGGGGATGTGTAGCACTTCGACTATATATGGTGCACATGCTTCTGTTTATGGGATCGTGTGTCTTTGCAGTATATCTAAGATTGGGTGGTGGTTGACAGCTACGTGCAGGATGCAGAAATGATGATTTTGCATGCTGCAGGAAACCGAATTGTGTTTACTACAGTGGCGTAGCAATATGGTATGGTGGTACAATCGTTTGTAGTGATGTAGTCTGGTTGGAGATCGGTTTCACGTCGGAAAGTTCGATGTTTCCTCGACAGTAGAAGAGCAGTGTAATTGACTAAGTGCCTTTGGAGGTAACTTCTGTATTTCATAATCTGCAGACCACTTTTACAGGGTTTAAATGTCATTGCGATATGGCTGCTGTATGCTCTTCGATCTGTTCAAAATAGTTTTCCGCGCTGAAATTCTCGTAATTTTCCCTTCCCTAGAAAGTGGTGAACAGTGCTCCCGCAGCAGCATCAGGATTTTGGTGGGTAATTTCAGCAAGAACCAGTCAGGTGTGGATGGGAGTCTCTACAGACTAGTTTGAACAAGACTGGTGTAGAATAAGGCATCTGTGGAAAGTTCTGTGACGTCACAGAGTCAGATGATGTCTCCTTTGCTTGAATGTTCAGAGACAACTTTGGGCAGACCAGCCTCCTCTTATTCAGACAGGTGGGATGCTACCCCCCACCCCTACCAGTCCTTGTGGCTTTAGAGCATCTCCAGGACAGTCATTGTAGGACATCGAAAATTCCCCAAAAATTCCAGCCATTTTTCTCGTCTGTACAACAGTGCTTCGAAATCTAGGAGAGTATTTTAGACAATTGATCTGCTGTGTGTCTGAGGTTTTTTTTATAATCTCTTGTGGGTTTCGAAATATGTCACGAACTTTTAGACACATAATTGTTCTGACTTTCCCATCTGTGCTTAGACAGCAGTATGGGTTTCCCACTGTAGAACTGTGTTTCTAAAAGTGAGTGAAATAAGAAAGTGCCTCAACACATCTAACTCCAGCAGTGAAAATAAACTGAGCCCACTCAGCATTTCAGACAAGTGATGAACACCATTGTAGCTGCAGGACTCTGAAATTTTTTCTATCTGACAGTGCCTCCAAACAAGCAGCTGAAACTTGAATAGTGAGGAATGGAGGGCAGCAGAAGGTGGGGGGTTGTTGTAAAATAGTTTCCACCACCCTCTAGTGGCAGTGATGTGGACTAGGTCAGTCTGTCTTCAGTCTCTGAGGCGATCATGCGTACGCATGTGCAATCAGGAAAAGTGTGGGCAGGGGACAGTGGATAGTAGGGGGGAGGGGGGGGGGCAGCGGAATATAGAGGACTATCCACCAGCCAGATAACACCACTGAGGACACATTTCCTGTCAAAATAAATAAGTACCTTACACCCTTCATCTCCTACAGTTCAACACTGTCTCTGCCTTTTTCCAGTAGTTCATTAGAGGAGGAGGGCGTGGGGGATGTCATAGGAGTGAGCGGAGTTAAGTTAGTGGAAGTAGCTCAGTTGACCTATTTCCTGCCAAATAAAAGTCCGCCTTTTCCAGGGATGGAGAGGAGGTGTATTGTCATAGGGCGTGAGGAAAACTCAGCTGCCATCTCGAATAAATTACACAGCTCTACAAAATAAAATTTTTTTTTCGTTGCCAGGGAAGTTTGAACGAAAATGGGATATTGTTATGATACTCATTCCGAGTATATTTGTACTTTTTCCAAATTGGCTCTGGTTTTTGAGATATAGGTTATTTGTGGAAATGAGAGTTTCATGTGGATAATATCGACTGCAGGGTCCATATATGGTGTAATGTATTTGCTACCTGTTTTTTAATTAGTGATATTGTACTATCTTTATTAAACAATTGTGCTCAGGGAGTGCATCTGTGTGGTTGAGGATTACATCATGCAAACATCACACTGTCAGCATGTGTTCAGTCCTGTTGTGCGGTGCGTGTGTTGAAGATATTGAGGGTTGTGCAGATTTGAATTCGGCGGTACTCGACATTCATTTGTTGGCCGAGGTAATCCCCGCAACAGCCGATAGGTAGCGTTCAGTGTAAACAAGAAAAATGGCGATGGTCGAAAGTCACACACATGTGCAGTGCAGCTTCAAGGAGATAGAACCTTTTCATCGTGACGTAGCAAATAAGAGGTGAGTATTCATTTCACACAAAACAATTAATGATGTTTGTTGGATGTGATTGACATGCAAATACAAGAAAGTTCTGCATAATATGTAGTATTTGTGCAATTTTGTTTTAGGAAAACATGAGTTCTTCACGCCGTCTTTGCGTGAACCATCCAGATGAGTTCTGCTACATTTGTGGTGAATACGTTCTTCAAAAGAACAGGAAGAATATCACTCCTTTTGTGAAGGAAGCGTATCTGGCATATTTCGGAATTAAACTTGGAGATCAAGACAAGGCGTGGGCACCCCATAAAGTTTGTAAATGCTGTGTGGAGTGCTTACGGCAGTGGACAAAACGAAAAAGGAAAAGCTTAAACTTCGGAGTGCCTATGGTATGGCGAGAGCAGAAGAACCATACAGATGATTGCTAATTTTGCATTGTTAATGTGAAAGGTTTTAATAGGTTCAAAAAACGAAAGTGGGAATATCCCGATTTGGAGTCAGCAAGAAGGCCGGTGGTGCACAGCAACGATGTTCCTGTACCAACCTTTACAACATTACCCACGCTAACATCATAAGATGACGATGTGCACGGCGAGGAATGTACAAGTAGTGGTTCGGAATACGAAGGACGTAAGACACAACCCCAGCAGTTCGACCAGAAGGAGCTCAGTGACTTGATACGAGAATCAATCTTTCAAAGCAAGCATCAGAACTCTTAGCATCCAGGCTTAAGGAAAAGAACTGTCTTCATCCAAGTGTTAAAATAACAGCTTACCGGACGAGAGAAGAAAACCTTCTTCCATACTTCAACCAAGAAGAGGTTATAGTGTATTGCAGCAATATACCTGGACTTTTACTTGAATTGGGGCTGCCGGAATATAGACCAGAGGACTGGCGTCTCTTCATAGACAGTTCCACTAGAAGTTTAAAGTGTGTTCTCCTACACAATGGCAATCGTTACGCATCTATTCCAATTGCCCACTCAACAAAACTTTGTGAAGCATATGCTAACATCAAGATGGTTCTGCAGAAAATTCAGTATATGCAGCACCAGTGGTTGATTTGTGTTGATTTGAAAATGGTGAACTTCTTGCTTGGACAACAAAGTGGATACACAAAGCACCCATGTTTTATCTGCATGTGGGATAGTAGGGCAAAGCACGAACATTGGAAGCAGAAAACATGGCCTCCAAGGGAACATATGGCTGTTGGTGAGGCAAACATCATTAATGAACCTCTGATTAGTAGGGACAAGATGGTTCTTCCACCATTACATATTAAGTTAGGACTAATGAAGCAATTCACCAAAGCTTTAGACAGAAATGGTAATTGCTTCACATACATCTGCAATACGTTCCCTGGACTCAGTAGTGAAAAACTTAAGGCAGGAATATTTGATGGTCCTCAAATTCGCAGGCTCATCAACGATACCAATTTTACAAGTGTCATGACTGTCACTGAAGCATCGGCCTGGAACAGTTTTGTCGCTGTTGTAAAATGTTTTTTGGGCAATCATAAAGCTCCCAATTACGAGGAACTGGTCAAAAACATGCTCACTAACTTTCAAAACTTAGGAGCTAACATGAGCATAAAATTGCACTTCCTTCACAGCCACTTGGATCGATTTCCTCGTAATCTAGGTGATTTCAGTGAGGAACAAGGAGAGCAGTTCATCAAGATATGAAAGGAATAGAGGAAAGATATAAAGGAAGATGGGACAGGCATATGATGGCAGATTATTGCTGGAATCTGCAACGTGACTGTTCTGAAGAGACCTATAAAAGGAAAGCGTGCAGGAAGCGGTTCGTGATGGACGGAAAATGATATACTTATAGAGAAACTTTTCAATTATGTTTTATACGTGGACAAATGCCTATCAGGTTTTCATAGAAGCTATTTATAAAGATTATTTTCTTTTTTCATTGTAGTTTGTAGCGCTCGAGTTCAGTATTAGCAATTTTTTCTAATTTTTTGAATAAATCATGCATTATCTCAAAAACTAGAGCCAAACTGCATAAATGGTTGCTATATTCGTCCTCAGCACCACTAACCCATCCTAAAGCCACTCAAATATCCTTGGCAAGAAAATGAGTGTTGACCAGTGTTATTTGTGCAAGAACATGCTTTGTTCCTCTACTGCTGAGTAGTCTGTGTCGAAGGCTTGGCCTTTTGACAGTCTTTGCACACAGATAAAGCTTTCCTGACACACCTCTCCATGTTGTTAAACTGGCACAGTGTCTTCAGCCTCAGGAAACACTTATGCAGACCATAGTTCGCATGGCTGTGGCGTGTATACGAAATTATCTTGTCTGTCAGCCCTTTCAGGATGCACACCACACACTCTAAATCCCTCTTCATCCTGCGGCAAAACAAAATACCACTTCTCTGTAGGTAAAACTGTCTGACGGCCACGCTGTTTCAGTCTTTCCACTTAGCTTTTAACCCTATGACAACCAGATCCTTATCCTGTTCCCTGATGATGTCTCTCATAGCTAAAGTAATTTCGTTCTCTATAGCTACCTTGCACATGTAGAAGAGACTGAAGTGATTTTCTTCCAAGTGGTCCTGAACATCACCCACAAGTCCTTTTGATGATCGCGACAGTGCATCCGCGATAGTTTTGGGTACTCCAGGCACATATGTGATAATAAAGTCGAACTTCTAAAGAACTAACACCCATCTGATTAATCTTTTTTGCTCAGCTTGGCGGTCAGTAGCAATTCCAGGTCTTTATGATCAGTGAAGACCCGCATCTTTCGCCTATACAGGAAGAATCTACATTTATCAAAGCCCCAGATGACAGTCAGAACCTCTGTTCGGTGACAGAGTAGTTCCAATTGCGCTTAATTAATTCTTGAGTCTAGAATGCCACGTGCGTTTGTACCCGTTTACCATTCTCCCTAACCTCCTGAAAGATCAAAACAGCGAACCCTGTCCTAGACCCTGCCCTAGAGCTGTCAGTTCCTATTTGAAAAATCAGGATGTAAGAGTACTGATGCGTTTCTTAACGCTTATTCCAGTGCACGGAACTCGCTTTCTGCTGCGCTGTCCCACACCCCTGCTGTCTTTTTTGCGGGTTAGTTCGCATATGCATGAAGTTCCCAGAGGTTCTACTGTTGTAATTTTTTTCTAAAATGTATTATTCTCAGAGAACCTTGTAATTGTTTTCTTGTCATGGGAGTAGGAAGTGTAGTTGCAGTTGTGACCTGTGCAAGGTGCAAGGTGCAATGCCTTCACCAGAGACGACGTGGCCGAGGAATTCTACCTTGTGTGTACCAAATTGTGATTTTTAACGTTGATAATAACTCTGTGTTCCCTTAACGTGAAGAGTAGCTCATGCAGAACCTTCTCAGGTTCCACCCCCCCCCCCCTCCCCCCCATTTATTTTCGGCAACCAAAATATCTTCAACGTAGCTTATGATTCTGTCTTTCAACGACTCGTTAAGGATCCCATCAAGTCCTCGTATAAATGCAGACGATGAAATACTCAGGCCACAGGGCAGTTGCTTGAATTGGTAACAATTCCTGAAATCAAGAAACTTAGTGTGCTGCCTGCATGCCGAGTGCAAGTAGACTTGCCATACACTCGATCGGAGGTTGATGGAAGAGAATACTTTAACACTATGAAATTTTTGTAACAAGTCTTCGAGTTTCTCTAGGCGATCTGTCTCCAGTGCGATGATCGTATTGATTTGTTGAGAATCTAGAACAAGTTACCTTTTAGGCAACATGGAGAGGGCTGTTGTATGTTGTAGACTTAAATAAAATGATGAGAATGGCGTCTCTTGCATTCTTGCATATCTCTACTCTAGTCATGACAAGGAGCACATAGTATTAGCTTATTAATGGAAGGAGGCAAGCTTGTAAACTTTCATAGGCGTAGATGTAGACGCAGAAATCGGTCGGATGAGTGTTTTGTATGGCACTTCTTTCGTGTTACTTTTTCTTAGCATTCTTGCAATCTATAACAACCAGCATATATAATTCTAATGTAATACGAGTAAATAAACCGAACGACGTTGTATCGTTTGATTGGCCGATGGATGATTTGTTAACTGGTGTGAGTCTTAAACGTCAAGCATCTAGTGGTCTCTGCCCTCTTTGAAAGCAAGCTTTTAACCTATGAGGGACAGTTAATGGTAAGGAGACAGTGGAAAAAAGCAAGTAAGTCGCTTACTTTGCTTCAAAAGTAATCACCACAGCTGTTAACACATTCATCGCACTGAGTGACAAAAGGATCAATGCCTTCATGGAAAAATGTTCACGTTTGGCTACGGAACCATGATTGTAGCCAGGCTCGCACCTGTGCATAGGTCGCCAATGTCTTTCTTCAGGGATCCAAAAATATGACCGGGACTGTGTGGAGGATATGGATGGGCGCAAACGGTGCCAAGGTTGTTGCGTATGCTGCAGAAGTTTCGCTGGGGAAGGAACATCAACAAAACTCACATGTACACTCATGTTCAAAAAAATCAGAGTATCTTGAACAACTAGAGATGGAACGTTGATATTCACAGGACGTGTATCTACATCTACATACATACTCCACAATCCACCATACGGTGAGTGGCGGAGGGTACCTCGTACCACAACTAGCATCTTCTTTCCCTGTTCCACTCCCAAACAGAACGAGGGAAAAATGACTGCCTATATGCCTCTGCACAAGCCCTAATCTCTCTTATCTTATCTTTGTGGTCTTTCCGCGAAATGTAAGTTGGCGGCAGTAAAACTGTACTGCAGTCAGCCTCAAATGCTGGTTCTCTAAATTTCCTCAGAAGCGATTCACGAAAAGAACGCCTCCTTTCCTCTAGAGACTCCCACCCGAGTTCCTAAAGCATTTCCGTATCACTCGCGTGATGATCAAACCTACCAGTAACAAATCTAGCAGCCCGCCTCTGAATTGCTTCTATGTCCTCCCTCAATCCGACCTGATAGGGATCCCAAACGCTCGAGCAGTACTCAAGAATAGGTCGTATTAGTGCTTTATAAGCGGTCTCCTTTACAGATGAACCACATCTTCCCAAAATTCTACCAATGAACCGAAGACTACTATCCGCCTTCCCCACAACTGCCATTACATGCTTGTCCCGCACCATATCGCTCTGCAATGTTACGCCCAAATGTTTAATCGACGTGACTGTGTCAAGAGTTACACTACTAATGGAGTATTCAGACATTACAGGATTCTTTTTCCTATTCATCTGCATTAATTTACATTTATCTATATTTAGAGTTAGCTGCCATTCTTTACACCAGTCACAAATCCTGTCCAATTCATCTTGTTTCCTCCTACAGTCACTCAACGACGACACCTTCCCGTACACTACAGCATCATCAGCAAACAGCCGCACATTGCTATCCACCCTATCCAAAAGATCATTTATGTAGATAGAAAACAACAGCGGACCTACCACACTTCTTTAGGGCACTCCAGATGATACCCTCACCTCCGATGAACACTCACCATCGAGGACAACGTACTGGGTTCTATTACTTAAGAAGTCTTTGAGCCACTCACATACTTGGGAACCAATCCCATATGCTCGTACCTTAGTTAGGAGTCTGCAGTGGGGCACCGAGTCAAACGCTTAATGCTCAATGCCTTCATGGAAAAATGTTCGCGTTTGGCTGCGGAACCATGATTGCAGCCAGGCTCGCACCTGTACATCGGTCGCCAATGTCTTTCTTCAGGGATCCAAAAATATGGACATCGCATGGGAAGAGACCGGGACTGTATGGAGGATGTGGATGGGCGCATACGGTGCCAAGGTTGTTGCGTATGCTGCAGAAGTTTCGCTGGGGAAGGAACATCAACAAAACTCACATGTACACTCATGTTCAAAAAAATCAGAGTATTTTGAACAACTAGAGATGGAACGTTCATATTCACCGGACGTGTACATAAGTATATTTTGCAGAAATGATTACCATTTGAACCATGTCGGCTCGCGGGTTCAAGGTCAACATCGATGTCGCGGTGCAACACTACCTACCGGTAAAATGTGCCTGCGGCTATCGTTGTCTCTATAAGCCGAAGATAATGGATCAGTGTGACTTCAGCACGCGTGCGGGATGCCTCTCAGACGTATGCGCGAATCGCACTGTCAAATCAGTGAGTTTGAAAGAGGGCACATTATTGGCACGAGAGAATGTGATGCATCCATCTGGGAAACTGCTACTCGTGTGGGACAAAGTGTTTCAGCAATGCAAAGGGTGTGTCCAGAATGGCTCACTGAAGGCCGTAGAACACGACGAGATGGGTCAGGTCTCACCACCCAGACTATCCCTCGACAAGATCGACACCTCATCCGAACGGCATTTCAGGACAGGTCTGTCTCCTCCTTGGCTCTGGCGCAACAGTGGAACACTTCGAACACTATCAGGGGTGACAGACCGTCACCGTTTATTACACATGGGTCACGTGCGCGTCGTCCACTTCCCCTCCTACATTTGACGGCTATGATGTATGGAACGACGTCACTAGGGGCAGGAATGGCATCGGATAATGTTCTTGGACGAATCCAGGTTCTGTTTGTTTGAAAATGACGGCCCTATTTTGGGGCTGTTACCATTGTGACCTACGTGAATGACATCCTGCAACCCGTAACCATATGCATTCTGCACAACGCCGTACACGCCATTTTTCAGCAAGACAATGCACGACCAGATGTTTCTGCACGAACATGTGCCTTCTTGGTGTCACAGGATGTCAGCATTTTGCCCTGGGCCACCAGATCACCAGACCTGTTCGCCAACCGAAAATGTGTGGGATACAGTGAAACGACTGGTGCAGCGCTGTGACCCAATGCCAACCATCACAGATGAACTTTTCAACAAGAAGAGTGCAGTATGGATGACTATACCACAGGACGCCATTCGCGCCTTATACATGTCGATGGCACCACACATGGAACGAGTTATCAGGGATCATGGCGGACCCTGCGCCTACAAGGTAACAGGACACATGCTGAACCGAGGCGACTGAAATGTTATGCCTCAATATCCCCTATTACCTGACCAATGATAGCACTAGATATTACAATAGTTGTAACCCGGTATCCTGAGCCTAGTTTTTCCTGCAGATGTTCGCCTACATTTCTGACATGACTGCTACCTAGCAGCAAGACTTTTATTTTTGTACTCAATTTAGTTCCCAAACTGTCGCTTAAACTTTTATTGATGGTCTGCCACACCCCACTTTCTTATAAAGTTGAAAGAGGCTCCTCCCCTTGAACAGACAACACGCTGTATCCGTTCTTTTGCTCAACGGTAAGAGAACTATCAAAACTATTCTTTTTTCCAAGCTTTCCTGTTACCTTTTCCCACATCCCAATTTGTATCTCCCCCCCCCCTTTTCGCCACCCAGATTGCTCAGACTCAATTTTCGCTGCCTGAAGAGCACAAACCTTCGCATCTTGTTTTATGTTCCTCCGGTCCTTTATACATAACCTGCATATTCATGTGAGCGCCTCACTAGAAATCTATTCTTCTGGCACACTACAGTGGCCGCAATGAAACCGCAGTTTTCCATAAGCTAATCCCAAACTATTAACTATTTGTCTCCCGTGGTCGCATTACTTTCCAGTTACAGTTCCGTTTATACTCGTGGATAGGCATATACAAATTATGTCTACAAGTACCGACTTCTATCACTGAATAACCTTATAAAAAGCTAACCGAAACTGAACCTGTGTTAATTTCCGTTTATTAACACTATGTACATCATTACGTAGCTTTTTACACGAAATAGAAACTGTAACAAAACAAATCAAGTTGAATTTTATCCCATGTTTATCGCAACCAAATTTAAAATTGAACTTATTATGAACTTTTCGCTTCTTGTGAACAGGAAAAGGCATTAATACACTTATTTACTACATAATATAGACGAAAATAGCTGTTAAAATCAGAGTAATAACTTAATTTTACGTCAGCGTGAAATGACAGTGTGTCCTATGCAACAGAAGATACTATACTAACAAAATATAATTTTAAAAAATCCACTGTTCCGTACTAGCGCTGGTTAACAATTACTATTATTTTCTTCGTTCAGTTATGCGGGTTTTCGAATGGAAGGCTGTGTCGTGTTGGACTCCATTTCCGTGTAAGAAGATACAAAGATATCAGTGTCAGTCTTTAACACACTCAACACTGCTATCTCTCCTCTTTGACTGTGTAGGTGAACTGGCCATTTTCTAGCAAATTTAAAGAGTAATCATCAAGCTTCTTATAGGTACGCATCTAGCATCATTTTAAATCCCGTACCTTATAAATTAGGAAATATACTTTCTTATGTATATTCGCATCAGTACTGGCGTTATAAATTTACTCACGGAGACCTCAAGCAGAAATAAAAACAAAAGAATAACTCTCCAAGTGCATATTTGTTTCATATTTTATGACTAAAACTGATTAAATCTAATTTATACATAATTTCCTTTTGTACGGTAGTCTTGAAAACATGTTCGTACACCAAGTCCAAAATTTCAATCTTTGTATAGTCATCTCCTTTCTTTCCTTACCTCCTTGCCAGTCTCTTTCTTTCTTTTGCCAGAACAAACTTTACAGTAGCACGTGGCATATACTTTGCTGGCGGTGGTTAGTACCTTTTCTGGAAAATGGCGACCAAAGTTTCTGTCTAGGCTAGTCGTTGGTGTTGGATCCAGTGATCGATTATCTCTTCCTGCAGCTACCAAGCCCATGCTAACGTTTTCTTGTGAATTCCGTTAGAGCTATCTTTTGCTTGTTGACATCTTTGTAAAAAACCGTCGGCCGAAGTGGCCGTGCGGTTCTAGGCGCTGCAGTCTGGAACTGCGAGACCGCTACGGTCACAGGTTCGAATCCTGCCTCGGGCATGGATATGTGTGATGTCCTTAGGTTAGTTAGGTTTAACTAGTTCTAAGTTCTAGGGGACTAATGACCTCAGAAGTTGAGTCCCATAGTGCTCAGAGCCATTTGAACCATTTGTAAAAAACCATTCTCAATATACGTTAGGAAAACGTAAAAGAACCATTTTTTCCACCACTTCATTGCTTTGCTTGCGAATGGGTAGTAGCTGACTGATATGGTCACCACAGTCTAGTTCATGCTATAACCTATGACACTGTTGGCTTTTTTGTTCTTGTAAAATCTTCTTTTGAACATTCAGAAATCTCTTTGGTGGTTACCTGACGTTTTCTAGAGAGGTTCATTTTTCCATTTCAGAGCTAGAATAGGACCCTTCCCTGCTTCCGCTTCGTTGTTTTGAAGCTTGTTGGTTGGCCCTTTCTGTTCGTCATGAGTTCTGCAACATGTCTAGGAAAGGCACACTTGTAAATCGACTCCTGATGAATCTAGTGGACAAAATATGAATTGCTACGGCCATCCCACAGCCGGCAGTCGGGTAGCATGCGCGAAAACGCATTTCAGCAAATGGAAAAGCTGCGCCCGTAAGGGATACAGTCGCCTTCCACACGGCCGACACATGAACGTCCGTACGGCGAACGGCCAGAGTGCCCAGTGTTAAGCACTTTAAGCCTGAAGTGGACTTATGTGGTTCTGCATCTCGGAGCTTCATTTCTTCCCGCATGCCATCCATTAAAGAATGAGTTTAAAGCATTCGACACATTGTGTATCTTCTGCCACACACCATATGTTACGTAGGGATATGTGGCGCGTTGGTTAATTTTCAGTTTTACGCTTCTGTAAGTAGGCTCGGTGGCTAAGTGGGTAAGCGTTAGTGTTGCGAAATGAGTAAACGCGTAGCACTAGATCTTTACATTGATGGCAAAGATAACTGGAGAAGACAAATCAATGTACTCAAGCCCATAACTGTGAGAGAATGCAATTCAATGCAACTAAACAGACCACAGAGAGTTGATTGTATAAGTAGATATGTGATTTGAAAATAGATTACACTGTTGCAACATAACCAGTTTCGACACTGACGGCACAGAAGGATAGAAGAAATGGCTGTTACCGCGCGGGGTAGCCGCGCGTTCTAGGCGTCTTGCCACGGTTCGCGCGGCTCACCCCCTGGACATGGGTGTGTGTGTTGTCCTTAGCGTAAGTTAGTTTAAGGTAAGTTAGATTAAGTAGTGTGTAAGTTTTCGCTGGATCTTTTTGCTTTGTAATTATTATTATTGCTCGCGTAACAACTAATATATGAGATAAAATATGTTGCTACGAAAAGAGCTCCGAAATACCTTTTAGTGATGCTGTGCTGTGACTTTCTTTGGATCATTAATTTTCAACAAAACAATGTTATGTTCTTATTATTCTGGATCTGGCTTTCTATTAAAGGAACATTTTTTCGTTACTGTAACTCGCCATAGAGTTCAACATATCTTCCTTACTTTGCAGTTATTGAAAAGGTTAATGAAAATTATTTCGTTATCAATACTGATGTTACAGTACCCAATGTTTGTTCAACAACAAAATTTTGCAGTGGATTTTTGTTAACAGTAAAACACCAATAAGTACCACGACTAACACGAGAACCTGACACTATTATCAGAGAAAAAGATGTTTTTACTGTAATGTTTGCCAGACCAGAACTACACACAGCAAGATTTCTTTTATGTTATGAAAGTAAATTATCTTTTTGCACTGTTAATAATATATTATCAGCAGCCTGCGTCAACCTGTAAAACACATCATAAAATCTGCTGCTCTGCTCTGCAATTCCGAAAGCTGAAAGAAATAATTTTAGTTTACTATTACCTGTCCGCTTCTTTGCGGTATTATTGGTTTCATTTAATGCGGTTTGAATGCGCCGCGGCAGCGGCTCGTTCGTTCGTAGCGCAGCTCTGCACCACGAATAATATTTAAATAACTGAAAATGTCTTAAAAGGATGGGATAAAATACCAGGCAAGCTTATTACAAATCATAATGCAAGTTTTCACTAAGTAACTCTATTCAAACGGATTAAATTATTACACACTTTTACAATGAGTATTTAATGGCGTACGTCTCACAATCTTGACAAAAGAATGCTACGCAAGCGTACAATATAACGTCACAGGCTCTTCCTACTCACGTAACTCCAAGAAGACGACAGAGAAATTAATGTTCGGTCACTACTATTTATACGTGTCACATATTCTCATGGCCGGCCGCGGTGGTCTAGCGGTTCTAGGTGCGCAGTCCGGAACCGCGCGACTGCTACGGTCGCAGGTTCGAATCCTGCCTCGGGCATGGATGTGTGTGATGTCCTTAGGTTTGTTAGGTTTAAGTAGTTCTAAGTTATAGGGGACTGATGACCACAGATGTTAAGTCCCATAGTGCTCAGAGCCATTTGAACCATTTTTGAACATATTCTCATCTTTGTTTGATATTTAATAAGTATCGTCTGTGGCGGTTTCAGTTCTCGCCGACACAGATATTATCTTTATAAAAAATCAGTACATAATTCTATACAAGAACAAAACATGACAGATAATGCTTTCACTTTATTACATAAATTTCACACAATCGTTGTCCACGCAATTACAATCATCCAGTTCAATTATTCTTTTCTCGCTTTTTTTTACCGCATATGTGTTTTGCTAAGAGACGTTGCAAAGTCTAGGGAAATTTCCAGAAATGCATACAGGGCGTTTCATAATAGAGGGAAAAAAATGGTTCAAATGGCTCTGAGCACTATGGGACTCAACTGCTGTGGTCATAAGTCCCCTAGAACTTAGAACTACTTAAACCTAACTAACCTAAGGACATCACACACATCCATGCCCGAGGCAGGATTCGAACCTGCGACCGTAGCGGTCGTGCAGTTCCAGACTGTAGCGCCTGTAGCCGCTCGGCCAAATAGAGGGAAGAAATCAGCTATATGTATTCCCTATGTGTAGACAATAAAAAAGTTCACAACAACATGTCTCCGGAAATACTTGGTTTCCGAGATACGGCCTTCAAAATGGTGACATTCGCCTGAATCCAGAATGAGATTTTCACTCTGCAGCGGAGTGTGCGCTGATATGAAACTTCCTGGCAGATTAAAACTGTGTGCCCGACCGAGACTCGAACTCGGGACCTTTGCCTTTCGCGGGCGAGTTCGAGTCTCGATCGGGCACACAGTTTTAATCTGCCAGAAAGTTTCATTCGCCTGAATGTTTTTCTCCCCGCGATAGTTGTCTTTACAAAGATGTGCAAAATATCCACCTCTCCCTTCGCTGCAAACCTCACATTGATGTCTCATGGCCCTACGAACACGATCCCAAATTTTAGGAGGATTTCGTACTTCCTCACCATCTCCATAGTTCGATTGCGAAGGGATTCCATGTCCGGCACCAGAGACGAGCATACGAATGCATTTAAATGACACCACAAGTAGAAGCCGATAGTGTTCAAATGAGGTGAGCGCAGAGGCCAAGCAATTGGACCACTTCTACCTATTCATCGGTCAGGAAACATTCGATCCAAGTACCGGCGGGCCACACGGCTGTAGTGTGCCGGAGCGGCATCATACAAGAACTGATCTTGTTGGCGTATGACCACTGAAATGTCTTCAGTGTAATGTCTCCCAGGCAGTTTGTGTTCGCCTGCTCCTTAAGTCTATTTACAGGTACATGGGGCCCAACTAACTCATTGCCAATGATACCTGCCTACATGTTGAGGAAGAACTGCATTTAGTGATGAGGTGGAACAATTGCAAGTGGATTTTTACATATCCATACATGCAGATTATGGAAGTTTGTAATGTCATATTGTGTCAACTGTGCTTCATCTGTGAATGACGCTAAAGCAGAAAAGTTCGGATTTGTAGCACACTGCTGCAAGAACCACTAGCAAAACATAACTCGTTGAAGGTATCTGCTGATCACGGGGGCTGTACACTTTGCAAATGATAAGGACACAGGTATTGCTGTCGCAAGCAGTCCTATGAGAAATATTCACTTGCAACACTGACCTCCGTGTCCTGATAGAGGGAGTCGTGTGCGCGGAATCCAGAATCTTCTCCTCTACATCTGGAGTTGTAGACCAGGAGATTGAAGGCTCCCACATGCGTAAACCAAACGGCGATGAATTCGTTGAATTGTCTTCTTATCTGGACTTGCAACACTGTCCTCCGTGTGCTGATAGAAGGAGTCGTGTGCGCGGAATCCAGAATCTTCTCCTCTACATCTGGAATTGTAGACCAGGAGATTGAAGGCTCCCACATGCGTAAACCAAACGGCGATGAATTCGTTGAATTGTCTTCTTATCTGGACATCTTCGCTGTGGGTACCTCCCCTGGCACTTACGACGACGCACCGCAGCATACCGTATATATCTGAAAACTTGTGGAACACCCAGCACATCACTGAATGTAGTCTCCGCCTCTTGTTTTATCATTTTATTTTAATGAACTTGTAGTCCGGGGTGATACGTTACAATACTGCATCACCGATCTATTGCGGTCTAACTGTGTTGGTGAGGCAGTAAGTTTCCACAGGTTCGCAATTCACTTTGGAGTGCTATTAATATCTGCTGTCACGAGAACTACCTGCGAGAAGAAACACGTTCAAGTGAATGTCACTGTTTGGAAGGCCACAACTCGGAAACCAAGAATCTACGGACATATGAAGAGCTTACTTCAATAGTGCAAGTCCATTTTTGTTCATTCTGAGATACAGAGTCCTAAAGTTAAATGAGCGCTGAAAAATCTGCAGTTGAGATACCAGAAATATTTAAGCCTATGGCTTGTTGCTAGATATGAACCTTTCTTTCTATTTATTTGGATCATTAATTTCAGCAGCATTAAAGGCAGAATAGTGGAGGTAATGGAGCTGTACCACTACTGAAATAAAATAAATTGAACATTGTATGTAAACCTGTTAATGTGTCACTTTCATTAGTGTTAGGGCAATGCTTATATTCCTGTTTTGCCCAACACACGTGTCACTGTACGCAACTACCTGTTTTTGAGAAGTGACACACTTTTCAATATGTTTCAATAAACAGGTACCAATTTCCTGTGAACCCGTTGATCCAGGTGTTTCATCCCAAAAATACATATGGATTTTGCCGTCAGTTGAATTGTGGCAACCAAAATTATACACGTACATGTTTCTTTTGTAGTACTATATCGATGTTGTCAGTTAGGAAATGCAAGTGCTTATTGCAGGTCAAAGGTAAACACGAACACCTGGGAATCCGCCCCTTCACTACATGCTGTTTCTGTAGCCATTGCTGTTCTTGCAGCTTCAGCCCTCCTAAGGTGAAGCTCCTTTTCAGTTTGAAGCTTTCTTTTCTTCTGCATTGGTATCAGCGTCCTTTTCAAAGCTCAATTTGTCACAAAAGGAGCAAGTGCCTTTACTTGGTAGTCGAAATGACAGGTTTAAGTCTTTGTTAAAGATTTCTCGATAGATATGCTCCCCCACAATTTCTTTATTCTGAGATATGCATTTATCTTTGTACAAATCATATATTTTGGCCACACACTGCTCAGAATTTAAAAACCTTTTGTGGCGATTATCCTTCCTTGCATAATGGCTCTCGGAAATTGGAAACCTTTTGAAGTGTTCCTTTAGTTCCTTTATATCATTGATCAGACCTTCCGGCATAAAGAATTTGTTCTGATGTTCGTCCCTTCCATCTAGGTGAGGTGTACCTTTTTCCTTGCTTTTTGTTAAAAGCCTAGAGGGTCGTCCATTAGATATGTCAAAAGTATTCAAGGAAAACTTGTTGCATACTATTGCACAGTTTCCGTTCACATGTAATCGATATTCATAAATACAGCTTTTCTGAGAACCAGAGCCATCTCATGGTTGTTGGCGGTTAACTGAATGATACGTACATAAACCATTCAGATAACTGTTTTGCCGATTAATATCACCCGTAGCCCAGAAATGTTCAAATAACGTCTTCCTCATCCTCAAAAATTTTATTGAAACATTTACGTGCACACCTGCAGTCCACATTGCGAAATGTTTTTGGAGGAATTTATTGACCAGTTGCTGTGACGTATAACTCCCCAGCGTTCCTTTTTTTCTTTCTAATATGCTTTTCATATGTGTCCGTTTTCCTTGCACCCTTCTTGCTTCGAGTACGCTTCCTTTTTGTCTGCATATTTGCGACTGCACCGTTGGCACAGGCATCACTAACAGTGTCTCCTGTTTCGTAATTTTTTGCCCTTTCATTGGAAGTTTCATCGTCATCGGTACTGGTATCTAGATAGAAAGTAACACAAGTTATGATTTATACAGCACCAGGTGATTGAAAACATATTTATATGTGAAATACATTAAGATGGACACCCTCTTTTTCCACTGTAATTGTCGACCTGACCTTCATTCTCGCATATTCCTTTTTTGGAACAAAATGTCTATAATGCTGAGAGAAAAGAAAGTAAATTTTCTTTACCTGCAATCGTTTGAAAACCTGGATCATCGCTTGTATCACACTCACTTGATAATGCTCCGGAATCCATCATCTTCGCAAGAAATAGCAACACGCTGAAATGCACAAAAGCACACGGACTTGAACCACTACTGAAACAAATTGCTGTTTGCTTTCTCTAATGCGTCAGTATTGAGGTGTACTCCATTGACAGCAGGATGACGCTGGAGCTGTCCCACAATGCAAATAAATTAAAAACGACTAGTGTGAGTACGTGCGTGAGGATAACGCAATTTTTTTCAAAAGTGAACTTGTACCACTATGGAAATAAGCCCCTCATATGTTGTAATAATCAGTTTTAGTGCCTACATATGGGGAATACGTATCTTAAAGTATGTTCTCTGTTTCTGAAACACCCTGCATAGAGAAATGTCGACAAAAGGCCTAAGCCGGTACAAACGAGAGACCGTGAGGCGGACTGGTCCAAAAAGAGCAAAATGTTCAGAAATGTAAACTTGTGCACTTCTAAAACAAAAAAAAGTATCCTGTGAATATAACAGTAGTGAGTCACAGTTATACTTGGGTGTAATACTTAGCAGGAAAATGAAATCGGACGATCATGCAGCCTCAGCAGGTAGCAGACTTCGGTTTAACTGGCAGAATACTAGGGAAATGCAATCAGTCTTTCAAGGAGATTGCTTACAAATCACTCGTGCAACGCATCCTACAATATCGCTCACGTGTCAGGTACTTGTACCAATTAGATGTATACACAGAAGGTCAGTACGATTGGTTGGTTCAAAGGACTCTGAGCACTATGGGACTTAACTTCTGAGGTCATCAGTCCCCTAAAACATAGAAATACTTAAACCTAACTAACCTAAGGACATCACACACATCCATGCCCGAGGCAGGATTCGAACCTGCGACCGTAGCAGTCGCGCGGCTCCGGACTGAAGCGCCTAGAACTGCTCGGTCACAGCGGCCGGCTAGCACGATTGGTCACAGGTTTGTCTGACCCGCGGGAGAGTGTCACTGAGATGATGAAAGAACTGAACTGGCAGGCTCTCGAAGACAGGCGGAAACTATCCCGAGAAAGTCTGCCAACAAAGTTTCAAGAAACCGCTTTAAATGATGACTCCAGGAATATACTACAACCCCCTACATATCGCTCCTATAAGGCTCATAAGGCTCGTGAGGATAAGATCAGAGTAATTACAGCACGCTTAGAAGCATTTACACACATTTCTTCTCCCGTTCCATATGTAATTGGAACGTAAAGAAACCCTAATAACTGGTACAGTGGCACGTACCCTCTGCCATGCACTTTACAGTGATTCGCAGAGTGAAAGTGTAGATGTATACGTGGACGTAGAAAGTCCTGCTATCTGGCACCAGAGCGACGTGGTCAACTGTACTACATATACAGGCTAAAACCTACATAAAAGTAAAGTATATGTCAAAAACATAAGGTAATAGACTTAACTAAACGTACATTCAGGTGCCAAGATCAGTATCAGATATGGAATTGGGCTAACAGGGAGCTCGTCATTACGACCAGAACCAGCGGAACACAAATCAACGTGACCCACACAGTCGAGCTGCATGGATTTGCTTTTTGGCTGCGAAATGCGAAAGCTTCACGTGGTTTATAGGGCGATATATCCTTACAAGACAGATAATATCAAGCATTCTTAGTTGGATTTTGCACAAACGATAGGCAGAACACGCAAAGATTGTTTCACTATGTAATTTTGCAAAAAAAAAAACTCATTATGGCTTTAAATGATATGTGAAGTGAAATTAATTTCTTTTCAGTAGTGGTGATGTTTCAGTTTAGCAGTATACTTCTGTTTGTTAAGTTTAGAAGCCCTCATAACCTTTCTCTCGTTAATATTTGAAATACTACGTTATAGCAAGATCAGATTTGAGATGCCACATCGAAGAGATGAACTGCATCTAACACATTGTAGCGGTTTTGTGCACCATCAACATGGACAAATGCAATGAATATGGGTGATACGATACTCTATGGTATTCTGCGATTTGAATTCACTCTGTTTTTTTTTAGCAGTTGCATTGATTTGATTTTGTAAATGATACTGACAATATTATACACATGTATAATGCTTTATTCATACTACAACTTCTCCCGGATAATTATTTTGTTCAAATTGCACAAGATATCCACCTGACGTAGTGTAATAATGGTGACTGTAAGCTGTGTTCATATCACTAAAATTACAGATCGTACATCAGAGCTTTTATAATTTTTGTCTTCGATGGATTTAATTATTCTTAGCAAATTGATCATGAAAGGGAACCACAGAATACCACCCGCACACAACACTGACGTATGCTACCAGAAATATTTTTCTCCGTGATTCGTGCGTAGTTTTTAATTTTGGCCTCATACATCAGCAATGAAATCTTGCTCAACAATAAATACCATCAGCACTGTTCTTAGAAAATGCAGTCTGATTCGATTAATTTTTTCTTTTATAAATAGTGTTCAGTACCACCGGTGCACATTTATTTCTTACACATCGGAATATTGTTTGCAGTTTCAAGCAATTTAAATTTGCCACTGTGATAAAAGTTAAGATGGCGGCCAACAAAAGATAGAGGATTTCTTTTTTAATTAAGATTTTGCTTTGCACAATAAATAATTAATCATTTAAATTGATGCCACCAATAAAAAAATTATTAAATTGTTTTGCAAATTAGCCATAGTGCTCAGAGCCATTTTGCAAATTAGTTTAACATAAACCCATGTTATTTTCAACTAGAAGTACAGACGAAGTTGCTATATAATCGCAACTAACAATGGCTGCGCTTCTTGCAGCTATGATAAAACAATTAATACAAAATTATAATTAAAAGAGGAAGTGATTTTTTTAATAATTAATCATAAATAGTTTTAACACATTTGGCTCTATTTGTTTTTTTTTACTGGCAAATGAACATAAAAGTACAATAATTTTACATTAAATGTTTTTAATTCAACAGGCCTCAAATCGATTCGCGTCTTGGGTCGGCGACGTACATGAGAAGACGATAAAAGGGTACAAAACAAAAGAAAAGGAGGACATAGATTAACAAAGAATGTGAGACAAATATTGTCTCTGTTTTAAATAATTATCATCTTTTTAAGAAATAATTACATAATTGAATGAATATTATTGAGTTACGTAATTTTCCACACGTTCATATTCCACTCGTAATAAAAAAATATATATATCGTGGATGTTATAACATCTCCGAGTCAGAAGTGAGTGTTGGACTCATGTTTAATTTGGGTCAGTCCTAGTATTTATATCTGATGCTTTTCATTTCTGTCACCTCAGGCAATATACGTACATTTTTTAATGGAAAAAGTCGACTTGCACTGTGGATCGAAATTTACGTGAAACTTTGGGTTTCCCTGTATATGGTTGGGGAAGTCAGTTCAAATGTCATAGGAAGGAAGGAAAAAAAAGGAAGACTCCCGTTGACACCGAGGTCATCACAGACGCTGTACAAACTCGGATGGAGTCAAGCATGAAGAAGAAAATCGGCTGTGCCCTTTCAAAGGAATCATCCTGGCATTTGCCTGGAGCGATTTAGGGAAGGTAGGACGCGAATTTGAACCGTCCTCCTCTCGAATTCGAGTCCAGTGTGCTAATCATTCCGCCACCTCCCTCGGTAAAAGAAGGCAACAGTATGTCTCCCCCAAAAGGTGCCTGCTAATCCACTGCGGGTTTCAAACAACCTTTGGGTTTAGAACACCTTAAATTTTAAGTAAACACTGTGGGATGAAATTTTGATCACCTCTTCATATACTTCTAAATAAAGTTCCCAATTAGAGATCCGAAGACCGTTCCAGCATAGCTGATAAGCTTTTGCAGTTACAATACACTTGTCTGCTTGCCTTTTTTCCCCTGCGCATGTCATTCATGTTCGTTAACGGCGGTCTCTAGAGCACAGAGCAGTAGATCTCAGAGTAAGCAGAGGATCAGTTCATGTTTTCGCACAGCTTTTAGGGATGAGGAGTCTGTACAGAGAACTCAGCACAAGGGTTCTGCTTTTCCCGCTAGTCGGCACCCGCTGTCTTATTAGTAGCAGTGTTCGTCATTGAGTGACAACACGAGGCTAATCCTGTATGCACAGGCACCTAGGCTAATGTAAGCAGCGTGTCCACACCCTTCCGTGCGGCAAACCTCAGTAAGGTAGGTAAACTTGCCCGCCATAAACGCCGCGCCGCTTTGATCGCGTATGATCCGCACAGCCGCCCTCGAGGTGTATGTAAGCAGCTCGAATCGGTTGGCAGGCACATCAGTGCTCCGAAGACACACCCCAACGGCTGCGAGGTAAGTCGTCTCTCGTCTGTTCACCCTGATGACGCTGAAATTTTGTGGCGGTCTGTGTAAGACGTGTAAAATCTGTGCCTCAAACCGGTGACGTACTTCTCCTAGGCGTTAGTTGGGCTTAGTGCAACCATCTTTATACAGGGTGTTACAAAAAGGTACGGCCAAACTTTCAGGAAACATTCCTCACACACAAATAAAGAAAAGATGTTATTTGGGCATGTGTCCGGAAACGCTTAATTTCCATGTTAGAGCTCATTTTAGTTTCGTCAGTATGTACTGCACTTCCTCGATTCACCGCCACATGTGTGGGCTGACGAGAATCCGCACGCAATTGTGCTATCACGTCCTCAACACAGATTTTCTGTGAACGTTTGGGCAGGCATTGTTGGTGATGTCTTGATTGGGCCCCATGTTCTTCCACCTACGCTCAATGGAGCACGTTACCATGATTTCATACGGGATACTCTGCCTGTGCTGCTAGAACATGTGCCTTTACAAGTACGACACAACATGTGGTTCATGCACGATGGAGCTCCTGCACATTTCAGTCGAAGTGTTCGTACGCTTCTCAACAACAGATTCGGTGACCGATGGAGTGGTAGAGGCGGACCAATTCCATGACCTCCACGCTCTCCTGACCTCAACCCTCTTGACTTTCATTTATGGGGGCATTTGAAAGCGCTTGTCTACGCAACCCCGGTACCAAATGTAGAAACTCTTCGTGCTCGTATTGTGGACGGCTGTGATACAACACGCCATTCTCCAGGGCTGCATCAGCGCATCAGGGATTCCATGCGACGGAGGGTGGATGCATGTATCTTCGCTAACGGAGGACATTTTGAACATTTCCTGTAACAAAGTGTTTGAAGTCACGCTGGTACGTTCTGTTGCTGTGTGTTTCCATTCCATGATTAATGTGATTTGAAGAGAAGTAATAAAATGAGCTCTAACATGGAAAGTAAGCGTTTCCGGACACTTGTCCACATAACATATTTTCTTTCTTTGTGTGTGAGGAATGTCTCCTGAAAGTTTGGCCGTACCTTTTCGTAACACCCTCTATACATACGTAACACCCCTTTTATTTTGTGAAAGTGGTGGTGGTGGTTAGTGTTTAACGTCCCGTCGACAACGAGGTAATTAGAGACGGAGCGCAAGCTCGGGTTAGGGAAGGATCGGGAAGGAAAGCGGCCGTGCCCTTTCAAAGGAACCATCCCGGCATTTGCCTGAAACGATTTAGGGAAATCACGGAAAACCTAAATCAGGATGGCCGGAGACGGGATTGAACCGTCGTCCTCCCGAATGCGAGTCCAGTGTGCTAACCACTGCGCCACCTCGCTCGGTCCTTTTGTGAAAGAAATAACGTTGTCGACATATGTTAGTACACATGGGGACCTATGAATTTGAGGAGTCGCGTGGTTCCAGACGCGCCTAGAATGGCTCGGCCACAACTGCCGGCACAAATTTCATTACTGAGTAAATGTACTGTGAGGCTGTTATAAGAATTCCTAACTTTTTAAACAGATCCCTTCAAGATGTGCAACAATGAGCCCCACACATTATTCTAATCACATTTTGTTTTGAGCAGTGAACACGCAGCAAGCGCTACAGCCAATTCGAACCTCGTTGCCTCACAATTTCAGCACATTCGTCACATATTTTACGATACTTGAAGTACAATGCAGTGGATATCCATCGGCTTGTGTTTGCACGTATTTACTTTATTTAATTTTGCACGACTGTCCAATTTCGGCCTTACAAGCAATTCTGAAGTGCTGTATGTGCCTAAGTGTCGGAATGTATTGACTAGCCTGGCGCCCGCTGCTCTGCTCACGTGGACTTTATGGCCTGATAAGATTTTTTTGTTTTTCTTTAAACGAATTTTTATATTGTTCGCAAATAGCAATATTTTCTACACTTTTCACGCTAATTATGGCCATAGGCGATTCTGCTAGCTGGAGTAGGAGGTCTTTGTTAAACCAGCCTTTTGAGCTCATGTGGTGATATTTCCATAAAACCTTTCATCGCTGAACACATATTTCTTTAGAAGTCGAATACCAGTTTTCATATATTTAGGTTTAAATATATTTAATATAATGAAATATTTTCATAACAATGTGCTTCCACTATTTCACCTCCTTATGGGTTGGATTTAAAAAAAATCATTTAACACATATTTCTTTATTTGTAACTTAGAAGCCAAATACAAATTTTCAGGGATTAAGTTTAAAAAATGCTTTCGTAATGAAATATTTCCATAAAAATTTTCATCGTCTATTTTACTCTCATTGGGGTTGATTTTCCAAAGAGACTGAAACATGTTTTTTTTCCTTTGAAACCGAGACGTTAAATACCAATTTTGGTGGATGTAGCTTTATAAATCCTTTAGCATTTTTTTAAAATTATGATTGATTTTGAAACAAGCCTTCACCCACTATTTCATCCCACATAGTTGTTAAATTTTCAGAAATGCTGAAATACATATTTCTTTATTTATGACCGAGAAACCGAATAGCAATTTTTGTAGTTGTAGCTTCAAAATTGCCTTAACAGTGACATATTAAAAAAAAAACCTTTCAACCCCTATTTGACCCCTTTATGGGCGCAATTTCGAAAAATTCCCTCTTAAACGTACAGTATAAGAACAATACCTTTTCCAAATTTCAAGTTTCTGTCCTTAATATTTCGGACTGGGCTATAATGAGTCAGATGAATCAGTCAAGCCCTATTTCCCCGTTAGGGGTTGCATTTTCAAAAACACTGAAGCGCGTAATTTTTTTTATTTCCGACCCAGAAGCAAATTTCAAATTTTCATACTTTTAGTTTTAAAACTGCTTTCATAACGAAATATTTTCATAAAACATTTCATCCCCTATTTCACCCTGTTAGGGCTAGAATTTCGAAAGATCCCTTCTTACACGATGCCTACGGAATGAGATCAACACCGTCTCCAAATTTTGAATTTCTATCATGAGCGGCTTCGATTGGGCGATGATGAGTCAGTCAGTCACGACATTGCCCATTTTATAAATAGCGGTACATCACTGAGCCCGTCCTGACAGTCATACAACGGTCCATTTACAAAAATCGTACTTGATTCAATATTTCTGCTAAAAGCTGTGTGTAAAATGTATATGTGAGTGTATGTTCCAGTGTAGACATAGATTTGAACCCCTGCTCTGACAAATGCGAGTACAGCATGTTAGCAATGTGCCATGTATGACAGCACATAGTCACTAACGAATAATCGATGATCACCGTTTCTTATGATCGATAAACTTCCCTAGCATTGTTGATAAATTTCATGAAGTTTTTGAATAGAGCTCACTTCTAACCTTACCGAAATTACACTACTGGGCATTAAAATTTCTACACCAAGAAGAAATGCAGATGATAAACGGGTATTCATCGGACAAATACATTATACTAGAACTGACATCTTATTAGATTTTCACGCAGTTTGGGTGCATAGATCCTGAGAAATCAGTACCCAGAACAACCACCTCTGGCCGTAATAACGGCCTTGATACTCCTGGGCATTGAGTCAAAAAGAGCTTGGATGGAGTGCACATGTACAGCTGCCCATGCAGCTTCAACACGATACCACAGTTCATCAAGAGTAGTGACTAGCGTTTTGTGACGAGCCCTTTGCTCGGCCACCATTGACCAGACGATTTCAGTTGGTGAGAGATCTGAAGAATGTGCTGGCCAGGGCAGCAGTCGAACATTTTCTGTATCCAGAAAGGCCAGTACAGGACCTGCAACATGCGGTCGTTCATTATCCTGCTGAAATGTAGGGTTTCGCAGGGCTCGAATAAAGGGTTGAGCCACGGGTCGTAACAATCTGAAATGTAACGTCCACTGTTCAAAGTGCCGTCAATGCGAACAAGAGGCGACCGAGACGTGTAACCAATGGCACCCCATACCATCACGCCGGGTGATACGCCTGTATGGCGATGACGAATACACGCTTCCAATGTGCGTTCATCACGATGTCGCCAAACACGGATGCGACCATCATGATGCTGTAAACAGAACCTGGATTCATCCGAAAAAATGACGTTTTGCCATTCGCGCACCCAGGTTCGTCGTTGAGTACACCATCGCAGGCGCTCCTGCCTGTAATGCAGCGTCAAGTGTAACCGCAGCCATGGTCTCCGAGCTGATAGTCCATGATACTGGAAACGTCGTCGAACTGTTCCTGCAGATGGTTGTTGTCTTGCAAACGTCCCCATCTGTTGACTCAGGGATCGAGACGTGGCTGCACGAACCGTCACAGCCATGCGGATAAGATGCCTGTCATCTCGACTGCTAGTGATACGAGGGCGTTGGGATCCAGCACGGCGTTCCGCATTACCCTCCTGAACCCACCTATTCCATATTCTGCTAACAGTCATTGGATCTCGACCAACGCGAACAGCAATGTCGCGATACGATAAACCGCAATCGCGATAGGCTACAATCCGACCTTTATCAAAGTCGGAAACGTGATGGTACGCATTTTTCCTCCTTACACGACGCATCACAACAACGTTTCACCAGGCAACGCCGGTCAACTGCTGTTTGTGTATGAGAAATTGTTTGGAAACTTTCCTCACGTCAGCACGCTGTAGGTGTTGCCACCGGCGCCAACCTTGTGTGAATGCTCTGAAAAGCATCTTCTTCCTGTCGGTTAAATATCGCTTCATTAGCGCTTCGTCTTCGTGGTGTTGCAGTTTTAATGGCCAGTAGTGTTCTTCTTTTTCTCTAATATAAATTCACGAAATTGGAAACTCTCTTTTCACAGATGTCGCCCATTCTGTCCGGACTTCTGCTGCTGCTCGGTGTTCTCAACATATGTGGCGCCGACGAGAGTGAGTGATACAACTTGGTTTCTCATTTATATTAGACGGCTGTAGTGATTTCTCGCGTCCGGCGTTTAGGGATGAGTAGTCATGCAATCTGTCTAATAAAGACTTATTAATAGGCACAAACCAAGCCATTCAAAAAGGACTAATGTTTCTGTTTCGTTGTATCGATACAAGACGTCAACTGATAAAGTCTACAGTCTGAACACACCAAATCTAAATATTTATATACAGTTACTTTTTTTTTTTTACTTTTACTTACGCTCCACAAGAAGTACGAAGTTTTCATCATTTGGACCAGACCATGACTTTTAAAGTAACTTTTAACCAGAAGACAATCATATTTTTATTGTACATTACCAGTTTTGACGTCTATAATGGTCGTCTTGAGATCAGTTTGTTGCACAGGGGGTCGACGATACATTAATCGAGATTAGATCTACAGTTTTTTCTATAGATTCATAGTGAGACGATGCTCAGGGACGTAGCACATGTCATGAAACAAGAGTACATAGCGATAATCTAAAAAAAAGAGATGTGCTAATGTATCTTCCACATATCCCATGCGTGCTCATGGATACGGAATAACTAAAAAAAATTAGAAACTTATTTTCATTTAAGAGGTGATGAGAAGCTTTTACAAACCAGTAAATGTATATATACTGCGGTGCATAAGACAATTTTTCAGGCTACTATAGCCACGCATCATGAAACACAAAGCGGTTTAGAACACATTTACTATTGATCAGATTACTGAACTGAAGATGTGCACACGGCAGATTTTACGTTCGTATTTGATATTAGCAGTAATAAATAGAGCTGTTGCTCCTACAAAAAAAATTTCTGCGTTGTAGAGGATTCGGACATCAATAAGTCCTTAAGACTCCCATTAAACTGAGCTCTAGTAGCAGCTAAACTTTTTATGGCTGCTGGAAAGTTATTAGAAATGTGTGTACGCGAATAACGTGTAGATTATTCTTATTTCGACACTGATTCCATGAGCTGAGCTGCTTTGAAAAAAAGGATATACGAGTATTATTTATGACAAATTCCACTAACGAATAAATCTATCTGGAAGCAACAGTAGTTAGTATATGAGCTGAGCTGCTGTTTTGAAAAAAAAGGATATATCATTTATAACAAATTTCACTAACGAATAAATCAATCTGGAAGCAATAGTAGGTAGTATATCCAGTTCCTTGAACAAGCCTCTGCTGTACGTTCTTGAGTTCACACCGCAAATGATTCGTAGTACACGCTTTTGGCCTCTGAAGACTTTTAGCTTGGCTTCATGAATTAACCAAATAATGATCCCACATGATACTGTGGAATGCAAAAATGGGAATTATATCAGATTTTTTTTTTATTGTCATATCACCTATGTCTGGCAACAGCGGATTTGGAAACAGAGATTCGTTTAGCCGTTTCAGAAATTCTGTGTTACGTATGCTCCTTCCAATTGAATTTCTTATGAAACTGTAAGCACAAGAATTTAACACTGCCGATTTCATACATCTTCTTAGATTTCAAAACCATACCCATTTTATCAAAAACCTCCCCAGGCTATCTATCGGTAAAAAAGAAGTTGGATGTGAACAGTGAATCTGCGACACACTTCTGCAACAGCCATTGCCAGAGCTGGCGTCTGCTATGATGATCCTGTGGCCTGAGGGCCTGAACCCGCTGCAGATGATATGGGCACAGCAGCTGTTCATGAAGTACCCCAGAGATAAGAGAGTGAGACACGCCTTCTGCTGCTGCTAATCGTCCGCGCACTGGTCCTAGGGGTTTCTTGTACCGTACGTAGCACACGCTCTTCCATGTCAGCCATGCGGACTGTGAGGGGCCTTCCACTGTCAGTCCTCCGAGGTGCAAGGGTACCTGTGGCCCTCAGAGGCTAGAAAAGTCTGCCGAACAGTTTATCAGAGGGTTCTCTGCACTGTGGATATTTGTGAACGTAGAGAGCACGGGCTCACAGGCTATATCTATTTGCTAAACCATACCAAAATGTCATAGCCGGCATTTCACTTGTTGAGTAGTAGGCTTCAATTGCTAACAAGTGGTGGAAGACGGAAAATGTAAATGTACTACACCATTTGTACGTACAAACAGCGCGATCACAGTAAATACGTAAGTGAATCGTGTTTGGAAGAAGGTAAAACACTATGATACGTACCCATGGTTGGCGGTATTGTACAATAAGGCACACAAACACGACGAAAACTAACATAGCCTATAACACGACTCGAACCACACAACTGACAGCAGACCACCTTATGGAAGGTGGAGTAATGTGGGTAAGACATCATAATACCCTACCGACACATTTCATGGAGCGTCAATGCAACGACTGTTCTAATATCTGCAACCAAGCGTCGCACACCCCTTCCTATAAACATGTGTTTATCTCGGAAAGTATGCAGTTCTGCACCCATGTTTATTGGACTTATTTTTCTTGTTTCGATGAGTGTTACCACCTCTCAAAGTATGCGATACTTTTTTTGAATACCCTGTATATTTGTCTTTCCATCCATTCATTGTCATTTACTGTCGCAGACATCCTAAACACAGAGCATTGTCAACTAGTTCAATGACATCGTTGTTAACATGTACAGTCTTACTACCAGTGTGTTCCTTATAAATTATTTTAGTTGATTTGCAGGCCTACTGTCAGACTTGCTCTATTAATTGAAAGCAAAACCTTCTAGATTGTTAGGTCGCGTAATATTTCTGCTACAAGAACGACGTTTCGACCTCTCTGCTGGGATCTTCTTCAGGATCTTCTGGTGTTCACGACAGCTGAATACAGTCAAAGACCAGTGTCGTGTTCACGTATAAAAGGGAGTTTTTCCGCCTCATGCCGAAGAAGTAGGGCTACTGGGTAAAATACTTCTGGCTACTATTGGTGGATCACCGTCATTGGATAGAAAGGGAAACAGGCAGAACAAGACTGCTGAGTATAGTTTTGGTGATGTCAAATCTCTTTCTGAGCTTCCCACTATCCTGACGATGTCTAACAGAAACTGCAGAACTGACGTGTATGTTCTTCATTCAGTATATGACCGGCTATGAAAGCACAAGATTTAATTGTAAGCGTTAACAAGTCTTGTATCACTACGTCCCTCCTTAGGATAACTAGAGAATGCCATTGTAGAACGCATGTTATTACATTAAAAATTCGTAAATAAGTTTTATATACACACTTAACTTAGTTACTTAGCCTATTTTGAAAATTTGGTATATGTTGCTGTGAAGACCATGTAAACCTGATAAAGTAATTTTATTTTCCAGAAAAGGTGGTCTGCTATCACGGTAGCTGGTCCGCCTACAGGAATGGAAACGGACGATTCGAAATAGAGTACATTAAACCAGAACTGTGCACGCACATGATCTACAGTTTTGTTGGAATAACCTCCGCAGGAGAAGTCAGGATTCTTGACGAATGGCTGGATCTTGCGAGCGGCAAAAGTAAGTGTAATTTCAGTTTGCATATCTAATACCAACTGCAGATATTAGTAATATCGTACACCCGTTCATGTGTATTAGGGAATGGCATTCTAACAATGTCCGAATATCCTTTTTTTCAGTTACTGATGTCCATTACGCTCTCTTTCCGTTTCTGAAAGCTCTCCTTATGCAACGTTTTTGCTCGGTTTATGCCTAAATCAAATTATATGTCAATTAGACTGTGCACCCTGTTTAATTTCTACCGGCAGTTCTCGTGGTCAGTCGAACTCTGGTTAATATTTGCAAGGTCATCAGCATGCTGCGACTCCAGTCAGTTGAAATAGCGTTATGCATTTTCACGGGCAGGAATCTTTAACTTCTGCAGCGGTAACGCTTACTCCGCGAGCATAATGACGAAGAGAGATATCTTCTTTTCCTTCTTTAACCATCGTCCATCCACTGCTGAATGAGGACCTCTTTCGTATTCTTCCATTTCAGTCGGTTCTGTGCCAACCTGATATCACTGTGTTATGGCAGTCCTCTAAATATCATAGAGCGACCTCTTCTTGAATCTTGTAACGTTTCTTTTGTGCCCCATAAGTCTCCAATGAACCATTTTATTGCACCATATGTTGGCATCTATGAAGACTACAGGTATTGTACAATTTGTGAGGTAAGCGAAGCTTACTTGTTGGTCAGGATGAACCGATGCTTCTGCATGGAAATTCTTCCCTTTGAATAGTCTTCCCTAGCTGAATTTTATGGCCAAGGCAGATGTACTCGGAGACTATTTCAATAGGTCCATGGTCGGTTCTAACTCGTGTACTTTTTGGACCTCTATATTCCCCTCCAAATCAACTGCTGCTGATGCAATTTTCAAAAAACTATAAATTTATTTTTAATTATAAAGTGTTGACATTTTCTTCTGTTTCAACAGATGCATACAACCGCTTCAACAAACTGAAATCGTCCAACACTAAAACCCTGGTCGCCATTGGTGGGTGGAATGAAGGGTCAGCCACATACTCTGCCGTAAGTTTGGCCCACAAAACTATCATATGCCCTAGTTGTGTGATTTTTGTGCGGATTGAGTTAGGCAGTATGCTTGTGTGTTTCAGGTTATGAACAACGCCGCACTGAGACAGAAGTTCGTGCAGAATGTGGTGAACTTTGTGAAGACGTACGGTTTTGACGGGTTCGACCTGGACTGGGAATACCCGGCCAACCGTGGTGGCTCCCCGGGCGATCTGGTAGGCTGCTTTGTGTCTTGACACACATGCTATTTTCTGAAAGGATTTAAAGAATCTCGTCATGTGATGGAAAAATTTTCTCTAGCTTTGCAGCATGCACGAAAAAGGATCGTGTTCTCCAAATGCCAAATCGCTCTAGTAATGATTTTAATAGCTGCGTTATAGTTGACATGTGACGAAGTAAACAGTTTTCTTCCATTGTTTTCAGAGAGCGTACGTTGAACTGCTCAAGGAGCTGAGAGCAGAGTTTGACAAACACGGTTTCATCCTGTCGGCTGCTGTGGGTGTCGGACGCTACCTAATTGGCAGCGCCTACGACGTGCCTCAACTGTCTAAGTATGTCGAGCTAGAACACTTACTTGCTTCCATTCTTCTAATTATAACGCAGTACTACAACTTTCAACACATTAATCTTCGCAGATACCTGGACTTCATCAACCTGATGACGTACGACCTTCACGGCTCGTGGGACAGTAAGACTGGTCAGAACGCTCCACTGTACGCCAGCTCCGCTGACAAGACGGAGGCTGAGAGGCAGCTGAATGTGGTGAGTGTCTGGCGCTCACTCCCCTTCAACTCCAGAGACACTTACACAGGGCTTGGTGAGGAATAGCTACTCATTCCTTGTCCCTATTTGACCCACAGGATTCCAGCGTCCGCTACTGGATCCAGAACGGTGCAGATCCTGCGAAGCTTATTCTGGGTATGGGCACCTACGGGAGGACTTTCACTCTGGCCAGCACTGCCAACACTGGAGTCGGAGCCCCAGCTACTGGACCCGGGACCAGTGGGCCGTACACCATGGAGTCCGGCATGATGGGCTACAATGAGGTCTGGTCTCGACAGTTTCCTATACCAATATTCTTTCAAGTCTTGTGACAGCTGTGAATAGGAAAACTTCATATGTTGAGTGCTAGGGCTACAACTTGTCTCACATCACCAGTACTAGCTCCAAAACTTGATTCCCTCCAGTCTTCATTAGGAATGACTACTAATTTCAGACTAAGATGATACAAGCTTCTAAGTGTGAAATTTCACCCGAATTAGATGTAGCAACAGAACCATGACCTTGTATCCGATGACACCTTTACGAAATGCTCTGTGGCTACTATTTTGATTAGTTTCAGATGGTTCTCAAAGTTTTGCTGTACTTCGCTATTCTCTTCGTCACTTCACACTCCTACCAAAGCTTTTATGAATATAAGGGGTGAGAATGAGAAACACACAGGTAGAGGGAATTGTTTTCGTGGAGGAAGGCTTCTCTGTAGCCACATAAATGTCTACATGCACTGAAGCCCCAAAGAAACTGGTGTAGGCATGCGCATTCATATGGAGAGATATGTAAACAGGCAGAATACGGCGCTGGGGTCGGCAACGCCTATATAAAACAACAAGTGTTTGGCGCAGTTGTTAGATCCGTTACTGCTGCTACAATGGCAGGTTATCAAGATTTAAGTGTATTTGAACGTGGTGTTATAGTCGGAGCACGAGCGGTGGGACATAGCATCTCCGAGGTAGCGATGAAGTGGGGATTTTCCCGTACAACAATTTTACGAGTGTACCATGAATGTCAGGAATCTGGTAAAACATCAAATCTCCGACTTCGCTGCGGCCGGAAACAGATCCTTCATGAATGGGACCAACGACGACTGAAGAGAATCGTTCAGCTTGACAGAAGTGCAACCCTTCCGCATGTTGCTGCAGATTTCAATGCTGGGCCATCAACAAGTGCCAGCGTGCGAACCATTCAACGAAACACCGTCGATGTGTGCTTTCGGAGTGGAAGGCCCACTCGTGTACCTTTGACGACTGCCTGGGCCTGTCAACACCGATGTTTGACTCTTGACGACTAGAAGCGTGTTGCCTGGTCGGACGAGTCTCGTTTCAAATTGTATCGAGTGGATGGACGTATACGGGTATGTAGACAAGCTAATGAATCCATGGACCCTGCATGTCAGCAGGGGACTGTTCAAGCTGGTGCAGGCTCTGTAATTGCGTGGGACGTGTGCTGTTGGAGTGACATGAGGCCACTGATACGTCTAGATACGACTCTGACAGGTGACACGTACATAAGCATCCTGTCTGATCACCCGCATCCATTCATGTCCCTTGTGCATTCCTATGGACTTGGGCAATTCGAGCAGGACAATGCGACACCCCACACGTCCAGAATTGCTACAGAGTGGCTCTAGGAAAACTCTTCTGAGTTTAAACACTTCCACTCGCCACCAAATTCCCCAGACATGAACATTATTGAGCATATATTCTATGGCTGCCAACGTGCTGTTTCGAAGAGAGCTCCACCCCCTCGTCCTCTACGGATTTATGGACAGCTCTGCAGGATTCATGGTGTCAATTCCCTCCAGCACTACTTCAGACATTAGTCGTGTCCATGATCCGTTGAGTTTCGGCACTTTTGCTTGCTTGCGGGGGGCCTGCACGATATTAGGCAGGTGTACCAGTTTCTTTGGTTCTTTAGTGTATATACTCTACAAGCTGCTGCACAGTAAGTGGCGTCATCGTACAAATATTATCGATTTAACATTGTCAAATACCACTTATTGATCATATTGCGTTATCAAATAGCTTTATAATAGTTTCACGAATTTCTCGCACTCTTTCAGATATGTGAGAAAATCAAGGCGGGCGGCTGGACAGTAACGTGGGACGACGAGCAGAAGGTGCCATACGCCGTGAGCGGAAACCAGTGGGTCGGATACGACAACGAGGAGTCCATCAAGCTGAAGGTAAAAGCACGAAAAAAAAAAAGTTCCAGTTACAGTACTCTCCACCAAGTGGTTCAGTTTATTTATTTTCAGTTTTAAATGGCTTCAATCACAGAATTAAGAAAACGTGAGACAAGGTTAAATTGAGTATCTCAGAATATACGACAAGCACAGACTGAACGTATTTAAACTTAATACCTGCACATTTCCTTGCATTAAATATAAAACACTGAACGTTGTGTCATTAAAAATTAGACATTTATTATAACCTAGTCAAATTGAAGTATCGAGCAGGTGACCTCCAAAAACTTAAATAGCCATAAAACGTCCGTGTTAATGGATGAGCTTCTTGTTTTTCCTTTTATTAAGTCTAACAAACTTGCAAAGACACCTCCACGCTTGGTTGTTCAAGGAATATATATTTTTAAATAAACAAATATAATGCAAATCACATGCTGAAAAGTTTTCAGTCTTTCCCCTCGCAAAAGGAACCGAAGAATTCATGGACTCGGTACGTATCATGACCCTGTCGGCTTTTAGCTCTTTTGCGTGTAGTATGGTCTGTAGCGTAGCAAAAGGCTCATGAATTAGCATAAAACGTTTAATGGTCATTGGGTAACAAGAAGCACCAGCTACTCCCATCTACTTCATCAACGAAAGCAGCTCCCGCAGAGATGTCTGGTATTTTCGAAACATTTATAAACACTTTGCACGAATCGCTCCAAATGCAATACGAGTACATGTTACTTTAGAGCGGGTTAAGGCCAGGCACGGCTTGTAGTTAAACTCTCCGACGTGGAGCCACCTCAGCTATATTTTTCAGTTATTTACTACAGAATTTGAAATATGGAGAGAGTTTCGAATATTTTCCAGACGAATTTAACTAATGACAGCCAATGTTTTTAGAACTGTTCATATCGAGTGAAGTTTTTCAAAGAGGTAGTAGGAATTCGTAAGGCTGCACCTTAGAATTCCGGATCTGATGTTGCTGTGTGTGCCGTTCTGTGGAGTACCGTTGTGTATGAGTTTCCAGAAAACTCTAAAATCAGAGACTAAGAGAATCGTACCAACCCACACTGGAGGTCCACGTTCCGCTGCTTACAACGAAATAAGAGTGGCGTAACCTTCACTCTCGAACTCTGTCTCTGTATCTTTTCATTATGCTTTGATGCGTCATTAATCGACTTTTAATACTAATGTTTTGATAATGTTAAAGATGATTTCTAGTCTCTGACACTGGAAATTCGATCTCTTGTAATAAAGGCACGCTACGTTTGTGAACTACTCTTAAGAGTGCACTAATACAGTAACGTAAGTGTCGTCACCTAGCGAGTGCTCACGAACGGTTAGATCAGATAAGAGCGACAAAAATATCTCGTTAGTTTCATTTGCAAACAAATTCTTTGGTTGCTAACGCCGTTTGCTTGACAGAGTGCATTAATTGCACGTTTCTTTTTGTTACATGAGGCGCATTGTGACAGCTTTTACAACGTATGTGTTAGATAGAACTGCCAAGAATTGAGACCTAATTGAAAGGCACAAAAAGCACTCGAGAATTTGACCTCATTAGTAAATATTTATATGGATATGGTGTCTGTTCTTTCGGACATGTCCGAAAGAACAGACACCATATCCATATAAGTATATAGTTCTGGCAATATTGGCCATGACCTTCTTCTTCTGTGTAGATGCACACATATTCCCCGAACTCTTACGGGACTTGGTAAGAATGTCTTCCACGAGTAATGAGTGTGTTGGGGTGGGACACTACGAATGCAGTGTGTGGACATACAAGGTGAGAATGTGGGTCTCGCGGGAGGCGTGCGCGAGATAGTCCCTGGAGTCGCGCTGTCCTCTGTGCCCTCGGTGGCTCAGATGCGTAGAGCGTCTGCCAGGTGAGCAGGAGATCCAGGGTTCGAGTCCCGGTCGGGGCACACATTTTTTCCTGTCCCGGCTGATATATATCAACGCCCGATAGCAGCTGGAGGTATTAATATAATTCTAATTTCATTGGTAAATGGTTCGCAGCCCTTCCCAGTTCGGAAACTACGAGTCGCCTCTAATGAAGACAATAATTCGCTAGCGCATTTCGTCGCTACAGTAACTGGTTTGTCGTATACTGAATAATGAGCGCGACTTGGAACATGACTTGCACGTGTGACTTGAGGACACGTCTCGCAACTTCTCGTGCTCGTTCTTCTTGTCACGTTGTTTCGGCCGCTCCCTCCTAACACCGGCGCGCTGTTGTTGCAGTCGCAGTACGTGCTGGACATGGGGCTGGGCGGCGGCATGATCTGGAGCCTGGAGACGGACGACTTCAAGGGCGTGTGCGGCGCCGGCACCTTCCCCCTGCTCACCACCATCAACCAGGTGCTCAGGGGGGCGGCCGCCAGCTCGTCTGCTGTAAGTGCGCCCTCTGCAATAACGGACTCGCTGCTTTTTCTTACAGCGATCATGCGCATGCTATACTGTGGTGTTGTACCCCCTGAATGGAACTTTTTTCCAAAAAAGTTATCTCATAACCGAGTTGCTTACTTGACCCATACACGACCTCTAAGGCTACGGTTCTGGCACTGAAGTTACCTTGTTCGCTTATATTTCCATGTCACCATCCACCTAACTCCTCTCTCATACCAAATGTGGAAGTCATTTCACACGGCAGTTGATTTTCCAGACAACACGTGGCACTTCAATCGAGTGTGGTTAAAACTGCTCCCCACATATTTTTAACATAATGTCACCACCTTTCCACCGCCATCGCCATACCTGACCCTATTCAAGAATTGCCACCAGTGCTGCCACCAGATAGCCTAGCAACCACAAAAGCTACGGATTCGACCCCAGAACCGGTAGCTTTCGATCGCTCGTTTATCTCACCTCCTACCCACTGCTAACAGTGCAACAGGCGACTACCTCACAGACTTTGCTTCCTTTGATGGTAAGCGATACAGACGAAATTGCTCCAGTCGTTCCAGAGGTAGACTTGCACGTCTTCTCCTGCGCCTGTACACACCCCCATCCGAAGATGTGCTACGGGGGTTCTACTTACATTTTTTTTTCAGATACTAAGCCCGATGGGCAGTGCCTTCGCTAGAACTAGCTCCAAGTCGTCCAGGATTATTCACATTTCATCCATAGGGATGCGGCGCGGGTTGCACTTGGAAGGGGGTGACCTAAAGAATAATCGAAAACGACTAATATTCGCGTCCACTTCATAACACTGGGCTTCCTAGGCTGACTGATGGCAATTCTAATGAATTTTGACTCATAATGTTGGCTGGAATACTCTCTTTGAAGATATGAAAGTAGCACAGACAGACTACAGGGACAAATTATACAGATACCAGGGAGTAGTCATAATAAATTATTTGATTTTCATAAATAATAGGTAGCTGCAAGGAACAATATGCTTAGAAAGCTAACGGGCAGTAAGACGCCAAACATACTGCCCTTAGTACCACCGCTTTAGCTCTTTGTTTTTCCACAGCTGAGTATGCATGACCTGTCTGGTCTAGATTGGCGCATGCAAAGAGGACAGACATAAGCCTTACCGAAACCTGTAGGCTAGACATGCGATGCGTGAAGCTCACTCCACTGGAAAGGCTCTGTCAAGCTTCTGGTTTCATCAGACGCATGTCTCGCAGCGTAGCTCGTGAACATGAAGAGCAGTTCAAAAAGACATTTCATGAGCGTCATCCGGCATACGGTAGCCTTTATGGATTAGAAAGACTAAAATCAAGATATCGGTTCCTCAGTTACAACTTGCATGAATCCTCTGTCGGTTACCCTATTTCACAAGGTCCAACAAGTCGTGTTGAATTAAACTACAAGTCATGGAAAATACTAAACCGTATCGCAACTGGTGTAGCTTCTGTAAAAATTTATCTTTTAGAATGGGCCTTATTAGAACTTGACGACTGTAGAGAAATACAGAACATGGAACATCTTGTAACATTCCTAATGTCCTGCACGTTGCTCCCTAAACGACTTCTGGCTAAGTGAGCATCAAGCCTTTGACTTAACCCAGAATTGGGCCGAAAAATTGACAGTTCCGGACACGAAGAAAAAAGAAAGAACGATTGTAAGATTCGAAAGACATGAAGGGGAAGCAGTGGTTGAGAAGGGAGTGAGACACGGTTGTCGTCTACCCCCTATGTCATTTAGTCTGTACACTGAACAAGCAGTGTAGGGAATCAAAGAGAAATTTGGAGAGAGAATTAAAGAGTGAAGAAATAAATACCTTGTAGTTTGGTGACGACATTGTAATTCTGTCAGAAACAATATGTAAGGGCTTGAAAATACATTGTAAGACGAGCAGCAACAAAAGTAAGACAAGGCAGGGGAATGTAATCGAATTAAATCAGGCGAAGCTGAAGGAATAAGGTTAACAAATGAGAAACTTACAGGACATCTTCTAAACACCATGAGCTACACTAGAAATGTTTATTTGCCAATAAATGTCTGAAAGCTGCGGAGCACCAAGCATACATGATTTTTACACTTAAAGTAATAGATACGACTACCATGGAGAGGTGCACCAAACCAGTCTTCAGATTGAAGTCCACAACGACAACAGCAGTGGTTGTTGGGGTGAGGACTGGAAGAAGGGGTCCTTGTAAATAATTATGAAATTTGCGGAGCCATTTTCCCCTCTAATATAAGGCTGGGATAGTTAGTAACAAGAGATATATAACATAAGCTGTTAGTTGGCCAACAAGAAAGCAGAAGCAGAAGAGTTTATTTATTTATTTATTTACACGTCAAGTTCCGTAGGACCAAATTGAGGAGCAAATCTCCAAGTTCATGGAACGTGTCAGTACATGAACTTACAACATAAAATTAATAACAGGTAAAAATAAATGTTCATGACCCTGAAAAAAAGTCAGTCCATAAGTTTAAGTAAACGCTATCAGCAATACAATGAGAACAGCTTAATTTTTCAAGGAACTCCTCGACAGAATGAGGAAACTCTTCAGTTTCGATTTGAAAGCGCGTGGATTACTGCTAAGATTTTTGAATTCGAATGGCAGCTTATTGAAAATGGATGCAGCAGTATACTGCACACATTTTTGCACAATAGTTAAGGAAGTCCGATCCAAATGGAAGTTTGATTTCTGGCGAGTATTAACCGAGTGAAAGCTGCGTATTCTTGGAAATAAACTAATATTGGTAACAAGAAACGACAATAAGGAATATACAAGTTGCGAGGCCAATATCAAAATACCCAGACTCGTGAACAGAGGTCGACAAGAGGTTCGTGAACTCACGCCACTTATTGCCCGAACCGCCCGTTTCTGAGCCAAAAATATCCTTCTTGAACAAGATCCTGAACGTGGGCTTTCCACGACAGCTTACTATCTATCTGAACACCTAGAAATTTGAACTGTTCAGTTTCACTAATCATATGGTCGTTCTGTGAGATTAAAACGTCAGGTTTTGTTGAATTGTGTGTTAGAAACTGTAAAAACTGAGTCTTACTGTGATTTAACGTTAGTTTATTTTCTACAAGCCATGAACTGAGATCATGTACTACCTGAAACCGAGTCATTGTTGCACTCAACATCCTTTACTACCAAGGTAGTGTCATCAGCAAACAGAAACATTTTAGACTCACCCATAATACTAGAGGGCATATCATTTATAAAAGGTGTTACAAAAAGGTACGGCCAAACTTTCAGGAAACATTCCTCACACACAAATAAAGAAAAGATGTTATGTGGACATGTGTCCATGTTAGAGCTCATTTTAGTTTCGTCAGTATGTACTGTACTTCCTCGATTCACCGCCAGTTGGCCCAATTGAAGGAAGGTAATGTTGACTGCGGTGCTTGTGTTGACATGCGACTCATTGCTCTACAGTACTAGCATCAAGCACATCAGCACGTAGCATCAACAGGTTAGTGTTCATCACGAACGTGGTTTTGCAGTCAGTGCAATGTTTACAAATGCGCAGTTGGCAGATGCCCATTTGATGTATGGATTAGCACGGGGCAATAGCCGCGGCGCGGTACGTTTGTATCGAGACAGATTTCCAGAACGAAGGTGTCCCGACAGGAAGACGTTCGAAGCAATTGATCGGCGTCTTAGGGAGCACGAAACATTCCAGCCTATGACTCGCGACTGGGGAAGACCTAGAACGACGAGGACACCTGCAATGGACGAGGCAATTCTTTGTGCAGCGCCAGAGAAGTTGCTGCTGTACAAGGTAACGGTGACCACGTCACTGTATGGAGAGTGCTACGGGAGAACCATTTGTTTCCGTACCATGTACAGCGTGTGCAGGCACTATCAGCAGCTGATTGGCCTCCACGGGTACACTTCTGCGAATGGTTCATCCAACAATGTGTCAATCTTCATTTCAGTGCAAATGTCTTTACGGATGAGGCTTCATTCCAACGTGATCAAATTGTAAATTTTCACAATCAACATGTGTGGGCTGACGAGAATCCGCACGCAATTGTGCAATCACATCATCAACACAGATTTTCTGTGAACGTTTGGGCAGGCATTGTCGGTGATGTCTTGATTGGGCCCCATGTTCTTCCACCTACGCTCGATGGAGCACGTCATCATGATTTCATACGGGATACTCTACCTGTGCTGCTAGAACATGCACGCCGAAGTGGCCGTGCGGTTAAAGGCGCTGCAGTCTGGAACCGCAAGACCGCTACGGTCGCAGATTCGAATCCTGCCTCGGGCATGGATGTTTGTGATGTCCTTAGGTTAGTTAGGTTTAACTAGTTCTAAGTTCTAGGGGACTAATGACCTCAGCAGTTGAGTCCCATAGTGCTCAGAGCCATTTGAACCATTTTTTTGATAGAACATGTGCCTTTACAAGTACGACACAACATGTGGTTCATGCACGGTGGAGCTTCTGCACATTTCAGTCGAAGTGTTCGTACGCTTCTTTACAACAGATTCGGTGACCGATGGATTGGTAGAGGCGGACCAATTCCATGGCCTCCACGCTCTCCTGACCTCAACCCTCTCGACTTTCATTTATGGGGGCATTTGAAAGCTCTTGTCTACGCAACCCCGGTACCAAATGTAGAGACTCTTCGTGCTCGTATTGTGGACGGCTGTGATACAATACGCCATTCTCCAGGGCTGCATCAGCACATCAGGGATTCCATGCGATGGAGGGTGGATGCATGTATCCTCGCTAACGGAGGACATTTTGAACATTTCCTGTAACAAAGTGTTTGAAGTCACGCTGGTACGTTCTGTTGCTGTGTGTTTCCATTCAATGATTAATGTGATTTGAAGAGAAGTAATAAAATGAGCTCTAACATGGAAAGTAAGCGTTTCCAGACACATGTCCACATATTTTCCTTCTTTGTGTGTGAGGAATGTTTCCTGAAAGTTTGGCCGTACCTTTTTGTAACACCCTGTATAAATAAGGAACAGGAGCGGTCCCAACACTGATCCCTGGGGCACCATCCACTTGACAGTACCTCACTCAGATCCCACATCACAGCCGTTATGTGTGGATAACTTGCCAATTTGGAAGCCAGGTACAAAACATAGAGACCTGGCCGCTATTTCTTCCACCGTGTTTCGCCCTTCCACCGTGTTTTCCAGGGTTCCAGCACGTCAGGGTCGAGCAGCGGTTCTTCCGGGTCGTCCAGCAGTAGCTCCGCGTCTGGCGGTGCCAACTCCTCCGGAACTTCGAGCGGCAGCTCGGCAGCCAGCAGCGGCAGTTCTGCGGGGGCGTCGAGTGGCAGCTCGGCCTCCAGTGGTAGCAGCAGCTCCTCAGGGTCTTCTGCGACCAGCGTGAGCAGTGGCAGCAGCTCCTCCGGCGTCTGCAGCTCCGTGGGCTACGCGCGGGACCCCAGCGACTGCGGCGTCTTCTACCTCTGCGTCGCCTCTGGCAGCGGCTACACCGCCCACAGGTTCACCTGCCCCGGGGACCTCGCCTTCGACGTTTCTTCGTCGGCCTGCAACTACAGGAGCCTCGTCGCCTGCTGAAAGCCTCTTCCCGGCTGTCTCGCGCTGTAGAGAACTCCGTGTAGACCAAATAGTGCCTTGCCCCTTAAATGACACCTCTTGTAGCCGTGACGGCATATACCGACTATTAAATCTTTCCTGCGTAATGAAAACGGTGTGCTGCTTCTTGCTTCCTCAGCTACGATATATACTACTCCGTGTGTAGAACCTGTTCCTAGCTTCTACAGCTGCGTCATACGACATGTCACAGAGAGTATGTCTGGTGTCACCGTCATTTCCTCCCTCACGTCTTTCACTCCCTGGTGGAGCACGGAATCAGGTTCTGCAGCGGACGTCGATACTGACTCAGAGATGTGTGTGTGTGTGTGTGTGTGTGTGTGTGTGTGTGTGTGTGGTTTGGGGATCTTGTGGGCGCCCAACGGCGAGTTTATCAGCGCCCTAACAATGACTAAAATAAACGAATGTGGATAAGAACGAAAACAGTCGTACACGCATGCACACGAAATGACCACACAATTACTCTAACGCACAGGCATTCCCACATGCACTAAAACCAATCAGGAGGCAAGATAGTTAATGAAGAAATTAAAACAGAGGGAGAACAAAACACAGAAGAGCGAAAAGAACACCACAGGGAAATGTGACTGGCTGACCAGAAATGTGACTGGCTGACCACTTACAAAAAAACTCGGCTGAGCCAGCCATCCTGTTGACACTTTAAAAACATCTCCCCAAAATTTTGTTAAAAACGTGGGACAATTCACAAAACTTTAAAACGCGAACCACATTCGTTTGATCATGGCATAAAATAGACTGCGGATCCGCCGGCAAATCCGCTGCAGTCCGTGGTCAGCAAATAAAATTCACTCCAATAAAATGTGGTGCAGCGTGATCTGCACGCCACAAACACCACACACCGGAGGGTCCCCTCGCCGGAGTAAAAATCCACGCGTCATAGGGCTGTGGCCGATTCGAAGACGAGTAAGGAGGACCTCGTCCGTCGACGTGGCTGGAAGTAAGTAAGCCACGGCCGAGTTGTGGGCTTCAAGACATGGAGCTTGTTGTCGGTCACTTCTAGCCACTCGCCTTCCCAGTGACACAGGACTTTATACCGCAACAGGGAGGTGAGGGCATGCAGGGGGATAGCACACTGAAAGACCTGACGGTCACGACACACTTCCTTGCCTGCTCGATCAGCCCATTCATTCCCCAGAATTCCCACGTGCCCTGGTACTCAGCAGAAGACGCCTCAAAATGTTCAAATGTGTGTGAAATCATAAGGGACCAAACTGCTGGGGTCATCGGTCCCTAGACGTACACACTTCTTAAAGTAAGGTATACTAACTTATGCTAAGGACAACACACACACACACACACACACACACACACACACATGCCCGAGGGAGGAATTAAAACTCCGGCGGGAGGGGCCTCGCAATTAGCGACGTGGTGCCTCTAACCGCGCGGCCACTCCGCGCGGCTAGAAAGACACCTTCTTCCCCAGTCGCTGTAGTACGAGAGGCCGTCCTGGATAATCTGGGTTACTTTATCTGCCGGGTAAAAACGCTGGAGAGAGTAAAGGGCGCTCAAGGAATCTGAACAGACGAGAAATCTAACACTGGGAGATGAATATCTCGCTACGACAGTCGCCGCCTGTGGCCGCAACGGGCAGAACCGGCACTGGTATACATTCAGTGCAAAGCTTATGACAACTGTTGCTCAGTTTTCTCGCGTCGGGTGAGGATAGAAAAGTTTCATTTCGGGGGAGGGGGTGTCACAGTTTGTTATAGTCTCTCCCTTCCTCCCCCCCCTCCCCCCCACACACACATACAATTTAATTCGCTGCCAACCCCATTTCTAACGCTCCACAGATCCTTATGATTATAATAATATAACAAAAATATAAACTGTTTTACTATAATAGTAATGAGTTGTTTACTTTAGTGGTTAGTACATCCCCTGAGCAGAACTTCTAAGAAACTGCAGTTCAGAGAAGTACAGCAGAAACTGGGAAGAGCATGTGTCATCCAGTCGATTTGAAAATTGTAACAGCAACTTCGATACAGGCCCTCCTCCAGAGTGACCTTTACACCACACTGCCCAAAGGTATCCCAAAATGTGACGTCAGCATTCAACTTACAAATGAAATAATACGGTATATAGAATAGATCACCTCAAGAACTCACCAGTTAAGTCGCCCTGAAGGGGAACGCTGCAAAGACACTCGAAACGTCGCGGCTTACTTGCTTCAGTGGTTTATAGTGATGCAGCCTAATACCCAAAGTGACTTTACTCAAATTGACACTTGCCGCGGAAGTCCACGAACTTAATTTCGGATTATGGTTGAGATGTACACTATTTGATAAAAAGTATCCGGACACCTATTAGTGGACATTGATATAGACCGAGCCGCTCGAACTGTCAACCAACACAAATGGCACTGCTAAGAGTATCCTACGATTTCCTTATCGCTGGCAACGGGTTATACACACTGCTGGTGACTACTTTGAGGGTCAGTAAAGCTTTGAAACATGTATCTATTTTGCACGAGCTGTAAATAAATAATTACCACTATTAAAGTTCCAACCCTCATACATAATTAAGCCTGTGAGGAACTCTCAGATCGCGAGTCCTATTCGCAGCCGCCGAAGTTGTTCTTATGGGAACCAACGGTCTCAGTCCTTTTAGTACACTAACTCCCAGTATAGCCGCCTACATTATATGAGAACATAGTGACACAGCTTCAAGTTAGAGGAAGTTGCTTTCCTTGTTTCTCTCTGTGAGCCGGGGGAAGGGTTCGCTGGTTTTCTTTACGCCTTTCTGGCGGGAACAACTCTCAGCTGCAGAAGCCAGCCTTTCTTCCGTTTATAAAATCGACTCCTTTGATTGGCGCTATAGAATACCGCAAAGATCCTTCTAGAACTTTCTGGAATTTTTGTCTGTTCAGAAGGAGACTGGGGGCAATGTCCGCCGGTGCTTTTTCAGCCCCACGGTTATCTTAGCCTCCTACACGCTGGACAATGCGTCTGGGCGGAACTTAGTGAAATTTTTTCCCGAGAGACATTCGGACACAGCCGCTGAGTACACATGTTTCTGATGGAACGTTGTGTTAGGTATCAAGTCGGGTTGAGGTTTTATATGTTAGATCGCGTTGAAACCTGGTGGTATCAGCACCCTTAAGTTTAGGGAGTGATTCATTTTACTTGCCTATACTTTTGCGTGTGAAGTTCAAGTTTTTCGCACACAACTGAAAATCATGTATTCGACTTGTAGCACGACCTTGTAATAACTGGCGTGGTTGCTATGAAACTGAAGGTTAATTTTTCACTAATTCTGTTTCGTAACCTTCAGATGCAGCTAGGTGGCCATAGTTCCAATTCTGATTGCCCTAAACTCAACGCTCAGCATATGTAATGTTTTCTCTCTTGTAATCCCCCTAGATGGAAGGATCTCAGGCCCACGAGTATATCGAAGCCCACCAATCATGGTACCAAATGAATAATCCACGGCACTATAAATTGGGATGGTGGGCTGTCCTATCTTGTTAATTTCTCTCTCTCTGGAATCTCCATGTGAGTGCATGATCGGAGATTCAGTTTAAATACATCATTCTCCTAAACGTAAGAGGCCATTCATGCTAAATTCCCATGCCAAATTAGTGTTATCCATCCCTCCTTTGTGTATATGTAAGGGATTAAAGTAGAATAAGGTCGTGTACGTCTTTGCCTATTTCCAATCCGCTACCAAGCTTTGTAATAAATGACCAATTTTCTGTAGGCTATTAAAGGTGGTGCAGAGTGAATGCAAGTAAAATACCCTATTGTTTGGAGAAAGTGAACGACCAAGACCGAGAGATGTGATTATGATTAAACTTTATTCCACTGATTTGAGACATGGCGCTACACAGATGATTTGATATAGACCTGTACATGCGTTGTGACTGTGGTATTTCAGTACGAAGTAGCGCCACCATGTGCTCCACTTACAGCCATTAGACGTCGTTGCACGAAATCAAAAACCGCCTGAATATGCCGCTGGGGCATATTCTGCCATGCCGTTTGTAGGCGCGTCCACAAAGCATCAACTGGCCACAGGACTTGAACGAACAAGTTGCCGACCGACCATATCTCAGGCACGAAATTCAGACCATTAGTGCTTACAGGCGTTGATGAATACCAACGGGGAAGGTTGAAAATGTGTGCCCCGACCAGGACTCGAACCCGGGATTTCCTGCTTACATGGCAGACCCTGAGCCACCGACTACACAGAGGAAAGTGCGACTGCAGGGACTTATGTCTGGCACGCTCCCCGTGAGACCCACATTCCCAACTTACTGTCCACACGCTATGTTTGTAGTGCCCCTCTCTACTACACTCATTACTCACGGCAGTCAATCTACCGATTCCCGTAAGAGTTTGAGCAATGTGAGTGCATGCGCACTGAAGAAGATCAATGACCGGTGAGCCTTATCTAACAGAAGATGGTATCTGTTCTTTAGGACATGGCCGAAAGAACAGATACCATCTTCATATATCTCAGGCATGTCCGATGGGCGACATTTCAGGCGAATGGGCAGGCCAGGGATGCAGTGGTAGCCGTTGTTCTTCGAAGAAGGCTCGCACTTTCTTTTCACATGCTGCCAGCTGTTGACCTACTGTAAGTGGTATGAGAAAGGCCTGCAGGACGTGCAGTGCCTCCAGCTGTAAAACCTCCCTGATGTAGCGGTAGTTGTTCAGATTGCCCTCAGGATGTAGGAGGCGAGATCGCCTGTTACAGGCAATGGCGGCTGAAACCATCTTACTTGGCGTTTGTCCAATAAGCGGGTCAACAATGCAGTATGCCCGATTACGTTCACCACAGTGGCGTCGAGCGCGTTTGCAGCCATCACTGTAGGACAAGTCAAAAGCGGAACTCGTCCAGAAACACTACATTTTCCCACTCAGCATGCCAGTGCCAGCGTTCACGTGCCACTAGGCCAGCCAGCAGGAGACGGCGTCGAAACCGTCAGTACAGACATGTCCACACCCGTTAGCGCTCCAAAGTCGCGCCAACACTGTGGACGAAGCTGTTCTATCCTCTGCAGCCAATCGGACAAGATGGCGATCATCTCGCGCTCTGGTCACTCTGTGTCGTTCAGTGCCCTGTCGGCGCTGTGTACGGCCCTCTTGTCTCCACTAGTTCCACATACGCCTCACTGCTGAATCAGCGTGCCCTGTACGAGCCGCAGTGACAGGAAGCGACAGATCCGCGTCCCGGAGACCCATCATTCTGCCCCATTCAAACGCTCTCGCATGCTGATATTTCACCCTGTGACGTCGGCGATGCATAGCAGCACTTGGTACCACTTCGTATGACTGCTCTGCACCGACTGAGCATTGCGTAACACTTACTTGTCCGATCAGACAAAGGAGCTGCTGTTTGGCCTACATGCACGTCAAGTCTCTGCCATTTAAGTCAGCCATCATGGTTCCGCTGTTCTACACGTTATGTCAGCTGTGGCGTGCTTCATACCATTCCTTCTGACATGGTGTTCCGCTTTTACAAACAGTATTGTAGTTCTCGATGCACAGTCGTGCAGGATCTTAATGTATCTGTTGCGTTTATACTGACGTTTAGCTCCTTTTAGCTGGATCAGTTGGTAAATGTAGAGCCCAGATGTGTTGCTTTAATAAACTGCGATCCTGTATGACCTTGCACATATGGTGGACGACTTATTTGCCCACGAGGAGAGGTATGGTCATCGAAGCCTTACCCAGTGTATAAACTAAATACATTTCCCCCCTTTCCCGTGATGAATCTGCTGGGGTTTGTAAATGGAAATGTGCAGCGGCACTCGACGGAAAATTAATACAGCACCCCTTTAAAAAAATAGGCATTATATCCTCTTCTGAGGTACGACGGCCCACAGCAGTCGTATCTGGTTCTTATGACCTTGGTATCAGCACTGTGATGGGGTTGACGTCTGCACTGGTTCCAAGTAAGTTTCATCATGGATCTTGCTGGTCATATCCTGCCCAACAGATCACAACACAGAGACGCTAGGGGTAACTTAATATTGGTATGCCTCTCTGAAACAATGGCAGGGTGTGTCCTCTCTCTTTCACACCTCAGCACCCCCATAAACACAGACAATGGTCATGTGAGGAAGGGCAGAGCCCAACTCTCACTCAACACCACACCAGTTGTCAGCAGTTCATGCTTCCCAGATATGGACCACTCCAAAGTCAGCCTTCTGTGTTCTGGGAGTAATGGCAACCTATTTACGGGTTGGTGATTCAGAAGCCTGACATCTGCTAGTCTCTGACCAATGGTGCAGGACAACATAGGTTATTGTAATGACGCCATCACTCGTGCGCAATTGGCAGCAGCAGGTGTCAAGGGGTTCCGGCATGGGCCTACTGTAACATCAAAACACTCTCCACACTCGGATATTAAACCATCTGGGCAGCTGGCCACAGTGCCCGTTTCAGGACGTTTCCATTTTACACACTAAGTCTTGATAAGACTAGACTTGTTCGATCAGGACTTTATGGACACGTATGATTTCCACCACGTTTTCTTTCATTCAGCATTGGCATGCTGTCACATCGGAACACTATCCATGCCCAGACATTAAACCATTGGCCATGTACTCGTTTGAGGCTCTGTGCAGTGCTGGTAATGTTACCTCACATGAGCACATGTCAATCTTCACGGTCTTTGGCAGTGCTCACTAATCATTTTACACACTACACTTCCGTTATGGATCCTGTCAGGTCTGATAACAAAATCCCACGGTGACAACACTTATGTACTCTGGCGGTCGTTCTACAGATGATTGCACCTTGTAATGTGTCCCAGTTAGAAAATGCTGATGCTGCATTCTTCCTTAGTATAATTGTTCGGACGTCCGGAGTTGCGCAAACGAGGTTGCGCATCCCTCCCCACGCAGAGAAGTCCAGAGGGGACATATCTGGGGATCGAGCAGGCCATGGTACAGGACCACCTCTGCCAATTCACGTTTCTGGGAACCGTCGGTCCAGGAATCGACGCACACGATGACTGAAATGTGCCTTCGCCCCGTCAATTTGGAACCACATTCTTTGTCTTGTAGGGAGTGGGACATCTTCCAGCAATTCTGGCAATGCTCTGGCGAGAAAATTGTAATAGTGCCTGCCATTTAAAGGCCTAGGTAGCAGATACGGCCCAATTAAACAGTCCCCAACAACACTGACCCACACATTAACGAAGAACCGCACTTGATGAGCGCTGGTAACTGTGGCATGTGCGTTATCCTCACTCCAAACATGCGAATTGTGCATGTTGAAGACTCCATCACCCCCGAACGTTGCTTCATCGGTAAACAACACAGAGGATGAAAATGTAGGATGCATTTCACACTGTTCCAGGTACCACTGCGAAAACTGTGCTCTTGGTGGATAATCAACTGGTTCCAGGTTGTGTACATGATGTAAGTGAAATGGACGTAAAAATTGCTCTCCAAGGACTGTTCTTACATTCTTCTGATTCGTCACCACGTTACGTGCAATTGCACGAGTGCTGATTGAAGAATCCCACTCCACATGCTGCAAGACAGCTTCCTCAAATTGCAGCGTTCTTACCGTGCGGCGGCGTCCCTGTCCAGATAATCTGCTAAATGACCCGGTCTCACGCAGACATTGGTGCACAGCAACAAAGGTCGTATGATGCTGGATACGGGGATTAGGATATTGTTGTTGATAAACCCACTGTGCAGCTCGTCCGTTGTGGTGCGCTACGTAGTACGCACCAACCAAATCAGTGTACTCACTCCAGGTGTATCGCTCCATTAGTAAATAGAGACAATGCACTACTACACTGGTGGACAGCAGTTGCCTACAACTAAAGAGCGTAATACGGCCTCTAACAACTGAAGATCGTAATACGGCCTCTAACAACTGAAGAGCGTAATACGGCCTCCACCGGTTTAAATAATCCCCATAGGAAAAAATGACATTAGGGAAAAATATTTGTTTTGATGTCCCCTACAACCTCCCAGAGTTTGTCGGTTTAAATACTTTTCACCCTGTATATTGGATCACTATTAGGTGCTTAACTAAGTTTGTCATTGAGTGTGATTAGGCAAATTTCACAGAAGTTTAGCTGCTTTCATACAGTGGGGTAAGAAATACTGAATATATGTGATGGTTTCTGCTGCTTGGTTCTAATATTATTTGCTGTAGTCTCAGCGTTTCACTACAACTAGGTCCAAAGAGAGAGAGAGTTGTATGGCTTTCTTGGCTGGAGGATTCCGAGGCACATGTTCTGTTGTCTAATTGGAAAGCGTTTTCTTTCTCTGTGCTCAATGGCGCCTTTTCCATTAAGGAATGTGAGAGTTAGTTCCAAAAGGTACCTGTTGAAAGGAGGTGAGTGTAAAGGTGGGCCGGCATGCCGTGCCAAACTTGACGCTTGCAGCTCATGTGGGCCTCGGGCGGACAAAAGCCCGGCCTGCTACTCCGCTTTGCTCGATCCTTTTCGGGAAGTACCCGGAACATGGCAACATTTTATTTAGATTGCTGTATGGCATTTTTCGGTGGGCAAAACTCTCTTCAGTTCGGCAGGATCGTGCAGTCAGCTGTGTTTAACCTTTCTCCCGTCCGTGGGCCGTCGTAATTTGATATATTATTATTATGTTGATTATTTTGATTGTTGCCGACTTACGTGGTGGGCCTTAATAAAAATATTTCATTCAGTTTTGATTTACGATTAAATGCTTTTGTGAAGTTCTCCTTTTTAACAATATTAATCTTAAATTATTTGTTACGTTAATGAATGTTAGACTCGCTGAATCTTAAGACATGAGCATGTAAGTTGAACAATGGAATAAACTTTTCATATTACTTTCCTCGGCTAGTCAGTTCACTTTAAAGCAAAAATCTTTAGTTATTAATTACAATTGTGGCCCACACACACGTGAGAGTATTTTTTCTTACCTCTGTTAACCATTGCATTGTAGTCAGAGTCCCGGCTCTGGCTCTCGGCTGTGGTACTGAAAATAAGAATCTTAAAGCTACGTATTTTCTGCAACGTCGGGCAGCTGTGGAGAAAAATGAATATTATGTTAATAGCGGGCGAGTTTTTCGCTTCCGCAAAATTTTTTATAAGTTAACATCGCCACGTAATGGCGTCGAATGCAGGTTAATTCAAAGGAAGGCGGACATGAAATCGGGATCACCTCTTACAAATTAAAAGTGAATAATAATATTAAATCAATATATTATCTTCTTAATTAGTACAAATGTGCTTACATTTGCCAGCACTCGCAAGATGTCCGTCTACACGCAATCAAGACAAGAGAAGAAGTGAAGACGACTAAAAAATTAACAAAAGTGCGTATCTTGTCGTCTCTTTAGATCATTTTGTTATATTTCTTTGCACTCGAAACTTACACAAAGAAATTATTATAATACGGATAAATGAGAAAATGTATATTACCCAATTTTTAAATGTCTCTTCTTTATAAATACTGACTTTTAAGCGTTTTTTTATTATTATTTCGCTGGGGACGCTATACCTTCACTATTTGTTCGTGGTATGAAGGACTTTCACAGGCTGTTTGTTCAAAAATAGGCAATCTAGTGATCTATCGTCGCAGTCCTTTAAAATAAACAGCAATGATAGAAGAGAGGGATCAAATTCTCAATTCGTATAAATGACAGGTAGCGCACATTTGCTATGAAACGACATTACAGTACTATGCAGAAAGAATTTAAAGATTTAGTTGATAATGAAATTTGCAGGTCTTGAGTACAAGAAGAAATTGGTGGTATGAATAGTAAAATTTCTGAAGTTGCATCCATTGTTCATTGTTAGTTGCAAAACTTTTCAATGGAACCGAACGAAGAGTATGGAGACTTCACACGTCCTGCAGAGCACGTAGTTAAGTCAAGGAGCAATCTTGAAACGACTTTTCGATTTAAAACTGACTGCTGTCGAATTTATGAAGGAAAAAGGAGTGCAGGAACGGCAATTAGAACATGTGTAATGGTGTGCAGACTTCACATTTTAAGTGGACTTGACTGCACACAGCCCACAATAAGACATTGCAAGGTAACTTGTTTCTGATTTTATGGAGATGCGTTTCGTTTGAAAAGAAAGTCACATTGCAGAAGGGATACATTCTGACAAAGACAGTCCAGTCACCTAAGCTTGCTACCATTAAAGAAAATGCAAACTTTCATGAATTCATTGTCGCCTTGAAAGAATTACAAGGAGGTATGCTAAATGTCTTGAGGCAATCTTAACACCTATTTTCGAGTTGTTGTTGCGAGGCCTTTTGCCGTTTAAGTTGAAAGTTCCCCTGAGCACTTGCAGATGTAACTGACTGACCTACAAGGTAGTTCCCGTTTTAATGACAAATCATTATACGTTAAAACTGAATTGGAAGTCTACATTCCTTTCCTCACGTAGAGTTTCCAAGTCTCCATATTGAGGTTGCAAAAGTGCTATAATATTTCGATCGACATTTTTATGTGAAAGATCTTTTTTCAATTATGTGACTAAATACGTCACGGTTATGTGGCAACTGGAGTGTGAAACTGTGAAATTGTCTACATCTGTCCGTATGTCGTCAGTTTGCACCAGATAGAGGTATGTCTTCAGCACACCAACAGTGATTAAATAATACTGAAAATTTGTTTTGTTTGTGGCTGGTGTTGTTGAGAAAAGTGAAATATAAGACGAAGCCGTATACAGTACGACTACGTTCTCATTTAACTGTGCCGTGTTCGCAGTTTTCCTCTCTTCCCCCTTCTCCCGCTCAGGCACCTTGGCAAGGCGGTGGGGGTGAAACGTCCCCTTAGAAAACTTAATGAATTACTATGCAGATAAACCTCTTACATTATTTGATTTTCTAACAGCTGAGCAGAACTGAACGTACTCAGACATTTCGCTCTTTACCTATTCTGATCAACACTAAACTGACACACAATATTTTTAGCGCAACGCAATCTGGCTTTCAATAATCCCTACAAATAATGGCCCTGACTAACATTAATCTATACCTTTCACAAATCACTTACCTCACAAAAATCTTCGTTACTCGAACTACTGCAATGCAGCGAGCGCCACTACTTCCAGCTACATAAAAGATTCAAACTACGGAAGGCACTAACTACTGATACGCATAGTTAGCAAAAGAAGATTTTGATAGAGAACAAACAATGTATTTACCTTAATAGTGTTCAAAAGTCACAATATATATAGCAGTTCATGACATCCAGTCTTACAAATTTACTGTCTCTGTCGAGATCATCCTCTCTCAAAACTCCGCCATCTCACTCCCCACATCCACCACTGCTGGCAGCTCACCTCCAATTGCGCAACGCTACGTGCTGTTAGCAGCCAACTGCCCAACACTACAATAGCAAACAACAATGCAAAACAGCCACAGACTGCACACAGCATAGCCAGTGATTTTCATACAGAGCGCTACGTGGTGTTACCAATGAGAAAACCTAAACTGCCTACTTACATAGCCCCCATGCTCCCCGCAAAAAATTTTACAAATTGTTTTGGGCACTGGCCAATACATATTTGTTAAAAATTTTTTTCAATTACAATAACAAAGAAATCAAATGCATACACTTATTGATACAATGTTGGTCAAAGGCTAAAATTTTCTCGCAGTCCATAAAGACAGTCCTGATCGTTCATCACAGTAAAATTGCAGTGTTTTTTTTTCTCGAAGTCTGAGCAGTAAAAGAGAATGCACACGGAAGTAATGGAGTTCCATGCAGTCTTGAAGAAGTAATGTTGTCCTTCCAACGGAAAGACAGTGCTGACTCTTGACATGCAGACAGCTAATGGGCCACAACAGAGCAAACCCACAGAAGACTCAATCGAAGTTGGAGAATATTGGTAGGTAGGTCATCACAGAGCAGACCCACTGTAGTCCTGGTAGAGTGTATTGTATTGGTGGGCCACCAGAGGTGCAGACGCACTGCTGTCCTTGTAGAAATAATGGTATTGGTGGGCCATCAAAGATGCAGACCCACTGTAGTCCTTGTAGAGACTGCCAGCAGCCATCTGTTGCGACTGTGCAGGTGCACAATCACCATCGAAGAGTCTTGCGGATAATATAGCAAGTCTATAAACCACTCACAAACCACTCACAAAGTTTTTGGAATTGTCCTTAGAACAAGCAATGCTGTTAATTAGTCCTTGCTGAATTATTAACACACGTCCAAACACTAACAGTCCTCTTTTTTTCACATATTGTGCATATACTATGACCAACAGAAATATGTGCAGTGAAATGAATGCTTACAAGTTACTTAATTTGATGAACTGGTGTCAATTACAATTTTATAACATAAGAATACAATAACAAAGGTACAAAATACATCATTAAGGAACATAACAATACAGATAACATTTGTAGTAATACAGGCTTTACAAAAGAATCGAAATAACATACATCAGTGTTACAGGAATTATGACATAAGTACATACATAAAAGATCAGAATAACTTTTGAAACATCAACTTCACACATGAGCAACAAAACAGAACAGATAAATAATGTCTAAACATCTTTACAAAGTAAATAACATAGTATTAGAAAAATTCTACAACAGAACTCTCATCAGCTAAACACATAAAGACAGGAAGAAAACAAATACCCAAGGGTACACAAACACATATTGGGATAACACAAGGAAAGGACAGGGTTTGTTTTACTGCAGTATTTTGCAAACAAAACTTTCTTTACTTCTCGGAGATCTCCCTTCGTTCTTCATTATTTCCAAAAAGTTCTATCTATACCTCCTTTCTGTATTCTATTCATATTTCTTTCAAAATAATTATTTCTCAGTGTACAATACTCATTTTGGCCCAAATATTTTTCATATAGCTTCACGATGCATTTCTTCCAATTCATCACAACTCGTTCTCTAATATAACCTACCCCTTCTTAAGCTAACTTAAATCTACTGAGCTCAGATACATATACTAAGGGATGAGGCAATGCAGCAGCACATAACGAATTAACACAAACAGCAATGACAAAAAAATGGAAATTGGTAAAGCTAGCAGCAGTATATATAAATTAGCAAAGCAATTGCAATATTACAACTAACATAAGGCAATGTGCAGCAAACAAGAAAAATAAATCCATAGTAAAACTGGCTTAACAGAGTAATACAAAGTCAAATTCAGTAACACTATGCCTGTCAAACAGCTGCAGCAAATGCTAAACATGACAAAGCTCAAGCAGAAAAAATATTACACTAAAGACAACAATGCAGATAAGGGAAATGTATGTTCACATCTTATTGTCTATGTAATTAAAGTGGTGCAGCATAACAAGTTATTCCACCAAAAAATTTACCAAGTAGTTGAAAAGAAAATTATGTATGCAGTTACTGTTATTAATTCCTTCTTATTGTTCTTTCCTTTCCAAGTGCTCCTTTTTCGAAGAATGTGGATCATAAAATTATTATTTAATAGATCTGTTGACAGAAAGTTCACATTAGCAAATGCAATTAATTTTATTTTATAAAAGCAATGATGCAACACACCTGGAAAACAGATATCAAATAAAATAAGCAACTATGTACAAAGTAAAGCATAAAATGATCATTCAGTAGTCATGGGGCATTTCATAAGTTAGTAGAAATTCTCTCAATTCTCATAGAAAGACACTTGTCATAATCAGGTGTGCAGATGTACGAATATTTCCCATCAATTCATAAGCATTTCAGTAAGTAGCACAAAGTACGAGTAGTCATATGTTTTCAAGTAATGAGCGTGTCATATTTGCGATGCTTTCTACAAAGGAATGTTGATAGCGAGGTTAATGGTCGCTTTTTTCTCCACCTGTGCCTCTGAAAGGCACACACTAATGGCTTTTTCCCAGGTGACTATCACGCAGTTGGGTGCCCACCACGCATTACGTGAAGGTCACTTAACTCTCCTACCGAAATATTTACGACAGCAGTTTGCGCTACAGTGACAGTCTCATATAAAAAATTTCACAGGTCGAGAATTTGCGTTACAAATGTGTAGATAAATATAACAGCGTCCAAAAAATTTTCGCCGGCATTGTGATACATTCACGCATATACACACATTTCATAACTCTTAAAGTACGATTCTTGGTTTCCAACATCCTTTTCATAAATCAGAGTCCCTAACCACTAATCCTTATTCCTTACCTTATTACACATGTACATATTCATATTCATCAACACGTCTTCAATATTTCATCATAATAAATACATAGCATAAACAGATTCCTCATATAGCATCAGTTTATTGATCATAAACATACCTCAACAGCATAATACACATCATCGTCATAATAATAACATCATACCACCTCAGTCAAATCTCAAAAACGTCGTAGCTTTCTGCAATAATTTCAAAACCTAAAAAAAATTCTCTGCTACCTCAAACGTACTTTAAATATCATGATCCCATACCAAACACATCATTCAAAGCTCTCATAGTATCACAATGGTTCCGAAAAAATATACGAACAGTTCACAAAGTACAGACAAAATACAATTTCATAAGTATGAAGTTATCCAACTGTGTAATTGCGTAAAGTTAAATGATCACATAGCTGTGAAATTCTGTGTTAGAGAAATATGGTACCGATGTGTAAAGTTGTATAATCAAATACTATATTAGCTAGGGCTCCTTGTGCTTGCCACACACATGGTACACAAAGTATACGTGTACCCCCCTGAGGATTAATGTAATTACACCCTCAGGTGTTACAGATTACAGCAATGGAATGAAATGTATCAGGGAAAACCTTTGTATCATTGTAATTCAAAAATCTTTAAAAATAAATGTTTTAAGTACAAAATTAATCACTCAAATACGTGTACTGTAGCGCTAAACTGTGTGTCTTGTTGTAAGGTAATCTCTGTGGAAGTGTCGTAGTTATCGTTCTCCGAAAGCTAAGTTCTGCAGAAGTCAATGTACTTACCTCATGATAAACAAAAGTGAAATGCTTTGCGCATAGATATCTTACTTATTACGCTTATTGCCGTGATGAAGAAAGTACTGTGCTGTAACGTATTGTTGTGCTACGGAAAAGGCTGTCTCATTGTAGCTATACCACAGAAGTTACTACTAAAAGGTGTTTTCCTTTCCGGAAGAATTCAGAAAACTGTGCAGATATAACACAGAAACACCGCAAAAGCAACATTGTAAATTGTCACTCATTAGTAGTGTCGTGATAAAATCGTGTAGCTGTCACATAAACTAACCACTGTGTCATCCGGTATCTCACAGAAAGTACTTAAAATAATGTCTTTTCAAGTAAACCAAAATGTTGCATGAAAATCTCATTAGAAGTGCCAGTATATGTTCTAAGTATGTAAGCCTTATAGGTGTTATGTAATCGTGCAACTAACAGGCAAGAATGTAAACACACAGTAACACCATTTCCTCTGTTCACTATAACAATGCATTTGTAATTACTGTCTAAATAAGTTCCCTAGGTTCTTGACTGGATAGTTAACTTTACAACATAGTTGCATGTTAACAGTTTCTAAGTGTGACAAAGAGTACTAGTAACGTGAAGTGAAAACTTTTATAGCAAAGACTAAGTTAAAAAGTAGATTATCTTTCAATAAACGGTTTTACATGTGAATTGTGGTGTAAACCTTTACTCTTCCTAGTACGCAAAGTTTCAACTTCAACGCAATTATCATGTGGTACACGTCGGATTCTGTAAGGTCCATTGTAAATCAGAAAGAATTTGTGACTGAAGTGTTTCTTCTTATGTGACAATGAATGAGCTTCAATGAGAACTTTCTGACCAATATATAATTTCTTTGCATTTGCTTTACTGTGTAGTTTTCTCCTTTTGTCTGCTGCAGAATTTATATTTTTAATAGCCAAATCAATTATGTCTTTGTGTCGAAGTTTATGTGTATTCAGAAGAGGTGCAAGCTCTCTGATTCTGTTCGGTGGTTCTTCATTCTTCAGAACAAGAATAGGTGGTAAAGCAGTGGAGTCATGAGGCATTTCATTCAGCACGTTTTGAAATAAGTGTAAATATCTGTCCCAATGCTGATGCTTTCTGTGACAATAAAGTCTGCAAAGCTTATTGATTTCTTTCATAATCCGTTCAGATGGGTTACAATGTGGTGAGTACAATGAAATAAAAGCAGTTTTGATTTTATGGTTCCGAAGCATGCGTGGCCAAACACCAGATCTGAATTGCGGTCCGTTATCTGAAATGACTTTACTAACGTGTCCAACTTCACGTAAGAAATTTTTAACAAAGGCATTGGATACAGACCGTCCAGTGGCTTTACATAACGGAGTGAAAGAAACAAATTGTGAAGTAAGTTCAACAGCGACTAGAACGTACGAAAATCCATTCGATCTTCTGACAAGGGGTCCCAAGAGATCAACAGCAGCAAATTCTTTTAATTTAGAAGGAATGATAGGAAACAACGGAGCGCGATGTGAGATAGTAGATGGTTTCGCCTTCTGACAAAGTTTACAAATAGACAAGACTCTTCGAATTCTCTTTTCCATATTGTTAAAATAACAAGTCGTTCGAAGAATATGATAACATTTTCGTGGACCAAAATGTGCTTAGCTGAAATGAATGTACCAAATGAGCTTATTAAGAAAATCGTCTGGAATGCAAAGTACCCATAGCTTGTCATCAACAGTGCAGCATTTGAAGAGTATGTTGTTTCTAACCAGATAATAATGCCGAATCTGAGTGTGCGGCTTTTCATGCCATTTACTTTTGATGTCTTTCCAAATCGGATCTTTATCTTGTTCATGAGCAATGTCCTTTAAAGATGTGGTGATGAAGTTTTCAAAGGCGACTTTCTGAATTAAAGATGTGGTGATGAAGTTTTCAAAGGCGACTTTCTGAATGTAAAGAATACTGAAATTTTTCTCGAGGTTGCCTTCTGTGTTACTTTTCTCAAGCCCAGCCGGTGCGCGTGACAGTGCGTCCGCAACAATGTTCTCCTTGCCGGGAATGTAGACTATTGTGAAGTGGAATTCTTGCAGAAACAATGCCCAACGTTTTAACCTGTCATGATTTAATTTTGAAGACATAAGAAATTGTAATGCAGGATGATCACTGCATACGTTTACGTGCTTACCAGAAAGAAAGAAACGGAATTTGTTAAATGCCCAAACGATAGCTAAAGCTTCTAATTCAGTAACGGAATAATTTTTTTCAGGTTTTGTTAGCACTCGGCTAGCAAAAGCAATGGTTTTCTGAACAGTAGTGTCATTTTCTATAGCTTCTTGAAATAAATGGGCACCAAGATCGACTTTAGAAGAATCCGTGCTAAGGCAAAAATCTTGTGACAGATCTGGATGAGCTAGTATTGGCGCGTAAAGTAGCGATTCTTTCAAAGAATTGAATTCCAACTGTGCTTGTTCGTCCCAGTTCCAAATAGTATTTTTTCCAGTGAGAGAACAAAGTTTTGGTGTAACTAGAACTTGCATAGTCAGAAAACGACGCTAAAAATTTACGAGAGCTAGAAAACTGCGGACTTGTCTTTTTGTTGATGGAACTGGAATGGCTCTGATTGCTTCTAACTTTTCAGGATCCGGCTGAATGCCTTCAGAAGAAATAATATGTCCCAAAAACCTCACCTTTGACCTAACGAATTCAGACTTTTCCATGTAAACTGTAATTCCAGATTCTGCAAAAATACGTAACAAACTGTTGAGGATGCGATTATGTTGTTCCCATGAGGCTTCTGCTATTAGAATATCATCCACATATAAGGTGATGTGACGTTTTAAGAAATCAGGTAATATGGAATTTAGCCCGCGAATGAACGCTGCCGAAGAAATGTTCAAACCAAAAGGAAGTTTCCGAAATTGATAACAAACGCCGAAACAAAGAAAAGCTGTGTATTTTTTAGATTCTGGATGAAGTTCGATAAAAGCTGGATCTGAGATCAATAGAAGACAACACTTTTACACCATTAAAATTTTGAAGAAGTTCTTCCATCGTTTGCGGCCTGTCTGTTTCAGAAATGATGATAGTATTGATTTGTCTCGAATCTAAGACAAGCCTGATCGATCCATTTTTCTTCTCAACAACATGTAATGGATTGTTGTATGAGCTTACTGTAGGCTCAATAATGCCCTCGTCAAGCATAGATTGTATTTCTGTTCTAACATGGTCCCTATAATGTGCTGGAATTACGTATGGTCTAACACAAAATTTAGTATGCTCACGAACACGAAATTGGTATTGAAATCCCTTGATTGTTCCTGTTTATTGAGTAAAAACTGTGGTATGTGCTTGTAAAATCTCAAAAATGTCCTGCCTATCAGTGTCATTACAATTCTCAATTGTTTGAATTTTATTCTGAATTAACTCATTAGTATCAAATGCGCCGTCGATATCATCCCTGTCAGTACATGCAGAGTGATTGTTAGTGTTAGGTTCCGTCGAAAATTCCGAACTGTTGTCTAACAGGAGGTAAAGCCGATTAATTTCTTCATCATGGTTTGAGAGCCAATCTTCAAATTTCAAAGCTATTGACTTACCTTCTTTCTCTAAACTTATTTCAGCATCGTGAAAGTTTAAGATTGCTTTGTATTCACTCAAAAAGTCTACTCCAAATATAATTTCCGTCGACAATAATGGAACAATAAGAAAGTTCATAGAGAAGCTGTGGCTTTGACAAAAGAATTCTAAGTTGGTTTGTTGGCGTACATCTACACTTTTTCCAAAGATTGCACCTTGTAATTTAATCTTACGTAACGGAAGTGTGGGACAATCGTTCGATTTGTTGCGTTTGCTAAAGGCTCTTTCACTAATTACTGAAATGGGACTGCCAGAGTCAAGTACTGCCGTAAATTTTACGTCATTTACTGTAATGTGAATCACAGGATATACACTCCTGGAAATTGAAATAAGAACACCGTGAATTCATTGTCCCAGGAAGGGGAAACTTTATTGACACATTCCTGGGGTCAGATACATCACATGATCACACTGACAGAACCACAGGCACATAGACACAGGCAACAGAGCATGCACAATGTCGGCACTAGTACAGTGTATATCCACCTTTCGCAGCAATGCAGGCTGCTATTCTCCCATGGAGACGATCGTAGAGATGCTGGATGTAGTCCTGTGAAACGGCTTGCCATGCCATTTCCACCTGGCGCCTCAGTTGAACCAGCGTTCGTGCTGGACGTGCAGACCGCGTGAGACGACACTTCATCCAGTCCCAAACATGCTCAATGGGGGACAGATCCGGAGATCTTGCTGGCCAGGGTAGTTGACTTACACCTTCTAGAGCACGTTGGGTGGCACGGGATACATGCGGACGTGCATTGTCCTGTTGGAACAGCAAGTTCCCTTGCCGGTCTAGGAATGGTAGAACGATGGGTTCGATGACGGTTTGGATGTACCGTGCACTATTCAGTGTCCCCTCGACGATCACCAGTGGTGTACGGCCAGTGTAGGAGATCGCTCCCCACACCATGATGCCGGGTGTTGGCCCTGTGTGCCTCGGTCGTATGCAGTCCTGATTGTGGCGCTCACCTGCACGGCGCCAAACACGCATACGACCATCATTGGCACCAAGGCAGAAGCGACTCTCATCGCTGAAGACGACACGTCTCCATTCGTCCCTCCATTCACGCCTGTCGCGACACCACTGGAGGCGGGCTGCAGGATGTTGGGGCGTGAGCGGAAGACGGCCTAACGGTGCGCGGGACCGTAGCCCAGCTTCATGGAGACGGTTGCGAATGGTCCTCGCCGATACCCCAGGAGCAACAGTGTCCCTAATTTGCTGGGAAGTGGCGGTGCGGTCCCCTACGGCACTGCGTAGGATCCTACGGTCTTGGCGTGCATCCGTGCGTCGCTGCGGTCCGGTCCCAGGTCGACGGGCACGTGCACCTTCCGCCGACCACTGGCGACAACATCGATGTACTGTGGAGACCTCACGCCCCACGTGTTGAGCAATTCGGCGGTACGTCCACCCGGCCTCCCGCATGCCCACTATACGCCCTCGCTCAAAGTCCGTCAACTGCACATACGGTTCACGTCCACGCTGTCGCGGCATGCTACCAGTGTTAAAGACTGCGATGGAGCTCCGTATTCCACGGCAAACTGGCTGACACTGACGGCGGCGGTGCACAAATGCTGCGCAGCTAGCGCCATTCGACGGCCAACACCGCGGTTCCTGGTGTGTCCGCTGTGCCGTGCGTGTGATTATTGCTTGTACAGCCCTCTCACAGTGTCCGGAGCAAGTATGGTGGGTCTGACACACCGGTGTCAATGTGTTCTTTTTTCCATTTCCAGGAGTGTACAATGTTGTTATGTTTTATGTCGTGTTCCTGGAGTAAGATGTCCCTAATGTCTTCCATTTCTACGGCAGCTGCGTCGTCAGTTTCATACGTCCGTTTTGTGGCTGCCAGCGGTATGAGTCATTGCTTATTGTGTCTTTGTTGGTGCGCGTCATTATTGGGATTTGGAGACCCAACTTCTACAAATTCACCTTGTCAAGAGGGCCCTGCCCTGTTTGAATCCCGCCAGTTCTGATGCAATTCAGGTCTGTTGTTACGATCATATTGTCTGTCGGTAGATTCTATAGTTACTTTCTTGTCGGCCACGTGGTGGAGAATTTCTCCCTGGATGGTAACTGCGCGCTGGTCCGTTGCGTCTAAAGTTATTCTGTATCCCTTGATAATATTTATTTTGGTTCCATATTGTCTGTTTCTCTGATTGTCTCTGTGATAGTCATTACCGCGGAGAGGTGATCTTTCCCTGTAATTATTACTACTCTGCCAACGGTTGTCATATGGGTGGTGTCTGTTTTGATCACGATTTGTGTTGTGAGAATAGCCTTGTCGTGTCCAGTTATTATTTCTTTCATCGCGGAATTGCGATGGATGTGACCTGTAATTGTTGTGTTCCTGTTTTCGCGTTCCGCGATTGTCAGTGTCAATTTCTAATTCTGGTAAGAGTCCCCGAAAAGCTTCAATGTCGTCTTTGCAACGTCCTGCAAAATAATATGTCGTAAATGTTCGGGTAATTTCATTAAGCAAATGCGGATGAGTTCTGAGGGTCTGTATGGGTTTGACAGGTACTGATTCTTGTGCAACATGTCTTCAAAATATTTCACAAGACTGGAAAATTCAGATTGTTCGAAATGTTTCATCATTATGATGCTATGTTTTACTCTGTCTTGTGTGGTTTGAGACCAATATGCTGAGAGGAAGGTATGGTAAAATTCTCCTTCACTGTGGCAATCGTGAATCACCGATCGCATTCTTACAGCTGGTTCATTCTCTAAGTAGCCACACATAAATTCTAATCTGTGCTCTGATGACCAGTTGGGAGGAAAACAATGAGAGAATTGATGGAGGAGCTTATGGGCGCTCAACATCGAGGTCATCAGCGCGAGAATTGATGTAGCCATGCTTGTGGATGAATGTCGTTGCCAGAATTCTTAAATGTTTTGAATTTACGTGTAGTAATGAACAACATATAATCAAAATCATCATGTCGGCGAGTCGCATGTCGGTCATTGTTACGTCGTTTCGGTGGTTCCATCTCAAAATTCGGTGTACCTTGCCAATTTCCGAAGTGCCCTGTGTTATTATTTTGTGGCTGTTCCGTATTTCTATGTCCCTCTTCCCGTATTGGAGCGCGAGTGTCCTCTGAAATACGTAATTCTTTTATTACCTGTGTCCGCTGATCTTGTACTTTCCGGATTTCTCTTTGGTGTTGCGTATTAATTTGATTCTGATTTTGTTTGAATTTCCTAATTTGTTCACACTCTTCTGTGTTATTAAAGACTACCGGTTTTGTGTCATTCAGATTATCGTCTACCTTCATAGATAAATTATTTAGCTGATCCGAAAGTTCAGCTACTTTCTCTGATAATGAACTAATTTCCTCCATGTGTCTTTCTGAACTAATTTTCAGAGTATCTACTGTGTCCTTTAAGTTTTCCTGAGTTTTTGCAAGTTGCGTAACCGAATCGGTAGATGCAACCGAGTCAGTTTTAGCTTGCAAGGTCTCAAGATTTTCATGAACAATAGTTTGCAGTTCTTTTATGGCTGCTTCGTGATTCTGTAATGCATTTTCATGCCGCGAAAAAATAGGTTGAAAATGCTCACAAATTTGTGTTTTTACGTCATTACAGACTTTCTGGCATTTCGATTCAATGTTATGTAACTCAGTAATTAAATCTTCACGTGTTTGTTCAAGTGTGGTGTCTAACTTTTGAAGATTTTGTTCCATTATGTCTAACTTTTGAAGCTTTAGCTGTGTTTGTCTCTGATTTTGTTCGATTGTGTCTAACTGTTGCTGTGTTTGTCTCTGATTTTGTTCCATTGTGTCTAACTGTTGCTGTGTTTGTCTCTGATTTTGTTCCATTGTGTCTAACTTTTGAAGCTTTTGCTGTGTTTGTCTCTGACTTTGTTCAATTTGTTGCATTAATTGCAATAATAATGTATTAGTGTCTGGAATCTGTTTCTCTATGCTTTTTGGCAGTGCATTTTCACCGGCAACATTCACATTTTGACAAGCAGAAAATGTGTCTTGACTCATTTGAGAAAACGGTGAGGACCCAAAACCTGAGTCTACAGTATTTGCAATACTGTTTTCTGTCATTTCGGATTCCTGAGGCGAGCTGTTGCCAACCGATCGAGCGATAATGCTTCCCTGTTCACCAATTGTTTCACTGCCTACACCATTATTTGCAGCCCGCTCCATTTCTCTATGCACAATTACCAAATTACTACTTTGAACATTAGTTAATTCATTACTTGGCAGTTCTAACACACTGCTTTCGTCTTCACTGTCATTTCTCAGTTTACTTTGAAGCCTAGTATTACGTTTTTCACAAGCCATTATTGTCACAACATTTCACATGACAACACAGAAAAGCACAATTTGAAAACCAAAACAACAAAACACGTTAACATAGCATTGAAAATAATATCTAGTTAATTGCAAGTGCAGCTGCGAAATACTTGGTGCAAATCTACATGCATGCTACAACTGTTTTACTGTACAACAATGAAAAACTACAACTACAAAGGAAACTCTCTATAATTACGCGCTAGCAATAAACAAAAGCTACACTAATTACACAAACTACAAGGAAAAAATCAGAAGATTCCAGTGAGGTATCCTCGGCTAAGGGTCGACATATGAAACGTCCCCTTAGAAAACTTAATGAATTACTATGCAGATGAACCTCTTACATTATTCGATTTTCTAACAGCTGAGCAGAGCTGAACGTACTCAGACATTTCGCTCTTTACCAATTCTGATCAACACTAAACTGACACACAATATTTTTAGCGCAACGCAACCTGACTTTCAATAATCCCTACAAATAATGGCTCTGACTAACATTAACCTATACCTTTAACAAATCACTTACCTCACAAAAATCTTCATTACTCGAACTATTGCAATACAGCGAGCGCCACTACTGCCAGCTAAATAAAAGATTCAAACTACGGAAGGCACTAACTACTGATACGCATAGTTAGCAAATGAAAGATTTTGATAGAGAACAAACAATGTATTTACCTTAATAGTGTTCAAAAGTCATAATATATATAGCAGTTCATGACATCCAGTCTTACAAATTTACTGTCTCTGTCCAGATCATCCTCTCTCAAAACTCCGCCATCTCACTCCCCACATCCACCACTGCTGGCGGCTCACCTCCAACTGCGCAACGCTACGCGCTGTTAACAGCCAACTGCCCAACACTACAATAGCGAACAACAATGCAAAACAGCCACAGACTGCACACAGCACAGCCAGTGATTTTCATACAGAGCGCTACGTGGCGTTACCAATGAGAAAACCTAAACAGCCTACTTACAGGGGAAGTGTGAAGCGGGGCTGAGCTACACTGTTGTCCTAAATTAAAGTAACAAACCGCTGTTTTCCCGTCCTTTATCTAATCCACGATAAATCATACTAACTGTCAACCAGAGGTCCGTACGATGGCCTTATGTACGAAAGACGGCATTCCGCTCAAAGGCCAAACATGCCAAAAATGGCGTCAGGGCACCTGTGAAACGATGTGGTGGTTACTGGGTAGCAAAAATGTTCAAATGTGTGTGAAATCTTATGGGACTTAACTGCTAAGGTCATCAGTCCCTAAGCTTACACACTACTTAACCTAAATTATCCTAAGGACAAACACACACACCCATGCCCAAGGGAGGACTCAAACCTCCGCCGGGACCAGCCGCACAGTCCATGACTGCAGCGCCTTAGACCGCTCGGCTAATCCCGCGCGGCTACCGGGTAGCCCCATGTCCACAATTGCTGTGTACAGTCACAGACTGTGCAGTATGGCACAGAGAAGATGCCTACCAGACTCTCTGCGGTGGAGAGCCAGAGGAAGAAAGTAAGCAGAACAGTCGCAAACTGATGCCGGCCCGATGGCTTAGTGTGAATCGTTCTGTTGTCCCTCGGATGTGGCGACAGTGTACACAGACCGAAAGTGTATCCCAAAGACCAGGACAGACTCGATCAAATGTGACTTGAGAAGAGAGGATCGTTATTTGGCTGTAAGGGTACGACAGTACCGCCTTAGTACAGCACAGCAACTGGCATGTGAGCTGCCAGCATCCTGGACGTGTTGTATCGAGGCAAACGGGGTGCAGAAGGCTTCGGCTGAGTGACCTTTATTGTTGGAGACCTCGTGCATGTCTACCCCTGATGTGTCTTCACAGAAGGGAACGTCTGGAGTGGAGTCATCAACATGCCACCTGGGTGGGTGAACAGTGGGTCAATGTTCCTCATTTAGCCTGGTGAGTGATTCTCAATGGACTCGCATCTAGATGGAACGTCGAACACGATTTCGGGACTCAAACATTGTGGAAAGATTCCACTATCGAGGAGGACCCCTAATGGTGTGGGCAGGAATTATGTTGACCACTCGAATCCCTCTTCATAAAATTGTGTGGGTGGATCGGCAAGGTTTAACTGCTGACAGGTAGCATGGCGAAATCTTGGCACCTCATTTGCGGTTGTTGCGAGGTGCTGCGGCACCAGACTTCGTACTGATGGCCGATAATGCTCGATCTCATAGAGCACGGGTGGTTGATGTTTTATTAGAAATGTAAGATATTGCACACATGGCATGGCCTGCTCGCTCTCCAAATCTAAATTCCTTAGAGGATTTCTGGGATGCACTAGGGAGACGGGTTGCATCACGTCAGCAGCCACCTACCACTCTCCCAAGACTGTGAGCAGCTCTGCAGAAGGAATGGGCGTTATTGCCTCTAACATGAGACTGATGACATCATTCACAAAGTGTCCCATCGTTGTCAGGCCTGTTTTGCTGCCTGCACATTAACGAGTTGTCAGAATGTGAGTGCGATTCCGTTAAGTTGGAAAACACGAAGAACATTTTTGTCTACCACGTGAGGTAACGGGCGGGCCGTCACACCCCGAAGCTATTGTAAGTTCGGAGGAAGCAGTGGCCGCACGGGCCGCTTGGCGCGCGCCGACCGCTGGGCAGGCTGACCACGTGGTGGCAGACGCTGGCCGAAGGGAGAGGGGTAGCCGCAGCGCAGCGTCCAGCCGCGTGGCTGGGAATTCCGCTGTGACCAGGACGGTGCTCTGTGTCGATGTAGGAGATGTCTATGCCGGGAGTGCCAAAGATGGCGGACTTTGTGAAACCATCATGGCAGACATTTCACTGTTCGTATGGAAATTAATACTAAAAGGTATCAGATAGATTACATAATGGTAAGACAGAGATTTAGGAACCAGGTTTTAAATTGTAAGACATTTCCAGGGGCAGATGTGGATTCTGACCACAATCTATTGGTTATGAACTGCAGATTGAAACTGAAGAAACTGCAAAAAGGCGGGAATTTAAGGAGATGGGACCTGGATAAACTGAAAGAACCAGAGGTTGTACAGAGTTTCAGGGAGAGCATAAGGGAACAATTGACAGGAATGGGGGAAAGAAATACAGTAGAAGAAGAATGGGTAGCTCTGAGGGATGAAGTAGTGAAGGCAGCAGAGGATCAAGTAAGTAAAAAGACGAGGGCTAATAGAAATCCTTGGGTAACAGAAGAAATATTGAATTTAATTGATGAAAGGAGAAAATATAAAAATGCAGTAAATGAAGCAGGCAAAAAGGAATACCAACGTCTCAAAAATGAGATCGACAGAAAGTGCAAAATGGCTAAGCAGGGATGGCTAGAGGACAAATGTAAGGATGTAGAGGCTTGTCTCACTAGGGGTAAGATAGATACTGCCTACAGGAAAATTAAAGAGACCTTTGGAGAGAAGAGAACCACTTGTATGAATATCAAGAGCTCAGATGGCAACCCAGTTCTAAGCAAAGAAGGGAAGGCAGAAAGGTGGAAGGAGTATATAGAGGGTTTATACAAGGGCGATGTACTTGAGGACAATATTATGGGAATGGAAGAGGATGTAGATGAAGATGAAATGGGAGATAAGATACTGCGTGAAGAGTTTGACAGAGCACTGAAAGACCTGAGTCGAAACAAGGCCCCGGGAGTAGACAACATCCCATTAGAACTACTGATGGTCTTGGGAGAGCCAGTCATGACAAAACTCTACCATCTGGTGAGCAAGATGTATGAGACAGGCAAAATACCCACAGACTTCAAGAAGAATATAATAATTCCAATCCCAAAGAAAGCATGTGTTGACAGATGTGAAAATTACCGAACTATCAGTTTAATAAGTCACAGCTGCAAAATACTAACGCGAATTCTTTACAGACGAATGGAAAAACTGGTAGAAGCGGACCTCAGGGAAGATCAGTTTGGATTCCTTAGAAATGTTGGAACACGTGAGGCAATACTGACCTTACGACTTATCTTAGAAGAAAGATTAAGGAAAGGCAAACCTACGTTTCTAGCATTTGTAGACTTAGAGAAAGCTTTTGACAACGTTAACTGGAATACTCTCTTTCAAATTCTGAAGGTGGCAGGGGTAAAATACAGGGAGCGAAAGGCTATTTACAATTTGTACAGAAACCAGATGGCAGTTATAAGAGTCGAGGGGCATGAAAGGGAAGCAGTGGTTGGAAAAGGAGTGAGACAGGGTTGTAGCCTCTCCCCGATGTTATTCAATCTGTATATTGAGCAAGCAGTAAAGGAAACAAAAGAAAAATTCGGAGTAGGTATTAAAATTCATGGAGAAGAAGTAAAAACTTCTGTCAGAGACAGAAAGTTTAGTATCTGATGGTAAATTATAGAAGCAACACCCAGCAACGAATTTCCAAAATCTAAACGATTCATCCGATTTCTTCGATCTATGTGTCTTTACAAAGCTATTAGTGTAAACCTAAATTGGTACGAATTACAGGCATGTAACTTGAATAATACACGAGTTATTGGAGGTCAAAGTGGCCGATTACTATCGATCGCGTCAGGCCATAAGTACTCCACACTTACACGAAAAAACGGTAGCAGCATGCTTATAAGTATATTAATTCATCTATGTCTTTGTTTATATCCGATATATACTATCCATGAAGAAATTAGTTAAATATTTACTGTGTTATAGGAAGCACAAAGACATTAGGCTACTGGCATACCTTTTGTTCTATTCCTTTGATATATGTTTATTTAATTTGTTTATGTATCTAACAATGTGTGCCGGTCGGCGTGGCCGAGCGGTTCTAGGCGGTACAGTATAGAACCATGCGACCGGTACGGTCGCTGGTTCGAATCCTGCCTCGGGCATGGATGTTTGTGATGTCCTTAGGTTAGTTAGGTTTAAGTAGCTCTAGGTTCTAGAGGACTGAAGACCTCAGAAGTTAAGTCCCATAGTGGTCAGAGCCATTTGAACCATTTTTAATAATGTGTGTTAGAGCGTGTTTATGGTCCAGCCGTAGGAATCTTTATTTAATATCAAGTTATTTAAATGCAAATCCAGTATTTCGAAAGTGTTTAATGTTTGTGAGTGTACGTTAGCTTGGAGACGTGGAGGGAGCGCTCTAGCCAATCACAGCGCTCGTTACTAAGGGAGGTGACTACCGAAGTGAATGGAAGATAGGACGGGCTGGACATGTGAGGTGCTGGACGCGACGGCGCGTCGGACGCACGGAAAGACTTGGAGAGTGGAGCGGTTTGAGCGTGGCCGCGCGAGATAGATATACTTCGGAGTGCCGACTTGTGAACTTGTGAGATTTCCGTGGCTTCTACAGTGAAGATGTAGTGTGCGTTTAGAAGTGACTATCTCGCGAGCTGTGTTGTTGTTCGTAACTGATTACGTGCTGTAGGAATCTATTGTCTCCCTGTTATTCAACTTATATTTTATTTAATTGCTGGACCATCGACACCGATAAGTCTTTTGCAGAAATATACGGCATTCTCAAAAGTACTTCTACTATCGTACTCATCATTTAAAGTCGTTAAGATAGTACCTGCAGATTTTATTTAATTGCAATTCGCAATTGCCGAGTGATAGAAACCTTCGACCATTCGATTCATGTGTGTACTCTTATCGTATACTGTAGACTCAGCAGTATTTGGCCTGTAATGCGGCAACTACGTATCCCAGCCCCTACAACGAAACCAGCCAAAACTTTTAATATTGCAACGTTGAGTCAGAGGGTACGTAGCTGAGGGCCACTACCGTCATTTCATCATTTAATTTGAAATTCTGCAACCGTTATGCATATTGTAGTTGTTGACGTTATTCTTTCCATTGTTTGTACTTTATTATCACCTGCTTATAGTGTTTTGTGGCAAAATAAATGTAACCTTGCAAAATTTCCTTTCGTCGCATTAATTTTGGACATCAGTGTATTTGGCACTCATTCCTGGGCTCAGCCCGCGAGCAGAAATCTTGCCCGTCCCTGCTGTAAAGAGTATGTGTGTATAGTGCGGCGTCATGTTTGTCTTTTGTACTGATGAGAGAAGGGAGTGGGTGAAACTCAGTGCCAGCACATTCCTCTCAAATAGCATCAAGGGGTTGCCACGCTTCCAAAGTCCACTAACATACCTCAAAGTTGTGGCATGTGAAATCAGTATGCTTATGGGTTTTTGAGATAACAATCGATACTTGCACCAAAATCTCTCTAAAATGTTGTCAGTTCTCTTTTAAATATATTTTCAAAGTCTTACATTCTGTTACCACGAATGAACTGTGTGTAGTATACCAAATCCAAACGTAATAACAAAAATGCCATATTATGCATCATTTTTTAATCAACACTCAGTAAGCGAAAACTGAGTTTTTAGTAATTTTTATTACATGTATTTCAGACTACATTCATGAATGATTTTCTATGTCAGTGGGATAGTCGAACAGAGGCCCAGTATTGATCCAGATTAAATTACCTGCAAAAACAATTTTTTTACGCAGGGAGGGAAGAATATTTGATGCAGCAACCTCAGAACCTCACTGGGGGAAGGGGGGGGGGGAATCTGTTGTCACCTCTATACATTAAGTGACGTCTAATAATAAAGACTTTGAAAGCCTTACCCAGACATGGTGAATATTTCAAGTATCTTTGTGAGAAGCAGATACAAGAGTCATGTGTCATAGTTGTGACGATGTGTCTAGTTCCCTAAGCTTTTTGAAGCCTACTAACTATTAAACTAACGTGAAACATCTTTTTTACTAAGTGTCTACATCTGTGTGAGTACCCTGCAGTTCACACTTATGTGCTTGGTAGAGAGTTCATCAAGACACTTTCAGACTAATTCTCCAACATTCCACTCTCTAATATAACACGGGAAACGAACAACGCCTTTCCAAGTGATCTCTGATTTCCCTTATTTTATTATAACAGTCATTTCTCCCTATGTAGGTGGGGTTCAACAAAATGCCGTACCATCGCGGACGCACAGAGGAATTGTTATGTTTTTCCTGTAAGTGGCAGTTTGTTACATTTCTGGAGTAACATGGGGAAATTTGTTACATTTTTGCTGTAACATGGGCAATTAGTTATACTTTTGCTGCAATATGTCCATAGGGACTTGTCACGTTTTGCTGCAGCTTGTGACATTTTTGCAGTAATGTGAGGAAATTTGTTACAATTTTGCTATAACATGGTGAAGTATAGAGCAATCTTTTTGCTGTAACATAGCAATATAAGGAGATTTGTCACGTTTTACCTGTAACATGAGAAATTTGTTACTTTTTTGCTAGCATTGTGATGTATCTGGGATAATTTGCTACAATTTTGATGTAACATGGAGCAATGTTTACAGTTTAGATATAAGATGGTGGCAGTTAGTTACATTTCTCCTGTGAAATGAGGAATTTTTGTTTTTTCTGTAACATGCGGCAATTTGTAACGATTTTGCTGTAACATTTCAATATATGGCGGATTTGACATTTTTGCAGTAACATAGGGTAATATTTGTTACTGTTTTGCTGTAACATGAGGCAGTTTGCTACATTTTATTTTTGAATGTGAAGGATCTGTGGTAGCTGTAATAAATTTAATATTCTTTATGACATATGTTTCAGCTTTATAGCTAGTCTCAGTAACTTTCAGGCCGCGCGAGATTAGCCAAGCGGTCTAAAGGCGCTGCAATCATGGACTGTGTGGATGGTGACAGCGGAGGTTCGAGTCCTCCCTCAGGCATGGGTGTGTGTGTTTATCCTTAGGATAATTTAGGTTAAGTAGTGTGTAAGCTTAGGGACTGATGACCTTAGCAGTTCAGTCCCATAAGATTTCACACACATTTGAAAATTTTTTTGAGTAACTTTCAAATATGACACTAGTGAGACTATGTGATGGTTGTCTATAGGAATAATTATACAACACAATTATACATTGACTCTTACATCTAGTTTGATGTGACATATGTATAGCATCCATAATAAACTAGCACTGTCTGATTTGTAATGATTTCAAGATATGTAGCAATTATAAATTTATGGAGTATGTTTTGACACTTACTTGATTGTTTGTTTGCTGTAAGGTATGATTTAACATTTATTGGACAGTTTGTTTACAATGATGCTCTGTGTTTACAAGGTGTAGTTAACTAAGCAACAATAATTTTGTATTCCACTGATTGGATTTTGCAGAGAATTATGTCTTTGGTCTGAGTATGCTTTGTTATCTGTAAGCACTATCCCTTTTGATGTTCCAGATAGTATTTACTTTTAAAGTCCATGTGTTAATTTAGTAGTTTGTGTGGTTGGTCTCTCATATGTCTCTCTCCGATTCTTCAAGTATGTTCACAGTGAGTCCTTTTGGTAGCCTGTGTAATATTTGTAATGCAATTTTGGTTTTCTCAGCTGTGTAGTGTTGATTTTTTAGAAAATTGAAACTGCATTACAAATATTATAAACAATATCAAAAGAACTCACTGTGAACATAACTGGAAATTTGGAGAGTTGAACATAGAGATTTCAAACATAAATATTATCTAGAAATCTTTATTGACATAATGTAACACAAAAAGGGATAGTACATATGTATAACAAAACGTACTCAGACAAAAGGTATAATTCACAGCAAAATCCAATCAGTGAAATACAACATTATCGTTGATTAGCTAATTATGCTTTGTAAGTATACTGCATCTTAGTATACAAACTGTCAAATAAATGTCAAATGTACGTTATTGGTAAATGAAGTATCAAATAATTGTCAAAATATATTACTGTAGATATAGTATTGATGTCAAAATCAAACTAGACATATGTACCAAAGTATAATTCCAGCATATAATTATTCACATGGACAACTACCACATATGTAGATTGTCCCAACAGTGTTGTATTTGCAGGTTATTTGAGAATGGCAAGAAAGCTGAATAAGCTGTCATAAAGAGTATTAAACATACTGAAGCTAGTATGGACCTTTCCTTTTCAAACTGTCATGCTGCAGATGAACAAAAAGTGTTACATTATTGCTGTGACATGGTGATACAGGGCGTAAAGTTTCGTGTACTGTCCGCTGTGCAACATCAGAAGATGACAGACGTTTTGTACTGCAAAATAAAGTTAATACCTTAGCTTCTTGTCACTGTAGTGTTTGGCTGGCTTTGACATCAGTTTAGTCAAACTAAGGCGAGTTTTTGTGAGTAAAACTATAGTGTTTAGGAGCAATAGCACAGTTCCTTAGCAAGGAAATTGAAGTTGATATCTTACCTAGAGAAATGAAGTGTTTAGATAAAAAGTGACGAACTTACTCTGTGGCGCTGGATCACTGCTAAGTCGTCAGTTGCTACAAGACTGAATAAGATGTTGGGACTAGGAAATTTGATTTTTCTTTTTTTTGTGGTGATGGACTAGTAAGCATAGTTGGCAACAAAGCCACATTCCCAGACGTTTTTATTATTGGTATGGACCATTGCCATTTGACTTATCAATATAAAACATTTTCTGGTGATAGAAATTATGGTCATATTGCGACACTAAACTTGCTCCAAGTACAGGAAGATATATGGATGAATGGCAAACTAGCTGAAGCTACTTCCTGTGAGCATAAAATGTTGCCAATGGTATTGTTGTGGTGGTGTTATTTAATACTATAGAAACATTTTTATGTAGTCAGCTCGCGGTCTTGCGGTAGCATTCTCGCTTCCCACGCAAGGGGACCTGGGTTCGATTCCCAGCGGTATCAGGGATTTTCCCTGCCTCGAGATGACTGGGTGTTGTTGTGTCGTCTTCATCATCATTCATCCCCACTATGGTCGGAGGAAGCCAATGGCAAACGACCTGCGCTGAGACCTTGCCTAGTACAGCGGTGCAGGTCTCCCTCATCGTCCCCTACGCTCCTCAGAGTAAAGGACCTCATCATCATCATCACTTGCATCAAATTAAGCTTGTCAGATATCCTAGATAAATGCTGCCAATAAGCAAGCTATGTTTTTTTTGATAAGTAATAGAGACAATTTAGATGTGAAAATACACTCCTGGAAATGGAAAAAAGAACACATTGACACCGGTGTGTCAGACCCACCATACTTGCTCCGGACACTGCGAGAGGGCTGTACAAGCAATGATCACACGCACGGCACAGCGGACACACCAGGAACCGCGGTGTTGGTCGTCGAATGGCGCTAGCTGCGCAGCATTTGTGCACCGCCGCCGTCAGTGTCAGCCAGTTTGCCGTGGCATACGGAGCTCCATCGCAGTCTTTAACACTGGTAGCATGCCGTGACAGCGTGGACGTGAACCGTATGTGCAGTTGACGGACTTTGAGCGAGGGCGTATAGTGGGCATGCGGGAGGCCGGGTGGACGTACCGCCGAATTGCTCAACACGTGGGGCGTGAGGACTCCACAGTACGTCGATGTTGTCGCCAGTGGTCGGCGGAAGGTGCACGTGCCCGTCGACCTGGGACCGGACCGCAGCGACGCACGGATGCACGCCAAGACCGTAGGATCCTACGCAGTGCCGTAGGGGACCGCACCGCCACTTCCCAGCAAATTAGGGACACTGTTGCTCCTGGGGTATCGGCGAGGACCATTCGCAACCGTCTCCATGAAGCTGGGCTACGGTCCCGCACACCGTTAGGCCGTCTTCCGCTTACGCCCCAACATCGTGCAGCCCGCCTCCAGTGGTGTGGCGACAGGCGTGAATGGAGGGACGAATGGAGACGTGTCGTCTTCAGCGATGAGAGTCGCTTCTGCCTTGGTGCCAATGATGGTCGTATGCGTGTTTGGCGCCGTGCAGGTGAGCGCCACAATCAGGACTGCATACGACCGAGGCACACAGGGCCA